>NC_092412.1:126881012-127501012 GCF_040894005.1 Engystomops pustulosus | reverse complement strand
CCTTCCATTCCGCGCCCCGCTATGTGCCATGACAGTGGGTTACATCCACATATGGGGTGTCATCTTACTCGGAAAAAACTGCACAATATATTCCTAGATGCATTTTCTACTTTTAGTCAGTTAAGGTGGGTAAATTTTGCAGCTAAATGCATGTATTGATAAAAAATATTAGTGAATTCCAAATCAAACCTTCATCGTGTTTGAATTTCTGTAAAATACATAAAGGGTTAACAAGTTTCCTACCTGCAGTTTTGCATAGTTTGAGGGGTAAAGTTAATAGAACATGGTAATATGTGGGGGGTTTCTATTAACAGAACTTCCAAAACCCCTATAGAAATGAAATGGTCCCTAAAATAATTGATTCTGAAATTCTCTTGAATGCTTGAGAATGCTCCTTGTTTGTGATCTTTCTAGCGTTGTAATAAAACAAAAGGACACTTCTAAAATGACTCCAACACAAAACTGAGATATGGTAAATGTTAGTTAGTCTTACTACCCAAATTAGTTTCAATCAGTTTGAAAAACAGAACATTTTGAAATTTGAAAATAGCAAATTTTTAAAAAATGTTTACTAAATTTATTTTTTTTTTAAATAAATTTAAAATATATCAACCAAAATTTCCCACTAACCACTTGGGTAAAGCTTTCTAAAGTTATAACCGAATAATGTGACACACGCTGGTTTTGAAAAATATGCCTTGGTCATCAAGGCGCAAATGAGCTTGGTCACTAAGGGGTTAAATTGGGTATGTGTGTGGTAATATGTGTATGTATTTCTCTGTCTGTCTGTATGATCATGTGATTGTATAAAGAAGGTCATTTATTTGTCTATAGGGAGAAATATCAGCAATGTATAAAATGGTATTTATATATGTGATGCCCAGGCCTCCTCTCTGTCGTACCCCTACATCCTCCTGTTACATTGTTTATAACATCAAAAATAGAGCTGCAGTGCAAATCATTTTTGCCTTTATATTTAATGGAAAAATGTTGAAAGAAACCTCATGTACAAGCCTCCATATGGGGAATAGTGAGCGAAAACCTTCTGTTTACTGTCACGGGTGTTCCCGCGATCCATGTATCGGATCGTGGAAGCACCCGTGTTCCCTCCTGTGGCGCGGCCCGGTCCCGAGTCGCGGGTGCCCCCGCCATCCATGTTGCGGATCGCGGGTGCATCCATGCTCCGATATGTGTGGCTGCCCCATCCCGGTCCAGCAACTCACCTCTCCCCGCTCCTGGTCCGGCTCCATTCTTGGTGGTCTTCCTCCCTGCTCCCGCTCTCGTCCTGGACTAGGCAGCGTATGTCCCAGCTCTCTAGGGGACGCGCGCGCCGACTCTCGAAGAATTTAAAGGGCCAGCGTCCTCCTAATTGGCACTGCCATATCTGGCTCTGCTATGTATTCTGGAAGCTCCCAGCATCCCCTGCCAGATCTTCAGGTCATTCTTCTGAAGAGAAAGCCTCCTGAGCGTTTCCAGGCGCCTGCGAGTTTCCTGAGCGTTTCCAGACGCCTCCGTGTTCCTCTGGTGTTCCCGTGTTCCTGTGGTGTTCCCGTGTTCCTGTGGTGTTCCCATGTTCTAATCCTGTGGCAGTCCTGTAATCCTGTGGCGGTCCTGTAATCCTGTGGCGGTGCGGTTATCCTGTGGTTGTCCGGTATCCTAGTGGTCTTCCGAGGTCCTGCCAGCAGTCCCCTTAGACTCCGCTCCCGGGTTGCAGCTAGCATCTTTAACCCTCGCAGTGGTCCAGGGAGTCCACAAACTTTAGTCCCAAGGGTCTATTCCCATAGACTGTGACATTTACCTTCCATTTATAGTTTCCGTTATTCTCTTCCAAAACAGAAGAGCATAATAGAAAAAATGCTGGTGCAAACTTAGCTTTCCTCATTTCCTGCTGCAGCACATTTTTTTTCAGTTATAAATAACAAAAGAATAACAGATGGAACCCCCATACATTTAAAACAATGGGGAATGGAGGGAGGATGGAGATTTTCTATATAGTTTCCGTTACTCTCTTTCATAACAAAAGAAGATAACATAAACTATTAGTGAACTAGTCAAGATCTGACATCTACAAGAATAACGTCTGTCCACTGAACTGGTATAAGTATTTTATAGCATTTATTTATAATGGTTGTATACAGCTAAGGTGTGTATTATGAGGTTCTGCAGCAACTGATGTGTATATTATGAAGTTATGCAGCAGCTGAGGTGTGTATTTTGAGGTTCGGTGGCAGCTGAGTTGGGTATTATGACATTCCTCATCAACTGAGGTGTGTATATGAGGTTCTGCAGTAGCTTCAGTTTGTAGCATGAGGTTTTGAAGCAGAAAGTGTGTATTATTAAGGTCTGCAGCAGTTGTCAAGAAAGCTTTGGTGGGGGGGCGGGGTTGGCACAAATTTGTCGTTGAACTTGGGAAACTAATGAGCCTGGGCACAGAATTTGCCCATCCAGGTTCCCAGAAATTCCTATGTAAACACATAATACAATTAAACACATTAAAACGATTAAAAGAAAAACAATTGCAAATAAAACAGCATGATGGCGATAGGCGCACTAGGAGAACGTATGTGTGTGACAGATATTGATTGCGGGAGATGGGGTTTGCACTTGTGGGTGCTGGTCTTACCTTTGTGGTTGTCAATAGATTTATTAAGTATTTCAATTGCTTTTGGGACGAAGGAATGTTGGAACCTAGTGGTACGGCAGTTTAAATGGCGATAATGATTACTAATTGTACTAAGCTGATTTGCTATGATTGGACACAGCAGATACGATTTGTTGCCTGTTATTGCCCAGTCCAGTTTGTCGTCGATGATGATACCCAGGTACCTGTAGCTACTGACTTGTTCGACGGCTTGGTCCTTGATGTATACTGGTCTTATTGCCAATTTATTCCTTTCTAGGTCGATAAACATTTAGTTAAGTATGAGTTTGTTGTATTCACTACATTCTAAGAATGAGTTAATGATATTCATGTAGTGGTCCTCCTAACCAACCTTTATACAGCCGACTATACTAGTCAGATGTATAGATGGTGAAGAGGAATGGCAAGAGAATTGTACCTTGCTGGAGACAGAGCCCAGGTTCACTAACATTTTCCCTACCTATTCACTGGACATATCGAAAAGAGCTAAATGTATTCTAAAATAACTTTCCTTCAGCATTTAAAAAGCAAATATAACAATTTGTGGTCATTTGTACTGATGGCATGTTGTAAAATATGTACTTTATGTTTTATTTTGCTTCATTTTTGCTTGGTGATGTGATTAAAAAAAATTACCGTATTTTTCGGACTATAAGACGCTTCTTTTTATAGGACACACCCCAGATTTAGGCTTCCAAAAAAGGAAAAATATATTTTACGCCAATTAAAATATCCCTGTTGGGATACCACACACAAACATACATTTACACACTCAGCACTGCATCATCCATCCACATACACACTCAGCTCACCTATACACACTCAGCTCACCCATACACACTCAGCTCACCTATACACACTCAGCTCTGCATCATCCATCCACATACACACACAGCTCACCTATACACACACTCAGCTCACCTGTACACACACTCAGCTCACCTGTACACACACTCAGCCCACCATTACACACACTCAGTCCACCTATACACACACTCAGTCCACCTATACACACACTCAGTCCACCTATACACACACTCAGCCCACCTATACACACACTCAGCTCACCTATACACACACACACTCAGCTCACCTATACACACACACACACACACACACAGCTCACCTATACACACACACATACTTCCCCCATTTCCCTTCTCCTTACCCTGTCCCAGGGCAGCAGGGCAGTATGAGACCTGTGGTGATGTAAGAATCATGTGATCAGTCACATGATTCTGACATCACCGCAGGTCCTGTAGGACATCGGAGTCTCCTCTCTGGGAGATCGGGTGCAGCTCTGTATCAGGGCATCACCCGATCTCCATTACAGCGGTCAGGAGGGTCTGGCAGTGCTGGATCCTCCTAGCCTTCGGTCTATAAGACGCAGGGACTTTTTAGCAAGATTTTTTCTTGCTAAAATGTGCGCCTTATAGTCCAGAAAATACAGTAATTGCTGCCTGATACTTGTGTACTGCCAGTTTCCCCGTTCATAATTAAAAGGTGTCAAATGGCAGTCTTATAGATAAGAATGGGGACACAGGCTTTTGGTTCATAAATATTAGCAGGTCATTTGCTGATCACATGACTTAGCAGTTGGTGAGGCAAGGAGCTAAACACAAAATAAATGTAAGCATCACAATACCTACTGATATGACTTATAGTTAAAAGGCGGTGAGTATTTATTCTTATATTTCCATCATAGGCAAAGCAAAGGACAAAAGCCTGATTGTTTGTGAGTAAAATGCTGGGGATTCAGTGTAATGTGACCATTTTACAGTATTTTTGTATAATACTTTGTGTATAGTTTTTTTGCTTTTAATCCTTTAAAGTATAATAGTAGTTAGTATAATAATTGCTGTTTCTATATCTATAAAGATTATCTGTGTAACATATTTCTAAACTTGGTGCATGGCTATCATATCTGTATTGGGTAGTCCCATAACTATTTTTTAGTGTTGGAGTAAGGTATATTCTGTGTAAATGACACTGAAAACTATAATGGGAAAGACTTCTACGTCTACATTGAAGCACATCCCATCAGACATATATTTGTGGAACTTAAAAAAATAAACATAAACACAGGTAAAATCAGTATTTGTATCTGTATGGTACATGTATCTGGATAAACTGGATTTCAACTATGCTTAACAACTATGAGTATATCTATAGCACTGTGTAATTTGTATTAAATAATTTTTATTGCTCCAATTATGAAAGCTTCTGATTCTAAGAAGTCCTGCTATGAAACCAATAAATACCTGTCATAAATTTAGAATGAATATGTGTCAGACTCCAGGGATAGTGGACCCACTGGACCACTGCGGACGATGACGTAAGCCGACACCTGGGACCGGAGTCTAAGTGGCACCCAGTTTTCACCAGAGCCCGTCACAAAGCGGGTAGGACTTGATGTGGCGTGGTACCACCAGGTCGTTCCACAGGTGTGACTTTGTCCGCAGTGGCAGCCAAGACGAGGTACACAGACGTCAGGCAGAATCGTAGTCAGGGACAGGAAGGAGGTCAGGACGGGCAGCACAGGATCAGAGTCGGGGACATAGCAACAGTTCAAGGCAGGCGGCAGAGGAGCGTAGTCAGGAACGGAACCGGGGTCAGAACGGGAAATCAATATAAACGCAAAGGACATGGGAACAAAGCTTTTTCTAAAGCTGTGAGGCACAAAGATACAGCGGGGGACACAGGAAGGGGCTCAAAATTAACTGGAATTGCTGGCCGACCAGCGCCAATTATTGGCGTGCTGACCCTTTAAATGTCTTGAAGCTGGCGCGCGCGCCCTAGGCGATAGGAATGTGTGCGGTACGCTGCCGGTGTCAGTGCTGGATCATGGTGAGGTGAATGGATCGCTGGGGGACCGGAGCAGCGGAGAGGTGCATGGGTGCGTCTGCGATCCGGGAGATGGTTTGCAGGAGCACCCATGACAATATGCATGTATATAGTGACCCTATAGTATATATTCTTCAGTGATCTTTACTTACTATATCAGTATAAAGAAGTGTATTGAATTCCTTTATAACCTCTCATAAATATCCTTTTCTGCTTCTGCCATAAGCAAACAAAACCATATGAGGGTTTATTTTGGCAGAGAAAATTCTGCTTTCTCGTGGTACCATGTAATATTTTGTGCAATTTACTGGGAAGCTGGAAAATTATTTTGAATGGTAATTGACCAAAAAAATATTCTCTATTTTCGTATTTGCTTTGTTTTTACAGTTTTTACTTTGTCAGGCCGTTATGATTTATTGGGGGTAATTTATCATTAGGAAGCTCCTTGGGACTGTTCTATGTCTGTCTTTTGAGCTGTACTGTCCATCAGGTTTATTATAGTGGCTTTGGCCCTTTAATAAATCTGTTTTATAGTGTTTTTGTGCTCCGTTTGCTGTCTGGGTCTTTTTTGTAAAAAACAGTTTCTAAAAAGTTGCAAAATTCATAAAAAGTCACAGTACACAGTGCCAGCAGGGAGTGGAGTGTCTGAGCAACTTTGTATGTGACTTTAAAAAAGAATCTCAGGAAAACCAGTGATAAATAACCCCCATCTACTTAATGTTTTGGTTCAGTATTATCACAGAGATAACAAATATGTACATAAATTTGTAAGGTATACCTTTTGTGGTGCAAGCACTGGATTCACTGCATTTTAGTAAAAACTGCAAAACATGATGGGGCTCATTTACTAAGGGCCTGAATCGCTCATTTTCGTTGGGTTTCCCAAAAATTACCGGTTTGCACCGAATTATCCCGGGTTTTTGGCGCATCTGATCAGATTGTGTTGCATCGGCGTCGGGTTCCATGCGACGGAAATCGGGGGGCGTGGCCGTCAGAAAACCCGATGGATTCGGAAAAACCGCGGTATTTAAAAAAAAAAAAAAGGTGTCGCTTGACACACACTTACATGCACCAGGAATAGGATGGTGAACTCCGGCGGACCTCAGCGCAGCAGCGACACCTGGTGGACATCGAGCGCACGAACTTAGTGAAACGTCATAAGACCCAAATCCTCATGCCGCTGGATCGCAACTGGACCGGGTAAGTAAATGTGCCCCGATGTGTCCGCTATGAAAAGGAGTAGTACAGGGCTTTATTATAGCTAATGACAGTATTGGGTGTTGACCCCTCACTTATCAGAGAATGTTAGCAATTAAATTCATGTGACAACCCCCATGAATCCAATACAATGGATTAACTAAGACTTTTCTTAGTTTCATTTACACACAATCCTATAGTATTTTGTTGTTCATTTGCTGATTTAGGTACCTATAAAAACAGGACATTATCTTCATTTTTTTGTTCTGGATTTACTTTTTGAAGAGGACCTTTCACCACCTCCATCCACTCTTTGCTTTATTTACTAGTGGCACCTTCACTGATTGTGGCATAGGTGAAACTTTTAATCTAGCCCAACTGTTCCTATGTAGTCATTATCATTATATTTGTAACTTCAGGCCAAGACCACCTATCTGATATGAGGGATCATTTTTTAACATATTGGATATAGAAACTACCCTAAAACTGTTCTAATTAGGCTCTATCCTGTCTCAAATTGTGGCTCTATGCTTTTGACAATACTTAAAGTAGGGTTCCCCAAACTACGGCCCGCGGGCCACAAGCGGCCCACGGACCGTTTTGATCCGGCCCCCGTGGCCTTCGACAGTCGGACAGGAGCCTCCGTCCGGACAGGAAGCTCCTGCCCGTCACTGTGTAGTGCTCGATGCGGCCTGAAACGGCCGCTCGAGTACTATTGCTGGAGCGATGTGGCCGGAATGCAACCCCGGCAAACATCGCTCTTTGAACTTGGATGCGCGGCCGCGCGATGATGTCATCACGCGGCTGCGCACCCCTTCCTGCCCGGACGCAGCAAGAGGATAGAAGACGCCGCGGGAGACTTAGGTGAGTACAGGGTTTTTATTTTTTATTAAAAACGGTAGTAAAAAGATTGTGGTGTCCGGGGGCCAATAGTTAGTTATGAGGGGCAGAATAGGAAATAATTAATGGTGGGGGACAGTATAGGAAATAATGGTGATGGACATTATAGGAAATAATTAATTATGAGGGACAGTATAGGAAATAATTTGTTATGAGGGGCAGCATAGGAAATAATTAATGGTGGAGGGCAGCATAGGAAATAATTAATGGTGGGGCGCAGCATAGGAAATAATTAATGGTGGAGGGCAGCATAGGAAATAATTAATGGTGGGGCGCAGCATAGGAAATAATTAATGGTGGGGGGCAGCATAGGAAATAATTAATGGTGGGGGGCAGCATAGGAAATAATTAATGGTGGGGGGCAGCATAGGAAATAATGGTGGGGGCAGCATAGGGAATAATTAATGGTGGGGGTGTAGGAAATAATTAATTATGAGGGGTAGTCTAGTAATTAATGGGGGGGAGGCATATTCAATAATTAATGGAGAGGGGTCCCAGTATATGTAATAATTAATTGTCCCAATTCATTAATTGGGCCAATATTTAAAATAGTTCTCAAGGGGGTGCAGTATATTAAATAATTAATTGAGGGGGTGCCCAGTGTATTATGGATGCGGTCATATGTACTGATATTTATTTTTAAACTTTAGTCCGGCCCTCCAACGGTCTGAGGGGCACAGTGAACGGCACCCTATGTAAAAAGTTTGGGGACCCCTGACTTAAAGGGTTATTCTCATCTGGGCACTCACATTCAGTTTCATTAATCTGCCATATGTAAACATTTCTTCAATTAGATGTTATTAAAAAAAATGTTGCTGTGTGAAGATAATTTCACATAAATGTAGCCATGTTGTCCCTTAGAAACAAGATAGCTTCCTCGGATACGGCCACCTCTGATGAATTGAGTGCACAAAGAAACAAAAGGTTATTGTATATAAAATGTCCGAGAGTTACTACATGTCGCACAGCCACCCTGTGCTAATGATTGCTGAATCCTGGTGGTCTGGCAGGACTTTATAGCACAAGTCTGGCCACTGCTGCCAGAGTGTGATGTGGTCGTATCCGAGGAAGCTATCTGGTTTCTAAGGGACAACATGACTACATTTATGAGAAATTCTTTTTACACATGAACATTTTTTTTTAATTAACATCCAGTTGAAGAAAGGTTTACATGTGTCAAATGAATTTAATTTAAGGTAAATGTCTTGATGGGAATACCCCTTTAAATCTGGAAATACTGACATTGATAATGAGCAGTGGGCACTAGAAAGAAGTTTCATCTATACTAGAATACTATCAGTAGAACAATACCTATACAAGAATGCAAAAGTTGCAGTTGGTAAGGATGGTAAAAGAATCTCTTTATAATTGTCAGGGGAAAGATGTAAAAAAAGATAAGTGATGACATTACATTCTCATACACATTTGACCACTCTGGCTGGCAGGCAAATGCATAATGTGCATGGACTAGTTGTCCCATAGATTGGAGCACTAGAACCAGGAGATCCGCAGAAAGGTGAGTATAACATTTTTGTTCCATAGGCACCCCCTGCTTGTTTAAAACAAATTTCAAAAATGGAATATTTCCTTTAAAGTCATACAAATGTGAAACACATACTATAGAACACAAGACCACAGTTTATGAAACTTAAGTCCATAATTATGGGTGATCTCTTGAAAATTAAGCATTTTGGACACGGCACAGCTGTGTGCAAAAAGACTATGTGGCAGCACATAGTCATGTACGTACATCAGCGGACAATTGCTCCAGCAAGTGCATACCATTTAACTTATGAATGTTGTTGAGTATCTAAGAAACTAGACAGGTCTGAAATACCTATACCTATAGGTATTTCCATTAAAGTGTGTAGTAAAAGAATAATTAGGTAGTTTACTATGCATCACACAGGTACAACTGGTACAGACATGTTCACTATTTAGTTTTATGAAGTTATTTTAATTGTGCTGCCATTTCCAGAGGGCAAAGGATTGACCTGAATGTGTAGCAATTAAAATTTTATTTGATTTTGAGAGTTTATATCTACTCAGAATAGGAACAATACTATTATACATATTTAACTGAGGAAAAGGTACAAGAGTCGAAAAGGGAGCAACGCTGAAGGAGGAAGAAACAATGTGGTACCTTGTAATACTCTTAACTTTTGCTGTCCCCACTGTAAATGGCCAGAGTAGTAAGTTCATTTTAGATTCTTTGCTTATTTTTACTTACAGTTTTCTGTTTGTGTCTAATTGCATAATTTTATAAATTCTACATATTTTTTTGAATTAAGGTATCTTCTACTAAATATTAGAGTTTATAATTGTAAATTGTATGAATTACTTTTTTCGCATGATGATAGTAAAAAAAGGTATTTTGGTATGTTGGATATATTGTAATAATGTGTTCTAACACTAAAAAATTACAAAAAACTCTCAAGGATATAAATCTTAGGCCTTATCTTTACAGGCAGTCCCTGTGTTATATACAAGATAGGTTCTACAGGTTTGTTCTTAAGTTGAATTTGTATGTAAGTTGGAACGGTATATTTTATAATTGTAACTGCAAATTTTTTTGGGTCTCTGTGACAATTGCATTTTAAAAATGTTGGATTATCATTACCAGGATTAGCAATAAAGCTTCATTACAGACACCGCTGATTACTGTTACAGCTGATCATTGTCGCCTGGGGCTAAAGTAAAATTAAGTACCAACATCCAGAGGTCCGTTTGTAACTAGGGGTCGTCTGTAAGTCGGGTGTTCTTAAGTAGGGGACTGCCTGTAAATAATTCCCCCAATCATACTAATAAAACCCTTTTACTTTGGATATTAATAATTTGACGATAATAATATACTTGCAAAATGTACAAGAATATATGTTATATAAAAAGACAAATTGTGACATTAATAATAGCTATTTGTTATACACTAGACCTGTTCTTTATGTATGAACCCAATGAAAACCCTTTGCTACCTAGTGTTACCTCCAAAAGGTTAGAATATCTTCTTCTTTTAGCATTCGAAGGAAGGTAACAAATAGTTTTTTTTTTTTCCCTAAAGGAATCCATGGAAAATGTCCATGTGCTTTTGGGTCAAATGAAAGGCACACAAAGGCTATGAATCCTATCAATATGCAACACCCCTGCCAATGCATAGGCAGGCTGGTAGTTGCAAATAGCAACCTCTCCAGATCAGGAGCTGTCAGGGAGATTGATCACCTCTCTAGAAAGTTTCCAGAAATGGATATTGTGTAATTGAAGCTGTCGATACTGCCTGGTAAGGCAACAGTTAATTGTGTAATGTAATTAGCCAATGGTGTTTCTGTAACATAAGCTGGAAGGTGATTGGAGAGGTGCTACCACATGACCATGGGAGTTAAGCCAGAGGGAGCAGAACACCTTCAGTGCTGCCACAGCCATTTAATCCCAGGAACGTCTAGTGCCTCAGGTCTATTGTCTAGCATTCAGGGCAAGTCAGGAGGCTTAAGCCGAGAACTGCAGCTCCACCAAACGGGCTAAGTTCCATCTGAACCAGCACAGCCTGCATCTATTATCAGGCTGCATGCACCTTGCCTGAGGACCAACTCTCCATGACCTTTTCAGCTTAACCCCTTCACGCTCCGTGACGGATATATCCGCCACGGAGCTGTGAAGGTTGTATGAAGAAGGCTCACGGGCTGAGCCTTCTTCATACAGAGATGGGCTTTGCTGCATATCGCAGCAAAGACCCATCGCTATCACCCGCGGTCGGTGCTTGCACCGATCGCGGGTGTTAACTTTTTCTTTGCCGCCGGCAAAGTTGCCGGCGGCACTTTAAATTTGGAGGCGCATGGGCGCCGCCATCTTACCTCCGATCGCCGCTCCCCCGAACGTCATCGGGGGGCGGCGATCGGTTGCCATGGTAGCCTCGGGTCTTCGTTTGACCCGAGGATACATGGCTTCTGCATATGCATTACAATGAGCCTGTGGCTCATTGTAATGTATAGTGAGCAGAAATGCCATATACTGCGATACAGCAGTATTGCAGTATATGGCAGGAGCGATCAGACCATCTAGGGTTAATGTACCCTAGAGGGTCTAAGAAATAGTGGGAAAAAAAAGAAAAAAAAAGTTTAAAAAATGTAAAAAAATAATAAAATATTAAAAGTTCAAATCACCCCCCTTTCCCTAGAACAGATATAAAATATAATAAATAGTAAAAATCACAGACACATTAGGTATCACCGCGTCCCAAAATGCCCGATCTATCAAAATATAAAAACGGTTATTGACGGCGGTGACCTCCGGAACGGCAAATGGCGCCCAAATGTCCAAAACGCGACTTTTACACCTTTTTAGATGACATAAAAAATGTAATTAAAAATGATCAAAATGTTGCACAGTCCTCAAAACGGTAGCAATGAGAACGTTGGCTCATTTCGCAAAAAATGACACCTCACACAGCTCCATGCGCCAAAGTATGAAAAAGTTATTCGCGTCAGAAGATGGCAAAATTTTTTTTTTCTTTTTTGTACACATTCGTTTAATTTTTGAAAATATATTAAAACGCAATAAAACCTGTATAAATTTGGTATCACCGCGATTGCACCGAAACAAAGAATAAAGTAGAGGTGTTATTTGGAGCGCAGAGTGAAAGTCGTAAAAACTGAGCCCACAAGAACATGACGCACATGCAGTTTTTTTCAATTTTTCCACATTTGGAATTTTTTTGCGGCTTCCCACTACATGGCATGGAATAATAAATAACATCATGGGAAAGTAAAATTTGTTACGCACAAAATAAGCCCTCAGACAGCTCTGTACACGGAAAAATGAAAAAGTTATGGATTTTTGAAGATGGAGAGCGAGAAATTAGTGAAAATACCCTGCGTCCTTAAGGGGTTAAAGGGGTATTCCAGGAATCAGCATAATTCATATACAAATGTACACTCAAAATATAAGCTAATATGTAATTAGTTGTTATTTAAAAGTTTGCTCTCCTTAGCAGAAAATGCTGCTGACATAGACTGTAATGAAGAATTAAAATGCTACTGGCCCTTTAATCAGTCCGTTAATTTCCTCTGTGCGGTCCGTTGCAGGACAGAAGATGGCTGCTGGTCACATGTCCACATCACATGTCCTGTAGCTGCCTGGGCAGGTCATGTGATCAGCACTACGTTTGGCTGTAGTCGGTTGGTTGCAGTGCATCCAGTATGGACAGCGTTGTGGTGATGGCATTTACACATCATTACTATGGTAACAGAGCAAGAAAGTCTGTTATATCATCACTGTTAGCAGAGCATAAGTGGTAGGAGCAGTTACTGAGAATTAAAGGATCATGGAACTTGTAGTTTCCAGTGGCGGCCATCTTAGTGATAACTCCACCTACTTTAGAGAGGCCATAAACTTTGTAAATCATAAAATCAAACTATTTAAGCTCCGTTTTGTGACTAATGACATTGAGTATTGTTATATTCATTTAGTTATATCATCATGGATTTTTATGTCAGACGTTCATATTCCCGGAATACCCCTTTAAAGAATCTGCTGTTCATGGTTTTGGCCATTGCCTGCCATTTAATAAAGAACTGTAAGTTGATTTGCACAACGTTGCCTCCGTCTGATCCCTGGATCCAGGCTGCTTACCACCACGGGCTTCCCCATCCATCACCCAGGCACTCATCCTACAGACACCTCAGAGGTTGCCCCAGGGAGAAACCACTGCATCAGCTTCTCCCTCAATATTTCTTGCACACACCAACTGCTGGAGACCTACCAGGGTGTATGTCATCCCTCCAGTCCCTACACAAATAAACCATGACCACCAGGGGCGTAACTAGAAGCTGATGGGCCCCAGTGCAAAGTCTGTGCCAGGCCCCCAATTACAATGTATGGTTTATAGTAATAGTCTTCTCATATGGGAAAGTGACACCATAAGGGCCCCCTAAACCTCTTGGGCCCGGGTGCGACCGCAACCTCTGCACCCCCTCAAGTTACGCCCCTCATCACCACAGCGTGCCCAAGGCCGCACTAGCCAGCCACTCCGGTATTCGGGGACCCCGCTGCCTCCAGGCCCATAAGAAAAGGCTAGGCCAGTGGTGGCGAACTTATGGCACGGGTGCCAGAGGTGGCACTCAGAGCCATTTCTGTGGGCACTCAGACCATCACCCCAGGACAGAGTTCACCAAATAGGACCAAGTCCCAGGCAACTTTAGAGATGCTGCTTTCAGTGCTATTATAAAGCGACATTTCATTGGCTGTTAGGAACTGCGGGAAAAGTGAGAAGGTGTTGACAGAACTGCAATATCTTTGGAGGTCATCCTGCTGGACCCACCATTCTTCCTCTACAGAGAGACCCTGGAGAGAAGCTACAAGGAGAGTCTGAATTTGCCCTTCTTCTTTCAATTGTATTGGTTTCCTCAGGGGGGAGATACAATTGAAAGATGTGGATGAACAGGTAGCAATAAGCTACTGCTTAAAATGCCATGTTGGCACTTCACGGTAAATAAGTGTGTTTTGGTTGTAGTTTGGGCACTCTGTCTCCAAAAGGTTCGCTATCACTAGGCCCTGCCAGGGGATGTTGCAGATGTATACCATGAAAAGGTATGCATTAAATTATTTGTGCACGCACTAATACCTCTCATTTTCCTTTATTTCAGCTGCCTGTGTTCTACTTCCCTTTGGAAACAATTTCCCTGGAGGTTTAACAGGTCAAACAATTACATTTCAAAATTACATCTGCTGCATTGCTCGCGAGCCACAATCTTTATCAACAGATATTGTAATTACCCTGGTGGCTTCACCAGATGGTAAGGGAACTTAACAATTAATTGTCTGTCATAATATTTTATGTTATTGCATCATTTACACGAAAACATTTAGCTGGACAAATTTTTTTTTCAAACAAATGTGAGGGAGGTAAATGTATGTTCTATATTTTACCCTTTATGCCAAAGATGAGATATTTTAGAATTTTGATTTTGCTTATGTAACAGTGAGTGGTCGGTTTGCAGTATTGCAGTTCAGTTTGGTGTCATCAAGGTTCCAGGCATGTTCCTGAATATACATTAAGGTTCTATGAATACCCACTATGTTCCTGCACACCAGGAAGATATACTTTCCAGTTCAAATGAATAGAATGTACATGCCTGTCTACCTAGTAAGATTTTGAGCCTTCTATCCTTTTGATGCAAAGATGTGCAAAAGGACTCCCCACATAAGATAGAAGCAAAAGTCTTGCTTAGGCCAAGTTCTTTTCAAATAGATTTACTTCTTCACCTGTCACCTGAATCTGTCAGCTATATAGGGCCAGACAGTAGGTGTTCTCCTTAAGGAGACAATGCCAATTAAGGCCACCTTAAAGGCGTGTGGAGACTTAAAGCCATAGATGCTCCACTAGGGAATTCTGGGAAGAATGCAAATAAGTTCTCCAAGGTGTTAAATGGAAAACAATACCTCCTTTTGCTACCTTGAAAGGCAGCCCCCTTAACATCAAGTATGACTTACAAAAAGTCTAAAAATATGATGTGGGATTAAGCCAAACCAGTATATCTATTCCATAAGGAACAGACTCCCAACTGTAGACAGCACTGTTTCGACCTGATTGGGTCTCCTCAGTACAGCGTAGTTAAGGGGGCTGCCTTTCAAGGTAGCAAAAGGAGGTATTGTTTTCATTTAACACCTTGGAGAACTTATTTGCACTCTTCCCAGCTATATAGGGCAGCATATTGCAGGGCCTGAGCAATACTCCCATTAGTTCATCAGCAAAAATACTGTGCAATAGGGTTAATAGGAGAGATCACATAAAAAGGAGGCATTAACAATCTTCCTGCATTTATATGAAGACCACTGCTTCAAAACTGTTAGTTTTCCAGATGTATGTTTCCTGTTCCCAAGTAATCTGACATTTTAGAAAAAAAACTCTGTTTTTATATTGTATGCACCAATGATGTGGTTTTGTTCACCAGGTTCACCTATTTTCATTTTTACACACTATCCAATGCCACCCAGTATACCCCTTTACACAATAATTGACACAACAGTAGTAGGAACTAAATAAATAACTCTCTAAATTGACAAATCACTGGGAACCAGAAAGGTACTTCTAAAAGGAAGAAATACCCTAAACAATACTGTTTCTTTTACTTGTTGGTGATTTCTATGTTGGTAGATTCCCTTTGGTATACAATGACATTCTTTATTTTTTCTTTTTCTTATTTTTCAGCTTTAGGAAGACTTGATTTTTCAAATATTAATATAACCAACCTGCTGAATTCCAACTTACTTACAAGTGGTGTTTTTGTAGCTTCGATTGGACAAGTTGGTTTCCTTTGTCCTTCAGGTGTAAATTTAGCTACTGGAATACAAATTATAATACCATTTCAATGCTTGACAGATCCGAATGCACTATTTTGTAATGGTCCCCAACTTATATTAGGCCCTTACAGGTAGGTAATTAGAAATAGTCTTTAAACATTTCAAGCTTCTATGAATTATTTTACTTTTTTTGGATTTGTATAATGTAAAAGTGATTAAATATGTTTAGAAAGGATGTGATAAATATTGCTTAAAGCAATTCATCACCATAAAGAAATTGGGGGTAATTTATGTTGCAGCTCCTTCTGAAAAGCCCAATACATAAAGAAGCTCTTGATGTATTGGGGGCTGGCTGTGCGGTGTTTTTTTCTACTCGAGGCCCTACCTGGCGCAAAAATATTCTGCAACATGCAACATTCTGCAAACTTTCACTTTTAACTCCGCCACTGGCCTCTCCCCCCCTTTACGCCCCCTTAGCAGGAAGCTGGTGCAAAGAGACAAATAATTATAAGTGCCGGTGGATCGCCAAGCATTTGCAATTATTTCAGGGCTTCTATGTTGCATTCTATCTGCAACATCTAATAGAGCAGAAGGAACTACAGATTGAAATATACCATTACAGGCCAACTTATATTTTATTAATTTATTTATTTGATACTCTTAGCAATGATAGTGTTTGATAAATCTCAATGTACAAATGTACATACAGAGATTGTTACCTGTTAAATATATCCAAATGCACCAACTGTATTCCAAGGTTATTTTTGTAGAGATGATGCAAAACCTTTGTTCTATTTGTCATTAACTGTACCAGTCTTGCTAGAGGTACTCCCTTTCTTCCTCATTCTAAAAAAAAAAAATGGCAGGACATTTTGTGCTGTATTTATTAAAAGGAAATCAACCATCACAATCAAGCATGATAAACTTACTCATAGACTCAGGAACTGTGACAATAGATCACAGTCACAAGTGCTAAGGAAACAGGGGGGAGGTGTGCCACAGCCGCAAGTCAGAGGAAGCCATCCAAGCCAGAGTCACAACCTGCATACAGCCAGTTTTATCTCAGCCAGCCTGCTACCAGAAACAGAACCAGCCTTACTGGATTGCTGCTGATAAATTCTGTTTTGTGGAATAAACAACTGTATTCTATAACTTTTATAACTTTTTATAATTATGAGCTAATGAGCCTGTAGGGTACCTGGGGTGTTTCTAGAACCTCTCTGTGCTGTAGAATCACAGGCTGTTACAGTGTGTTGGAGCTGAGGGATCAGGGGATGAGACAGTGTAACACTCAAAGTTATTCAAGCTCATTAGCATAATTTGTAAAGTTGATTTTAGAAAGAGGAAGGCTACGTATTATAAAAATAAAAAGACTACCGCTGTCACAGTGCCTGGACCTATGAGTAAGGGCCCTTGGCGTATCATGCTAGACTTTGATGGTAGACTTTTCTTTAAATGACATCTACCACCAGGATGAAAGGTGTATGCAAATGAGCCTGAGGGGCTCCAGGCTCAATTAACACCTATGGAGCTTGGAGCCCCCCAGGCTTATTTGCATACTCCTGGTGGTATATCAGGATATCTACCACCGGGATCAAAGATTGTAAACCAAGCTACCCTTTGGTAGCTTCTGTTCTTCTTTAAGCTTCTTATGCCCTGGATTTTTAAAAAAAGGCTTTTAAAATTATGCAAATGAGGAGCCCCTCTGGCTCATTTGCATAACTTTTAATGCCCATTTTTCTAAAAAATAAGAGCATGGGAAGCTTAAAGAAGAGCAGAACCTACCACAGGGGGAACACACCAGTATGTCAATGTGCTTGGTTTATAATCCTTTATCCTGGTGGTAGACGTCCTTTAAGGTTATACAGAAAGACATGGCTATTTTCATAATGAAGTGCCACATCTGTCCATTGGTACTTTTTATATTGTAAAATGCAATAAAGTAAACAAAATGCATTTAATTTTTCAAAATAAATCCAATACCTTTAACAATATACAATCTGGCCAGATTTCTCACATGCCACTTTTATATGAGAGGGGGACACAGTGCTGATGTAGTAGTGGCATTCACACTGCTCCCATTATGGTATAGATAAAGTCAGCCACAGTTCTATAGTCAAAGTCCACCCACCCGTGCCCTCTTGATAAGTTTCCAGCAAAGGCTCTTCAAAATATAAATTAATGTATGGTAATAACAGTAAGAAACAAAATAAGTGCTCTTTTGACTGGTTGAAGTTTTTATTTCTCTCATCTATTGGTTTCCTGTCAATACTTGATCCCTTTTACATTTCTGGAATGCATTAAAATATATAAGAGCTTTTCTTTCTTTCTGTAGTATACAAGGAGTCATTATCCGCAACGGTGAAGTTTTTGCTTTAACTTCACCGTCATCGCCGATCTTCCTTAGGAACCGTAAGTTAATATACCTAAACATTACAGTATACTAGTAGTACTCAAATACATAATTCTAATTATACAAAAAAAACAGCCAGGACTCCAACTTAGTAAGCTAGCTAGTGATATTTTATGACACAGAGAGGTCAATCACAGTGGAGGGGGTGTTCTGAGTTTAGGAGACCTTGAGCTCTCTGCCACCGTGACATTATGCAATTTCACTTCAAAGTTGTTTTTTCGGGATGATGATCCCACACTGACCCACACAAACGTGGTCTGGAAGGTTTTAATCTACTTGATATAGTATTGGTAGTGCTTTTTTAGGTTATTTTCTGCTTAGAAAATCAAAGGTCTTATTTTATGTTACGCTACTTGAATCTTGATTAAATGGTGTGAAGGTTATTCCTTGGCTGTTCACATTTTATCACATGAGGTTTTACCCTGTAGCTTTAATATGGAGCCACATTACTACTGCGGTCAATGGATGGATGAAATAAATAAGCAAATACATGTGTTATGGTGTTGTTGCTTCTATTATAAAGATGTGAAAAGACTAAAAAACATTAATAAACATTTAAAATGAAGAACATGATAGGTTACCTGTTTTCCTTCTGGATGACAGGGGCGGCATCTTGGGGGCAGTACTGCCCTCCTACCTGCCAGTTTCATCATGTTATTGGTAATTAAAAGTGTGCATTCAGCACACTTCTTTTCTCTGCAGGATCTTAAATGACATCTTTCAGTCCTGCAGTCCCCATCCTGCAGTCCCCAGGATATTATTTCCTGGAGGCAAAAGCACCTGCAATGATGTTATTATCACATGACGTGATGTTATGATCAATCATAAAGGTGGTAGTCATGGGAAGACTGTCTCTTCTTAGAGAGCTGGATCATTAGGCTCAGCTTACTGAGAAGAGTCGGCTCTTCTGGCTCCTGAACGGCTCCACCCTACTTTTAACCTGATTGTATTGAGTTTAAGGGGGCGTGGTGAGCTGGTTAGGAGCAGGCCAAGTGAACCATTGGCTCACTGCAGGGTTGACTAAATCAAATGGGGGCTAACTGAATCATATAGAGAGCTAACCAACTTCTTCAATTAGGTGCCTCGGCTTATATTCAGGTCGGCTTACACAGTATATACACAGTATATGTAAAGAAATTTCATAGCAGCATAAGATACAAGAACAGTAAACAATTACTGTGCATGTTTCATACAACAGGCTGGTGGCCTTACAATACATACTCCAGAAAATACTGCACTCCAAGGGTCAAAAATAGAAAAAAGTGGGGCTTTAATCCAAATTCAGTGCAACATTTTGGATCTTCATGAGCCTTTTTCAGAATATAGATTAAAACCTTTGGACCATTGGAGCGCTTGTTTCTGGAGTATATATATACACATACACACATGCCAATATAAGTCCTACTGTTATATTTCAAATGGTGATTGCTTGTGTCTTTCAGAAACAGATTATCATTCCATTGATACTGGAATTAAGCATCACAGCGCTAGCATGATTGTCATTACTACCATTCTGCCCATTCTCTTTGCATTGTTAATGATTATGTTTTCCACGCTGCTATTTCTGAAATGGTAAGTGCTAAGGCTATTTATACCCTCCAGGTCTCCTGGCCTCTAGTTTTATAAAAATGATTCAGCAAGAGCTTTTATGATACACCTATGTGCGGCAATGGCATCCTGTAATGATGTTATACATGTTCCAAGGAGAAATAATTATGGTAGACTAGCTATAGCCTATTGGTTAGAGCAAGGCAACGATTGAACAAGCTCAAGTTATCTTGTTGGAAAAAAGTGTCCGATGACACTTTCATGGTAAAAGGCATTGAAATCTAAAAATGACTTTTCCTCATTTAACAATCCCAACTGGTTATAATCTGATCACAAAGTACCTTCCCGATAGACTCAATAAATAAACGTATTAACAGCATATCTTTAGTGAGATCCATGAGCAATGTCCTTAAATGAAAAACAACCTACCAGTATCCTTCCCAATAAAGCAATACACCAATTCAACATATTGGGGCACATTTACTAAGGCTCCGTTGGACGCATTTCCGTCGGGTTTCGCTAATTTTTGCGCTGAATTGCCCTGGGTTTTTGGCACACGCGATCAGACTCAGATTGTCAGTTGCATGCGACACAAATTGGGGACGTGGCCGTCGGACAACCCAAATGATTCGGACCATGGAATTTAAAAATCAAATTCAAGATCAGCACTCCTGCGGACCTCAGCAGGGAAGCAACACATGCAGGAAACTGGACACAGGATCTTAGTGAATCGCGGTAGCTCCAAACCGAGGTTGGACAACGCACAGCGGGGGTCACAACCTTATATGTTTCCACCTTGTATGTATAGGATACCGCAATGTAAAGAATACAAAAACTCCCTATCTGCTGGGCAAATTGCAGCCCCAGTACTGTTAACCCCTTAAGGACGCAGGGTTTTTCGGCTCATATCTCGCTCTCCAACTTCAAAAATCCATAACTATTTCATTTTTACGTGTACAGACCTGTGTGAGGGCTTATTTTGTGCGTAACAAATTTTACTTTCCTGTAATGTTATTTATTTTAACATGCCATGTACTGCGAAGCTGAAAAAAAATTCCAAATGTGGAAAAATGTTTCGACTTTGACTGTGCACTCAAAATAACACCTCAGTTTTATTCTTTGGTTCGGTGCGATCGCGGTGATACCAAATTTATATATGTTTTATTGTGTTTTAATACATTTTCAAAAATTAAACGAATGTGTACAAAAAAGAAAAAAAATTTGCCATCTTCTGACGCTAATAACTTTTTCATACTTTGGTGCACGGAGATGTGCGAGGTGTAATTTTTTGCAAAATGAAGCGACATTTTCATTGCTACCATTTTGAGGTCTGTGCGACATTTTGATCATTTTTTATTTAATTTTTTATGTGATGTAAAAAGGTGTAAAAGTCGCATTTCGGACATTTGGGCGCCATTTGCCGCCTTGGAGGTCACCGCCGTCCGTAACCGTTTTAATATTTTGATAGATCGGGCATTTTGGGACGCGGCAATACCTAATATGTTTGTGATTTTTACTGTTTATTTTGTTTTATATACGTTCTAGGGAAAGGGGGGGTGATTTGAACTTTTAATATTTAATTATTTTTTTTTATTTTCTTCACTCCTGTCTTCTGATAAGTTAGCAGATGTATGGAAACATCTGCAATGTGTTCTTCAGTGAAGAACACATTGCAGATGTTTCCATACATCTGCTAACTTATCAGAAGACATTAGTGCAGAAAGGTGTTCTTCACAATAGTATGTGAAGAACAATATGTGTGAAGAACACATTGCAGATGTTTAACACGGGTAATTCTCCGTTTTGAAGTTCCACAAATATTCCATTGCATTAAAAAATGAAGAAAAAGGACTGACTTCCTTATTTCTCAATAAAATTACACATTTTATTGGTCCCCTTGAAAAACGCTTGAGTCTCCCATTGACTTCAATGGGGTTCGCTATTCAGTAACGAGCACTCGAGCATTTTAGTGCTCGCTCATCTCTAATTGTTAAAACTATTAGTGACATAGAAGGGACAGCACCTGATTTAATAACTTGTTTTTTTCATTTTAACTATATATTTAAAAGTATTTGCAGTAACAACATCACATTTCTTTTTATCTTTGTAGTTGCTGTTGCCGTGTTTTCGCGCCAAAAAACTGTCAGCAGGATTCATGAACAAGTTTCTGGAGTTTCTGTATAAATTATGTGTATATATACCTTATATCATAAAGTAAAACTTACTGCTGCTCTAAAACAAATTGCTTAAGTGACAGTGTTTAGTTATCTACTCCCATCCCCACATATTGTAAAAGATGTTACCACACTTCTATAGGTCCGAAGTTATAGCTGTATTATGTGATTGAAAACCAAACCGTCCATCTGAAACAGAATTTTGTGTGTGGATAGCAAATCACTTTCTCCAATCATCGCTATAGAGACCTCAATGTGAGATTCTTAGAAAAGAATGAGTAGAAAAACTCTTCCACTCATGTGTTGGTCATGTGATAAAGCTGAAGCTAAGAAACAACGATGAACCATGTAAGGCAGGGACTTCTTAACATTAGCCACCAAATACTGTTCACACAGTCATATTAATCCTATTCCCTTACATTATAAAAAATAACTTTTATTTGTGTTAAAAAATGAAATAATTCATCAGATACAAATTTGTGGATGGATAAAATTACTAAAATCCTTCAACAATAGGCACTAATTGGGTGTTGTATGGGTTGTGTACCCAGGATGATCCCCAAATTAAATAACCCAATTAAATGATGCAGGGAGAGTAGGATATGAATTAGTTGAGGCTATATATTTGAATAGCCCCCATAAAATTTGGGAAAATGGTAACACTGTAGGGACTTGGCTGTTTATCTACACAGACCAACCGACTCTGTTACCGGTGAAAGATGTTGGGGGGCTTGTGCTAAGTCAATAAGTTAGTGCCTTTTTTGTATATTATATAGCTGAGCTAGCTAACTGTCGTTAACACTAGCTAGATCACTAGTCTCTGTACCTTAAAGCTAGATTTCACTAGGCAGTTGTGTGAAGAGGATTAACCAGACTGCCAATTAACTCTATTAGCCATCTCAGACTAGATAGTCTTGAGAAAAAGATAGTCGAGTGTGAGCAGCTAATACTTAGTGGTATGGTTTGCACTTATGTTCAGATATACTAATTACATGACAATTCACACAAGTGCTGTACTAGTCAAGCTTGGCTACTATCCCATAACTACTACCCACTGGCTGATATAATGCTGAACCTCCAAACACGTCTCAATATGTCCATACGATACACATTGTTATGAAAAAACTTTTGTATACAATGAAACAATAGCGGTACTACAACTGACCACTAGCTTATCATTGTTAACTATTGAATGGTGCTTACACTCTGGGGGGACGTGTTGTAACAAACTGCCCATCGGTTAAACAACCAAGTCCCTATGGTGTTACTATTCTCCCAAATTCTATGGTGGCTATTCAATTATATACAGTAGCCTCAACTAATTCATATCCTACCCTCCTTGCATCATTTAATTGGGGTATGTGTGGATCATCCCAGGTACACAACCCATACAACACCCATTTAGAGGCTATCGTTGGAGGATTTTAGTAATTTTAACTGACAGTATCAATTCACAAATTTGTATCTAATGAATTATTTTATCTTTTAATACATCACAAATGAATGTTAATTTTATAATGTAAAGGAATGGGATTATTATGACTCTGGGTACAGTATTTGGTGGCTAATAAAGCTGAAGCTCAAACAGAACTGGATAATTTACAGATACATATACTGTTAAGAAATTTACTACAATTTACATCAGATTTCTTTCTAACGGGTCAGAGAATATTTTTTTTCAGATTTTTATTTTTAGTACCAAACATAGAGTAGCTTTCTGAACCCCTAAAATGCTAGGTTCTTAGGTCACACAGTGTGGAAGATGACATGTTTTATTCCAGTTACTTCAAATACAGTGGGGGTCATTTACTAAGGGCCCGATTTGCGTTTTCCCGACGCGGTACCCGAATATTTCCGATTTGCGCCGATTGTACCTGAATTGCCCCAGCTTTTTGGCGCACGCTATCGGATTTTGGCGCATCGGTGCCGGCATACACGCGACGGAAATCGGGGGGCGTGGCCGAACAAAAACCCGACGGATTCGGAAAAACCGCTGCATTTAAAAAAAAATTTGTGTCGCGAAAATTTCACTCACCTTCATCCAGGATAGGCTGGTGTATTTCGAGGCATTCCAGCGGACTTCAGCGCAGCAGCGCCACCTGGTGGACGGCGGAGGAACTACCATCATAAATCCCGGCCGGACCCGAATCCAGCGCAGAGAATGCGCCGCTGGAACGCGAACGGACCGGGTAAGTAAATCTCCCCCAGTATATTAAGTTCAGATACTAGAAAGTAGTGGTATAAAACCAATGAGTGGGGAAAAATGGCTTGTAAGGTTGAAACAAGGCTAACAAAAAATTGCATATACTTGATAAACTCTGCTTTATTTCATGAAACATGCTATTTAAAAATGTATTTAAAGTAGTATACAAATTACAGGCAGTCCCCGGGTTACATACAAGATAGGGTCTGTAAGTTTGTTCTTAAGTTGAATTTGTATGTAAGTCGGAACTGTTTATTTTATCATTGTAATCCCAGCCAGAACTTTTTTGGTCTCTGTGACAATTGGATTTTAAAAATGTTGGGTTGTCATAAGAATCAGTATTAACAATAAAGCTTCATTACAGACACCTGTGATAACTGTTACAGCTGATCATTGTAGCCTAGGACTAAAGCACAATAAATTACCAATATCCAGAGGTCTTTTTGTAACCAGGGGTCGTATGTAAGTCGAGTGTTCTTAAGTAGGGGACCGCCTGTACTTCAAATTTATTTTTCCTTAAATCTTATAGAAATGTAGCATCAGTACAAAATTCTAACTCCCCAACTATGTAATTATGATTTACGGTGATCATTTACGGTGAATATTAATTTCATTGAGGGTTAAAATCAATAAAACATTTGGAAAATTGCATTACTGTGTTCATCTTTTGGCATTGAAATGAAACACAAATTTCAGATTTGTCTAACTTCAACTTGATGATAATTTGGTATTTGACTTCAGTTTCTCTTGAAGCCAATGTAATAAAATGTCCCAATATATCACATTGTTCTCAATAGTGTAACACTATTTTTCTTTAAAAGCTAACATTCTTGTGAAATACATGTTCATCCAAGAGGATAGCTCTGATAATAAACACATGTAACTGTTAACAGTTAAAAGTGGGGAACATTTATCAGGGCTTGTCCACCAGTTTTCTGATAAACAAGCCATTATCTGATGGTGATATTATGTTTATTATAAGGCATTGCTATTATTTTTCCCTTAACCCCCCTCTATTTCCAATTTCCTGTCTACTTGCTATAAACTGCAACCTTTCAGGCTTAGGTGACAGGTAGGGCCTCCCAGCACATACAGAAGAAGGGCTGGCATATCTATGTCAAAATCCACCTGTAACTTTTCTTCAATTTCAGCTGGAGCTTCATCATATCCGTAGAGATTCATGTCCATCAAGTCCAATCTATAATCCCATAGTGTTGTCCGTAATGCGGCAAAATTTCTCTTCTTTTTCAATAATGATTTGACAGTTACAATAAATCCTAGGATCAATGGGATATTTTTGTCTCAAGACCCTTGTATCATTGCAAGCCTAGGTGCAAAATTATTTGAAAGATCTCTGTACTGTCCATTTAAGCATTAGTACATTGTAATTATTGCCATCTAATTAAATAAAGTTGAACGTCTTAAAATATCCCTTTTTCTTGATTCTCACAACATTCTATGATATAAGACTGCATAGGAGGGAAGAATATTTGCAGGAAATCACAAAAATACAAGACACGACAGCCGTTTCATGCACATAGCGTTTCTTCCGGTTGCTTGTGTGTAGGACTTCTAATTAAAAGCTGTATAAAAACCGGGTCCATCCCCTCAATCTTAAGTGGCTAGTAGAGATGAGCGAACATACTCGTCCGAGCTTGATGCTCGTTCGAGCATTAGCGTACTCGAAACTGCTCGTTGCTCGGACGAATACTTCGCCCGCTCGAGAAAATGGCAGCTCCCGCCGTTTTGCTTTTTGGCGGCCAGAAACAGAGCCAATCACAAGCCAGGAGACTCTGCACTCCACCCAGCATGACGTGGTACCCTTACACGTCGATAGCAGTGGTTGGCTGGCCAGATCAGGTGACCCTGGGATAGACTAGCCGCTGCCCGCGCTGCTCGGATCATTCTGTGTCTGGATGCCGCTAGGGAGAGAGCTGCTGCTGGTCAGGGAAAGCGTTAGGGTGTTCTATTAGAGTACTGTTAGGCAGGAGTTATTCAACAAGAACCCAACAGCCCTTCTTAGGGTTACAATAACGTTATACTTTTTTTTTTTTTGTTTGCTTGTGGCTGGGCTTGCTGGCACTAGTAGTGCAGCTAGTACCATATTGTGAGGAATTTGCAGGGGGACTTGCTACCGTTGTGTTTAGCTCTTAGTGACACACATATCCACCTCAAACACCAAAGTGGGAAAATGTATTAGGGGTTTGATTTCAATTAGGCACAGTCTGCCATTTACTTTTTATTTTACGTTTATTTTTTCATAACTCAGCGTCATCTCATCTGGCATAGCAGTGTGCTTTCATACTTGGCTAGAAAATAGCCATAGGAGAATCCAAACGGCTTACTTACGCCTACAATAGCGTTATATATATTTTATTTCTGGTTGATCTGCTGGTGGCTGACCTTGCTGCAGTGCATCTACTAGCCAATTGTGAGGAATTTGGAGTGAGACTTGCGACCGCTGTGTTTAGCGCTTAGTGACGCACATATCCATCGCAAAGACCGAAGTGGGAAAATTTATTAGGGTTGGATTTCAATTAGGCACAGTCTGGCAGTTTCTTTTTATTTTACGTTTATTTTTTCATAACTCAGCGTCATCTCATCAGTGTGCTTTCATACTTGGCTAGAAAATAGCCAAAGGAGAATCCAAACGGCTTACTTAGGCCTACAATAGCGTTATATATATTTTATTTCTGGTTGATCTGCTGGTGGCTGTCCTTGCTGCAGTGCATCTACTAGCCAATTGTGAGGAATTTGTAGTGAGACTCGCGACCGCTGTGTTTAGCGCTTAGTGACGCACATATCCATTGCAAAGACTGAAGTGGGAAAATTTATTAGGGGTTGGATTTCAATTAGGCACAGTCTGGCAGTTTCTTTTTATTTTACATTTATTTTTTCATAACTCAGCGTCATCTCATCAGTGTGCTTTCATACTTGGCTAGAAAATAGCCAAAGGAGAATCCAAACGGCTTACTTACGCCTACAATAGCGTTATATATATTTTATTTCTGGTTGATCTGCTGGTGGCTGTCCTTGCTGCAGTGCATCTACTAGCCAATTGTGAGGAATTTGGAGTGAGACTTGCGACCGCTGTGTTTAGCGCTTAGTGACGCACATATCCATCGCGAAGACCAAAGTGGGAAAATTTATTAGGGGTTGGATTTCAATTAGGCACAGTCTGGCAGTTTCTTTTTATTTTACGTTTATTTTTTCATAACTCAGCGTCATCTCATCAGTGTGCTTTCATACTTGGCTAGAAAATAGCCAAAGGAGAATCCAAACGGCTTACTTACGCCTACAATAGCGTTATATATATTTTATTTCTGGTTGATCTGCTGGTGGCTGTCCTTGCTGCAGTGCATCTACTAGCCAATTGTGAGGAATTTGGAGTGAAACTTGCGACCGCTGTGTTTAGCGCTTAGTGACGCACATATCCATCGCAAAGACCGAAGTGGGAAAATTTATTAGGGGTTGGATTTCAATTAGGCACAGTCTGCCAGTTTCTATTTATTTTACGTTTATTTTTTCATAACTCAGCGTCATCTCATCAGTGTGCTTTCATACTTGGCTAGAAAATAGCCAAAGGAGAATCCAAACGGCTTACTTATGCCTACAATAGCGTTATATATATTTTGTTTCTGGTTGATCTGCTGGTGGCTGTCCTTGCTGCAGTGCATCTACTAGCCAATTGTGAGGAATTTGTAGTGAGACTTGCGACCGCTGTGTTTAGCGCTTAGTGACGCACATATCCATCGCAAAGACCGAAGTGGGAAAATTTATTAGGGGTTGGATTTCAATTAGGCACAGTCTGGCAGTTTCTTTTTATTTTACGTTTATTTTTTCATAACTCAGCGTCATCTCATCAGTGTGCTTTCATACTTGGCTAGAAAATAGCCAAAGGAGAATCCAAACGGCTTACTTACGCCTACAATAGCGTTATATATATTTTATTTCTGGTTGATCTGCTGGTGGCTGTCCTTGCTGCAGTGCATCTACTAGCCAATTGTGAGGAATTTGGAGTGAGACTTGCGACCGCTGTGTTTAGTGCTTAGTGACGCACATATCCATCGCAAAGACCGAAGTGGGAAAATTTATTAGGGGTTGGATTTCAATTAGGCACAGTCTGGCAGTTTCTTTTTATTTTACGTTTATTTTTTCATAACTCAGCGTCATCTCATCAGTGTGCTTTCATACTTGGCTAGAAAATAGCCAAAGGAGAATCCAAACGGCTTACTTACGCCTACAATAGTGTTATATATATTTTATTCTGGTTGATCTGCTGGTGGCTGTCCTTGCTGCAGTGCATCTACTAGCCAATTGTGAGGAATTTGTAGTGAGACTTGCGACCGCTGTGTTTAGCGCTTAGTGACGCACATATCCATCGCAAAGACCGAAGTGGGAAAATTTATTAGGGGTTGGATTTCAATTAGGCACAGTCTGGCAGTTTCTTTTTATTTTACGTTTATTTTTTCATAACTCAGCGTCATCTCATCTGGCATAGCAGTGTGCTTTCATACTTGGCTAGAAAATAGCCATAGCAATAGGATAACACAAAAAAAAACTAAAAAACACAAAAAAACACAAAAAAAAGTAAAAAAAAAATTAAAGTTATAACTTTCATTTCCAAAATGTTTAACCCGAGGGCTAGGGGTAGAGGACGAGGGCAGGGACGTGGGCGTCCAACTACTGCAGGGGTCAGAGGCCGTGGTCCTGGGCGGGGTGAGACACCACCTGCTTATGAGGGAGCAGGGGAACGACGCAGAGCTACACTCCCTAGGTTCATGTCTGAAGTTACTGGGACTCGTGGTAGAGCACTGTTGAGGCCAGAACAGTGCGAACAGGTGATGTCGTGGATTGCCGACAATGCTTCGAGCAATTTGTCCACCAGTCAGTCTTCCACGCAGTCCACCCATGTCACCGAAATCGGCACTCCTCCAGCTCCTGCACCTCAGCCTCCTCCCCCCCAGTCTGCCCCCTCCCAGGAAAATTTGGCATTTGAACCGGCATACTCTGAGGAACTTTTTTCTGGACCCTTCCCACAGTCACAAACCACTTGTCCAGTTGCTGCTGAGCAATTTTCCGATGCCCAGGTTTTCCACCAGTCGCAGTCTGTGGGTGATGATGACCTTCTTGACGTAGTGGAAGAAATGTGTAAAGAGGTGTCCGACGATGAGGAGACACGGTTGTCAGACAGTGGTGAAGTTGTTGTCAGGGCAGGAAGTCCGAGGGGGGAGCAGACTGAGGGATCGGAGGATGATGAGGTGACAGACCCAAGCTGGGTTGAGAGGCCGGGTGAACACAGTGCTTCTGAGACGGAGGAGAGTCCTCGACCAGAACAGGTTGGAAGAGGCAGTGGTGGGGCCAGACGGAGAGGCAGGGCCAGAGCAGGTGCATCAGCGCCAAATGTGTCACGTAGTGAAGCTCCCGTGGCGAGGGCTCCCGCGGCGAGGGCTAGATTTTCAGAAGTCTGGAGGTTCTTTAAGGAAACACCAGATGACCGACGGACTGTGGTGTGCAACCTTTGCCAAACCAGGATCAGCAGGGGTTCCACCACTACTAGCTTAACTACCACCAGTATGCGCAGGCATATGAATGCTAAACACCCCACTCAGTGGCACCAAGCCCGTTCACCTCCGGCGGTGCACACCACTGCTCCTTCCCCTGTGTCAGCTGATAGTCAGCCCCCTGCCCAGGACCCTGGCACAAAAACCCCATCGTCGCCTCCACGATCCTCCACAGCATCCACCAGCGTTCAGCTCTCCATACCCCAGACGCTGGAGCGGAAACGGAAATATAGTGCAACCCACCCGCACGCCCAAGCCCTTAATGTCCACATCTCCAGATTGCTTAGCCTGGAGATGCTGCCCTATAGGCTAGTAGAGACCGAGGCCTTTCGCAACCTCATGGCGGCGGCCGCCCCTTGGTATTCGGTCCCCAGCCGCCACTACTTTTCCCGATGTGCCGTCCCAGCCCTGCACCAGCACGTGTCAGACAACATCATCCGTGCCCTGACCAACGCCGTTTCTGACAAGGTCCACCTGACCACGGACACGTGGATGAGTGCTGCCGGGCAGGGCCACTATATATCGCTGACGGCACATTGGGTTAACTTGGTGGAGGCTGGGACCGAGTCTGACCCTGCGGCTGGTCATATACTGCCGACGCCGAGGATTGCGGGGCCTACCTCGGTCCAGGTGTTTCAGGCCTACTATGCCTCCTCCTCCTCCCACCCCTCCTCCACCTCCGAACTACCATCCGTGGGCATGGCGCCATCAGTCGGTAGCTCTAGGCACAGCAGCAGTGCCGTCGCTAAGCGACAGCAGGCGGTGCTCAAACTGCTGAGCCTAGGCGATAAAAGGCACACTGCCCAAGAGCTATTACAGGGCATCACGGTGCAGACTGATCTGTGGCTGGCACCGCTGAACCTGAAGCCAGGCATGGTTGTGTGTGACAACGGCCGTAACCTGGTGGCGGCTCTGCAACTCGGCAGACTGACACATGTGCCATGCCTGGCCCATGTGTTAAATCTGATAGTTCAGCGTTTCCTCAAGACATACCCCAATCTGTCTGATTTGCTCACGAAGGTGCGCCGCATCTGTGCGCATTTCAGGAAGTCCAGCACAGATGCTGCCACTCTCAGGGCAGCGCAGCACCGCCTCCAACTGCCCGCTCACCGACTGTTGTTCGACGTGCCCACGAGGTGGAATCCCAGCCCTGCACCAGCACGTGTCAGACAACATCATCCGTGCCCTGACCAACGCCGTTTCTGACAAGGTCCACCTGACCACGGACACGTGGACGAGTGCTGCCAGGCAGGGCCACTATATATCGCTGACGGCACATTGGGTTAACTTGGTGGAGGCTGGGACTGAGTCTGACCCTGCGGCTGGTCATATACTGCCGACGCCGAGGATTGCGGGGCCTACCTCGGTCCAGGTCTTTCAGGCCTACTATGCCTCCTCCTCCTCCCACCCCTCCTCCACCTCCTCCTCCAAACTACCATCCGTGGGCATGGCGCCATCAGTCGCTAGCTCTAGGCACAGCAGCAGTGCCGTCGCTAAGCGACAGCAGGCGGTGCTCAAACTGCTGAGCCTAGGCGATAAAAGGCACACCGCCCAAGAGCTATTACAGGGCATCACGGTGCAGACTGATCTGTGGCTGGCACCGCTGAACCTGAAGCCAGGCATGGTTGTGTGTGACAACGGCCGTAACCTGGTGGCGGCTCTGCAACTCGGCAGACTGACACATGTGCCATGCCTGGCCCATGTGTTAAATTTGATAGTTCAGCGTTTCCTCAAGACATACCCCAATCTGTCTGATTTGCTCACGAAGGTGCGCCGCATCTGTGCGCATTTCAGGAAGTCCAGCACAGATGCTGCCACTCTCAGGGCAGCGCAGCGCCGCCTCCAACTGCCCGCTCACCGACTGTTGTTTGACGTGCCCACGAGGTGGAATTCAACATTAACCATGTTATCCAGAGTTTACCAGCAGCGCAGAGCGATTGTAGACTGCCAGATGTCAACTTCCACCAGAACTGGTAGTCAGGTCAGTCAGCTTCCTCAAGTCTACAATGAGGAGGGGACATGGATATCTGATATCTGTCAGGAGCTGAGTAACTTTGAGGAGTCAACACAGATGGTCAGTGGCGATGCCGCCATCATCAGCCTCACCATCCCGCTGCTTGGCCTGTTGAAAAACTCTCTGATCAGCATGAAGTCGGAAGCTTTGCGCTCGTCAAAAGAGACGGGGGAAGAAGATTCCCTTGTTGATAGCCAAAGCACCCTTAGGTCTGTTTCTCAGCGCATATCGGAGGAGGTGGAGGTGGAGGAGGATGAGGAGGAAGAGGAGGAGAATGTTGGCGAGACACAAGAGGGGACCATTGTTGAGTCCTTCACTGTTCAGCGTGTATGGGCAGAAGAATAGGAGTTGGAGGAGTTGGAGGAGGAGGAAATGGACAGTCAGGCCAGTGAGGGGAGAGAATTCTTACGCGTTGGTACTCTGGCGCATATGGCAGATTTCATGCTAGGCTGCCTATCCCGTTACCCTCGCGTTCAAAGAATTTATTCCAGCACCGATTACTGGGTATTCACTCTCCTGGACCCACGGTACAAGGAAAATCTTTCCACTCTCATCCCTGGAGAGGAAAGGAGTGTGAGAATGCATGAATACCAGCAGGCCCTGGTGCACAAGCTGAAACACTATTTCCCTTCTGACAGCTCTAGCGGCAGAGTGCGTAGTTCTGCGGGACAAGTAGCGAGGGAGAGTAGGCGAGCAGGCAGCTTGTCCAGCACTGGCAAGGGTACGCTTTACAAGGCTTTTGCCAGCTTTATGTCACCCCAGCAAGACACTGTCACCTGTCCCCAGTCTCGGCAGAGTAGGGCTGATCTTTACAGAAAGATGGTGAGGGAGTACGTAGCTGACCATACCATCGTCCTAAATGATCACACAGCTCCCTACAACTACTGGGTTTCAAAGCTGGACATGTGGCACGAACTGGCGCTGTACGCCTTGGAGGTTCTTGCCTGCCCTGCCGCTAGCGTCTTGTCCGAGCGGGTTTTCAGTGCAGCTGGTGGCATCATCACCGATAAGCGTACACGCCTGTCGACTGACAACGCTGACAGGCTGATGCTTATTAAGATGAATAAAGCCTGGATTTCTTATAATTTCCAATCTCCACCAGGTGAAGGAAGCTCAACCTGAATAATTTATCCACTCCTCCTCATTTTCCTCCTTCTCCTCCTCTTTGTACACTAAAGCAGAGGAAACTGGCTATTTTTTGACAGGGCCCACTGGCTCTAGCTATAGTACTTTATGCATTTAATTTTTCTGGAGGGCCACCTACCCGGTCCTCTGTTTTAAACAATTTTTGGGAGTGCCACATACAGGCACTCAATCTATTCAATTTTTCTGGAGGGCCACCTACCTGCTCCTCTGGTTTGAAAACTTTTTTGGACTGCCACATACAGGCACTCAATCTATTTCATTTTTCTGGAGGGCCACCTACCTGCTCCTCTGGTTTGAAAACTTTTTTGGACTGCCACATACAGGCACTGAATCTATTTCATTTTTCTGGAGGGCCACCTACCTGCTCCTCTGGTTTGAAAACTTTTTTGGACTGCCACATACAGGCACTCAATCTATTTCATTTTTCTGGAGGGCCACCTACCTGCTCCTCTGGTTTGAAAACTTTTTTGGACTGCCACATACAGGCACTCAATCTATTTCATTTTTCTGGAGGGCCACCTACCTGCTCCTCTGGTTTGAAAACTTTTTTGGACTGCCACATACAGGCACTCAATCTATTTCATTTTTCTGGAGGGCCACCTACCTGCTCCTCTGGTTTGAAAACTTTTTTGGACTGCCACATACAGGCACTCAATCTATTTCATTTTTCTGGAGGGCCACCTACCTGCTCCTCTGGTTTGAAAACTGTTTTGGACTGCCACATACAGGCACTATCCAAATTAAATTGTCTCCATAGCAGCCTCCACACGTTGTCTCCATTGCTACCTCCAAAAGTCGTCCATATAGCTGCCTCCATACATCGTCCCCTTATCAAACGAGGTGTGTCAGGCAGAAATTTGGGTTGTTTTCATGGATTCCACATCAAAGTTGTTAACTTTGTCGCCACCCTGCTGTGTTATCCACAAAATATACTGGCAAACTTTTACCATTTAGGGATATTATTTCAGCGCTTCTTGCGCATCTGTTTACATTCCCCTCACCCGCCATATCCCAAACTTATAAGAACGCTACTACACTTGATCTTATACAAAAGGTTCTTAGAAGTGCTGTTTGGGGAGTAGCCTAGAGACAGGGGCTTGGATTGGCGAAAGCTCGCCTGGAAGCGGAGCGCCAGCTCCATCCCAAGATCCAACTAACATAGTTTTAACTGCAGCACCTTTAATCTACTACTAGTTCACTGCCTCCATAATAATAATAATAATAATAATCTTTATTTATATAGCGCCATCATATTCCGTAGCGCTTTACAAATCATAGGAAACAAATACAAATGTAATGTAACAGAGCACAACATTTGTATGGAACAACAGGAGTGAGGTCCCTGCTCGCCAGAGCTTACGGTTTATGAAGATGATGGGCTAACACGAGGTAAAAGAATTTTTAATGGTCAAGCCATTCTTCTTAAGGAATAGAACAAAATATAATAAATGGAATTGCTGTCGCTTGAACCACTCAGCCGTCACCAGGTCCAGGGTGAATGGGACTGCAGAGAAGTCTGGTGCCTGTTGGTTGCTGGATAACAGATGGGAGGACGACACAGGACGGGTTAGTAGAAGAGTTAAAACTTCATGCAGTTAATGAGTGTTATAGGCTTGCCTAAAGAAATGGGTTTTAAGAGCACGTTTGAAACTTTGGAGGTTAGGTATTAGTCTGATAGTCCGGGGCAGAGCATTCCATAGAATTGGTGCAGCTCTAGAGAAGTCTTGGAGACGCGAGTGGGAGGTCCGCACTAGGGTAGAGGTTGATCTAAGATCACTGGCGGATCTAAGAGCACGGGTTGGGCGTTAGACTCAGATAAGAGAGGAGAGGAAGGGGGGTGCAGCATTATACAGAGCTTTATGGATAAGGGTTATTATTTTAAACTGTATTCGAAAGGAGACTGGCAGCCAGTGCAGCGACTGGCATGAACTGTAGGCATACATGGTCCCCTTATCAAACGAGCTGTGTCAGGCAGAATTTTGGGTTGTTTTCATGGCTTCCACAACAAACTTGTTAACTTTGTCGCCACCCTGCTGTGTAATCCACAAAATATACTGGCAAACTTTTATCATTTACCAATATTATTTCAACGCTTCTTGCGCATCTGTTTACATTCCCCTCACCCGCCATATCCTAAACTTATAAGAACGCTACTACACTTGATCTTATACAAAAGGTTCGTAGAAGTGCTGTTTGGGGAGTAGCCTAGAGACACGGGCTTGGATTGGCGAAAGCTCGCCTGGCAGCGGAGCGCCAGCTCCATGCCAAGATCCAACTAACATAGTTTTAACTGCAGCACCTTTAATCTACTACTAGTTCACTGCCTCCATACATGGTCCCCTTATCAAACGAGCTGTGTCAGGCAGAATTTTGGGTTGTTTTCATGGCTTCCATGTTAACTTTGTCGCCACCCTGCTGTGTAATCCACAAAATATACTGGCAAACTTTTATCATGTACCGATATTATTTGAGCGCTTCTTGCTCACCTCCTTTGGTTCCTCTCTGCCACCCATTGGTTTGAAGCCTGAGTCCATTTAGGGTATGTCGCCATGCCACTCTCTAGCCTGCCGCTGCTGCCTCTCCATGAAGTCCCCTATAGTGTCAGGGTCAATTATTGGATGTTTTAGATGCTATCTAGCTTCATTCTGTCACTCTGTCATGGCCATGCTGTTGCCCATAATTTTGGCATAATGGTGCGATTAAGCAGCCTCAGAGGCATCCATGCATGCTGCCCCTGCTGTTTCCTGTCCATTTCCGTGGTGTTTCCATCCTTTTCTGAGGTTCCCAGGTGTTTGGCCAAGCTTCCCTGTGCAGAGCCTTGGTCCCCTTGAAAAATGCTCGAGTCTCCCATTGACTTCAATGGGGCTCGTTATTCGAGACGAGCACTCGAGCATCGGGAAAAGTTCGTCTCGAATAACGAGTACCCGAGCATTTTAGTGCTCGCTCATCTCTAGTGGCTAGTTAAACCCATTCAAAGACACAAAAGCCCTGCACACCCCAACCTAGATCCATTTCTAGGTTCTAGTGTACAGAGCTTTTGTGTCTAAAATAGTGATGACCCCCACCAGTAACACCCACGATGAGTGCAAGAACCAATTATCTCTTTAAATGCCGCCTGCAAAGTGGTTCGGGTCTGCTCAACACTATTTTTAAATAATTAATTAGTATTTTAGGGTATGAAATAAATATTTCATACAATAGAGAGCAGAACTTAATATTTGGTAAGGAAACTCTGTACTGAAAGTCAGACTTCTGACATCTGGACTGACCTCTAGAATTCATTCCTTTTCTTCCTTAACCAGAACAGCAGAGGGCTCCGGGCAGGGGTGGACTGGCCATTGTCGGTCCCCACTCCCTCCCTACAAATTTTCATTTAATGTATAGTACCTGCACACAGACGCAGCACAGCACCGCTGCTTCTGCGTCTGTGTGTACACGCAGCTACACAGGTCACGCAATTGACGTCATTGCGCGACCTGTGTAGCGTGGAGGAGCGCTGACAACTACCAGATGTCCGGCCCTCCGTGTAGCTCCGCGGCTTGGTGTAAGAGGCGCGGAGCAGTGACGTCACTATCCCGCGCCTCTACACCAAGCTACCGAAGACCGAGGACAGGAAGAAACCTGCGCCAAAGAGGTGAGTATTATGTTTTTTTTTTTTAAATTATAGAATGGGGACATTAATTATATGTCTGGGGCGGGGGGGGGGGCATTATTGTATATCTAGGGCTGGCAGGGGGGGGGGGCATTATTCCATATCTGGGGCTGGCAGGGGGGATTAATTATATGTCTGGGGTGGGGGGGCATTATTGTATATCTAGGGCTGGCAGGGGGCATTAATTATAAGTCTGGGGCTGGGGGGGGGCATTATTCTATATCTGGGGATGGCAGGGGGGCATTAATTATATGTCTGGGGCTGGCAGGGGCGCATTAATTATATGCCTGGGGCGGTGGCATTATTCTATATCTGGGGCGGGCAGGGGGAATTAATTATATGTCTGGGGCGGTGGCATTGTTCTTTATCTGGGGTGGCAGGGGGCATTAATTATATGTCTGGGGCGGGCATTATTCTATATCTGGGGCAAGCAGGGGGCATTAATTATATGTCTTGGGCAGGGGGCATTAATTATATGTTTTGGGCAGGGGGCATTAATTATATGTCTGGGGCAGGGGGGGATATTCTATATCTGGGGCGGGCAGGGGGAATTAATTACATGTCTGGGGCAAGGGGGCATTTATTATATGTCTGGGGCAGGGTGCATTTATTATATGTCCGGGGCGGGCTGGGGGCATTATTCTATGTCTGGGTGCAGAACATAAGATGTCTGTATGGTAAACTTTGCAGGAATGCTGTGTACCTGGAGGAAGAGATAAGGTGATGGTGGAACTGATGGAGAAGATGAGGAACGAGTAAAATCCGAGGATACGTCACCTGATGTCACTGGATGCATTAGGTGAGGATCTCATGTGTTTTCTGTAGCTGTATATGATAAATACTGATTTTTTTCATGTTCGCTTCTGTGTATATATGTAGTATTATAGTAGTTATATTCCTGTACATAGGGGGCAGTATTATAGTAGTTATATTCCTGTACATAGGGGGCAGTATTATAGTAGTTATATTCTTGAACATAGGGAGCAGTATTATAGTAGTTATATTCTTGTACATAGGGTCAGTATTATAGTAGTTATATCCTTGTACATAGGGGGCAGTATTATAGTAGTTATATTCTTGTACATAGGGGACAGTATTTTAGTAGTTATATTCCTGTACATAGGGCGCAGTGTTATAGTAGTTATATTCTTGTACATAGGGGGCAGTATTATAGTAGTTATATCCTTGTACATAGGGGGCAGTATTATAGTAGTTATATTGTTGTACAGAGGTGCAGTATTATAGTAGTTATATTCTTGTACATAGGGGACAGTATTATAGTAGTTATATTCTTGTACATAGGGGGCAGTATTATAGTAGTTATATTCTTGTACATAGGGGACAGTATTATAGTAGTTATATCCTTGTACATAGGGGGCAGTATTATAGTAGTTATATTCTTGTACATAGGGGACAGTATTATAGTAGTTATATTCTTGTACATAGGGAGCAGTATTATAGTAGTTATATTCTTGTACATAGGGTCAGTATTATAGTAGTTATATCCTTGTACATAGGGGGCAGTATTATAGTAGTTATATTCTTGTACATAGGGGACAGTATTTTAGAAGTTATATTCCTGTACATAGGGCGCAGTGTTATAGTAGTTATATTCTTGTACATAGGGGGCAGTATTATAGTAGTTATATCCTTGTACATAGGGGGCAGTATTATAGTAGTTATATTGTTGTACAGAGGTGCAGTATTATAGTAGTTATATTCTTGTACATAGGGGACAGTATTATAGTAGTTATATCCTTGTACATAGGGGGCAGTATTATAGTAGTTATATTCTACAGTATTTTAGTAGTTATATTCCTGTACATAGGGCGCAGTTTTATAGTAGTTATATTCTTGTACATAGGAGCAATTTTATAGCAGTTATATTCTTGTACACAGGGGCAGTATTATAGTAGTTATATTCTTGTACATAGGGGACAGTATTATAGTAGTTATATTCTTTTACATAGGGGACAGTATTATAGTAGTTATATTCTTGTACATAGGGGGCAGTATTATAGTAACTATATTCCTTTACATAGGGGGCAGTATTATAGTAGTTATATTCCTGTACATAAGGGGCAGTATTATAGTAGTTATATTCTTGTACATAGGGGGCAGTATTATAGTAGTTATATTCTTGTACATAGGGGGCAGTATTATAGTAGTTATATTCTTGTACATAGGGGGCAGTATTATAGTAGTTATATTCCTGTACATAGGGGGCAGTATTATAGTAGTTATATCCTTGTAAATAGGGGGCAGTATTATAGTAGTTATATTCCTGTACATAGGGGGCATTATGATAGTAGTTATATCCTTGTACATAGGGGGCAGTATTATAGTAGTTATATTCTTGTACATAGGGGGCAGTATTATAGTAGTTATATTCTTGTACATAGGGGGCAGTATTATAGTAGTTATATTCTTGTACATAGGGGGCAGTATTATAGTAGTTATATTCTTGTACATAGGGGGCAGTATTATAGTAGTTATATCCATGTACATAGCGTGCAGTATTATAGTAGTTGGCTTGTATATGGGAGAAGGTATTGTAGTAGTTTTATTTTGTAGGAAGGCAGGATTGAATGTGTTATTCTATATGTGTTATTGTAGCATTATTCCTGTACATAGGAGGCAGTATCAATGTATTTCTTTGAATTGTACATGTATGGCACAGGGGAAAGGTATTTAAGGCTTACTGGGTCGTGTGTTTGCAACATTCTTTGCACTTTAGATTCACTTAATGCAAAACAAGAACATATTTTGCTAGTAAAGCCATCTACCAACAATTTGCCTGTTTTAACTCCACCCACATAATCTGACCACACCCACTTGATTTTACTCCGCCCATAAAATGGGGCCACTTTTGTAGTTTTTTCCAGGGCCATTTTAAATTCCCAGTCCACCCCTGGCTCCGGGTCATATGACGTTGAGTCTTCAGGGCACTCTGACTGCAGGTTACAGCGCAAATGGTCAAAATCCATCAGGGGTGAGTTGTAGGTGTACAGATAACACAATTCTGATGCATATTATGAACATTGGGGGATATGTATCTTTATTTCTGCTAGTTTAATTGTCTAACTTTTGTTGTTTTTGTGACTTTTCATGTGCAACTTTTGCTGTAGCTTTTCAAGTACGCCTTGGTCTGCAGCTTGTGCAGTGTGCCTTTTTAAGATGTTCTGTGTGACTTTTCAGTTATGTATCACTTTTTTGCTTATTTTTGCAACTTTTTAGATGTAAATCTGCACCTGGCCCAGGGCAGTCGCAAAGGAAGGATGTTTTTTCAAGGACCCTGTTTTACATGTAAATTGTAACTATTTGACATGCCTTAAATGTTTAAACTTTTATACATTCACCTGTTGGGCATTCAAAGTTTGAACAGTTTTTTTTTTATTAATTCATAAATTTTTGCATTCACATTTTATTGAAATTCATTGGTTATTTCTTAAGTTGCGGTGACACATGGCGTTAACACATGCATTTTTAAATGCATCACAACAGTTGAGAAAAGCAGATTTGCCTAATTACATGGCGTTTACAAAAGGCATGTGTTAATGCAATGGTAACACATATGTTAACAATGTGTTGACAAACATGTTTGTTAACACTATGTAAGAGTGTATGTTAACATCTGGTTAACACATGTAGTTTGTAAACTCAATGTTGACAGCAATGTAATTAGCCAAATTTCCTCTTCTCAGCTGTTGTGATGCATTTGAAAATGTGTTAACACCACATGTGAATGCAGCCTCATATGTCATCATCTCTCTGGGGTATGACAAGAGTGCTTAAAAAGGAAGCCCACGGTCTCAAATCCAAAATTTATGGTAGTGTTCACTCCTGTATATAACCCCCTACATGGCTTGTGTCCATGTGGATTTGCGACATTTGGAACAAAAGTCTCAAAAAATAGTATCCTGTGTCACTAACGTGTGGCACTGAGTGTGACAGTACCCTCATTGGCATCCATAGGAACAGCATATCTGGAGACCAGGCATCCAAGATCAAAAAACAGGGGAGCATCAATCCAGCTGACGTATTTTGGATGTTGTCCTTAGTCGTAGGCAGCCAGAATCTTTTATGGGATGAGCTACTCCGAGGTGACAAGCTCTGGGTACACAAGGGTCATCTCTGTACCAGTATCCCTTAACCCCATGGTGACAGTGTCACCCACAAACATATGACCCCTGAACCGTCTGTTCTGGTTATGGAAGAAAAGAAATGAACTCCAGGGCATGGGATCAGTCCAAATTCATTATATTGACAGGGATGGTCTCTGAGGACACGATTCATATCAGGATGATGGTCTGACCACAATACTATGGAAAGAATATGAGAGGAGGGTCAAAAGGTTTGGGTTCTAGTTCCCATAACCCAGTTCCTATAACAGGGATTTGTGTGTCCTTCTAGCTTGCAGCTTACCAGGGTGAGAGTAATGGTGTCAGCACAGTAGGGAGGGTCCAGGAAGCCAATGATATTTCCAGCACTCTGGATTTCAGAAATCCCATTTGAGGGAGGTACTTAACCTCTTCCTGGCCATTGTTACAATGAGACATCATCGTAGACACAGGAGATCAACCACCTGTTAGGACAGGCTGGTTTTGAGGTCTCTGGAGAGGTGAGGGTTGACATAGAAAGAGAAGTTGAGGATATGGACTTGGAGTGATCCAAGAGTTTCCAAGTTAATGGGCATCACCTGTATTATTTTCTCACAAAAGTGACAAAACCACTCACTTCTGTGGGGGCTACAAGAAGCTTTGCAGCATCACAGTTTTTAATGCACACCTAATAACCCAACTTGATTAGCTGTTGAATCAACTAGCCAATGTCAACCACCCCTCTTAAGAGGGTTATAACTTCGGATCCATGGAACCAATCTCGCTTCTTTTTACTTCTCAAAGAGGAGAAACTTCTCTTTACTATGAATTTAAAATTTAGTTTCTTGGTTCTCGGGAACCAGAGATATTGACATTTAAAGTGAAAATTTCAGGTGCAATTTCTATATATAAAAATCACTCCCAATGGCACTTTCACAGTTTATGTTTCTGGTTCCTTCAGGAGTGTGCACACAGGAGCTGTTCATACCTCACAGGTAAAGTAAAAAATGACCTATTTGTTACTTAATTTTGATAAGTGATAATGTCAGCTAATGCTCATGTTATTAACCATTTCCTACCCAGAACAATGTGAGACCGCTCTCCAATTGTCAAGTATTGAGCTAGCGTTTTTTAATTAATTGAGAAAAACAATGAACATTTGATCCTCTTCGCCTAATGTAGCTACATATTAACACCGCGACCCAAAACTTGTCCAAAAATATATAAATAACATGAAAAAACACAAACATATTCCTAAATAAAGTTTTAATTTTACACCGGCCACCATTACTTATTCCTATGTTATGGCATTTTTACTCAAATTTCTATGAACCACGAAAGGTTCCGTTATTGCTCCTCTAATACAATGAAGCACATATCGAAAAGCAACCTTTTTAGCTCATCAGCCCGGTTTATGGACATATAGTATTTTATTTGGGTTGCCGCTATATAAAAGAGAGTGCAATAATGTATCTGTGTGAAGATAAGTGCAAATTTCTGCAAAAATTGGTTTGCTTAAAATTTTTGGTGTATAGTATATATGTATAGGTGTGTTGTATATATATGCTGTATATGGAATAATATGTGTATGTATGTTTTTACTTTATGTGCATGTGCAATGTGTATATGTTGTATGTCTGTGTATATGAAACATGTCTGTATATGGTATCATATGGTGTGTATATAGTGTGTGTTTGATTCACAAGCCTGCTATGGGGCCCAGCCTCTCCTAATTAAGCCCTTGTGACTGTTTTAAAATTTGTAGCTAAAAAGCAGATTATTTGGTGACAATGTTTATTTCAGTTTTAGTGTTTTCATGATGATTTATTAAAGTGCACATAGATGAAAATGTGTAGAGTTCACAGATACCACATTATCCTTTAGATTTAGGAGACAATTATTTCCTGTTTGTGGTGCATTTGTTAAATAAAATTTTACAGTTTGAAACAAAATTGCATGAAGGTGCCTGTGTCTATATAAACTATAAACTCTTGGGGTTTAGTATATTTCTTTGTGCAGTAATTTTGGTTTTAACCCCTTAATAACCACTATATCAGGTTTTTAGGGCAGCCGTTAAGGGTACTTCTGATGATGCACCGACATACAAAGGCGAATCAGAAGAAGTACCCTTAATGTGTAAGAAGATTGTGGGACATTGTTTCCTACAAGTTATAGTGTCGGACTTTGTCGTTACATTACAAAAACTCAGATCACGGGTGTTTAACCCCTCACATGCAGTGGTCAAGCATGACCGAGGCATGTAAGTATAATGTCCCTGGATTGGATCCCTGGTAAGCTCAGCAGCCTCGGGGTCCAGTGTGTGCCGGGTCCTCTGTTTGTCGGGTTCTGCCTCCTGCAGCACCGGACTTTAACTAACTGTGCATGTGGATGCTTGTTCAAGCCCAAGTAAAAAAACATTTAAAAAAAATAAAAATAATTTTATAATATTAATTAAATACATAAACAAAGTCCCCTAATCACCACAGTTACATGTAAAAACCAAATAAAGTATAAAAAACACAAAACAGTACATATTTGGTATCACAGTGTCTGTATTAATTTGCACAATAAATCCAAATCAATATTAAACTTGCACGGTGAATGACGTAAAAAAGAAAACAAAAAATTCACGTAATATATAATTTTATCAAATACACTCACAAAAAATGTTCAAAAAAGGGATCAAAAAAGTTACATGCCCTCAACCAGATCTGTCAATAAAAAATATGGAAGTTATGCCTGAAAAGTTGAGGATACAAAAAGATGTGATTTTTCCAGCATTGGTTTTGCTCAGTAAAATTGAGCAATTTATATGAAAAACTATATAAATGAGGGTACCAGAGAATAAAAATAAAATATAATTTTTGTGTTATGGTGGTTGGGCAAAAAAAAAGTGCTAAAAATCCCAAATAAAAATTGATGATTTGTTTGTATCCCCTTTAAAATAGTTAATCGTGAATGAGCGATAAACCCTCACAATGAATTATCTATACATTGTATCTAACCCCGCAAATAATAAGCCCTTATATAAAAAAAAATTTAATTTTATATCCTGTACAATGTGACAATACAAATCTGCCTGTACAATGTAAATTCAAATTTTATAGCCTGTACAATGTGACAATACAAATCTGCTCTGAATGGCACAGCTTTCGTTCTATGCCTGGCCATGTGCCCATACAGCAATTTACCACCACATATGGGGTAACGGTATACTCAGAAAAAATTGGAAATCAAACTTTGCATAGAATTTCATCATTTATTTCATTGTGAAAGTATTATTTTGGGCTTAATGGAATGTATTTTCCCCAAAAATTCCAAAGTTGCTAAATCACACTTCCATTTTGTTTTAACCCATGTGAAACACTTAGAGTTAATATACATAATAGAAGTTGTTTTACATAAAGGTCTTGGTCTCATGGAAGTTCTCCACATACAAAAGCAATTATTATATGGGTAATCACAAACTCTTGCCCATTAAATGCATTTGTATAATGGAAAGGTCAGTTCCAGAAAAAAATCTTGTCTCCTGGTGTTGTGATTGCTGTCATCAAATTCAACATAGCCACCGCTATTGGTTATGCCCAGGATCTAGCTCATATTAACACTCATGAGGGAAAATTGTTTGTTGCCCAAATCTTTGCCTATATGTACTTGAAGAAATATGCTGCTTTATACTAGCAGGCCATCTTAGTATTAGTGGATTATGGTATAGGCAGTTTGGTCAGTAGGCTGGTGCCCAAGCCTTTTAGAGAACCCATGGCCACCTAAACCACAAACCACATTGTTAAGACTTTGGCAATGCTTTATGGACTGGTGACACAGCATGCAAATGACATGTGTTCTGTCTTCTGTATTCTGTGAGACTGCTGCACTTGGGCCCTCTTTTGCTAGTTCTCTAGGCTGCCTATGGTATACAGGCAACCACCTCTTTGTCCAAAGTATCACTGTCTTCTACCCATGTTGGGTCTAAGACCTTAAGCTTTTTGCACCACTAAGCCCTCACCGCTGCCCTACTTCTTCATCTGCGGATAACAGAAAGTTACAGTCGTGGCAGTTGTGTTTCATCATCATCATAGGTATCTTGATGGTCCATCGCTCACACCCTCATTCTTCAATAAAAGTTCTGTGGAATTTTGCAACTCTATGTCTGGGGAAGGGCAGGTGGATGGACCAAAACTTTCCAGCTTGAAGAATCATCTTACACAATGATTTGTGTGCGAAACAGCATTGCCACTTTTAAGGGAGCTGAGGAGGAGGGCTCTGCATGGATGAGGATGAGCCTGGTGAAGATAATCCAACAGAAATTGAAGTGCTGACTGCCATGAAACTGACCAATGCCTCAACAGCCTGTGGCCTATCGGGGTCTACCAGTAGACGCCGCAGAACTAGGTGTCTACATGCAGAGTGGACTGACTGCAGGAGGAGGGAAAGGCAGTGAGGGAACACAACCATTCCCTGCAGCACCAGCTCCATCACCACCAGCAGGAACAGCAGAAATATGGCCATGTCACTGTCCCTTAATTTCCTGCTTTCCTCATTTGAATAGACCTGCAGTATAAAATAATACTGTGACTGCACCTTTACAATCAAGGTATTACTTGACGCTATTTACTGACAAGAAGACTTTTATGATTAACGTATAAATGCACAATTTTTGCTGACAACAGGACTTCTGCACTAGATATTTGTGTGCACTATTTTTACTAACCACGCTTTACTGAACTAGGTAGAAAATGTAATATTATATGACAACAAGACCACAGAACTAGGTCGGGGAATAGAAGGCTAACTACTGCAGTAACAGCCACAATGTTAGGGGGCCCTGGCATCTGGCCTGACACTCTAAAAAATGTAGGATGTACACCATTATGCTGATCCAGCAGCACAGACAAGAAATGTCAGGGGAGAGGGACAGCAGGATGGCAGGACTAGGAATCTCTTAAATCTACTTCCTCCTGTCTACTTCACAATGTGGTCAGCAGCTGCTGGACAGTACTTTATACAGTAATTTATAAATGTGTGAGTATACAAATATGTATATTAATATGGGGCCAGGGGGGGGGCTGTCAGAAGTCTGCTATAGGGCCCTGCCTCTCCTTGTTATGCCCCTAGGTATGTGAGGGAATAGAATCCATTTTCTATTGTGTTCTCACACCATGTATCTTTACAAATACCCCTATGCATAGTACCATCCCCCGCGCACACAGATCATTTTACACTGATACATCCTGTTCAAGGCAATTGGAATGCGAGCATGCTCAGTAAGTTTCTTTGTCCCAAGAATCTATAAAAACTCTTTGCTACCTAAATAAATTGGAATTCTCTCAAAAAAAAGAAAGTGGTTAAACTACCCTAAGGAAGAGAGACTGTGAGTGCGTGCCGGAACTAGAGATATATAGAAAATTATGGGAAAATTGCTAGGTAGGATGAGAGGCAATTCGGAGGGAAACCAGCAGTACAGATCGTGAAAGAGAGAGAGGGAAAAAAGGCTGTAAAAGGATGTCAGAGAATGTTGAAAAGGGCAAGTATGCCAAAAGAGGGTAGTTTGGATGTTAGTAAATGGAAAGGTTCTTAACAGAACAATGGCTGGTTGCATGATAATGATACGATGGAAATTGCAAGTGGATAGAAGAAAGTTACAGAGGAAGTGACCAGAGGAGGTTATAAAGAAACAGCCATAGGAAATTGTGTGTTGTATGAGTGTTATGACGATGACTGACAAAAATGTTGGACAGAGAAAAGACAAAGACAAAATTCGGGAAATGAATTGCAGGTGGATGAATGGTGGATGAATTGCAGAGTGTATGGAAACACCCAGACTGGCGGGAGACATGTGCAGTGTAGCACCTAGACCCAACCCCCACACTGGAATATATATACGGTCATGACTAGATTAGAAAAAGTGCGGGCTCTGGAGTGTCTACTTGGACTCCCTGAACAAGTAGACATTTGTTTAGTAGACCAGTGGTATGGAGAATGATGTATTGCCTTAAGATCTTTGGATTTGCACCCACAGTACGCTCAGCTGTATTTAACTGTATTTGGCTATTGCTGTAACTTTAAAGGACAACTAAGATATAGTACCAAGGGAATAAATGTGGGAGACTGTGCCTGCTTATCTAAGAGTCACCTCTCAGAACTTCAAAGTCCAAAAACCCGGGTAGTAACATATTTGTTACGGATCTTGGACTTCTGTGGGGAGAACTCCTGGACGGTTGTGCAGTCCCAATTAGATTCCCTGAGCTGACCCTTGCCAGATACTGTAGGTGTTATGAGTTTTATTCCATTATACAGTCCTGTAGATTATGGCAAAGATATAAAATTTGTTTTGTCTATATCATGTATAGTGCTAATGTTATTTCATCAGACTTGCCAGATGTGAGGAAAGTCCAGCACACATTGTTCATTGCAGGTTTGGACCTGAGAAATCTTGTGTAAACATTGTGATGTTTAATAACATCAAAAATGTAGTGTAAAACTTTATAAATACACCTAAAGTTTGAAGGGTGTGGTCAAAAGTTTTAGCAATTTGTGTAGGATGATACAGTGAACTTAGATGTTACAATGGTGTGTTCGATTCCTTCTTTGTTATCCTGGTATGCTGGGACACATAGTACTACAGACACCACAGGGAGAAGGAGGAGGCTGCCGTGCCCCCTTGTCTAGGACTCAGTGAACACAGGGGGGGGGGGGGAGGACAAGTTTTCGAATGTTAAGAGACGAAAGGAACAAAGAGAATGTGTGTTCATTACTGAGGACTGATAACCCTGACGGCCCTAAGTAGATTTTGGGTTTGATTTGCAACTCCTGTAATTGTAATGGTTTAACCAGGAGTAAAACCTTCCCATGATCCTATACTATTAGTCCTATTCAGCAGCTATGTCTGAGATAATTATTAGGAGCTTTTTAGGCACAAGCTATAACACCCCTAGAAGCCTCCTACGTCACTGGCTCTAGTGATGCTTCTGCTCAGTAACACTGTCCCTCAGCATGTGCCCTCAGTATGACTGTATAGTTTTATAATAAGGTCTAAGGAATTTGTATACTGTATGTCTTCTATTATACAGCATTGGTACATCAGCATTGGTCCCAATACTGTTTTTTTTTCTGGAGTATATTGTTCATTTTCTATTGTTTTCATTTAAGTTTTAGCCAAGCACCTCACAGAGGAGAGGAAACAGGCCAGAAGCTCTGCTGATCATGTGTAACATGACAACCTGGACCCTTCTTGTTTTGGTATCCTACTGCTGCCTATGCATAAAAAGCTTCTGTACTAGTTTTGTACTATCCTGTTACTATTTCACCTCTTCATGACTAGAAACCTTGGTTATAATGTGCCCTCTTTATGATGTATTACATTGAATCCAGCTCCACTACTTTCGCTAGATTCAAAAGGGGGGAGAGATGAGGTAGACGGGTTGTATTTAAAATTTTCTATTATCTTAATGATTAATGAACCAGTTAGCTTTTAATATGTCAAAACGGAATATATCACTAATCTGCATTTTGAGACGACTTTAGAAACCAGGAATGAGGTTAATTCTACATCAGATATGCAGTGGTCACACAACATGAGGTAACAAAAGCAGAACCACTCCTAAGCTTCCTGTCTGTACAGGAGGCGGAGGTGAAGGCACTGATGGAGGGCTGTAAAGTGCCAGAGGGTAAGAATGTGACTCTTTTGGGATTCCTTATGAGTCCTGACCTCATATAGTAAGTTCATCAACAACTATGAGACTTTGAAATAGCTGATAGAGGCCTTAGTGTTACAATACAAGTCCATACTAGAAGGTTAAAACCTTTAAAGCTCTAATACATGAAGTGACCATACTGGTTACCAGAAAGCCTAGGGGAAAGGAGCCTGTATCAGTACAGTCCGTGACCCTCGCTGGCCCAGTAGGTTTATCTAGCAAGACTGGAGTAAAACGATGGAGGGTGGACTACGGCAAAAAGGTGACAAGCAATGTCTGCAAAGGGCCTTTTACCCTATGATGGTTCAGTGCACCCACAGGGTTAGACACCAGTCTAAGACTCTATATGCTCTGGGGTGGATAAGTATTGAGTATCACTTAGATTCACTTTTGCTACTGTCCATTTACACAAGTATGTTTATATATGCTTAGTACAATGTAGGGAGAGTAGTGAAAACCCTCATATATACACTCCAAAGCTGCTTTACCCCTTCCAGAGGTTGCAGATTGGCTAAGTACAGCTACCAAACGTAAGTAGCTATGAACATGTGCTTGTGTGTGTAGACCTCTTTTCTGGGTAATCTGAACCCTATCCTGTAACTAAAGCAACTGTAAAGACTACAGCCAGGGATCGAGGAATATGTTAGTCCACTTATTCTAGAGACTAAAGTAAAAATCTCAATTGGGAGTAATATAGTTGATGACAGCTCTAGGGATTACCTACTGAGGTTGTTTTATAGAATTGCCCCATGAATGAATACTTCCCTAAGGTTGTTTAGAGGTGTCATAGAGAATTGGTAGGATGTCCAAAAGCTTCAGAAACATTTTTCTCAGGTGCATAACCAAGTATCTGTTTTAGTTCCAGAATCTGATAAAGTAGCTAGAGCACATGACCTGCACCCAGGTGATGAGATGGTCCTGATGTGACACACCTGAAGAGTCTTTTGAAGGGTCATCCCAAGTAACTGTGACACATCCACGTGTAGAAACTACAAGGAGACTGCGACAGCTGAAGAAGAAGAGCGCAGGACCCAGAGATTGTGGAACATGAATCTGTAAATCTCGATGCTGCTATGGACATTGTTACTCCTACCACTTGCAGCATCACTGGGGAAAGATTGTGATCATAATAGCTTTCATGGGCTATGCAAAAGAAAGCTGTGACAGTGTGTGTGCTGTATACTATGTCTAATAGTACTCAGGGGTTGGTGGGGTGACATGTATAAGGATTAGAGATGAGCGAACATACTCGTCCGAGCTTGATGCTCGTTCGAGCATTAGCGTACTCGAAACTGCTCGTTGCTCGGACGAGTATTTCGCCAACTTGAGAAAATGGCATCTTCTGCCGTTGTGATTTTTGGCGGGCAGAAACAGAGCCAATCACAAGCCAGGAGACTCTGCACTCCACCCAGCATGACGTGGTACCCTTAAACGTCGATAGCAGTGGTTGGCTGGCCTGATCAGGTGACCCTGGAATAGACTAGCCCCTGCCCGCGCTGCTCGGATCATTCTCTGTCTGGATGCCGCTAGGGAGAGAGCTGCTGCTGGTCAGGGAAAGCGTTAGGGTGTTCTATTAGAATAGTGTTAGGCAGGAGTGATTCTACAAGAACCCAACAGCCCTTCTTAGGGCTACAATAACGTTATATATTTACTTTTTTTGGTTTGCTTGTGGCTGGGCTTGCTGGCACTAGTAGTGCAGCTAGTACCATATTGTGAGGAATTTGCAGGGAGACTTGCGACCGTTGTGTTTAGCTCTTAGTGACACACATATCCACCTCAAACACCGAAGTGGGACAATTTATTAGGGGTTTGATTTGAATTAGGCACAGTCTTCTGATTTATTTTTTTTTTACGTTTATTTATTTTTATAACTCAAAGTAATCTGGCAAAGCAGTGTGCTTTCAGTGTAGGCTAGAAAATAGCCATAGGAGAACCCCAACAGCTTACTTAGGCCTACAATAGCGTCATATTTTACTTTTTTTGGTTTGTGGCTGGGCTTGCTGCCACTAGTAGTGCAGCTAGTACCATATTGTGAGGAATTTGCAGGGAGACTTGCAACCGTTGTGTTTAGCTCTTAGTGACACACATATCCACCTCTTTAATTTAGAAAATGTTTAACCCGAGGGCTAGGGGTAGAGGACGAGGGCGTGGACGTGGGCTTCCAACTACTGCAGGGGTCAGAGGCCGTGGTCCTGGGCAGGGTGAGACACCCCATGCCGATGAGGGAGCAGGGGAACGCCGCAGAGCTACACTCCCTAGGTTCATCATGTCTCAAGTTACTGGGACTCGTGGTAGAGCACTGTTGAGGCCAGAACAGTGCAAAGAGGTGATGTCGTGGATTGCGGACAATGCTTCTAGCCATTTGTCCACCAGTCAGTCTTCCTCGCAGTGCAGCGATGTCACCGAAATCAGCACTCCTCCAGCTCCTCCACCTCAGCCTCCTTCCCCCCAGTCTGCCCCCTCTCAGCAAAATTTGGCATTTGAACCGGCATACTCTGAGGAGTTTTCTGGACCCTTCCCACAGTCACAAACCACTTGTCCGGTTGCTGCTGAGCTATTTTCCGTTGCCCAGGTTTTCCACCGGTCGCAGTCTGTGGGTGATGATGACATTATTGACGTAGTGGAAGAAGTGTGTAAAGAGGTGTCGGACGATGAGGAGACACGGTTGTCAGACAGTGGTGAAGTTGTTGTCAGGGCAGGAAGTCCGAGGGGGGAACAGACTGAGGGATCGGAGGATGGTGAGGTGACAGACCCAAGCTGGGTTGATAGGCCGGGTGAACACAGTGCTTCTGAGACGGAGGCGAGTCCTATACCAGAACAGATTGGAAGAGGCAGTGGTGGGGCCAGATGGAGAGGCAGGGCCAGAGCTGGTGCATCAGCGACAAATGTTTCATGTAGTCAAGCTCACGTGGCGTGGGCTAGATTTTCAGAAGTCTGAAGGTTCTTTAAAGAAACACCGGATGACCGACGGACTGTGGTGTGCAACCTGTGCCAAACCAGGATCAGCAGGGGTTCCACCACTACTAGCTTAACTACCACCAGTAGGGCATATGAATGCTAAACACCCCACTGAATGGCACCAAGCCCGTTCACCTCCGGCCGGGCACACCACTGCTCCTTCCCCTGTGTCATCTGCTAGTCAGCCCCCTGCCCAGGACCCCGGCCCAAACACCTCCCGTGCGAAAACCCCATCTTCGCCTCCACGATCCTCCACAGCATCCACCAGCGTTCAGCTCTCCATACCCCAGACGCTGGAGCGCAAAAGGAAGTATAGTAGCAACCCACCCACACACCCAAGCCCTCAACGTCCACATCTCCAAACTGCTTAGCCTGGAGATGCTGCGCTATAGGCTGGTAGAGACCAAGGCCTTTCGAAACCTCATGGCGGCGGCCGCCCCTCGGTATTCGGTCCCCAGCCGCCACTACTTTTCCCCGATGTGCAGTCCCAGCCCTGCACAAGCACGTGTCAGACAACATCATCCGTGCCCTGACCAACGCCGTTTCTGACAAGGTCCACCTGACCATGGACACGTGGACGAGTGCTGCCGGGCAGGGCCACTATATATCGCTGACGGCACATTTGGTTAATTTGGTGGAGGCTGGGACCGAGTCTGACCCTGGGGCTGCTCATATACTGCCGACGCCGAGGATTGCGGGGCCTACCTCGGTCCAGGTCTCAGAGGCCTACTATGCCTCCTCCTCCTCCCACCCCTCCTCCACCTCCTCCTCCGAATTACCATCTGTGGGCATGGCGCCATCAGTCGGTAGCTCTAGGCACAGCAGCAGTGCCATCGCTAAGCGACAGCAGGCGGAGCTCAAACTGCTGAGCCTAGGCGATAAAAGGCACACCGCCCAAGAGCTATTACAAGGCATCACGGCGCAGACTGATCTGTGGCTGGCACCGCTGAACCTGAAGCCAGGCATGGTTGTGTGTGACAACGGCCGTAACCTGGTGGCAGCTCTGCAACTCGGCAGATTGACACATGTGCCATGCCTGGCCCATGTGTTAAATCTCATAGTTCAGCGTTTCCTCAAGACATACCCCAATCTGTCTGATTTGCTCACGAAGGTGCGCCGCATCTGTGCGCATTTCAGGAAGTCCAGCACAGATGCTGCCACTCTCAGGGCAGCGCAGCGCCGCCTCCAACTGCCCGCTCACTGACTGTTGTGCGACGTGCCCACGAGGTGAAATTCAACATTAACCATGTTATCCAGAGTTTACCAGCAGCGCAGAGCGAATGTAGACTGCCAGATGTCAACTTCCACCAGAACTGCTAGTCAGGTCACTAAGCTTCCTCAAGTCTACAATGAGGAGTGGACGTGGATGTCTGATATCTGTCAGGTGCTGAGTAACTTTGAGGAGTCAGCACAGATGGTCAGTGGCGATGCCGCCTTCATCAGCCTCACCATCCCGCTGCTTGGCCTGTTGAAAAACTCTCTGGTCAGCGTGAAGTCGGAAGCTTTGCGCTCGTCACAAGAGACAGGGGAAGAAGATTCCCTTGTTTATATCCAAAGCACCCTCAGATCTGTTTCTCAGCGCATATCGGAGGAGGTGGAGGAGGATGACGAGGAAGAGGAGGAGAATGTTGGCGAGACAGAAGAGGGGACCATTGTTTAGTCCTTCACTGTTCAGCGTGTATGGGCAGAAGAAGAGGAGTTGGAGGAGTTGGAGGAGGAGGAAATGGACAGTCAGGCCAGTGAGGGGAGTGAATTCTTGCGCGTTGGGACTCTGGCGCATATGGCAGATTACAGGCTGCCTATCCTGTGACCCTCGCGTTCAAAGAATTTATTCCAGCACCGATTACTGGGTATTCACTCTCCTGGACCCACGGTACAAGCAAAATCTTTCCACTCTCATCCCTGGAGAGGAAAGAAGTGTGAGAATGCATGAATACCAGCAGGCCCTGGTGCACAAGCTGAAACAGTATTTCCCTTCTGACAGCGCTAGCGGCAGAGGGCGTACTTGTGCGGGGCAAGTAGCGAGGGAGAGTAGGCGAGCAGGCAGCTTGTCCAGCACTGGCAGGGGTACGCTTTACAAGGCCTTTGCCAGTTTTATGCCACCCCAGCAAGACACTGTCACCTGTCCCCAGTCTCGGCAGAGTAGGGCTGATCTTTACAGAAAGATGGTAAAGGGAGTACGTAGCTGACCATACCATCGTCCTAAATGATCATACAGCTCCCTACAACTACTGGGTTTCAAAGCTGGACATGTGGCACGAACTGGCGCTGTACGCCTTGGAGGTTCTTGCCTGCCCTGCCGCTAGCGTGTTGTCCGAGCGGGTTTTCATTGCAGCTGGTGGCATCATCACCGATAAGCGTACACGCCTGTCGACTGACAGCGCTGACAGGCTGACGCTTATCAAGATGAATAAAGCCTGGATTTCTCAGGATTTCCATTCTCCACCAGGTGAAAGAAGCTCAATCTGAATAATGTATGCACTCCTCCTCATTGTCCTCCTTCTCCTCCTCTTTGTACACTAAAGCAGAGGAAACTGGCTATTTTTTGCCAGGGCCAACTGGCTCTAGCTATAGTACTCTATATATTTAATTTTTCTGGAGGGCCACCTACCCGGTCCTCTGTTTTAAGCAATTTTTGGGAGTGCCACATACAGGCACTCAATCTATTTAATTTTTCTGGAGGACCACCTACCTGCTCCTCTGGTTTGAAAACTTTTTTGGACTGCCACATACAGGCACTATCCAAATTAAATTGTCTCCATAGCAGCCTCCACACGTCGTCTTTTTAGCTACCTCCACACGTCATCGCCATAACTGCCTCCAAAAGTCGTCCATATAGCTGCCTCCATACATCGTCCCCTTATCAAACGAGCTGTGTCAGGAAGAATTTTGGGTTGTTTTCATGGCTTCCACATCAAATTTGTTAACTTTGTCGCCACCCTGCTGTGTAATCCACAAAATATACTGGCAAACTTTTATCATTTACCGATATTATTTCAGCGCTTCTTGCGCATCTGTTTACATTCCCCTCACCCGCCATAACTCAAACTTATAAGAACACTACTACACTTGATCTTAAACAAAAGGTTCTTAGAAGTGCTGTTTGGGGAATAGCCAAGAGACAGGGGCTTGGATTGGCGAAAGCTCGCCTGGCAGCGGAGCGCCAGCTCCATCCCAAGATCCAACTAACATAGTTTTAACTGCAGCACCTTTAATCTACTACTACTTCACTGCCTCCATACATCGTCCCATTATCAAACGAGCTGTGTCAGGCAGAATTTTCAGGTGTTTCACCAGATACATAGTGGAACGCGGCCCATCTGTCGCCGCCATGCTGGAGACCTGAAGTTGCAATCATAGCAGCGCAATATGGATGCCCCATACTGTCGCTCTTAATCATGGAACCATTTCCGAAAAAACTATTAAAAATAGAACCACTTCCATTATTCCTAGGCGAAATATTCAAACGACCCCGCCTGCTTTGAAAATTATAATTTTTTCAAAGTAAACGCTTCTGGCCCCCAGGCCCATTTTGGGTGGGGAGGAGCCGAGAGACAGGGGCTTGGACAGGCGAAAGCTCGCCTGGCAGTGGACCGCCAGCTCCATCCCAAGATTAGGCAGCCTCAGAGGCATCCATGCATGCTGCCCCTGCTGTTTCCTGTCCATTTTGCCTCCACGATTCATTTAGCGATATTATTTCAGCGCTTCTTGCGCATCTGTTTACATTCCCCTCACCCGCCATAACTCAAACTTATAAGAACACTACTACACTTGATCTTAAACAAAAGGTTCTTAGAAGTGCTGTTTGGGGAATAGCCAAGAGACAGGGGCTTGGATTGGCGAAAGCTCGCCTGGCAGCGGAGCGCCAGCTCCATCCCAAGATCCAACTAACATAGTTTTAACTGCAGCACCTTTAATCTACTACTACTTCACTGCCTCCATACATCGTCCCATTATCAAACGAGCTGTGTCAGGCAGAATTTTCAGGTGTTTCACCAGATACATAGTGGAACGCGGCCCATCTGTCGCCGCCATGCTGGAGACCTGAAGTTGCAATCATAGCAGCGCAATATGGATGCCCCATACTGTCGCTCTTAATCATGGAACCATTTCCGTAAAAACAATTAAAAATAGAACCACTATGCTATTCCATTATTCCTAGGTGAAATATTCAAACGACCCGGCCTGCTTTGAAAATTATAATTTTTTCAAAGTAAACGCTTCTGGCCCCCAGGCCCATTTTGGGTAGGGAGGAGCCAAGAGACAGGGGCTTGGACAGGCGAAAGCTCGCCTGGCAGTGGACCGCCAGCTCCATCCCAAGATTAGGCAGCCTCAGAGGCATCCATGCATGCTGCCCCTGCTGTTTTCTGTCCATTTTGCCTCCATGATCCTCCACAGCGTCCACCAATGTCTCCATGCGCAACTTTCAACTCTCTATACCCCAGACACTGGAGCACGAGAGGATATGCAGCACATCATCCCCTTATCAAACGAGCTGTGTCAGGCAGAATTTTCAGGTGTTTTACCAGATACATAGTGGAACTCGGCCCATCTGTCGCCGCCATGCTGGAGACCTGAAGTTGCAATCATAGCAGCGCAATATGGATGCCCCATACTGTCGCTCTTAATCATGGAACCATTTCAGAAAAAACTATTAAAAATAGAACCACTATGCTATTCCATTATTCCTAGGCGAAATATTCAAACGACCCCGCCTGCTTTGAAAATTATAATTTTTTCAAAGTAAACGCTTCTGGCCCCCAGGCCCATTTTGGGTGGGGAGGAGCCGAGAGACAGGTGTTTGGACAAGCGAAAGCTCGTCTGGCAGCGGACCGCCAGCTCCATCCCAAGATTAGGCAGCCTCAGAGGCATCCATGCATGCTGCCCCTGCTGTTTCCTCCACAGCGTCCACCAATGTCTCCATGCGCAACTTTCAACTCTCTATACCCCAGACGCTGGAGCACGAGAGGATATGCAGCACATCATCCCCTTATCAGGCAAATTTTTCGGGTGTTTCACCAGATACGTTATGGAACTTGGTCACTATGTCGCCACCATGCTGTGTTATCGACTAAATATACCATCAACCTTTTGTTCACATAGGAAATCATTTCAGCGCTTCTTGCTCACCTCCTTTGGTGAAGCCGGAGTCCATTTAGGGTATGTCGCCATGACACTCTCTAGCCTGCCACTGCTGCCGCTGCCTCTGCATGCCGTCCCCTATAGTGTCAGGGTCAATTATTGCATGTTTTAGATGCTATCTAGCCTCATTCGGTCACTCTGTCATGGCCATGCTGTTGCCCATAATTTTGGCATAATGGTACGATTAAGCAGCCTCAGAGGCATCCATGCTTGCTGGCTCTGCTGTTTCCTATCCATTTCCGTGGTGTTTACATCCTTTTCTGAGGTTCCCAGGTGTTTGGCCAAGCTTCCCTGTGCAGAGCCTTGGTCCCCTTGAAAAATGCTCAAGTCTCCCATTGACTTCAATGGGGCTCGTTATTCGAGACGAGCACTCGAGCATCGGGAAAAGTTTGTCTCGAATAACGAGTACCCGTGCATTTTAGTGCTCGCTCATCTCTAATAAGGCTATAGACCAATAGGATGTAGAGATTCTGTCCTTTACAGTGGATCTACATGAATTGTGTTGTGATGTAATGTTCAGGATGCTCAGGAGGGAAGCAGGTAAAGTGGTCAGATAAGTCCTGGATGTGTGATTAGCACATGTCAATGTACCACCTGAGCAGTACCTGAAATTATTCACAAAAGGTGGGAATTGTGAGGGAATAGAATCCATTTTCTATTGTGTTCTCACATCATGTATCTTTACAAAGACCCCTATGCATAGTACCATCCCCCACGCACACAGATCATTTTACACTGATACATCCTGTTCAAGGCAATTGGAATGCGAGCATGCTCAGTAAGTTTCTTTGTCCCAAGAATCTATAAAAACTCTTTGCTACCTAAATAAATTGGAATTCTCTCAAACATGTGAAGGTCAGTGGTTCATCGAGCAGCTCGTACTATACAATGATTTGGACACACATCACATCAGAGATGGGGATATTTCCCTAACAGGTAGCAAAGCCAAATTTTTGCAGACAACAGGACTTATGCACTACATACTTGTGTGTGCTATTCTCACTGACCACACTTTTCTGATGTAGGGCGAGAAAATGCCCTATTCTCTAATAACAAAATGTCAAAACTAGGTAGGAAAGCTCAATTTTTGCTGACAACTGAACTTTTGCACTAGGTAATTGTGTTCACTGACTACAATTTTCTGAATTAGGTAGAAAAAAGTCAAATTCTTTGAAAGGAGCAAGATTGCAAACAAGGGATGATTGATGATAATAATTTATGATTTTCCTGTGGCTGAATACTAGAAAGAGAAAGGATCTTCAATATCTAGCTAGATGATGCTGTACATGCTAATAATCAGGTCTGGTATTTGCAAGTATTGCTGTAGAATCCTGTAGAATCGGTAAGTAAATCCCTGCACTGACTAAATTCTTCACAGTGGACTTATAAGAACAATTATTTCAGATTCCCACACATCCCTCATAATAGGAGCGTCTTCTATATACCGCAGTGCCCTGACAAGGGCATTTGGTGTTGTTTTTTAAGTTCTTGTCTAGCTGAGTGACCCAATGTTATGAGTAGCAAGCTCTTCCTAGGTGTCTGCTGTATGTATTGGTGTCTGGAGGTGTGACCCTGCTATTGTACTGCAGAGGTAAACGTCCAGCCCAGCCAATCAAAGACAGCCTACAGAGGACATGCCTGTTGCTAAGAGTCTGGAATCTGTTTCTCCAGTCAGTTAAGCAACTTTGAGCCTTTTACTGGTCCATGGATGCCAAACCCATGAAGTTCGGTACACTCCCAAACTTTGCATTTGCAATGAGTGGTTAACCTCTTATAAACAACCTTTTTTGTTTCCCTTTTTTTTTTACTCTTCGCCTTCCAAAAGCTTTAACTGTTTACAGAGCTGTATGAGGGCTTTTTAACCACAGGACAAATTATCTTTTCTAGTCTCAATATTTAAAGCGAACCACCACACTAACCCCTCAAGCCTACAGACAGGACCTTCTTTTGCATTATGTACGTCCCTTGGGGTGTTTTTAGAATATTTCTAGGTTGCAGTCAAACAACCCCTGCACTGCAGTCAGTCTGCTCTGCCCACTCCATGCATCTGAATTCCCAGCCCTACCTCTTAATTGTGATGTCATTCTCTGGAGATCTAGATGCATGGAATGGGCATAGCAGCCAGACTGCAGGGGGTGGGGGTTGCCTAGCTGCATCCTAAAAAAGAATAACAGAGGATTTTTCATTCATGCCACCTAGAAATATGCTAAAAAGACCTCAAGGGGCCGTACATATTACAGAAAAAGGTCCTGTTTGTTGACTTGGGGGGGTTAGTGTGGTTACAGGTTCACTTTCATATTTCATGTAATGTACAGGGATCCATAAAAACATTTCAAATATAGCATGAATAAAACACAGTGGTGCTATTTTGTTACAGAATTTAAATACATGATATCCATTAAACAGTCCAAATGACACAATCCCTTTATTCTTTGGGTTAATACAATCGCACGGATACCATATCTATTGGTGTTTATTTTGCTATATTTTCTTTGGTGTAAGGAGTTGTGTACAGTGCCAGTTTGTTTTTGGATGAGCTGCCATTTTCATTGCTTCCATTTTGGGAACTGTAAGACCTTTTGATCACTGTTTACTCAAACTTGTATGCATGGCAAAATGGGCAAAAAGTGATGGTTCAGGCATTAAATAACCATTTAAAACCATTTTTTTGTCAAACACGTTAGATATTATAATGTGTACAGGGGTCTTTTGACTGGGTGAATCAACCTGAAAAAAGTAGGATCAGAATTTGAAAGTGTACAATTGTTTGTTCCTACAGGAGATCAATGATGACTGCACTCTGTTCAGCCTCTCTTCTATGTCCTGGCATCAGAACCAGGACAGAACTGAGCAGTACAGTACCTGGAGAAAAAGGGAACCACATGTGCAGTAAATATATGTCAGCTGAACTGTATTTGCTGGATCTCCAACTGCTCCAAGCACCATAATGTTCTGGGTCCTGGGAAGTGTAGGGAGTCCACTATGGAACAGAAAGGAAAAGAGAATGTGAAGGGAATGCCAGGGAATGTGAATATTTGTTTTTCTTTCACATCTGGAGGTATCCTTGTGAGATGTGGGGGAGTCTCGTAGTCAGCACTTAGGATATCCTGTACTATAGTAAACTACTTATTGTAGTCAGCATTGGGAGCAGGGCCGGTGCCAGCACTGGGCATATTTGGGCAAGTGCTGGGGCACAGAGCTTCTGGGATGGCCCACATAAGGTATCCATGGGGTTTGGGGGGGGGGCTACTAAAACAATGAGCTGACCATGACTGGGGGTCTCCTATATTGAAGTCAGTTGTGGAGGTCTCCAGTATTGTAGTTAGCACTGGGGGGGGGGGGGGGAATCTGGTATTTAATATAGTTAGAAAGGGGGTATCCTGTATTATAGACAGTACTGTGGGGTTCCAGCATTATTATAATTAGCACTGGGGTCTCCTGTATTGTATTTGGCACTGGGGGGTCTCCAGTATTATATGTCTACTCTAGCGAAAGTCTCCAGAAGTATAAATCTGCTCTAAGGGCAGTTTCCAGTACTATACGTCTGCTCCAGGGAATCTCCAATATTATGCGCCTGCTCTAGAGTGTCTCTAGTATTATGCGTCTGCTCTTGGGGGTCTCCAGTTGGAATATTGTCTTGTTTGTGCACTGTAATTGTAGTCTGCTCGGGGGTCTGTATTAGATTTTGAACAAATGCAGTATTTGGTCCGAAGGTGGCATTTATGCTGTACTGCAGGTGCTGGTGCATCTAGGGTTCTGGTTACTGGTGCAGCCCTTGAAGTTGAGCAGTATGACAATGTAGCCCTCGGACTAATATAGGGTGGCAAGTTCTAAATTGTGTAGCCAGCTTTTCTTTCCAGATCAATGAATAGGCACACTAAGGTTACACAAACATGTCCACAGCAAGCCTATTGGTTTTTGTACAATGAGCAGATAACCTACATCATACTATGCTGCATTTATAGCAGCTGTCCTGCCACTGATAACAATGTGTTTCATGTCATTAATGAATATTTTCTTGTAAACCATCAGTCACTATAGAGACTTTGGATTTATTGCAGGCCAACAATTAGCATCTTTCTCTGAAAAAGAGAGATAGCAAGAATGTGCTTAAACTGCAAAATAAATCACCTTTTGTTCAACCTGATGATTGAAGACTTCATGACTGATGGAGAGACCTATATATACAACAACCCTGTACATGGAGATGATTGTAACAGAGAACAGGTGTACAGCTTGTACAGGAGAGAAAATCAGAGCTGGAAATATGCAGGTCAGTGCAATATTACAATATTATACTAATGTGTATCATACAAGCAAAGTGATAGTTTGTATTACACTACAATAATGTAGAAGATGTGAATGAAATTGTGTAATTGTATAGGGGTATAGCTCTGGCTCTTAACCCCTTAAGGACGTAACCATTTTATAGCTTAAGGCTCAGCCCCATTTTTTGGATTCTGACTTGCGTCGCTTTATATGGTTATTACGTTTGAACACTGTTACTTATCTAAGCAATAATGAGATTGTTTTTTTCCCCACATGTTTCACTTCATTTTAGTGGTAAATTGCGGCTGATAAATTGCGTTTATTTACAGAAAAAAAAAGATGAATGTTTTGAAAAATTTGCCATTTTCGAAATTCAAAATCATTGCACTTTCAGGTAGATGGATTTACCACCTAAATAGGTTGCTGCCAGGATTTTAGTTTTCCATGGCTTCTTTTGTAGGCTATAAAATTTTAGCTTTTTCGTTATTGTGGCCATGTGATGGCATTTTATTTGCGGGATGAGATGCCTTTTACAGTCAGGAGTAGAAAAGCATCAATTATGTACTGGATTTTTTACTTTTTTTGGTGTTCGCCGTATAGCCCAATAATAATGTTATTTTTACTCTAGGGGTCAATAGGATTGCGGGGATACCATACTTGAATATTTTTTCTTAGATTTTTCCCCACATTAGGGTTTTATTTGGTCAATTTAGCAAAAATATATCATTTTTGCATCGCTGTCTTTCAAGTGGCATAACATTTTTTCCTTTTTAGGTACAGAGCTGGTTGATGGCTTTGCGGGACAAGTTTTACTTTGCAACAGTTTCATTGTGGAGTGCATATGTTTTTTTGATCACTTTTTTTGTATTTTTTGTGAGATTAAAGAGGTAAAAATCATAATCGTATGGGTTCAATAATTATTTACTTTTATTCTACTTGTTGTTAAGGACACTATGATACTATATATGTGGAGTTGTGTTATGATTTAGACTTTTTTGTGCATTAAAAGTCTCTTAATATGTTTTGGGGCTTATGGGCATTTTTATTGATTTATTAATTTATTTTTATATTTTTTATTAGTTCCACCATGGGGCATTAACAAGCAATCGTTTGATTGCTTGTTCATGATAATACTCTGCAATACTGATGTATTGCAGGGTATTAGTGTCAGCCTATGTACATGCATAGGCTGACACTGTGCCTGTAAGATGATGTCATAGACGCCATCTTAATGGCACTGCCTGCAGGCAGCCCTGTAGTCCTAATGGGAACCTGCCATAGCAACGATTGGTGCCCTCGAAGACGAAGCAGAGGGGGCAATCGTGGGGAAAAGACCCCCCAAAGGCAACTTAATTGCTGCAGTCACACTGACTGTGGAAAAATGGGTTAAACACCCATGATCGTAGCCCACTCCAATGGTAGATTACCTGACCCTCGACTCCTGACGACCCTTGACTCCCGATGCCGGCTCAGTTCTGTGTACTAGTACTGTGCTGAGCACTAATCGCGGGAGCCTGCGCAGTACTAGTACAGCGCAGAGCGCTAAGGCATTAAAATAGATACATATTGATACATATTGTATGTCATTTTACAATTGAAGAAGTAACACATGTGAGACACTGAAGGGGTTAACTGTGGATGGGCGGTATGTTTCCCCTAGGTTTTGCTATTATGCAAGGCCTTAGTGCTGAGGTTGGGTGTCCAGCACCTTGGACACAGGTGATGGGAGCAGCCCAATTAGTCTTTTTTTTAAACCGCTCAGCAGAGCTGGAAGTGTTGTCTCTCTCTGGAAGGAGGCTGGAGAGCACACAGCCCTGACCTCTGTGCCTGGAGCAGCCAAGTGATTTTGTATAGTGGTGAGTTAGTGAACACCTGTATAGTTAGCACCCTGACGGGTAGGATTTTTGTTTATTTAATGCCTGAATGTGAAGGCTGTTTTATTTTGCTGCTACAATAAACGCAGGCGAGACCTGTTTTGGACTGTACTTTGGTGTCACTGTCTTGAACTGCATCACAGCACCCCGCTACCACGGTCTCTACTGGGCCAAATCTCCCACATATGGTGCTTCGGATTGCGGGCAGTTCAAAAAGACACACACCTGAAAGGCTCGCTACATCCTGCAACATTGCATGGCCTGGGTGAAAGCAGCAGGCAAATTGCAGGATAAAGCCAAGATGGAGGACTTTATTAAAGCCATGTTCCAGCAACAGGAGGAGAGATCCCGCCAGCAGCAGGAGGAGGCCAGAGCTAATCGGCAGCAGCAGCAGGAAGAGTCCCAGGCTAATCGACAGCTGCAGCAAGCCATGCTCCAGCAGCAGGAGGAGAGGTCCCGACAGCAGCAAGCCATGCTCCAGCAGCAGGAGGAGAGGTCCCGACAGCAACAAGCCATGCTTCAGCAACAGCAGGCAGAGTCCCGAGCCATGCTACAGCAGCAGGAGGAGAGGTCCCGACAACAGCAGGCAGAGTCCCGAGCCATGCTACAGCAACAGCAGGCAGAGTCCCGAGCCATGTTCCAGCTGATGATGGAAAAGTTTTCTGGCGTTATGGCAGCACCGCAAGCGACGACTACTGAGGGGTCCCATACTGGTTTGCAAGGGTACCCGGTTGTCCAGCATTCCGCACGGGCTGCAGTGCAGAAGGCTTTACAAAAGATGACGGCGACCGACGACGTGGAGGCTTATCTCACTGTGTTCGAGCGAGTAGCTGAGCGAGAGGAGTTACCAGCTGAGCAGTGGGCAGATGTCCTGGCACCGTTCCTGACCGGCGAATCGCAGAAGGCCTACTACGACCTGAGTGAAACGGAGGCCCGTGAGTACCCCCAGCTAAAGGCGGAGATTCTGGCTCGTCTTGGGGTCACCGTTCAAGTTCGTTCCAGCCGGGTCCACCAGTGGGCATACTCTGAAAAACTACCCCCGCGCTCCCAAATGCATGACCTGATCCATCTTGTCCGGAAGTGGCTACAACCCGATGACTGCACCCCAGCACAGATGGTCGAGAGAGTGGTTCTTGACAAGTTCACCCGTTCTCTGCCCTCTCGGCTCCAGCGGTGGGTTGGACAGGCCGGTCCCACAAATGCTGAGGAACTCGTGTCCCTAGTAGAGAGATATCGGGCTACGGAGGATCTTCTACTTATCCCTCCCACACGAAGCAGTGCCAGTGACAAGGCCATTAAACCATCTGGTAGGACTGCTACTGCAGAAAAAGGGAAACAGGTCAGGTTGGGAGGGGGTACACTGGGGGGCTTGGATACACAGAAACCCAGTGAGGCTCGTGACAGAGGTCATAGCCGTATCCAGTGCTGGCGATGCCATGAAATGGGCCATATTGCTGCCAACTGTCCCCTGTCAGTGGAGCCAATGGACTGCAACCAGACCCGGCGAATGTCACTGTTTGCCCGGCCGGTTCTGGCTGCCGAGTCAGTCACGGATGCAGAACCCCAAGTGTGTATGGTCACAATCGGTGGTCACACGGTGGAAGCCTTGCTAGACTCAGGGAGTCTGGTTACCCTGGTGCGGGGAACTTTGGTTGATCCTGGACTGTACAGTGGGCGTAAAGTGGGAGTGTTGTGTATACATGGGGACACTCGCGAATATCCCACTGCTGTCATCAACCTACATACACCTTGTGGTACTATTACCCATGAAGTGGGGGTGGTGGGGGCCCTGTTTCATGAGGCTATTATCGGCAGAGACTTACCGGTGTTTTGGGACCTCTGGAGACGAAGACCCACCTCAGGTGCTGTTGCAGATAATGGACGTCAGGTATGTCCGGCCTTGGCCCCTGAACCCTTTGAGGCCGATGTACCCACACCAGCAGTAGGGGTGACCCCATGTGATGAATTCTCTCCCCTAGAGGTCCTAGCTGGTGAGGTCGAGGGCCACGAGGAGGTGGCCGACATGCCGGACCTTGAGTTTTCCCGTGAGAATTTTGGGGCTGCACAGCTACAGGACCCTACCTTGTTTAAAGCACGGGAGAATGTTAAGGTGATAAATGGGGTACTCCAAATACCAGGGGCTGACAAAATATACCCCCGAATGATGATTGTTGGGGAGCTGTTATACAGGGTCGACCAGATACGGGGTGAGGAGGTTGAGCAACTTGTAGTACCCCAATCTCACCGTAGGCTGGTGCTAGAGTTGGCACACAAACATGTGCTGGGAGGGCACTTAGGTGCTGAGAAGACCCGGGAGAGGATCCTGCAGAGATTTTTCTGGCCCGGGGTGTGGGAGGAGGTAAACCGGTATTGTAGCTCCTGCCCTGAGTGTCAACTTACTGCCCCGGTGTCCCACTTCAGGAGTCCTTTGGTCCCGCTACCAATCATAGAGGTGCCATTTGAACGGATTGCAATGGATCTGGTTGGCCCCATAGTCAAATCCTCAAGGGGGCACCAATACATCCTGGTTATCCTGGACTACGCTACGCGGTATCCCGAGGCGATTCCATTAAGGAACACCTCCTCCAAAAATATTGCTAGGGAGCTGTTCCAGGTATTCTCACGCACAGGCCTCCCCAAAGAAATCTTGACTGACCAGGGTACCCCATTCATGTATAGGGTAATGAAGGAGATGTGTAAGTTACTGCAGGTTAAACAGCTCCGCACCTCTGTGTATCATCCTCAGACAGATGGCCTAGTCGAGAGGTTTAACAAGACCTTGAAGGGGATGCTAAGGAGGGTGGTCAGCAAGGATGGGAAGGACTGGGATTGTTTGTTGCCCTATTTGATGTTTGCCATACGTGAAGTTCCCCAGTCCTCCGCGGGTTTCTCACCCTTTGAGCTGTTATATGGCCGTTCCCCACGTGGGCTTTTGGATATAGCCAAGGAGACCTGGGAACAGGAGAGGACCCCCCACCGTAGTGTGATAGAACACGTCTCCCTTATGCAGGACTGCATAGCGGCGGTAATGCCCCTTGTAAAGGAGCACATGACAAGGGCACAAGAGGCCCAGTCTAGGGTCTACAATAGGTCAGCCAGACTCAGGACCTTTAACCCAGGCGACAGGGTGCTAGTTCTGGTGCCCACCGTTGAGAGCAAGTTCTTGGCAAAATGGCAAGGACCATATGAGGTCATGGAGAAAGTGGGGGAGGTTAACTACAAGGTATCTCAGCCGGGGAGGAGGAAACCCGAACAGATATACCACGTGAACCTCCTAAAGCCATGGAGGGAAAGAGAGTCCCTGATAGCCGTGGGAGTAGAAAAAGCGTCTGTCCCCAAGAAGGTGACACCGGAGGTAGGTGTACCCGATGCCAAGGTGCCTGAAGTACAGATCCCGGAGTCCCTCTCCAGGGCCCAGATTCAGGAAGCGAAGGAGTTTGTGCTCCGAAATGTGGATGTGTTCTCTAAGTTACCGGGACGTACTTCAGTCATCAAGCATGACATCGTAACCGAACCCCACATCCGGGTACACCAAAAACCCTACCGGGTCCCGGAAGCGCGCCGGAAAGCCATTTCCGAAGAAGTCAGGCAGATGTTAGACCTAGGGGTTATCGAGGAGTCTAAAAGTGACTGGTCGAGTCCTATTGTGTTGATTCCCAAACCTGATGGTTCCCTACGGTTCTGCAATGACTTTAGGAAGTTGAACGAGGTGTCCAAATTTGATTCTTATCCCATGCCCAGGGTTGACGAGTTGATAGAACGACTTGGACAGGCTAGGTTCTTCTCCACCCTTGACCTGACGAAAGGGTATTGGCAGGTACCCCTTACTGACAGGGCCAAAGAGAAGACCGCTTTTGTTACCCCTGATGGGCTTTTTCAGTACGTGGTACTCCCCTTTGGGCAACATGGGGCTCCCGCCACATTCCAGAGGTTAATGGATCTCGTGCTAAAACCTCACCGGAGATATGCCTCGGCCTATCTGGATGACATCATAGTTTATAGTAACGATTGGGAGAGTCACCTGGCCAAGGTGCAAGCAGTGGTAGACTCCCTGAGGGCAGCAGGGTTGACAGCGAACCCCCAAAAATGTGCTCTGGGTCTGGAAGAGGCCCGTTACCTGGGGTACCGTATTGGGCGAGGTGTCATCAAACCCCAAGTAAATAAAGTGGAGGCGATCCAGCAGTGGCCACGACCTATGAGCAAGAAGCAAGTGAGGGCTTTCCTAGGCATAGTGGGCTATTATCGCCGATTTATCCCTGATTTTGCTACCATAGCGGCACCCCTGACTGACCTGACCAAGGGTAGCAGGGCGGTGATGGTAAAGTGGAGTGAAGAGGCTGAGGGGGCGTTTCAGCGACTTAAGACGGTTTTGTGCGAGGGACCGGTACTGATCACCCCTGACTTCACCAAGACCTTTATTGTGCAGACTGACGCTTCTGACGTGGGCTTAGGGGCTGTCCTGTCCCAAGTAGTGGAGGGTGAGGAACATCCTGTGACATTCCTGAGCCGCAAGCTCACACCTCCTGAGAAGAACTACAGTATAGTTGAGAGGGAGTGCTTGGCGATAAAATGGGCTCTGGAATCCCTGAGGTATTACTTGATAGGGCGACAGTTTACACTAGTGACCGATCACTCTCCCCTCACCTGGATGAGTCAGGCCAAAGAGAGGAACGCCAGGGTCACAAGGTGGTTCCTAATGCTGCAGAATTTCAAATTCACGGTAGAACATCGAGCAGGAAAGCTGCATGGGAATGCCGATGCCCTGTCTCGTACCCACTGTCTGATGGCCAAAAGTGTTCGCCCCCACAGGGTCAAACAGAGGGGGAGGGTATGTGAGACACTGAAGGGGTTAACTGTGGATGGGCGGTATGTTTCCCCTAGGTTTTGCTATTATGCAAGGCCTTAGTGCTGAGGTTGGGTGTCCAGCACCTTGGACACAGGTGATGGGAGCAGCCCAATTAGTCTTTTTTTTAAACCGCTCAGCAGAGCTGGAAGTGTTGTCTCTCTCTGGAAGGAGGCTGGAGAGCACACAGCCCTGACCTCTGTGCCTGGAGCAGCCAAGTGATTTTGTATAGTGGTGAGTTAGTGAACACCTGTATAGTTAGCACCCTGACGGGTAGGATTTTTGTTTATTTAATGCCTGAATGTGAAGGCTGTTTTATTTTGCTGCTACAATAAACGCAGGCGAGACCTGTTTTGGACTGTACTTTGGTGTCACTGTCTTGAACTGCATCACAGCACCCCGCTACCACGGTCTCTACTGGGCCAAATCTCCCACACACAGTAAAATGGTAAGTCATCAGTACAAATAAAGAATATATAAGACGCAAGAGAAAGGTGATAGTGATACAAACTGATGCTGTAACAGGAAGATATTAACATTATATAAAGTATATATGATTTGCATTGTGCTATTATAGCAACCTTTTATTATGGAAATCTATAAACATTAAAAAACAAACTACAATATAAAAATAATTATTATGGCAATAAAACAGTTTTAAAAAACTGTTATACTAAGTATGATACACCCACTCTATCTCTATTTCCATTTAGTTAATGGAGGAATACGGAGGTTGGTCTGTTCTGAAGATAAATTGGGGCAAATCCACTCTAATGCTCTTGGATACTGATGTAAAAAATGGGGTAATATAGAGAGAAATCTACAATGCGTTGATCATTTTTGCTACCTGGGTATTGAAGTCTCCAATAATGTAGTGGAATTCTATGAGCGGAATCTTGACCACTTAATAACCATTTGAAGAGTAGAATAGAATGCTTGAATAGGCTATCCCTATCTGGAGCTGACACGATAATGCTTATTAAGATGGTAGTTCTTCCCCAGATTTTGTATGTATTATCCTCAGCACTAGAGATGAGCGAACATACTCGTCCGAGCTTGATGCTCGGTCGAGCATTAGCGTACTCGAAACTGCTCGTTGCTCGGACGAATACTTTGCCCGCTCGAGAAAATGGCAGCTCCCGCCGTTTTGCTTTTTGGCGGCCAGAAACAGAGCCAATCACAAGCCAGGAGACTCTGTACTCCACCCAGCATGACGTGGTACCCTTACACGTCGATAGCAGTGGTTGGCTGGCCAGATCAGGTGACCCTGGGATAGACTAGCCGCTGCCCGCGCTGCTCGGATCATTCTGTGTCTGGATGCCGCTAGGGAGAGAGCTGCTGCTGGTCAGGGAAAGCGTTAGGGTGTTCTATTAGCTTACTGTTAGGCAGGAGTGATTCTACAAGAACCCAACAGCCCTTCTTAGGGCTACAATAACGTTATACTTTTTTTTTTTTTATTTGCAGCTAGTTAGAGATGAGCGAGCACTAAAATGCTCGGGTACTCGTTATTCGAGACGAACTTTTCCCGATGCTCGAGTGCTCGTCTCGAATAACGAGCCCCATTGAAGTCAATGGGAGACTCGAGCATTTTTCAAGGGGACCAAGGCTCTGCACAGGGAAGCTTGGCCAAACACCTGGGAACCTCAGAAAAGGATGGAAACACCACGGAAATGGACAGGAAACAGCAGGGGCAGCATTCATGGATGCCTCTGAGGCTGCTTAATCGCACCATTATGCCAAAATTATGGGCAACAGCATGGCCATGACAGAGTGACAGAATGAAGCTAGATAGCATCTAAAACATCCAATAATTGACCCTGACACTATAGGGGACTTCATGCAGAGGCAGCGGCAGCAGAGGCAGGCTAGAGAGTGTCATGGTGACATACCCTAAATGGACTCAGGCTTCAAACCAATGAGTGGCAGAGAGGAACCAAAGGAGGTGAGCAAGAAGCGCTCAAATAATATCGGTACATGATAAAAGTTTGCCAGTATATTTTGTGGATTACACAGCAGGGTGGCGACAAAGTTAACATGGAAGCCATGAAAACAACCCAAAATTCTGCCTGACACAGCTCGTTTGATAAGGGGACCATGTATGGAGGCAGTGAACTAGTAGTAGATTAAAGGTGCTGCAGTTAAAACTATGTTAGTTGGATCTTGGCATGGAGCTGGCGCTCCGCTGCCAGGCGAGCTTTCGCCAATCCAAGCCCGTGTCTCTAGGCTACTCCCCAAACAGCACTTCTAAGAACCTTTTGTATAAGATCAAGTGTAGTAGCGTTCTTATAAGTTTAGGATATGGCGGGTGAGGGGAATGTAAACAGAAGCGCAAGAAGCGCTGAAATAATATTGGTAAATGCTAAAAGTTTGCCAGTATATTTTGTGGATAACACAGCTGGGTGGCGACAAAGTTAACAACTTTGATGTGGAATCCATGAAAACAACCCAAATTTCTGCCTGACACACCTCGTTTGATAAAGGGACGATGTATGTAGGCAGCTATATGGACAACTTTTGGAGGTAGCAATGGAGACAACGTGCGGAGGCTGCTATGGATACAATTTAATTTGGATAGTGCCTGTATGTGGCAGTCCAAAAAAGTTTTCAAACCAGAGGAGCAGGTAGGTGGCCCTCCAGAAAAATGGAATAGATTGAGTGCCTGTATGTGGCAGTCCAAAAAAGTTTTCAAACCAGAGGAGCAGGTAGGTGGCCCTCCAGAAAAATGGAATAGATTGAGTGCCTGTATGTGGCAGTCCAAAAAAGTTTTCAAACCAGAGGAGCAGGTAGGTGGCCCTCCAGAAAAATGGAATAGATTGAGTGCCTGTATGTGGCAGTCCAAAAAAGTTTTCAAACCAGAGGAGCAGGTAGGTGGCCCTCCAGAAAAATGGAATAGATTGAGTGCCTGTATGTGGCACTCCCAAAAATTGTTTAAAACAGAGGACCGGGTCGGTGGTACTATAGCTAGAGCCAGTGGGCCCTGTCAAAAAATAGCCAGTTTCCTCTGCTTTACTGTACAAAGAGGAGGAGAAGGAGGAAAATGAGGAGGAGGAGGAGTGGATAAATTATTCAGGTTGAGCTTCCTTCACCTGGTGGAGATTGGAAATGATGAGAAATCCAGGCTTTATTCATCTTAATAAGCGTCAGCCTGTCAGCGCTGTCAGTCGACAGGCGTGTACGCTTATCGGTGATGATGCCACCAGCTGCACTGAAAACCCGCTCGGACAAGACGCTAGCGGCAGGGCAGGCAAGAACCTCCAAGGCGTACAGCGCCAGTTCGTGCCACATGTCCAGCTTTGAAACCCAGTAGTTGTAGGGAGCTGTGTGATCATTTAGGACGATGGTATGGTCAGCTACGTACTCCCTCACCATCTTTCTGTAAAGATCAGCCCTACTCTGCCGAGACTGGGGACAGGTGACAGTGTCTTGCTGGGGTGACATAAAGCTGGCAAAAGCCTTGTAAAGCGTACCCTTGCCAGTGCTGGACAAGCTGCCTGCTCGCCTACTCTCCCTCGCTACTTGTCCCGCAGAACTACGCACTCTGCCGCTAGCGCTGTCAGAAGGGAAATACTGTTTCAGCTTGTGCACCAGGGCCTGCTGGTATTCATGCATTCTCACACTCCTTTCCTCTCCAGGGATGAGAGTGGAAAGATTTTGCTTGTACCGTGGGTCCAGGAGAGTGAACACCCAGTAATCGGTGCTGAAATAAATTCTTTGAACGCGAGGGTCACGGGATAGGCAGCCTAGCATGAAATCTGCCATATGCGCCAGAGTACCAACGCGTAAGAATTCACTCCCCTCACTGGCCTGACTGTCCATTTCCTCCTCCTCCAACTCCTCCAACTCCTCTTTTTCTGCCCATACACGCTGAACAGTGAAGGACTCAACAATGGTCCCCTCTTGTGTCTCGCCAACATTCTCCTCCTCTTCCTCCTCATCCTCCTCCACCTCCGCCTCCTCCGATATGCGCTGAGAAACAGACCTAAGGGTGCTTTGGCTATCAACAAGGGAATCTTCTTCCCCCGTCTCTTGTGACGAGCGCAAAGCTTCCGACTTCATGCTGATCAGAGATTTTTTCAACAGGCCAAGCAGCGGGATGGTGAGGCTAATGATGGCGGCATCGCCACTGACCATCTGTGTTGACTCCTCAAAGTTACTCAGCACCTGACAGATATCAGACATCCACGTCCACTCCTCATTGTAGACTTGAGGAAGCTGACTGACCTGACTACCAGTTCTGGTGGAAGTTGACATCTGGCAGTCTACAATCGCTCGGCGCTGCTGTTAAACTCTCGATAACATGGTCAGTGTTGAATTCCACCTCGTGGGCACGTCGCACAACAGTCGGTGAGTGGGCAGTTGGAGGCGGCGCTGCGCTGCCCTGAGAGTGGCAGCATCTGTGCTGGACTTCCTGAAATGCGCACAGATGCGGCGCACCTTCGTGAGCAAATCAGGCAGATTGGGGTATGTCTTGAGGAAACGCTGAACTATCAGATTTAACACATGGGCCAGGCATGGCACATGTGTCAGTCTGCCGAGTTGCAGAGCCGCCACCAGGTTACGGCCGTTGTCACACACAACCATGCCTGGCTTCAGGTTCAGCGGTGCCAGCCACAGATCAGTCTGCGCCGTGATGCCCTGTAATAGTTCTTGGGCGGTGTGCCTTTTATCGCCTAGGCTCAGCAGTTTGAGCACCGCCTGCTGTCGCTTAGCGACGGCACTGCTGCTGTGCCTAGAGCTACCGACTGATGGCGCCATGCCCACGGATGGTAGTTCGGAGGAGGAGGTGGAGGAGGGGTGGGAGGAGGAGGAGGCATAGTAGGCCTGAAACACCTGGACCGAGGTAGGCCCCGCAATCCTCGGCGTCGGCAGTATATGACCAGCCGCAGGGTCAGACTCGGTCCCAGCCTCCACCAAGTTAACCCAATGTGCCGTCAGCGATATATAGTGGCCCTGCCCGGCAGCACTCGTCCACGTGTCCGTGGTCAGGTGGACCTTGTCAGAAACGGCGTTGGTCAGGGCACGGATGATGTTGTCTGACACGTGCTGGTGCAGGGCTGGGACGGCACATCGGGAAAAGTAGTGGCGGCAGGGGACCGAATACCGAGGGGCGGCCGCCGCCATGAGGTTGCGAAAGGCCTCGGTCTCTACTAGCCTATAGGGCAGCATCTCCAGGCTAAGCAATCTGGAGATGTGGACATTAAGGGCTTGGGCGTGCGGGTGGGTTGCACTATATTTGCGTTTCCGCTCCAGCGTCTGGGGTATGGAGAGCTGAACGCTGGTGGATGCTGTGGAGGATCGTGGAGGCAACGATGGGGTTTTTGTGGCAGGGTCCTGGGCAGGGGGCTGACTATCAGCTGACACAGGGGAAGGAGCAGTGGTGTGCACGGCCGGAGGTGAACGGGCTTGTTGCCACTGAGTGGGGTGTTTAGCATTCATATGCCTGCGCATACTGGTGGTAGTTAAGCTATTAGTGGTGGAACCCCTGCTGATCCTGGTTTGGCAAATGTTGCACACCACAGTCCGTCGGTCATCCGGTGTTTCCTTAAAGAACCTCCAGACTTCTGAAAATCTAGCCCTCGCCGCAGGAGCCCTCGCCACGGGAGCTTCACTAGTTGACACATTTGGCGCTGATGCACCAGCTCTGGCCCTGCCTCTCCGTCTGGCCCCACCACTGCCTCTTCCAACCTGTTCTGGTCGAGGACTCTCCTCCGTCTCAGAAGCACTGTGTTCACCCGGCCTATCAACCCAGCTTGGGTCTGTCACCTCATCATCCTCCGATCCCTCAGTCTGCTCCCCCCTCGGACTTCCTGCCCTGACAACAACTTCCCCACTGTCTGACAACCGTGTCTCCTCATCGTCGGACACCTCTTTACACACTTCTTCCACTACGTCAAGAAGGTCATCATCACCCACAGACTGTGACTGGTGGAAAACCTGGGCATCGGAAAATTGCTCAGCAGCAACCGGACAAGTGGTTTGTGAGTGTGGGAAGGGTCCAGAAAACAGTTCCTCAGAGTATGCCGGTTCAAATGCCAAATTTTCCTGGGAGAGGGCAGAGTGGGGGGGAGGAGGCTGAGGTGCAGGAGCTGGAGGAGTGGCGATTTCGGTGACATGGGTGGACTGCGTGGAAGACTGACTGGTGGACAAATTGCTCGAAGCATTGTCCGCAATCCACGACATCACCTGTTCGCACTGTTCTGGCCTCAACAGTGCTCTACCACGAGTCCCAGTAACTTCAGACATGAACCTAGGGAGTGTAGCTCTGCGGCGTTCCCCTGCTCCCTCATAAGCAGGTGGTGTCTCACCCCGCCCAGGACCACGGCCTCTGACCCCTGCAGTAGTTGGACGCCCACGTCCCCGCCCTCGTCCTCTACCCCTAGCCCTCGGGTTAAACATTTTGAAAGTGAAAGTTATAACTTTAATTTTTTTTTAACTTTTTTTTGTGTTTTTTTGTGTTTTTTAGGTTTTTTTTGTGTTTTTTAGTTTTTAAAACCAAACAATGCTATCCTATTGCTATGGCTATTTTCTAGCCAGCAGATTAACCAGAAATCAAATATATATAACGATACTGTAGGCGTAAGTAAGCCGTTTGGATTCTCCTATGGCTATTTTCTAGCCAAGTATGAAAGCACACTGCTATGCCAGATGAGATGACGCTGAGTTATGAAAAAAATAAACGTAAAATAAAAAAGGAAATGGCAGACTGTGCCTAATTGAAATACAACCCCGGGCCCTAATAAATTTTCCCACTTCGGTCTTTGCGATGGATATGTGCGTCACTAAGCGCAAAACACAGCGGTTGCAAGTCTCACTCCAAATTGCTCACAATTTGCTAGTAGATGCACTGCAGCAAGTACAGCCACCAGCAGATCAACCAGAAATCAAATATATATAACGCTACTGTAGGCGTAAGTAAGCCGTTTGGATTCTCCTATGGCTATTTTCTAGCCAAGTATGAAAGCACACTACTATGCCAGATGAGATGACGCTGAGTTATGAAAAAAATAAACGTAAAATAAAAAAGGAAATGGCAGACTGTGCCTAATTGAAATACAACCCCGGGCCCTAATAAATTTTCCCCCTTCGGTCTTTGCGATGGATATGTGTGTCACTAAGCGCAAAACACAGCGGTCGCAAGTCTCACTCCAAATTGCTCACAATTTGCTAGTAGATGCACTGCAGCAAGTACAGCCACCAGCAGATCAACCAGAAATCAAATATATATAACGCTACTGTAGGCGTAAGTAAGCCGTTTGGATTCTCCTATGGCTATTTTCTAGCCAAGTATGAAAGCACACTACTATGCCAGATGAGATGACGCTGAGTTATGAAAAAAATAAACGTAAAATAAAAAAGGAAATGGCAGACTGTGCCTAATTGAAATACAACCCCGGGCCCTAATAAATTTTCCCACTTCAGTCTTTGCAATGGATATGTGCGTCACTAAGCGCAAAACACAGTGGTTGCAAGTCTCACTCCAAATTGCTCACAATTTGCTAGTAGATGCACTGCAGCAAGTACAGCCACCAGCAGATCAACCAGAAATCAAATATATATAACGCTACTGTAGGCGTAAGTAAGCCGTTTGGATTCTCCTATGGCTATTTTATAGCCAAGTATGAAAGCACACTACTATGCCAGATGAGATGACGCTGAGTTATGAAAAAAATAAACGTAAAATAAAAAAGGAAATGGCAGACTGTGCCTAATTGAAATACAACCCCGGGCCCTAATAAATTTTCCCACTTCGGTCTTTGCGATGGATATGTGCGTCACTAAGCGCAAAACACAGTGGTTGCAAGTCTCACTCCAAATTGCTCACAATTTGCTAGTAGATGCACTGCAGCAAGTACAGCCACCAGCAGATCAACCAGAAATCAAATATATATAACGCTACTGTAGGCGTAAGTAAGCCGTTTGGATTCTCCTATGGCTATTTTCTAGCCAAGTATGAAAGCACACTACTATGCCAGATGAGATGACGCTGAGTTATGAAAAAAATAAACGTAAAATAAAAAAGGAAATGGCAGACTGTGCCTAATTGAAATACAACCCCGGGCCCTAATAAATTTTCCCACTTCGGTCTTTGCGATGGATATGTGCGTCACTAAGCGCAAAACACAGTGGTTGCAAGTCTCACTCCAAATTGCTCACAATTTGCTAGTAGATGCACTGCAGCAAGTACAGCCACCAGCAGATCAACCAGAAATCAAATATATATAACGCTACTGTAGGCGTAAGTAAGCCGTTTGGATTCTCCTATGGCTATTTTCTAGCCAAGTATGAAAGCACACTACTATGCCAGATGAGATGACACTGAGTTATTAAAGAAATAAACGTAAAATAAAAAGAAACTGGCAGACTGTGCCTAATTGAAATCAAACCCCTAATAAATTTTCCCACTTTGGTGTTTGAGGTGGATATGTGTGTCACTAAGAGCTAAACACAACGGTAGCAAGTCCCCCTGCAAATTCCTCACAATATGGTACTAGCTGCACTACTAGTGCCAGCAAGCCCAGCCACAAGCAAATAAAAAAAAAAGTATAACGTTATTGTAGCCCTAAGAAGGGCTGTTGGGTTGTTGTAGAATCACTCCTGCCTAACACTATTCTAATAGAACACCCTAACGCTTTCCCTGACCAGCAGCAGCTCTCTCCCTAGCGGCATCCAGACAGAGAATGATCCGAGCAGCGCGGGCAGCGGCTAGTCTATCCCAGGGTCACCTGATCTGGCCAGCCAACCACTGCTATCTACGTGTAAGGGTACCACGTCATGCTGGGTGGAGTGCAGAGTCTCCTGGCTTGTGATTGGCTCTGTTTCTGGCCGCCAAAAAGCAAAACGGCGGGAGCTGCCATTTTCTCGAGCGGGCGAAGTATTCGTCCGAGCAACGAGCAGTTACGAGTACGCTAATGCTCGATCGAGCATCAAGCTCGGACGAGTATGTTCGCTCATCTCTACAGCTAGTACCATATTGTGAGGAATTTGCAGGGGGACTTGCTACCGTTGTGTTTAGCTCTTAGTGACACACATATCCACCTCAAACACCAAAGTGGGAAAATTTATTAGGGGTTTGATTTCAATTAGGCACAGTCTGCCATTTACTTTTTATTTTACGTTTATTTTTTTCATAACTCAGCGTCATCTCATCTGGCATAGTAGTGTGCTTTCATACTTGGCTAGAAAATAGCCATAGGAGAATCCAAACGGCTTACTTACGCCTACAGTAGCGTTATATATATTTGATTTCTGGTTGATCTGCTGGTGGCTGTGCTTGCTGCAGTGCATCTACTAGCAAATTGTGAGCAATTTGTAGTGAGACTTGCGACCGCTGTGTTTTGCGCTTAGTGACGCACATATCCATCGCAAAGACCGAAGTGGGAACATTTATTAGGGGTTGGATTTCAATTAGGCACAGTCTGCCATTTCCTTTTTTATTTTACGTTTATTTTTTTAATAACTCAGCGTCATCTCATCTGGCATAGCAGTGTGCTTTCATACTTGGCTAGAAAATAGCCATAGCAATAGGATAGCATCGTTTGGTTTTAAAAACTAAAAAACACAAAAAAAAAACAAAAAACACAAAAAAAAGTTAAAAAAAAATTAAAGTTATAACTCTCATTTTCAAAATGTTTAACCCGAGGGCTAGGGGTAGAGGACGAGGGCGGGGACGTGGGCGTCCAACTACTGCAGGGGTCAGAGGCCGTGGTCCTGGGCGGGGTGAGACACCACCTGCTTATGAGGGAGCAGGGGAACGCCGCAGAGCTACACTCCCTAGGTTCATGTCTGAAGTTACTGGGACTCGTGGTAGAGCACTGTTGAGGCCAGAACAGTGCGAACAGGTGATGTCGTGGATTGCGGACAATGCTTCGAGCAATTTGTCCACCAGTCAGTCTTCCACGCAGTCCACCCATGTCACCGAAATCGCCACTCCTCCAGCTCCTGCACCTCAGCCTCCTCCCCCCCACTCTGCCCTCTCCCAGGAAAATTTGGCATTTGAACCGGCATACTCTGAGGAACTGTTTTCTGGACCCTTCCCACACTCACAAACCACTTGTCCGGTTGCTGCTGAGCAATTTTCCGATGCCCAGGTTTTCCACCAGTCACAGTCTGTGGGTGATGATGACCTTCTTGACGTAGTGGAAGAAGTGTGTAAAGAGGTGTCCGACGATGAGGAGACACGGTTGTCAGACAGTGGGGAAGTTGTTGTCAGGGCAGGAAGTCCGAGGGGGGAGCAGACTGAGGGATCGGAGGATGATGAGGTGACAGACCCAAGCTGGGTTGATAGGCCGGGTGAACACAGTGCTTCTGAGACGGAGGAGAGTCCTCGACCAGAACAGGTTGGAAGAGGCAGTGGTGGGGCCAGACGGAGAGGCAGGGCCAGAGCTGGTGCATCAGCGCCAAATGTGTCAACTAGTGAAGCTCCCGTGGCGAGGGCTCCTGCGGCGAGGGCTAGATTTTCAGAAGTCTGGAGGTTCTTTAAGGAAACACCGGATGACCGACGGACTGTGGTGTGCAACATTTGCCAAACCAGGATCAGCAGGGGTTCCACCACTAATAGCTTAACTACCACCAGTATGCGCAGGCATATGAATGCTAAACACCCCACTCAGTGGCAACAAGCCCGTTCACCTCCGGCCGTGCACACCACTGCTCCTTCCCCTGTGTCAGCTGATAGTCAGCCCCCTGCCCAGGACCCTGCCACAAAAACCCCATCGTTGCCTCCACGATCCTCCACAGCATCCACCAGCGTTCAGCTCTCCATACCCCAGACGCTGGAGCGGAAACGCAAATATAGTGCAACCCACCCGCACGCCCAAGCCCTTAATGTCCACATCTCCAGATTGCTTAGCCTGGAGATGCTGCCCTATAGGCTAGTAGAGACCGAGGCCTTTCGCAACCTCATGGCGGCGGCCGTCCCTCGGTATTCGGTCCCCAGTCGCCACTACTTTTCCCGATGTGCCGTCCCAGCCCTGCACCAGCACGTGTCAGACAACATCATCCGTGCCCTGACCAACGCCGTTTCTGACAAGGTCCACCTGACCACGGACACGTGGACGAGTGCTGCCGGGCAGGGCCACTATATATCGCTGACGGCACATTGGGTTAACTTGGTGGAGGCTGGGACCGAGTCTGACCCTGCGGCTGGTCATATACTGCCGACGCCGAGGATTGCGGGGCCTACCTCGGTCCAGGTGTTTCAGGCCTACTATGCCTCCTCCTCCTCCCACCCCTCCTCCACCTCCTCCTCCGAACTACCATCCGTGGGCATGGCGCCATCAGTCGGTAGCTCTAGGCACAGCAGCAGTGCCGTCGCTAAGCGACAGCAGGCGGTGCTCAAACTGCTGAGCCTAGGCGATAAAAGGCACACCGCCCAAGAACTATTACAGGGCATCACGGCACAGACTGATCTGTGGCTGGCACCGCTGAACCTGAAGCCAGGCATGGTTGTGTGTGACAACGGCCGTAACCTGGTGGCGGCTCTGCAACTCGGCAGACTGACACATGTGCCATGCCTGGCCCATGTGTTAAATCTGATAGTTCAGCGTTTCCTCAAGACATACCCCAATCTGTATGATTTGCTCACGAAGGTGCGCCGCATCTGTGTGCATTTCAGGAAGTCCAGCACAGATGCTGCCACTCTCAGGGCAGCGCAGCGCCGCCTCCAACTGCCCACTCACCAACTGTTGTGCGACGTGCCCACGAGGTGGAATTCAACACTGACCATGTTATCCAGAGTTTACCAGCAGCGCCGAGCGATTGTAGACTGCCAGATGTCAACTTCCACCAGAACTGGTAGTCAGGTCAGTGAGCTTCCTCAAGTCTACAATGAGGAGTGGACGTGAATGTCTGATATCTGTCAGGTGCTGAGTAACTTTGAGGAGTCAACACAGATGGTCAGTGGCGATGCCGCCATCATCAGCCTCACCATCCCGCTGCTTGGCCTGTTGAAAAACTCTCTGATCAGCATGAAGTCGGAAGCTTTGCGCTCGTCACAAGAGACGGGGGAAGAAGATTCCCTTGTTGATAGCCAAAGCACCCTTAGGTCTGTTTCTCAGCGCATATCGGAGGAGGTGGAGGTGGAGGAGGATGAGGAGGAAGAGGAGGAGAATGTTGGCGAGACACAAGAGGGGACCATTGTTGAGTCCTTCACTGTTCAGCGTGTATGGGCAGAAGAAGAGGAGTTGGAGGAGTTGGAGGAGGAGGAAATGGACAGTCAGGCCAGTGAGGGGAGTGAATTCTTACGCGTTGGTACTCTGGCGCATATGGCAGATTTCATGCTAGGCTGCCTATCCCGTGACCCTCGCGTTCAAAGAATTTATTCCAGCACCGATTACTGGGTGTTCACTCTCCTGGACCCACGGTACAAGCAAAATCTTTCCACTCTCATCCCTGGAGAGGAAAGGAGTGTGAGAATGCATGAATAATAACACACTTGTGATGTAGGTAGGTATACGTTTCACTAGAGTTGCAAAAAACAATAAAAAGATCCTGCCTGACTGGAAACGTTTAAAAGATACTCATTTTATTGATAGAAATCATTAAAACATGTAGGACTAGTCCTATGTGAACAATTGATACTATTCAGGCATTGGCCAGCAGTGTTGGACTAGTATGGTGGTCCTAACTACAGGACAGCCCTGTTATGGGAATTATATTGCACTGTCCCGATTGTGCGAGCCACAAGTGGTCTACTGTAAAGTGCTCATAGTGGCTAACAGTAGACCTGAGTAAAGGCACTAATGGTTAACAAGGCCTCATTTATATACAATTTGCTAGTTTACACCTAACGCGTTTCTGCATCCCAACATTTGCATTGGGATGCGTCCTCAGAGGTGCTATTTCTTATAGGATGGAATTCTTAGATAAATTGTAGCATCCCTAGCATTCCCCCCCCCCCCCCCCCGCGGCATTGTAACAGAGAGAATGCATGAATACCAGCAGGCCCTGGTGCACAAGCTGAAACAGTATTTCCCTTCTGACAGCGCTAGCGGCAGAGTGCGTAGTTCTGCGGGACAAGTAGCGAGGGAGAGTAGGCGAGCAGGCAGCTTGTCCAGCACTGGCAAGGGTACGCTTTACAAGGCTTTTGCCAGCTTTATGTCACCCCAGCAAGACACTGTCACCTGTCCCCAGTCTCGGCAGAGTAGGGCTGATTTTACAGAAAGATGGTGAGGGAGTACGTAGCTGACCATACCATCGTCCTAAATGATCACACAGCTCCCTACAACTACTGGGTTTCAAAGCTGGACATGTGGCACGAACTGGCGCTGTACGCCTTGGAGGTTCTTGCCTGCCCTGCCGTTAGCGTCTTGTCCGAGCGGGTTTTCAGTGCAGCTGGTGGCATCATCACCGATAAGCGTACACGCCTGTCGACTGACAGCGCTGACAGGCTGACGCTTATTAAGATGAATAAAGCCTGGATTTCTCATAATTTCCAATCTCCACCAGGTGAAGGAAGCTCAACCTGAATAATTTATCCACTCCTCCTCCTCCTCATTTTCCTCCTTCTCCTCCTCTTTGTACAGTAAAGCAGAGGAAACTGGCTATTTTTTGACAGGGCCCACTGGCTCTAGCTATAGTACTTTATGCATTTAATTTTTCTGGAGGGCCACCGACCCGGTCCTCTGTTTTAAACAATTTTTGGGAGTGCCACATACAGGCACTCAATCTATTCAATTTTTCTGGAGGGCCACCTACCTGCTCCTCTGGTTTGAAAACTTTTTTGGACTGCCACATACAGGCACTCAATCTATTCCATTTTTCTGGAGGGCCACCTACCTGCTCCTCTGGTTTGAAAACTTTTTTGGACTGCCACATACAGGCACTCAATCTATTCCATTTTTCTGGAGGGCCACCTACCTGCTCCTCTGGTTTGAAAACTTTTTTGGACTGCCACATACAGGCACTCAATCTATTCCATTTTTCTGGAGGGCCACCTACCTGCTCCTCTGGTTTGAAAACTTTTTTGGACTGCCACATACAGGCACTCAATCTATTCCATTTTTCTGGAGGGCCACCTACCTGCTCCTCTGGTTTGAAAACTTTTTTGGACTGCCACATACAGGCACTCAATCTATTCCATTTTTCTGGAGGGCCACCTACCTGCTCCTCTGGTTTGAAAACTTTTTTGGACTGCCACATACAGGCACTATCCAAATTAAATTGTCTCCATAGCAGCCTCCACACGTTGTCTCCATTGCTACCTCCAAAAGTCGTCCATATAGCTGCCTCCATACATCGTCCCTTTATCAAACGAGGTGTGTCAGGCAGAAATTTGGGTTGTTTTCATGGATTCCACATCATGTTAACTTTGTCGCCACCCAGCTGTGTTATCCACAAAATATACTGGCAAACTTTTATCATTTACCAATATTATTTCAGCGCTTCTTGCGCTTCTGTTTACATTCCCCTCACCCGCCATATCCTAAACTTATAAGAACGCTACTACACTTGATCTTATACAAAAGGTTCTTAGAAGTGCTGTTTGGGGAGTTGCCTAGAGACACGGGCTTGGATTGGCGAAAGCTCGCCTGGCAGCGGAGCGCCAGCTCCATGCCAAGATCCAACTAACATAGTTTTAACTGCAGCACCTTTAATCTACTACTAGTTCACTGCCTCCATACATGGTCCCCTTATCAAACGAGCTGTGTCAGGCAGAATTTTGGGTTGTTTTCATGGCTTCCATGTTAACTTTGTCGCCAGCCTGCTGTGTAATCCACAAAATATACTGGCAAACTTTTATCATGTACCGATATTATTTGAGCGCTTCTTGCTCACCTCCTTTGGTTCCTCTCTGCCACCCATTGGTTTGAAGCCTGAGTCCATTTAGGGTATGTCGCCATGCCACTCTCTAGCCTGCCGCTGCTGCCGCTGCCTCTGCATGCCGTCCCCTATAGTGTCAGGGTCAATTATTGGATGTTTTAGATGCTATCTAGCTTCATTCTGTCACTCTGTCATGGCCATGCTGTTGCCCATAGTTTTGGCATAATGGTGCGATTAAGCAGCCTCAGAGGCATCCATGCATGCTGCCCCTGCTGTTTCCTGTCCATTTCCGTGGTGTTTCCATCCTTTTCTGAGGTTCCCAGGTGTTTGGCCAAGCTTCCCTGTGCAGAGCCTTGGTCCCCTTGAAAAATGCTCGAGTCTCCCATTGACTTCAATGGGGCTCGTTATTCGAGACGAGCACTCGAGCATCGGGAAAAGTTTGTCTCGAATAACGAGTACCCGAGCATTTTAGTGCTCGCTCATCTCTACTCAGCACCCATCTGGTTAGAAGATTTCTTTTTTCGATTGATTGAATTGATATTAAATAAATTGATTTGGGGGAGGAAGAGGGTTCGGATAAAGAGGGAATATTTATATAAACCGGTTGGTGAAGGGGGGCTGGGCCTTCTGTTTTTCAGGGTACTACTTAGCCACACAAATGGACCGACTAGTAAAATGGAGGAATAATTTTTTGTTATCCAAACTGGTCAAGCAGAGAATTTTTAAATTACTGGAAAGCTCCCCTTTGGCAGAAGAGCTTATAAAGTATCGACCTAAGTGAATACTCTGGTGAAGTCCGGGAAGCTATTTAATATGATATTGGACTTATTGTAATTACTTTTTGCAGGAGACACTATTATGGTTAAACTTAGTAGACTTTATGAAAATACCGGACATCATTTTTTGGTGGAGGTTAGGATTGAGATACATTTCACAGATAGTGGTGGAGGGGCAAATGTTCACATTCTCTGCACTACAAAGAACTATTACACGCTTTTATGAGCAAATCCCACCGGATTTTATTATATTTAGATACACATGACTGTTTGAGTCTTATTACAGAAGCAATGAATCGTAATAAAATGGAGTCAAAGTTAGATAAGTATTTAAGAAATAGCTTTGTGAGACATAGGGGCACACCGTCCCATTGACGGCGCTGATCCAGATCAATCGTCCAATTTCCTGCATGTGTCGCTTCCCCGCTGTGGTCCGCCGGAGTTTACCTTCTTCTTCCCGGTGCATGCGAGTGCTGATCTTGAGACACAATTAGAATCAGTAGGGTTGTCCGACGGCCACGCCCCCCCCCCCCCGATTTGGGTCACATGAAAGCTGGTGACGATGCGCCACAATCCGATTGCGTGCACCAAAAACCTGAAGCAATTCAGGCTGGGCCTTCTGTTTTTTCAGGGGTACTACTTAGCCACACAAATGGACCGACTAGTAAAATGGAGGAATAATTTTTTGTTATCCAAACTGGTCAAGCAGAGAATTTTTAAATTACTGGAAAGCTCCCCTTTGGCAGAAGAGCTTATAAAGTATCGACCTAAGTGAATACTCTGGTGAAGTCCGGGAAGCTATTTAATATGATATTGGACTTATTGTAATTACTTTTTGCAGGAGACACTATTATGGTTAAACTTAGTAGACTTTATGAAAATACCGGACATCATTTTTTGGTGGAGGTTAGGATTGAGATACATTTCACAGATAGTGGTGGAGGGGCAAATGTTCACATTCTCTGACTACAAAGAACTATTACACGCTTTTATGAGCAAATCCCACCGGATTTTATTATATTTAGATACACATGACTGTTTGAGTCTTATTACAGAAGCAATGAATCGTAATAAAATGGAGTCAAGTTAGATAAGTATTTAAGAAATAGCTTTGTGAGACATAGGGGCACACCGTCCCATTGACGGCGCTGATCCAGATCAATCGTCCAATTTCCTGCATGTGTCGCTTCCCCGCTGTGGTCCGCCGGAGTTTACCTTCTTCTTCCCGGTGCATGCGAGTGCTGATCTTGAGACACAATTAGAATCAGTAGGGTTGTCCGACGGCCACGCCCCCCCCCCCCCCCGATTTGGGTCACATGAAAGCTGGTGACGATGCGCCACAATCCGATTGCGTGCACCAAAAACCTGAAGCAATTCAGTGCAAAACGGAAACCCGACGGAAATGCGTCCAACGGTCCCTTAACCCCTTAACGCTCTGCGCCGTAGCTCTACGGCGCAGAGGTATAAGGGATGTATGAAGAGGGCTCACGGGCTGAGTCTCTTCATACAGAGGTGGGGGTTTTTGCATTTTGCACAAAACCCCCACCGCTAATAACCGCGGTCGGTGCTTGCACCGATCGCGGCTATTAACCCTCTAAACGCCGCCCGCAAAGTCGCGGGCGGCGTTAAAAGACGGCGGCGCGCGGGCGCCGCCATCTTTTTTTCGATCGCCACGCCCCCGAACGTCATCGGGGGCGGCGATCGGTTACCATGGTAGCCTCGGGTCTTCTCTTGACACGAGGCTACATGGTTTATGCAGGTTCGTTACAATGAGCCAGTGGCTCATTGTAATGTAAGACCTGCAAAAACGCCATATATTGCAATACTGTAGTATTGCAGTATATGGTAGGAGCGATCTGATCATCTAGGGTTATTGTACCCTAGATGGTCTAAAAAATAGTGAAAAAAAAAAGAAAAAAAAAGTTTAAAAAATAAAAAAATTAATAAAATATTAAAAGTTCAAATCACCCCCTTTCCCTAGAACGGATATAAAACATAACAAACAGTAAAAATCACAGACATATTAGGTATCGCCGCGTCCCAAAATGCCCGATCTATCAAAATATAAATATCAAATACGGTTATGGCCGGCGGTGACCTCCGAGGCGGGAAATGGCGCCCAAATGTCCCGAAATGCGACTTTTACACCTTTTTACATAACATAAAAAATGAAATAAAAAATGATCAAAATGTCGCACAGACCTCAAAATGGTAGCAATGAAAACGTCGCCTCATTTCGCAAAAAATTACCCCTCACACATTTCCGTGCGCCAAAGTATGAAAAAGTTATTAGCGTCAGAAGATGGCAAAAAATTTTTTTTCTTTTTTGTACACATTCGTTTAATTTTTGAAAATGTATTAAAACACAATAAAACCTATATAAATTTGGTATCACCGCGATCGCACCGAACCAAAGAATAAAGTAGGCGTGTTATTTGGAGCGAAGAGTGAAAGTCGTAAAAACTGAGCCCACAAGAACGTGACGCACGTGCGGTTTTTTTTTCAATTTTTCCACATTTGGAATTTTTTTTCAGCTTCGCAGTACACGGCATGTTAAAATAAATAACATTACGGGAAAGTAAAATTTGTTACGCACAAAATAAGCCCTCACACAGGTCTGTACACGTAAAAATGAAAAAGTTATGGATTTTTTAAGTTGGAGAGCGAGAAATGAGCCGGAAAACCCTCCGTCCTTAAGGGGTTAATAAATGTGCCCCATAGTGTACACAAGTATAGCAAACTATGGTAAAAAGTTATAGGGGTGGTTGGTAAGACGAATTAGATTAAAACACCTAATTGATTAGGTTGATCAATATTTTTTTATTCACCAGATATGTTATACACTGACTGTTCTAAATAGGATTAATATTAGGGGGGACTCCAGATGTTGGAAATGTCTCTCGTTGGAAGCAGATTTTGTTCACTTGGTTTGGCAATGTCTGGGTATTATAGAATTTCGGTAGTCCTCAACATTGACTTAAGGCCTTCAGTCCTCATGGTGGTTTTTGGCCTATTTGATGATGATAGCCTGGACAGGCTTTATGGGAACCCTATCGTCAAATTGATGAATATTGGTTTAGTACGTATTTCTCGTAAGTGGGGAGCAAAGATTTCCCCACAGGGAACTTATGGTTTAGGCTCTTTCCACACGTTAAATATTATGAGGAAATATGGTTTAAGAACAAAAAAAAATGGCCCTAATAAGATCAAAATGTGGGACGTATTGCAAAGATAGGGGAGAAGAGGCAGAGGGAAGAACGAAGATGGCACAAAAGGAGGGTGGAATTGGTTTTCTTTTTTCTTTTTTTCTTTGCTTCTCTTTTCTGTCTTCTTGTCTCTCCTCTTTTTTCTCTCTTTTCCTCCTTCCCTTTTGTATACCAGTGGACCAGTGGGAGGGTTAGGTGGGGGGGGAGGTAGTATCCATCTATTATATTATTATACTTAATTGAGGGGATCATAGTCTTTACTGCTAACTAAGAAATATGATAACTGTAGGGAAAATCAAAATGATGTAGGGTAGCATTTTGATTTAAAGACATATATGGGAATTGTGAATAACTTTTCTCTCAATCTCTTGATTGTATCTGAAGTTGTATTGGGCGTAAATAATTTTTAGCTTGCCTTCGAGGTAACATGTTATATGGTTATCCTTCCTACAGTTTGTCTGGCTTTGAATATGTATAATACAAAGTCAATATGGAATGTTTTTGTTTTATTGTTTTAACTGCTTACAGTATTAATACAGGTTAAAAAAAAGAGACAAAATAACCCTAAGGTGACTAAATAGGTTGATATCTATTGTATGCATATGAAGATATGGCTCAGATTTAAAAATAAAAATAGTTAAAAAATGGACATCATACAAGGTACTAATGGAAAGTGGAAAATATTAAGTAGCAGCTAGAGATAAGCGAGCACTAAAATGCTCAAGTGCTCGTTATTCGAGACAAACTTTTGACGATGCTCGAGTGCTCGTTTCAAATTAACGAGCCCCATTGAAGTCAATGGGAGACTCGAGCATTTTTCAATTGAGAAATAATGTCTTCTGATAAGTTAGCAGATGTATGGAAACATCTGCAATCTCTTCTTCACTGAAGAACACATTGCAGATGTTTCCGTACATCTGCTATCTTATCCGAAGACACGAGTGCAGAATGGTGTTCTTCACAATAGTATGTGAAGAACACATTGCAGATGTTTCCATACATCTGCAACGTGTTCTTCACACATATTGTTCTTCACATACTATTGTGAAGAACACCGTTCTGCACTCGTGTCTTCCGATAAGTTAGCAGATGTATGCAAACATCTGCAATGTGTTCTTCACTGTGTTCTTCACTTAAATGATTCTGTGTTCACTGTTTTCAATGTGTTCTTCACTGTTTTTCTCTGTGTTTCGTTAAGTGAAAGATCGTTATCGAGCAGGCGAAATACTCGCTCATCTCTAGTAGCAGCTAATATTTGTATGTTTTAATAAAGGAGAGAAGTTGTTTTCAATATCATTGCATTAGGTGATGTTTTCCCACATATGGAAATAAAGGCTATGACTATTGACATCTAAAATTTAAGTATGTTACACCCACTAGATGGCACCATTGTGCAACCCTCTTGAAGAACACAGCTATGAACACAATACTTCACTGTGTAAGGGAAGTTTGTCCCTTCCTTTTTCTAGATAGCAGTATATTATAATCTTGAAATGTTTCTTCAAGCTACAACACTATTATGTAATATGTTTGAAAAGGAATGAATAGGGAAATTCTCAATTTCCATGAATAGTGGTTCAGATTTTCAGCTTCTTTTAAATAATAACTTTATTAATCTTTAAAGGACACCTGTCATCAGGTCTGTGTCACTTGTCCTGTCACTACTACCTGTTGGAGCAGCTCACAAGGATCCATCACAACATTTATCTAGTCAATTCATGCATTAATCATTATAAAATCATGTATTTTTTATTATGTAAATGAGGCTGGTCACATGGTCAGAGGCAGTGATGTCACTCCTGTTACCCCTCCCCTCTCCTCCCCCTGCTCATGTCTGTGTGTAATGTATAGTAAAGCATTGCTAGTGTGTGTGCTGTATCTGCTGACATGTGAGAGACACAGACATCAGCTACACATGAATCTGACATGTTCTGCTATAACATGGCTGCCTGGAGCTGTTGTATTTCTCCTATACACACACAGGCTGTAGGAGGTGCCAGCACCAGGAAGCACATCATTATACAGCCTCACAGCATATACAGGCTGTCAGTCAAGCACCGGGGGTGTGGCTGTGCCTCCCACTCATGAATAAGCTGGACAGCTTGAATATGCTAATGACTCATTGGACATTTCACAGGTCATTTGCATACAGCTTTAGGACCTCATTGCTTAGGTTTACAGGCATGTAGAGGGACAATGAAGGGATAGAGGCAATGCTCTCTAATAGCAGTTTATGAAAATATATTTAGTTTAGGGGGGTTATTTTGACTGACGGGTTCTCTTTAAGATTTAACATGATGGCATCATAAGGGCAGAGTGGGAAGGCTTTCAGTGTGTTTAGCAAAATGATATATAGGTTTATTTGGTTTGGTTTAGAGGTACAAGAAACCCTGACAGTACTCCTGGGAGAGGTAATGAGAGTCCTAATTTTCCAGACCACACATTGGGGGGCATGTATCATAGTTTTTCTTTGGTGAAGTATTGAGACATTTGGAAGGTCATTTTTGCGCCTTTTTTATGATCATGTCTTTTTACTTGTGATACATGTTCAATTTTTCCTATCCTGGCAGATGCAAATTTGAGACTTTTTGTTGCAAATGTCTCAAATCCACATGAACACAAGCCACGGGAGGGGGTTATATGCAGGAGTGGACACTACTGTAAATTTTGAATTTGAGGCTATGTCCTGCATTTTTAAGCTCTGTAGACACACCCCAGGAAGATGACAACATGAAGCTATTGTCACACGTTACATTCTGATCGCTTTTTAATAGCGTTTGCAAGCACATTACAACAGCTGAGGAGAGGTGCTTTGCCTAATTACATTAATGTTAACATTTGCGTTTACAAAACACATAGTAAACGCATTAAAACGTAACATGTGATCGCATGTGGTAACCAATAAATTAAAAAAAAAATGTAAATGAAAACATTTCTGAATTTTCATAAAACGGTTACTGTGCAAAATTTAAAACATTTAAAGCATGTGAATTAATTCCAATTTACATGTTAAAATAGGGTCCATGAAAAAAATCCTTCCTTTGCACTTGCCCTGGACCAAGTGCAGATTTGCGCCTAAAAAGTTGCAAAAATGAGCAAAAAAAGTGATGGTAACTTGCAACATTTGAATTGTATTTTGAAACGCAATGTAAAGCCTGTGGGAAGGAGCTTGGTATGATTACATGTGCACTTCCACAAGCACTACATGTGTATCTGTAAACAATAGAAAACATGTGGTGCTTGTTGCCAATCGCACACTTTTCTTTGGAAACGCATGTGTGATAATCCCAAGCCCCTCCCTGCAGACTTTGTTCTAATTGAGTAGTAAACTCAATTAGAACATTAGCATTTTATATGGAAAGACAGTCATACATCCATAATATCCATTGTATATTTAATAATGATATTTTTTCTTTCTTTGTTTTTAACTTATGTTATCTAAATTCCAGCAGCAAGGGAAGACAAAGAAAATTTAAAACACTTGACTACAAGTGACCTTCAAAATGCAACATTTTACAACATGGAAAGCTCTTATAAAGCATAAATAAATGAAGAAGGAGTGAAGTGCTATTTGTAAGAAATTCAGTCTCAACGGGATGTTGATTAGGACTCTAAAGAGGACAAAGGATGTATTAGGCCATGTTCTTGTTATATATACTCTTGTGCTGGGAGCTTTGTTGTGTTCTAAATTCATGGTTACAATCCTGCTTTTAAAATGCTCAAACTGATTGAAGACAAATCTGTTATCATCCGTGAATGTATAAATCCTATTAAATGATCTGCGTGTAGTAAGCTTTGTTTATTTATAAGGTTGAGTTTTTATGTTGAGGTTTTTGATGCAGTTCTCAAACCAAAAACAGGAGTGGATTTGTAAACACAAGTGATTTTGGGTTCATAAACTGCATACAAAGTAAAATGCACAGTGCAATGGGAAATACGTGATGCAAGTCTTTTCAGAATAACAGAGCTAATACATATAAGCACAATAGTGAGATAGATTTTGAGAAAGTTCTATCCACACATTAAGATTTTAAATTTACATCCAACACATGGATTTTCAAAGGGTGAAATGTGCAGAAGCGATATTTATGCAAGGAATTGTTTTCTGGTGCAGAAAATCTGTGGCATTTCTGTCCTGTGGAGCGAAACGTTTGCACTGCTCTCTCAAGGAAATATACTGTACAAGCGGTCCCCTCGACTTACAGACGACCCCTAGTTACAAATGAACCTCTGGATTTTGGTAATTTACTGTACTTTAGCCCTAGGTGACAATAAACAGCTGGAATAGGTTTCAAATGTGTCTGCAATTAAGATTTATTGTTAATCCTTGTTTTTATGACAACTCAATATTTTTAAAATCCAATAGTCTTAGAGACCCAAAAAATTTTGCCTGGAGCTACAATTATAAAGTATACAGTTCCGACTTGCATACAAATTCAACCTAAGAACAAACCTGCAGAACCCATCTTGTAAATACCCCGGGGACAGCCTGTACTTCTATGAATTAAGAAGAATAAAGGTCTGTAAAATTTAGTGTGATGCTGCAAATTACTTCACTAATCTATCATTGTCCACCTTCAGGACACAAAGTGTCAACTGTAGCTAAATTAATTTGGCCACAGTCTATGTGTTGGTTGCATTTATGGCCCCAACTGGGGGTGATTTAAAATCAAAGCATCATAGTAATACACAACAAAAGGCCTATGGTCACATACTTACAGCCTCATTTTAGTGAAGTTAAATTCAGACAAGTTTAGTAGGCCATGAAAATGTAGACTTTGTTTACAGGAATCAAATATTGCTGCAATGAACCCTATAGACCACAACTGCCAACATGGTTTTCAATAACGGACATATCCAATTTATGTATATTTTCTCCCATCTAAAACATAGTTATGTGAATGTTGTGAGTCAAATGTTAGCGAGTATCATTTTCTGGAAAGTTCTGAAGATGACTTCATAATGGTTTTAAAAAATCCATCCATTCCTGTGAAGGCTTGAATAGCACAGAGAACAAATGTCATGTGCTGTATGAAGCACCTACAGTGAGCAGAATGAGCAGAATGAGTCACTTAACAAGTTGTGAAACAGCATGCCTTTTTCAGTAATATGACCCAGAACATTTTACTTCCACAGCAGTCTCTCAGTCTATTCAAACCCACAGTGAGTTTTTAGCATTGACCTACTTAGAGTAATCTTCCTGATTCCAACAGCTTGTTCCATCTGGAAGCAGATCATAGCCGTCATGCTCTCTTGTGAAATAAATATTCGGTTCTTCAAATGAACAGGAAAAAGTCTAAGAAGGAATGAAAATGCTTGGAATAGCACTTTGTGACCAACTCTTTTTTTCCTATCAAACATGCAACATGAATTTCTTTCATACAAACCATAGTGCGTCACCAGCGGCAGCAAAAAGAGCCCAGCACCTATTATTTCTCCATTTGTGATCAACTGTCATCTTCATGCTGTAATAATGGCGCCTACACTTTCTTTGTCATCAGCTATTGTTCTCTAAATTGTACACCGGAACTGGATGCTTTGACAGCATTTTACACTAAATATGTACAACATAAAAATCTATATCTTCAAGACATGTTCAAAATAATCTATTATGATTCCTTAGTATAACAACATGTATCCCAAGGAATAATTCTGTCAGTATGCAGACCAGGGGCGTCGCTAGGTCAAAAGATCCGGGGCTCGTGCCCTGGATCTCCCCGGGCATCCTACCCTCTCTCAACACGATCCGTGTCCTGCACGGATCGTGATGAGAACGTCTGCTGTCACTGCTTTCCCCTGCAGATCAGTCTCTGGTGAATAATAGTCACAGAGTCTGAAGGACCTTTGATGTTGTCATAGTCACATGACCTGCCGGGGAAAGCAGTGCACAGAGAGAGAGAGAGAGCTGCATCTGTGAGGTAAGGGGGGAGACATGATAGGGAAGGGGGAGAATAAAGGGGGTTAGTGTGAGGCACATTACTTACTGGGGGGCTGTGTGTGAGGCACATTACTTACTGGGGGGCTGTGTGGGCACATTACTTACTGGGGGGCTGTGTGTGAGGCACATTACTTACTGGGGGGCTGTGTGTGAGGCACATTACTTAGTGGGGGGCTGTGTGGGCACATTACTTAGTGGGGGGCTGTGTGAGGCACATTACTTACTGGGGGGCTGTGTGTGAGGCACATTACTTACTGGGGGGCTGTGTGAGGCACATTACTTAGTGGGGGCTGTGTGTGAGGCATATTACTTACTGTGGGGCTGTGTGAGGCACATTACTTACTGTGGGGGTGTGTGAGGCACATTACTTAGTGGGGGGCTGTGTGAAGCACATTACTTAGTGGGGGGCTGTGTGTGAGACACATTACTTAGTGGGGGGCTGTGTGAGGCACATTACTTAGTGGGGGGCTGTGTGAGGCACATTACTTACTGGGGGGCTGTGTGAGGCACATTACTTACTGGGGGGCTGTGTGAGGCACATTACTTACTGGGGGGCTGGGTGAGGCACATTACTTACTGGGGGGCTGGGTGAGGCACATTACTTACTGGGGGGCTGTGTGAGGCACATTACTTAGTGGGGGGCTGTGTGTGAGGCACATTACTTACTGGGGGGCTGTGTGAGGCACATTACATACTGGGGGGCTGTGTGAGGCACATTACGTACTGGGGGGCTGTGTGAGGCACATTACGTACTGGGGGGCTGTGTGAGGCACATTACTTAGTGGGGGGCTGTGTGAGGCACATTACTTGGTGGGGGGCTGTGTGAGGCACATTACTTGGTGGGGGGCTGTGTGAGGCACATTACTTGGTGGGGGGCTGTGTGAGGACATTACCTACTGGGGGGCTGTGTGAGGCACATTACTTAGTGGGGGGGCTGTGTGAGGCACATTACTTAGTGGGGGGCTGTGTGAGGCACATTACTTACTGGGGGGCTGTTTGAGCACATTACTTACTGGGGGGCTGTTTGAGCACATTACTTAGTGGGGGGCTGTGTGAGGACATAACTTACTGGGGGGCTGTGTGAGGACATTACCTACTGGGGGGCTGTGTGAGGCACATTACTTAGTGGGGGGCTGTGTGAGGCACATTACTTAGTGGGGGGCTGTGTGAGGCACATTACTTACTGGGGGGCTGTTTGAGCACATTACTTACTGGGGGGCTGGGTGAGGCACATTACTTAGTGGGGGGCTGTGTGTGAGGCACATTACATACTGGGGGGCTGTGTGAGGCACATTACGTACTGGGGGGCTGTGTGAGGCACATTACTTAGTGGGGGGCTGTGTGAGGCACATTACTTGGTGGGGGGCTGTGTGAGGCACATTACTTGGTGGGGGGCTGTGTGAGGCACATTACTTGGTGGGGGGCTGTGTGAGGACATAACTTACTGGGGGGCTGTGTGAGGACATTACCTACTGGGGGGCTGTGTGAGGCACATTACTTAGTGGGGGGCTGTGTGAGGCACATTACTTACTGGGGGGCTGTTTGAGCACATTACTTAGTGGGGGGCTGTGTGAGGACATAACTTACTGGGGGGCTGTGTGAGGACATTACCTACTGGGGGGCTGTGTGAGGCACATTACTTAGTGGGGGGCTGTGTGAGGCACATTACTTAGTGGGGGGCTGTGTGAGGCACATTACTAACTGGGGGGCTGTTTGAGCACATTACTTAGTGGGGGGCTGTGTGATCAATTTACTTAGTGGGGGGCTGTGTGAGCACATTACTTACTGGGGGGCTGTGTGAGCACATTACTTACTGGGGGGCTGTGTGGGCACATTACTTACTGGGGGGCTGTGTGAGGACATTACTTATTGGGGGGCTGTGTGGGGCACATTACTTACTGGGGGGCTGTGTGGGGCACATTACTTACTGGGGGGCTGTGTGAGGCACATTACTTACTGGGGGGCTGTGTGAGGACATTACTTACTGGGGGGCTGTGTGGGGCACATTACTTACTGGGGGCTGTGTGGGGATATTACTGTGGGGCTGTGTGGGGCACTTTTCTTACTGGGGGGCTGTGTGGGGCACTTTTCTTACTGGGGGGCTGTGTGGGGCACTTTTCTTTCTGGGGGGCTGTGTGGGGCACTTTTCTTTCTGGGGGGCTGTGTGGGGCACATTACTTACTGGGGGGCTGTGTGGGGCACATTACATACTGGGGGGCTGTGTGGGGCACTTTTCTTACTGGGGGGCTGTGTGGGGACATTACTGGAGGGCTGTGTGGGCACATTACTTACTGTTGGGGCGTGATGGGTAACACGCACCTGGTTTTGTTTAAATGCAAGACAAAGTGTGAGCGCAGCCTTACAGTATTTGGGGGAGATTGTTAGGGGTGGCAGCAGGATAACACTGACGGGCAACCAAGATGTAGGGACAATGAGGAACATAAGATGTGGTGATGCCTAATGGAGAAGATGGAGGAGACGTCACCTGCAGTCACTGGAGGGAAAAAGTAGGGATTTCCCTGGTGTTTCTGTAGCTGTATAAACTGTCAGTAAAGTTGTTATGTGAGGGGTTATGTACAGGAGGGGGCATTACTAAAAGAGCACTACATATGTATTGGGGCCCGTGCCCCGGATCTTTTACAACCCAAGCAACGCCCCTGATGCAGACATAATTATAAAGGCTTTTCCATAAAAGGATTTATCAATATTACAATTAATAAGTCCTCACTAAACTTGCTAAAATTACACATAGAAAGGCAAGTTTAAAATGTTACTTGTCAAAGTAAGTTACCTTGAAGCTGGGCTCACATGATGTGTTTGCTTTGCATTTTGAAAAACATTGTAAATGCATTGAAAGTAGGAATATGTGTTTTGCGATTAAATGAAAATTATTAATGTAAGGAGGCAAACCACATGCCGCTGGGCCCTATGGCAAACTTCAATCATGGGCCCCCCAAATACATATTTGTACACATATTTATACAATCCCACACATTTATACACTTTTTTATATGCACACATTTCTATACTTATACACACTTACATACATGTATACACTTACACGCCCACATTTATGTACACCCGTACATACAGTATATACACACATACAGTATATACATGCTGCATATACATACACATAAAACATATACACAAACGTACAGTATATAAACACATACCACGTACACTCATACAGCACATACACACCGTATACGCTCACACAGAACATACATACACACACACCCACACACACACCACATGCACTCACACAACATATATACACAGAGCACATACACTCACCATATACATACTCACTCACCATATACATACACTCACAGCGCACACACGCTCACAGTGCACACACGCTCCCAGTGCACACAGACCATATACACTCAGAGCGCTCACATACACACAGCAAATACATACACACACCATATACATACACAGCGCAAACACACACTCACAGCCCACACACACCACCATATACACTCACACACCACCATATACACTCACACAAAATATACATACACTTACAGCACACACACACTGTATACACTCACAGCGCATGCCCACACACCACACACCATACACAAACAGAGTATACACTCACACAGCACATAGAGCACACAGAGCAGAGCATCGGACGGGCAGGCGGAGCAGAGCATCGGGCAGGCGGAGCATCGGTGGGCAGACGGAATGGAGTACCAGGTGGGCGGACGGAGCAGAGCATCAGGTGGATGGTTTTCCGGATGGAACGGAGGTTTGGGCTGGCGGAGCTTAGCATCGGGCTGGAGAAGTGGAACATGGCATCGGACGGGGGTAACGGGCCGGCAGGTGTCAGGTGGCAGTGCCTACCCCAGCCGCTGTTACGCCCCACGGCAGTGTGCCGGTGTGGGACCCCCCCGTGTTACGCCCCCTGTTCAAAACAAAAAAAATTGTGATCACAGTCTCATTTGCTAAAACGCAACGTAACCTTAGCTCAGGATTCAAGCCTTTGGAATGCGTTGAAAACGCAACGCATCCCGTGAACAAAGCCTTAGGGTGTGTTCACAGGTTCAGTGTTTCTGATGCAGTTTTTGATGTCCATACACAAAATGAAGTTACCCATTGTGATCAACAACTGCTTTTGGCTTCAAAAACTGTATTGATGCATTCCAAAGGTATCATGATCACATAGGTTACATTGCGATTTGGCAAATGCAGTGGGAAGACACTGGAGAGAATTTGTAATTGAAAAGGCAATTATGGAAATGAATGGATTAGACTACATATAACAGTTATCAAGATTTAGAAAAAAATGAGTCCCTCAGGCTGCTTCTCATGTTCCGTAATGATTGCATTTTGAGAAGCAATCCAAGGTTTCCCGTATGATCACATGTCTAAATCAAGCACAATGTTACCTTGACATGTAATCACTGGTAACTTGCTGGCTGATTTGGAAGATGATAGCACCACATCTTTAGGGTGCTGTCACACGCTGCACTAGCGCTGCACTTTACAAGCAGCATTAGCGCAATGGGGGCATGCCTAAGGCAGAACGCATATGCGTTTGCAGTGAAACACTTGCGGTCAGTAAACAATCGCATGCGTTTCATTGGAAACGCTAATCAGATCAGGTCAAGACACGGCCCGCTGCGTTTGGAAACGCAGTGCAGCATGTGACAGCACCCTTATCCTTCTGCAGCATGCCCCCTGAAACACTTATTGTTTTGATTGACAGACTTCTGCTCAAATCACCTGGAGTAGTCTCACTGGCTGTAAATGTATGAAAACATTATGAAAAAACCTATACAAATTTGGTATCCCCATAATCGCAACGACCGAAAGAATAAAGTAAACCTGTCATTTGGGGCGCATAATGAAAGCTGTAAAACCCAAGCCCACAAGAAAACGCAGCAAATGTGTTTTTTCACCATCTTCACTGCATTTGGAATTTTTTTCCCGCTTCCCAGTACATGGCATGGAATATTAAATACTATCACTATGAAGTGCAATTTGTTACACAGAGTCCACATTAACCCCTTACCGACATGTGACGTAATAGTACGTCACATGTCGGGTCCCGGTACATGGAGAGGGCTCGCGGGCCGAGCCCTCTCCATAGCCGGTAAGTCTTTGCTGCATATTGCAGCAAAGGCTTACCGGTAACACCCGCGATCGGTGCCGGCACCGATCGCGGGTGTTTTACCGCTGATCGCCGCCGGCAAAGGTGCCGGCGCCGCCATCTTTCCGTGGATCGTCGCTCCCCGTGACGTCATTGGGGAGCGGCGATCCGGCACCGATCGCGGGTGTTTTCTTGCTGATCGCCGCTGTCATCGGGGAGCGGCGATCCGTCGCCATGGTAGCTTCGGGTCTCACGAAGACCCGAAGCTACTTCAGGTTAACCCATTCATTACCATGTGCTATCAGCACATTGTAATTTATGAGGAGTAAAATCCCCATATACTGCCATACTGTAGTATGGCAGTATATGGTAGGATCGATCAGACAACCTAGGGTTAAAGTACCCTAGGGAGTCTGAAAAATAGTAAAAAAAAAGTTAAAAAAAAAAATTATAATAAAAAAACCTAAAAATTCAAATCACCCCCCTTTCCCTAGAACTGATATAAATATAAATAAACAGTAAAAATCATAAACACATTAGGTATCGCCGCGTCCGAAAAAGCCTGATCTATCAAAATATAATAACGGTTTTTCACTGCGTTTAACCCCGTAACAGAAAATCACGTCCAAATTCAAAACTGGCACTTTTTTGCCATTTAAAAAAAATTTTTAAATTCTATAAAAAGTGATCAAAAGGTCGTACAGTCCTTTAAATAATATCATTGAAAACATCATCAAAAGTCGCAAAAGATGACACCACCCTCAACTCCATACAACGAAGTATGGAAAAGTTATAAGCACAAGAAGACGGCAAAATAAAAAAAAAAATTTTGTTCATGAGGTTTTAATTTTTGTAAATGTATGAAAACATTATAAAACCTACACAAATTTGGTATCCCTGTAATCGTACTGACCCAAAGAATAAATTAGATGTGTCATTTGTGGCGTGAACTGAAAGCCGTAATATCCAAGCCCACAAGAATACGACACAAATGCGTTATTTCACCATTTTCACTGCATTTGGAATTTTTTTCCCGCTTCCCAGTACATGGCATGGAATATTCAATGCAATCACTATGAAGTGCAATTTGTTATGCAAAAAACGAACTGTCACATAGCTTTTTACGTGTAAAAATAAAAAAGTTATAGATTTTTGAAGGTGGGGAGTGAAAAATGGAAATGAAAAAACGGGAAAGGGCCCGGTCCTTAACCGGTTAAAGTCGGACATTTTGGATCCAACTTTATTTTTTTCAATGGGAACAGGGTCATGTAACACATCAAACTTATTCTGTATTCTTTTATAAATTAGTTACAAACTTCTCTATGTTTATAGCCATTGACATAGTGCAGAGGTTAACACGTGAGGAACAGATAGAAATTGTATTGATGTCTAGTGAATGCAGTATCGTGTCATTGCAAAAGATTTCAATGTAAGACACCCTACAAGACCACCGTTCTCCCATGCTACATGCTTGCCAAATTTTGTGAAACACAAAAATGTGGACGCAAGAAAACACACAAATTTAAAAAGCATCAGTGGCTGTCCCAGCTTAATTTAGCAAAAGCCCACAGCATAGCACTCACCGCATGTCACTAGAGAGTGGCATCATTTGAACATCCCTTTGGCAGATATTAGCTACTCACAAATGGCACCATTACAAAATCTAGCTGCTGCAGAATATACAAAAAGTCATATACAAAAAGGATCAAAAAGCAATCCTGGAAACTACAGACCTGTGAGCTTGGCATCTATTGTGGGAAAAATATTTGATGGGTTTGTAAGAGATGCTGTCCTGGAGTATCTCACTGTGCATAACCTTATAACCCAGTATCTGTATGGGTTTATGAGGGATCAGTCCTGTCAGACTAATCTGATGGGTTTCTATGAGAAGGTAAGTTCCAGACTGACCTGGGAGAGGCTGTGGGTGTTGAATATCTGAACTTTTCCAAGGCATTTGATTCCGTTCCACATAAAAGGTTGGTACATAAAATGGGACTTCTAGGACTAGGGGAATCTGTGTTTTTAGGAAAGTGTTACCAGTGGAGTGCCACAGGGGTCAGTATTGGGGCCACTTCTTTTTAATATTTTTATTAATGACCTTGTAGTGGGTTTACACAGTCAATTTCCATATTTGCAGATGATACTAAGCTGCGGAAAGTAATTAATACTGAGGCCGACAGTATAGCATTACATTTGTGGAAGCCTGAGGAGTGGTCTGAGAAATGATTGATGAGGTTTGAAGTAGATAATGCAAGACTATGCACTTGGGCAATGGAAACAAAAAGTACAATTTACCATCAATTACTCAGTAAAACTGCAGCTGAAAAAGACTTGGTGGTAAACTTAATTTTAGTGACCAGAGCCAGAGCTGCTAAAGCGAATAAAATTATGGGATGTATGAAGAGAGGAATAGATTCTCATGATAAGGAGATGGCTTTGCCCTTATACAAATCACTGGTCAGACCACACATGGAATATTGTGTACAGTTTTGGGCACCTGTATTTAAAAAGGACATAGAAGTGGAAGAGATGCAGAGGAGCGCAACCAAGATTATTAGGGGAATGGGGGGACTAGAATACAATAACAGACTACAAAATTTTGGATTATACAGATGACTGAGGGGAGACCTCATTACAATGTACAAATACCTGAATGGACAGTACAAGAATCTTTCCAAAGATCGTTATATACCTAGGCCTGTGAACAGGACAAGGGAGCATCCTCTATGCCCAGAGGAGAGTTGGTTCTGCCATCACCATAGATGGAGATTCTTTACTGTAAGAGCAGTGAGACTATGGAACTCTTTGCAGCAGGAGGTTGTTATGGAGAACTTTATATACATGTTCAAGAGAGGCCTGGATGCCTTTCTGGAAAGCAAAAATATCACTGGTTATTGGGACAAAACATTTGTTTAATTTTTAAAGGTTGAATTTGATGGACTTGCAGCCTTTACCAGCCTTATATACTACAATACTATGATTTGAAGGAGATCAGAGACAAACCAGAAATATGTTAAGCTAATAACCCAACACTGAGAAATCAGAGTAACACAAGGAGAGACAAACCAGACAAACACAGATATCATACAGACAAGCAAAGACAGACAACCTGGACAAACAAAGTCAGACAGAACCAGGTCACATTCGAGATGGGGTTGAGGCACAGGATCAAATTGCGAGAGAAGAATCTGATAGAAGTAGCTAAGGTCAGATACACAGATTAGCAAAGTGATAGCAAGCAGAAATCGAGGTAAAAATATGAGGAGACTAGTAAAACCAGCTATGTGTAATGGAACTGGGGAGATATGTAAAGCAGGTTCTGGATGCCACCCTCAGCAGCTGACTGGACTGGCCGTCCATCACTCAAGACAACTGTTTGCTGGACCTGGCTACTAAGGGGGCAGCTGTGATTTGGCTATTGTTGGGGGCATTATGACTTTCCTACAATGGAGAACACTGTGACTGGGCTACTGTGATATTCATCTGCAATGGAGGATACTCTGGCCACGGAGGGGTACACTATAACTTGGCTAGTGAGGGGAACAATGTGACCAGGCTACTGTACTGTTGGGGACACTGTGACCTGGCTAAAGTGAAGGATGCTGTACTTTAGCTAATGTCTCTATTGCAATTTGTATTATACAATAAAGATCTCGCTGGTTCACACTAATTTATGGGCATGTGTATGCTACTTACTGTTACTGTCTATTACTGTTCTTTCTTATTTTATATTGCATTGAATGTACTGTGATTGTACACTCACCGGCCACTTTATTAGGTACACCTGTCCAACTGCTCGTTAACACTTAATTTCTAATCAGCCAATCACATGGCGGCAACTCGGTGCATTTAGGCATGTAGACATGGTCAAGACAATCTCCTGCAGTTCAAACCGAGCATCAGTATGGGGAAGAAAGGTGATTTGAGTGCCTTTAAACATGGCATGGTTGTTGGTGCCAGAAGGGCTGGTCTGAGTATTTCAGAAACTGCTGATCTACTGGAATTTTCACGCACAACCATCTCTAGGGTTTACAGAGAATGGTCCGAAAAAGAAAAAACATCCAGAGATCGGCAGTTCTGTGGGCGGAAATGCCTTGTTGATGCCAGAGGTCAGAGGAGAATGGGCAGACTGGTTCGAGCTGATAGAAAGGCAACAGTGACTCAAATCGCCACCCATTACAACCAAGGTAGGCAGAAGAGCATCTCTGAATGCATAGTACGGCGAACTTTGAGGCAGATGGGCTACAGCAGCAGAAGACCACACCGGGTGCCACTCCTTTCAGCTAAGAACAGGAAACTGAGGCTACAATTTGCACAAGCTCATCGAAATTGGACAGTAGAAGATTGGAAAAACGTTGCCTGGTCTGATGAGTCTCGATTTCTGCTGCGACATTCGGATGGTAGGGTCAGAATTTGACGTCAACAACATTAAAGTATGGATCCATCCTGCCTTGTATCAACGGTTCAGGCTGGTGGTGGTGGTGTCATGGTGTGGGCAATATTTTCTTGGCACTCTTTGGGCCCCTTGGTACCAATTGAGCATTGTTGCAATGCCACAGCCTACCTGAGTATTGTTGCTGATCATGTCCATCCCTTTATGACCACAATGTACCCAACATCTGATGGCTACTTTCAGCAGGATAATGCGCCATGTCATAAAGCTGGAATCATCTCAGACTGGTTTCTTGAACATGACAATGAGTTCACTGTACTCAAATGGCCTCCACAGTCACCAGATCTCAATCCAATAGAGCATTTTTGGGATGTGGTGGAACGGGAGATTCGCATCATGGATATGAAGCCGACAAATCTGCGGCAACTGTGTGATGCCATTATGTCAATATGGACCGAAATCTCTGAGGAATGCTTCCAGCACCTTGTTGAATCTATGCCACGAAGAATTGAGGCAGTTCTGAAGGCAAAAGGGGGTCCAACCCGTTACTAGCATGGTGTACCTAATAAAGTGGCCGGTGAGTGTATGTCAGGATTAATAAAGTTTTCATCTATCTAACTATGTATCAGTTGGAACACTGTGGCCTGGCTATTGAGGGGACACAAAAAAATATATTGGGGCAGATTTACTTACCCGGTCCATTCGCGATCCAGCGGCGCGTTCTCTGCGCTGGATTCGGGTCCGGCCGGGATTTATGATGGCAGTTCCTCCGACGTCCACCAGGTGGCGCTGCTGCGCTGAAATGCATCTGAACGCGCCCAAATACACCGAGCTGGACCAGGTGAAGGTAAGCGCTTCCCAAGCGACACATTTTCGGTTTTTAAATGCGGCGGCTTTTCTGAATACGTCGGGTTTTCGTTCGGCCACGCCCCACCCATTTCCGTCGCGCGCATGCCGGCGCCGATGCGCCACAATCCGATCACGTGCGCCAAAATCCCGGGGCAATTCAGGTACAATCGGCGCAAATCAGAAATATTTGCGTAACACGTCGGGAAACCGCGAATCGGGACCTTAGTAAATGACCCCCATTGTGTGAATTCAGCTCACCTAGGTGTGGCTGGGACAACTTCCAACGCACAGAATAAATCTGAGCCAGGGTCAGTGCAACAGTTTCAAAGGTAAAAAATCCAGAATCCAGACTGGATAGAAAAAATAGGCTAAAACATTTTTTATGTTAGACATAAAAAATTAAAAGCAGCACGGTTCCCTTGACAGACTAATGCTTTTCGAACAATCTTTTCTCAGTCGTAGCCTAAGAAACAATGGCAGGTAACACATTTTAAAAACCAGTGGAGCACTTCAGACTTTGTAAATCGCATCATCTAATTAACTGCAAAAAAAACTGGATTTTGCATATCGCTACATCAATCTTCATGCATAATACTTAAAAATATAGACAATAAGAATGCTATCATATTATTTGAGAAATATATGATGTAGATTTTTACATTTGACTAATAATAGAACTATATTAACAGAATAGATTTAATGAAATGCAAAAAGTAAACTGAATTATAGACAAACAAAAGAATTATATAGACTTTTATACATTATTGTGCAAAATTTTATACCCATGAAAAAACATACTATACCATATTATTAATAATAATACATAATATCAGTAATCTTCATGGTTATGTAGAGCCTTCACCCGATCTCCACCTCTCTCAGGACAAGGTATTTTTTTTAATCGCTATGACAGACATGTTTGTTGTATTTCCATGATGTATTGTTTTAAAATGTTTGGATAAAGCCGAAATATTTCTATTGTGGGGGCTCTATGATTTGGTTGCTGTGGGATACACTGTGACGTGGTTATTGTGAGAAACCCTATGAGGGACACTGTGATCTGGCTTCTGTGGGATTCACTTTAATTTGGTTTGTATGGGGGACAATGATCTAATTAATGTGGATATCATATCTATTTAGTAAACTTGGTTCTGGTAACATATCTATGTAGTGAATTTGGTTTTGCCACCGTCTTTAGGATTTTCCTTTGGTGCGCTTTTGATTGCATTTATAAGTCAGCTTACATACACATGGGACAATGATTTACAGTAAAAACATTGTTGGTGGAATTTATGCAGACTCCATGCATATTGTGAGAAAATAAAAGCTGTAGCAAAAAATGATTCCAAGAACTTTCATCATGAAACTTATTTATGTTGTTTCAGGGATTCCTATGTTTGCAGTAAAAAAATCATATTTTTGGCTATGGTGGGAATCACTGTAGAGATTCTGCCACTGTACCATATTGAGTGGTCCAAGTCTTAAAGAGCTCTTTTAATACCTTTGCTAAGGCTTTTGAACCATTAAGCTTTGACCTATAGGAGGTCCATCGGGACCGCATAATATTACAGTGAAACTGGCTTACAGATACTGCTGAATGGAAACAGCAAGCTCTATCAAATCAACAAAGGTAAGAACATAAAGGAAATGTTATATTTAGATTTGCCTGCTTGTAAACTTTATTTGACACAAGAACACTTTATTTCAGTCTTTTTGTTTTGTTTTTTTTTTTCTCCTCACAGATGGCCTTTTTGTTAAATTTAGACTGCTTCAACCACAGCACTGGAAATTTAAGAAGCTATAAGACTTGAAAAATAACTATGAGTCAGTATTTCTAGTTCCAAACTAAGTTAATGGTAGACCTTGTGAGTCATAGCGACCTGACATTACAGCAAAACATATGACATACTTATTTGTACTGATGGATCTATTCTCTGTGATTTTAGAAGACCTTATATAAGCGTCCTTTATTGTCCTAACAAGGACAGTCCACAACTTGGCCTTGCTATATAGACCCTATAATAAATTACGCCCAAAGCGTTTCCTCCATAGTGGGTATGGGTTCATCAGGGGAAAATCTTCATGGCTGCACACCAAATATCTCTTTCACAGAACCCGTTAGGTTAACTTGTTAGGGGTTTCCATCCTAGTGTGGAAATAGCTGACAGTGGTCCAGTCTATTCCTGTAGTTAACGGCACTATGGAGGAAACACGTCGGGCATAATTTATTATGGGGTCTATATAGCAAGGCCGAGTTGTGGACGGTCCTTGTTAGGAAAGGAGTCTTTGGGTATTAGCAACATCTCATCTAACCCGATAGGGTTATTGTAGGAACTACAAGTACCTTCATACCAGTTTCCTGATACAACTACGCTGGGAACCTTGTGGTGTACGACCAAAAGAGTGAGATTGTTCCTATTTTATATTATTTATCTTGCATGACTACTTATATTTGGCTATGAATAGAGATGAGCGAGCACTAAAATGCTCGGGTGCTCGTTATTCGAGACAAACTTTTCCCGATGCTCGAGTGCTCGTCTCGAATAACGAGCCCCATTGAAGTCAATGGGAGACTCGAGAATTTTTCAAGGGGACCAAGGCTCTGCACAGGGAAGCTTGGCCAAACACCTGGGAACCTCAGAAAAAGATGGAAACACCACGGAAATGGACAGGAAACAGCAGGGGCAGCATGCATGGATGCCTCTGAGGCTGCTTAATCGTACCATTATGCCAAAATTATGGGCAACAGCACGGCCATGACAGAGTGACCGAATGAGGCTAGATAGCATCTAAAACATGCAATAATTGACCCTGACACTATAGGGGACGGCATGCAGAAGCAGCGGCAGGCTAGAGAGTGTCATGGCGACATACCCTTAATGGACTCAGGCTTCACCAAAGGAGGTGAACAAGAAGCGCTGAAATGATTTCCTATGTGAACAAAAGGTTGACGGTATATTTAGTCGATAACACAGCATGGTGGCGACATAGTGACCAAGTTCCATAACGTATCTGGTGAAACACCCGAAAAATGAGCCTGACACAGCTCTTTTGATAAGGGGACGACATGTGGAGGCAGCCATGGAGACGACTTCCATGATTAAGAGCGACAGTATGGGGCATCCATATTGCGCTGCTATGATTGCAACTTCAGGTCTCCAGCATGGCAGCGTCAGATGGGCCGCGTTCCACTATGTATCTGGTGAAACACCTGAAAATTCTGCCTGACACAGCTCGTTTGATAAGGGGATGATGTGCTGCATATCCTATCTTGCTCAAGCGTCTGGGGTATAGAGAATTGAAAGTTGCGCATGGAGACATTGGTGGACGCTGTGGAGGATCCTGGAGGCAAAATGGACAGGAAACAGCAGGGGCAGCATGCATGGATGCCTCTGAGGCTGCCTAATCTTGGGATGAAGCTGGCGGTCCCCTGCCAGGCGAGCTTTCGCCTGTCCAAGCTCCTGTCTCTCGGCTCCTCCCCACCCAAAATGGGCCTGGGGGCCAGAAGCGTTTACTTTGAAAAATTATAATTTTCAAAGCAGGCCAGGTCATTTGAATATTTCCCCTAGGAATAAAGGAAGAGCATAGTGGTTCTATTTTTAATTGTTTTTTCGGAAATGGTTCCATGATTAAGAGCGACAGTATGGGGGATCCATATTGCGCTGCTATGATTGCAACTTCAGGTCTCCAACAGATGGGCCGAGTTCCACTATGTATCTGGTGAAACACCCGAAAATTCTGCCTGACACAGCTCGTTTGAAAAGGGGACGATGTATGGAGGCAGTGAAGTAGTAGTAGATTAAAGGTGCTGCAGTTAAAACTATGTTAGTTGGATCTTGGGATGGAGCTGGCGCTCCGCTGCCAGGCGAGCTTTCGTCTATCCAAGCCCCTGTCTCTCGGCTACTCCCCAAACAGCACTTCTAAGAACCTTTTGTATAAGATCAAGTGTAGTAGTGTTCTTATAAGTTTGGGTTATGGCGGGTGAGGGGAATGTAAACAGATGCGCAAGAAGCGCTGAAATAATATCGGTAAATGATAAAAATTTGCCAGTATATTTTGTTGATAACACAGCAGGGTGGCGACAAAGTTAACAAGTTTGATGTGGAAGCCATGAAAACAACCCAAAATTCTGCCTGACACAGCTCGTTTGCTAAGGGGACGATGTATGGAGGCAGCTATATGGACGACTTTTGGAGGCAGCTATGGCGATGACGTGTGGAAGTAGCAATGGAGACAACGTGTAAAGGCAGCTAAAAAGAGGAGGTGTGGAGGCTGCTATGGAGACAATTTAATTTGAATAGTGCCTGTATGTGGCAGTCCAAAAAAGTTTTCAAACCAGAGGAGCAGGTAGGTGGTCCTCCAAAAAATTAAATAGATTGAGTGACTGTATGTGGCACTCCCAAAAATTGTTTAAAACAGAGGACCGGGTAGGTGGCCCTCCAGAAAAATTAAATACATAGAGTACTATAGCTAGAGCCAGTTGGCCCTGGCAAAAAATAGCCAGTTTCCTCTGCTTTAGTGTACAAAGAGGAGGAGAAGGAGGACAATGAGGAGGAGGAGTGAATACATTATTCAGGTTGAGCTTCTTTCACCTGGTGGAGAATGGAAATCCTGAGAAATCCAGGCTTTATTCATCTTGATAAGCATCAGCCTGTCAGCGCTGTCAGTCGACAGGCGTGTACGCTTATCGGTGATGATGCCACCAGCTGCACTGAAAACCCACTCGGACAACACGCTAGGGCAGACAAGAACCTCCAAGGCGTACAGCGCCAGTTGGTGCGACATGTTCAGCTTTGAAACCCAGTAGTTGTAGGGAGCTGTGTGATCACTTAGGACGATGGTATGGTCAGCTACGTACTCCCTCACCATCTTTCTGTAAAGATCAGCCCTACTCTGCCGAGACTGGGGACAGGTGGGAGTGTCTTGCTGGGGTGACATAAAACTGGCAAAGGCCTTGTAAAGCGTACCCCTGCCAGTGCTGGACAAACTGCCTGCTCGCCTACTCTCCCTCGCTACTTGTCCCGCAGAAGTACGCCCTCTGCCGCTAGCGCTGTCACAAGGGAAATACTGTTTCAGCTTGTGCACCAGGGCCTACTGGTATTCATGCATTCTCACACTCCTTTCCTCTCCAGGGATGAGAGTGGAAAGATTTTGCTTGTACCGTGGGTCCAGGAGAGTGAATACCCAGTAATCGGTGCTGGAATAAATTCTTTGAACGTGAGGGTCACGGGATAGGCAGCCTACCATGAAATCTGCCATATGCGCTAGAGTACCAACCCGCAAGAATTCACTCCCCTCACTGGCCTGACTATCCATTTCCTCCTCCTCCAACTCCTCTTCTTCTGCCCATACACGCTGAACAGTGAAGGACTGAACAATGCTCCCCTCTTCTGTCTCGCCAACATTCTCCTCCTCTTCCTCCTCATCCTCCTCTACCTCCTCCGATATGTGCTGAGAAACAGACCTGAGGGTGCTTTGGCTATCAACAAGGGAATCTTCTTCCCCCGTCTCTTGTGACGAGCGCAAAGCTTCCGACTTCATGCTGACCAGAGAGTTTTTCAACAGGCTAAGCAGCGGGATGGTGAGGCTGATGATGGCGGCATCGCCACTGACCATCTGTGTTGACTCCTCAAAGTTACTCAGCACCTGACATATATCAAACATCCACATCCACTCCTCATTGTAGACTTGAGGAAGCTGACTGACCTAACTACCTGTTCTGGTGGAAGTTGACATCTGGCAGTCTACAATCACTCTGCGCTGCTGGTAAACTCTGGATAACATGGTTAATGTTGAATTCCACATCGTGGGCACGTCGCGCAACAGTCGGTGAGCGGGCAGTTGGAAACGGCGCTGCACTGCCCTGAGAGTGGCAGCATCTGTGCTGGACTTCCTGAAATGCGCACAGATGTGACGCACCTACGTGAGCAAATCAGACAGATTGGGGTATGTCTTGAGGAAACACTGAACTATGAGATTTAACACATGGGCCAGGCATAGCACATGTGTCAGTCTGCTGAGTTGCAGAGCCGCCACCAGGTTACAGCCGTTGTCACACACAACCATGCCTGGCTTCAGGTTCAGTGGTGCAAGCCACAGATCAGTCTGCGCCGTAATGCCCTGTAATAGCTCTTGGGCGGTGTGCCTTTTATCACCTAGGCTCAGCAGTTTGAGCACCGCCTGCTGTCGCTTAGCGACGGCACTGCTGATGTGCCTAGAGCTACCGACTGATGACGCTATACCCACGGATGGTAATTCGGAGGAGGAGGTGGAGGAGGGGTGGGAGGAGGAGGAGGCATAGTAGGCCTGAGAGACCTGGACCGAGGTAGGCCCCGCAATCCTCGGCGTCGGCAGTATATGACCTGCCCCAGCGTCAGACTCGGTCCCAGCCTCCACCAAGTTAACCCAATGTGCCGTCAGCGATACATAGTGGCCCTGCCTGGCAGCACTCGTCCACGTGTCCGTGGTCAGGTGGACCTTGTCAGAAATGGCGTTGGTCAGGGCACAGATGATGTTGTCTGACACGTGCTTGTGCAGGGCTGGGACGGCACATCGGGAAAAGTAGTGGCGGCTGGGGACCGAATACCGAGGGGCGGCTGCTGCCATGAGGTTTCGAAAGGCCTCGGTCTCTACCAGCCTATAGGGCAGCATCTCCAGGCTAAGCAGTTTGGAGATGTGGACGTTGAGGGCTTGGGCGTGTGGGTGGGTTGCACTATACTTCCTTTTGCGCTCCAGCGTCTGTGGTATGGAGAGCTGAACGCTGGTGGATGCTGTGGAGGATTGTGGAGGCGAAGATGGGGTTTTCGCACGGGAGGTGTTTGGGCCGCGGTCCTGGGCAGGGGGCTGACTAGCAGATGACACAGGGGAAGGAGCAGTGGTGTGACCGGCCGGAGGTGAACGGGCTTGGTGCCATTGAGTGGGGTGTTTAGCATTCATATGCCTGCGCATACTGGTGGTAGTTAAGCTAGTAGTGGTGGAACCCCTGCTGATCCTGGTTTGGCACAGGTTGCACACCACAGTCCCTCGGTCATCCGGTGTTTCTTTAAAGAACCTCCAGACTTCTGAAAATCTAGCCCTCGCCACGGGAGTTTGACTATGTGAAACATTTGGCGCTGATGCACCAGCTCTGGCCCTGCCTCTCCGTCTGGCGCCACCACTGCCTCTTCCAACCTGTTCTGGTATAGGACTCGCCTCCGTCTCAGAAGCACTGTGTTCACCCGGCCTATCAACCCAGCTTGGGTCTGTCACCTCATCCTCCTCCGATCCCTCAGTCTGCTCCCCCCTCGGACTTCCTGCCCTGACAACAACTTCACCACTGTCTGACAACCGTGTCTCCTCATCATCCGACACCTCTTTACACACTTCTTCCACTACATCAATAATGTCATCATCACCCACAGACTGCGACCGGTGGAAAACCTGGGCATCGGAAAATAGCTCAGCAGCAACCAGACAAGTGGTTTTTGACTCTGGGAAGGGTCCAGAAAACAGTTCCTCAGAGTATGCCGGTTCAAATGCTAAATTTTCCTGGGAGGGGGCAGACTGAAGGGAAGGAGGCTGAGGTGGAGGAGTGCTGATTTCGGTGACATGGGTGGACTGCGTGGAAGACTGACTGGTGGACAAATGGCTAGAAGCATTGTCCGCAATCCACGACATCACCTGTTCGCACTGTTCTGGCCTCAACAGTGTTCTACCACGAGTCCCAGTAACTTGAGACATGAACCTAGGGAGTGTAGCTCTGTGGCGTTCCCCTGCTCCCTCATCAGCAGGTGGTGTCTCACCTCTCCCAGGACCACAGCCTCTGAACCCTGCAGTAGTTGTACGCCCACTTCCACGCCCTCTACCCCTAGCCCTCGGGTTAAACATTTTCAAAATTAAAGTGTAAACTGTAAATTTTTTTTTGTTTTTTTTGTTTTTTTAAACAAAACGATGCTATCCTATTGCTATGGCTAGTTTCTAACCTACACTTACAGCACACAACTGGATTTTGTGCTGTGCCTGATGACTTTGAGTTATAAAAAAAAATAAACGTAAAAAAAAATAAATGAGCAGACTGTGCCTAATTCAAATCAAACCCCTAATAAATTGTCTCACTTAGGTGTTTGAGATGGATATGTGTGTCACTAAGAGCTAAACACAACGGTCGCAAGTCTCCCTGCAAATTCCTCACAATATGGTACTAGCTGCACTACTAGTGCCAGCAAGCCCAGCCACAAGCAAATAAAAAATAAAATATAACGTTATTGTAGCCCGAAGAAGGGCTGTTGGGTTCTTGTAGAATCACTCCTGCCTAACACTATTCTAATAGAACACCCTAACGCTTTCCCTGACCAGCAGCAGCTCTCTCCCTAGCGGCATCCAGACAGAGAATGATCCGAGCAGTGCGGGCAGGGGCTAGTCTATTCCAGGGTCACCTGATCAGGCCAGCCAACCACTGCTATCGACGTGTAAGGGTACCACGTCATGCTGGGTGGAGTGCTGAGTCTCCTGGCTTGTGATTGGCTCTGTTTCTGGCCACCAAAAATCACAACAGCCGGAGATGCCATTTTCTCGAGCTGGCGAAATACTCGTCTGAGCAACGAGCAGTTTCGAGTACGCTAATGCTCAAACCACATCCTAGGATCCACCCCCCATATTAACATATCTAATATATAAAGCTGAGTTTAAGTGTATGTCGACTAAAGGAATCTGTACCGTTGCGTAAAAAATCATCAAATTTTGCACAGACGCTCTCTGTGACTCAAGGAATCTCATAGCCATTGCTTGCTGCTGCTGTGGCGGTTAGAAGCTGAGCCGTTATTGGTTGCTGTTCTGCCACAGGTCATTAATATGAGCTCTGAGCTTTGATTGGTTACTATATGCATTGAGCAGAAGACAATTTATGTTTGAGGTAAGATGGCTATGGATACAGAGATAAGGGGAGATTTATCATAAATGTCTGAGGTAAAACTGTTCCAGTTTCCCATGCAAACCAATCAGAGATCTACTGTAATTTTATAAACAGCTGTGCAAAATTGAAACTTGAGTTCTGATCGGTTGGGCAACTAGAGCAGTTCTACTCTCAGACAATTCTGATAAATTTCCCCATAAACAAAGTGACATTAGGAGACAGAGACAGTCACTGGAATGAGAGTTTCATAGACAGTCACGCAAAGAGACTGCTAGAGACAGGCAGTCATACAAAGAGACTGCCAGAGACAGTCACTCATAGAGATGATCAGAGACAGAGAAGGTCAGAGGCAGAAACGGTCAGTGACAAAGATGGTCACAGACAGCCAGAGACTGTCTATAGATACATATAAAATATTTTTTGTCAACCCATTCTATTTTGTTATAGCTAAGAGCAGTTATTTCCTATCTGGGGCAACGCTGTGAGCTACAGATCTAATTAGATTACAGTCTAATTTATAAAGCTTAGTGTACGTGTGTGTGTGTATGTGTGTGTGTATGTGTGTATTTGTATGTATGTATGTCCACTAAAGGAATCTGCACTGTCCATTTACAAACACCAAATTTTTCACAGCCACTCTGTGACTCAGGAAAGGTCATAGACTTGGTTTTGCATCAAAATTTTCACCCCACACTTTCCAAAATACACTTATTAACCACCATATACAGGAGCCATTGTCTTCTACTGCTCTGGCAGTTAGAAGAGGAGCTGTGATTGGTTGCTATTCTCATTAGTGAACAGTGTCCTATATAACGACCACCGTTGTTGTATATACAAATATTTACATATATTTCATTTCACTTTTCATATCTTCAATACATTCGATACATTTTCATGACGTGCAATACGTTTTTAGGCTAGTAAAGATAGATGATAGTGTGAGTGTGCTAGTATCTAGACATATCAGGAGTTTCACCTCTCTTGGCGTTCAACGGTGTCTTCACACTACTCACTTGGACCCCAGGGCTGAGCCATGACTCTGACTGTTGGATGGCGTGGTATCGTCCATCGATTTGTTGGAGGATATGGAGATCCTGCCTAGTCCTAGACCAATGTTAAAAAATATATGCCTCTGTTGAATTATCAATATTTCTACTAGACTACTATTGGTTGCTATTCTGCCACAGGTCATTAATATGAGTTCTTAGATTTGATTGGTTACTATAGACATTGAGTATAAGACAGCTAATATGTGAGGTAATATAGATGGAGATACAGAGATAGAGGTGATTTATCAGAAATATCTAAGGTAAAACGGTTCCAGTTGCCCATGGAAACCAATCAGAGATCAGCTGTAATTTTAAAAAAGGCTGTGGGAAAATGAAACGTTACCTCTGATTGGATGCCACGGGCAACTAGAACAGTTCTGCTCTCAGACACTTCTGATAAATCTTCCCATAGACACAAAGACTGTCAGAGAGAGACCCAGAGATAGTCAGAAATAGACATAGAGAGCATCAGAGAAAGACTCAGAAAGAGAGAGACAGCCAGAGTAAGTGACACAGATACAGTCAGAGAGAGACACAGATACTTTCAGAGAGAGATAGGTAAAGTGGCGGATTAAGTGTCCCATGTGCCTCGGGCTGTTCACACGACTAAGGCCCCCCACTAGCATCCAAACCAACATGTCTGGATGTTAGGACTTAAGTACTACTCTATATCCTTAATCTTGCACTGTTTATAAAAGTAGTTTAATAATTAACCACAATCGTGCTCTTTAGAAAAAGCCAAACATTCCTGAACTGCATGAAACCCTCCACCCTGACTGCCGTCCAGACCAGATCTTCCAGACAGTGTCAGAGATGTGGCATCCTGCAACTGAACCCCCCCTCATACTCTAAATTCTCAGTATAACCCAAGGCTCCTAAATTAACCACCCCCCCCCCCCCTAAAAAAAAAAAAAACAGGGAAAAGTTATTAACTGGAAGACAACCTCTAGGGTAGTTAATGCAACTGCTACTCATTGATGAAATGTCCTTCAGCAGAGCCCCCCTTTACTGAAATATCCACAGCAGAGCCTGCCTTTACTGAAATGTCCACAGTAGATTCCCCATTTACTAAAATGTCCACCAGCAGCGTCCCCCTTTACTGAAATGTCCACCAGCAGGTTCCCCCTTAACTGTGGACATTTCAGTAGAGTCCCCCCTTTACTGAAAATGTCCACTGGCAGGGTCTCCCTTTAATGAAATGTTCACTCCTGATGCCCCCTTTAATGAATTGTCCACTCTAGATGCCCTTTTTAACGAAATGTCCGCTCCGCTCCCTCCATCCTTACTGTTGTGTCTTCAAAAATCTTTTTAAGAAGCTATACTCAACTTCCGGCCTCTTCTCTCCGGCCCTGATGCCCTGAAGTTCGTTCTTCCGGCCCGGACACATCATATGAGTGTAAGGGCTCACAAGGCACATAAAATATGACGTCACACGGCATAGTAATGCGCCCGGGCCGGAAGACGGAGCCGAGAAGAAAAAGCCGGAAGGTGAGCATAGTTTTTTACATTTTTTTTAAGACTGATGGCGAATCTTAATATAGGCGGTGTGGGCCCATACCGTCTACATGAAGATTTGCCATTGGATAGATACATATAAAATATTTTTGCTACCCATTCTATTTTGTTATAGCTAAGAATAGTTATTTACTATCCCAGGCATTGCCAGGAGCTACAACTAGTATATAATAAAATGCATTAAAACATCTTAATCCACTTTTATATATAATGTCTACCCATATAAACAACAGTGTGTGTATATATTATACATTAGAAAGGGAATAATTACATATAACAACATGCTCTTGATTCTGACATACACAATGTGAACTGCCCTTGAGAGGATAAAGTGCAAAAGCGCTTATGTGCCGATAAAATATCCACAACATGTCGCCCCTAAACATGTCCCCGTGTGTTACGAAGCATGCAATCCTCTGTACCGTAGGCACAAAGTATAAAAAAAACTTTGTGGCTTTCTTGGAACACACACATGGAATGCATGCCATGTACGGATCATTGCGCATGCGCAGCAATAGCCAGCTGGCAGATCTGGCATCATAGCAAACTATTCAGGTTGTTTACTGCTATGTAACCTAACAGAGACTCACCATAGCCATCAGAAAAAATAAGTATGTATACCAGTATTAGTAAATAAATGGCCTGAAAATAATAATAGTTAATAAAATAAACTATATTAACTCCCAAATGGGGTATATTATTAATATTTTATAAACGGAGCCTCAGTATTATTACAGGACATATGGCTATGCCAAATATGAATGACAAGGTTTGTGGAGAATAGTTAACCCCTCCCAGGGAAACTCTTCTCCTTAAGAGGTGACACTAGACTTATGACCCCTAACTATTGATACATGGGAAGTCGTATATTTGCAGCCTTTCTCCTTTTAAAGTCATCGCATAATAATGCATCATGGTCCTTAACTGGAGGTTCCTATTTACATGGTAATGACCCTCACTGGTATACTGTTACTTCCAAATAAATTTCATTACGGCACAGGCCAGAAAAAGAGAAGTGAGGAAATGTAGAGTTGTGTCTCCAAAGACAGATCTGAAAAGCGTTTCTTTTTATCGTCAGTTGAAAGTGACGATACTATGGGTTTTTTTATCTGAAAAGAATTTAAAAAATATCAATAAATATGCTATTTGTCATTTGGTGCTTATAACATTTTAACAGCAAAATGAATCCACAAGACTCTAATAGTTCTTCTATTACGCAAATAACACTTAGTTTAAAATCAACATTAAGATCCTTTACTCTCAATGGGAATTATTTATCATTAGACCAGCTCCTAGGGACAGTTCTATGTCAATCTTTGGAGCTCTGCTGCCCATCAGATTTATTAAAGTGGCTTTGGCCCTTCAATAAGTGTTCTTATGCTCTATTTTCTGTCTGGAATATTTTTAGTCCTAAAAAAGTCTAAAAATGTATAAAGAGTCTTGGCACATACGCCAGCAGGGTACTGAGTGACTACAAGACTTTTTCTGAGACTTTTTGCAAAAGTCCCAAGTCATGAATCTGGCTTTGCACGATGTTGTACTAGCAGTAGTTCTATGTTAAGCCAAGTTTAATTAAGAGGTGTATGTAGTCCTGTGAGACTTTTTAGCAGTTAAATGTTCAATAAACCTCAATGCAACTACTTTTAGACTTTTTACACCAAAAAAGCCCAGGAAAACCAACGATATAACTCTCAATGTGTCCAATGTAACGATCCATTGTAATTCTTTTTCAAGACTCCCTATCGCCTCTACGATGGAGTAGTGGAAATGGTCAATTAGACGAAATCTCAAATGTTTCACCTAGTGTCCTGCCTCAGTGAAATTATTTGGAACTCGGATGTTTTTGCATTTGGACCGAATTGTGTAATGTTGTTGATTAAAACGTGTATTAAACTCTAATGTGGTTTCACCCACATTTAGAAACCCACAAGAACAACTTAATAGATAGCGTTTGTAGGGGGTGGTATAATTGAATGGCGCACACTTGGGTACAGGTTGAGAGGTTTTTATTTGTTATAAATGGTCTTCGAATTACAATGAGTTTTGGGGAAAAGAACCCCTTTCTCAAGTGTCAAAGACAAGCTTTTCTGGCTTCTGCTCCCACTGTGTTGCCCAGGAACTGCAGTTGGTCTTCTCTTTAGAACAGCACACAGCAGCTTTTTGCCTCTGTCCATTTGCTCCTCAACAATCTGAAAAACCTTAAACTTAATAAATAGATAACATATGTGCTGTCACATGTCAAATAGTGTGTAATATCATATGTAGAAGAAAGAAAGAATGTCATGTATGAAGAAAGAATGTGTTTGCAGTCTGTGCATTTACAACAAGGAAAACAACCCTTTCTCAACTGTCACAGGATGCCTGTTTGTCTGCTTCTTTTGAATGACCGCACACCCGCTCTGACTACCTGCTCTCATGATTTTTTGGAGATAACCATTGTTTACATTAATATGTCATGGTTTCCATGTTTTTTGACAATTTATGTGGTTAAATAGTTATTCTTTCAACTCTGACTATACAGTAACAATTTAATGGTAGTACGAGGATGGCTACTCTCATATCGTACTAATGTGTTCCTGTCGGCTTGGAGAAAATGTCTGCTTCAAAGACTCCCCCCCGTTTGGAAACAAGGACGTCCAAATACTGTAATTCTGTCTCCGAAGATACCACAGTAAATTTAATAGTGTTATCCAGAGTATTTAAAAAGGTGTGGAATAACTCTTGCTCTAGTCCACAAGAGGAATACGCATCTATGTACCTCCAGCATCTTAGACAGTCTCCAAATAGTGGGGAGGCATAGATGACATCCTCCTCTAGTACCCTCATCACAATATTAGTATAGTTTAGCGGCATGTTTGCGCCCATCACAACTCCCATACATTGCAAAAAATACTCATCCCCAAATAGAAAATAGTTGTTTCTAAATACAAATTCTAATAAAGTCAAAATGAAATCCTGAGTTTTGGATGTTACATTTTTCTTAACTGCCTCCATGCCCCTCTGGTGATCAATGGAAATATATATCGATATGACATCAAATGATGCTAAAATGACATACTGTGTAGGAGGAATACATGTATCATTCAATTTGTTGATAAAATCTTTAGTGTCATGGATATACAAACTTTCCGTGGTGGATAAGTCACATAATGCCCTACCCAAAAAGGTTTGAAAAAATTGATTCAGGGCCAGATACTATAGGCCTGCCAGGGGTGTATGTCAAACTCTTGTGTATCTTCAGTGAAATGTAGATCACCGGAGTGACATAAAGAAATTTGTACATTTCATCATCTATTATACCATTCAATAATTCTTCATCAAGAATGCGTTTGATTTTCCTAGACAAAGAAAAATGTGCATATTTTTTTAAATACGTAGATACACCCTGGAATCAGACAATTGTCTCCTTATTTCCGCCAAGTATGAGCTGGTATCCATGATGACGAAAGCACCACCCTTGTCGACCGACTTGATGGTGATGTCGCCGTCACGGGCCAGCTCCCCACAATGTGGAAATCTCACCACTAGTTAGATTAGGATGGCGCAAAGGTGCATCTAATGTTGTACCATGTAACATAGCTATCTCTTTCTTTACTGCTATTGTAAATGTCTCAATGTTTGGCTCATGCACATCTGGAATAAATGTAATCTTATTCCCTAACTGGAATTGATTAAGATACAATTCAGATTCACTCCTATTGATGCCTATTATGCAGGGCTGGTAATAATGTTTAAGTTTGATTGCTCAAATACATTTTTGTATATCTCCACCTGAAACCAGTCAGATGGGAAGAAATACAAAAAAAAGACCTTTGCAAAATACAAAAGTCTGATCATTGGTCAGAGTCTAACTGTGTCAAGTCTTCTTTTTCAAGCCATATTGGGTATTGACAGGTCCATTTTCAACTGTGCGAAATTTCTTAGCTCTGTGGGGCTTGCGGCCCTCTCTTCGTGTCTTGGGTCGTCCAATGTATGTACAGTCTTTGGTGTTGCTAAAAAAGACAAAGATTGATCCTTTGTTTGCTTAACATTAGATTCTTGCATGTTTTGTTGTTATAGGTTTTTCCTTTCCATTTAATGGCATCTCTCTGGCTTAGCTGGGAATGTCCTCCCTGCCAGTTGTATATTTGACCTTTTTTATAGTCCTCAGTCTCCCTGATCCACTTATTTTTTAGTTGATTCTTGTTGATCCAGCAGACTGCCCCCCCTAGTATATAGGTATCTAACACACTGCCCCCAGTATATAGGTAACCCAGCACACTGCAGGCCTCCCACCCCAGTATATAAGTAGCCCCAGCTCACTGCAGCCAACTCCCAATATGTAGGTATCCCCAGCACACTACTGCCCCCCCCATCTTCTAGTATTTAGGTAGCCCCAGTATACTGCAGATCCCTCACACCCAGTATATATAAGTAGCCAAAAAAACAGCAGCTTCCCCACCCCCAGTATATATGTAGCCCCAGCAGACTTCAGTTCCCACACCCTCAGTATATAGGTAGCCCCAGCACAATGCGGCTCCCACCACCTGCCTCCAGTATATAGGTAGCCCCAGCACACTGCAGAAAGCCCCCCAGTATATTATAAGTTTCAGCATAATGCAGCCCCCCACCCCCAGTACATAGGCAGCCTCACATATATAGGCAGCCCCCAGTATATAGGCAGCCACACAGTATATAGGCAGCCCCCAAGTATATAGGCAGCCCCCCAGTATATAGGCAGCCCTCACTCCCCAGTATGCTCCTCAAGCTGCTTAAAGAAAATCTACCATTTAATTTCATGCAATTTGAACCAAAAATACCTTGAGCATGCTATAGCTATACTGATGCAGGCACATATCTTGTTAAACCCCTGGCCCTGGCCCTTTTTTGTTTTTGGATTTTCATTTTTCACTCCCCACCATCAAAATTCTATAACTCTTTATTTTTACATGTAAAGAGCTCTGTGATGGCTTGTTTTCTGCATAACAAATTGCATTTCATAGTGATGGTATTTAATATTCCATGCCGTGTACTGGGAAGCAGGAAAAAAATTCCAAATGCAGCAAAATTGGTGGCGCATTTGCGCTGTTTTCTTGTGGACTTGGATTTTACGGCTTTTACTGTGTGCCCAAAATGACATGTCTACTTTATTCTTTGAGTCGGTGCGATAATGGGGATAGCAAATTTGAATAGGTTTTATAATGTTTTCATACATTTCAAATTTTTTTTAATGATTTTGTCATATTCTGGCACTAATAACTTTTTCATACTTTGGTGTACGGAGCTGTGGATGGTATCATTTTTTGCAACATTTTCAATGCTTCTATTTTTAGGACTGTATAGCCTTTTGATCATTTTTTAGAGAATTGTTTTTCTTTTTGGCAAAAAAGTGCTATTTTCGACTTCAGCGCTATTTTCTGTTACGGGATTAAATGTCACGAAAAACGCTTATTATATTTTAATAGATCGGGCACTTTGGAATGCGGCGATACCTAATGTGTGTTAGTAGTTAGTAGCAAAGTCGTTTCAGTCACAAGTCATGGAGTCATCACACTCGTAGACATGTCTCATGGTGCTGAAGGATGGGTGTACTCCATTCCATTTCTGGGTGGAAAAATTGGACACAAGGCCAGGGCTTGCTCTCTATGCCTTGCAGGTTCTATCCTGCCCTTTAGTAGCGTACTCTCAAAGTACTTGTTCAGTACCGCCAGTGGTGTGATTAACTATAGAGGATCCCACTCTGTACAGCCAACATAGATATCCTAACATTTTGTTAAAAATCAGGCATGTATGCCATGTAACTTAGTTTTTCCACTGCTTCTAGAACTGCAGTGAGAGAATGACTGGGTCTGAACACCCAGAGAGCCTGTAACTGCAGTGAGAGGAAGAGTTTGTGTTTTTCCCATTGCTTCTTTTACCATAAAGAATAATTGGGTCTTAATACCCAGAGCGCCTTTAACCACTGTGACATCAATTTTATTAAATTTTTTCCAATGACTTTCTCTTTGTTATTACCGTATATTCCGACTTCTGTCTTCTCTAGGGTCGTCTTATACGCCGGTAATCCCGACCGCCCACCATGTATTCACGGCGGCGGTCGGGTCGCGCTGCATGGAGAGGGCTCACGGGCTGAGCCCTCTCCATAGCCAGTAAGTCTTTGCTGCATATTGCAGCAAAGGCTTACCGGTAACACCCGCGATCGGTGCTAGCACCTGGGATCGACGCTCCCCGTGACGTCATCGGGGGCGGCGATCCGTCTCCATGGTAGCCTCGGGTTTTCCGAAGACCCGAGGCTATTTCGTTTTAACCCCTTCATTACAATGTGCTGATAGCACATTGTAATGAATGAGGAAAATCCCCATATACTGCCATACTGTAGGCAGTATATGGTAGGATCGATCAGACAACCTAGGGTTAAAGTACCCTAGGGAGTCTGAAAAATAGTATTAATAAAAAAAAAAAAAGTTAAAAGAAAATTATAATAAAAAAAACTAAAATTTCAAATCACCCCCTTTCCCTAAATATAAATAAACAGTAAAAATCATAAACACATCAGGTATCGACGCGTCCGAAAATGCCCAATCTATGAAAATATGATAATGGTTTTTCATTGTGTTTAACCCCGTAACGAGAAAATAGCGCCCAAAGTCGAAAATGGCACTTTTTTGCCATTTTGAAAAATATAAAAAATCTATAAAAAGTGATCAAAAGGTCGTACAGTCCTAAAAATGATATCATTGAAAATATTATCAAATTTCACAAAAAATGACACCACCCACAGCTCCGTACACCAAAGTATAAAAAAGTTATTAGCGCCAGAAGTTGGCAAAATCAAAAAAATAATTTTTGTACAGGTTTTCATTTTTGTAAATGTATGAAAACATTATAAAACCTATACAAATTTGGTATCCCCTTAATCGTACCGACCCAGAGAATAAAGTAGACATGTCATTTGGGGCGCTCAGTGAAAGACGTAATATCCAAGCCCACAAGAAAATGGCGCAAATGCGTTTTTTCACCATTTTCATTGCATTTGGAATTTTTTTCCCGCTGCTGAGTACATGGCATGGAATATTTAATAAAATAAAAATTTAAGGTACAGTATGGTAACATTTACAGTAAAATGGATGATGGTAATGTTGTTGTTGTATGCCTTATGTTTGTGAGCGACAGTTTTCCTGCTATATACCTGCATGTCATAAGAATTTAAATTAAAAAAAGGACCATGTTAAATTCAAATCTGTTTGTTTTTAAATTTTTACCGGTGTTTTGTGTGCGTTGGAAAGTAGTCTTATACTGCGAATATATCTTAAACTCTATATTTTAAACAGGAAAGTAGGGGGGTCGTCTTATACACCAGGTCGTCTTATACGCCGGAATATACGGTATTTAAAGTACTTTCTCTAGCCCATTGTGGGTAGAGCATCTGTCGTTGTTCCCATCTCTAGCCCTTACTACCCCCATTTTACAGCCATTTTTGGTTGTTAAAATCTGTGTCTCAATTGACTTTAATGGATTTGGTGTTCAAGTCAAAGTTCAACCTGAAGTCAGCCGAACTGAATTTTGTTGCGAAATTAGGACAGACCCATCAAACTTAAATTTTGACTAACCCACTCTCTACACATGAACATTTATAGTTAATAAAGTAAAGTACAAAGTTTACTACTGTTATATACTATATTCATTTAGGCAATTTTGTTAAAGGTTTAGTTATTAAAGGGCTTCTGTCTGTAGCTTTGACCGTAGAAAGCTGTAGACAGTATTAGGTAGCAGCCTTTAAGGTCTAACTTTACTTTTGTTAGTAGAAACAGGACTGTGAAAAAATTATTTACATTCCAGGATTGTAGCTAGTGTGTGAAGCCTATTCACTTAACATAGCACATCCCCTGCTGCTACTGAACACTGTCTGTAGGCTTTGCATGGTCAGAACTGCTGGTAGACGACTTTTAAAAAGTTAACATGATAAATATTGCAGTCCAAAGTTTGAGTCATAGCATACACACTAAAAAACTTTATAACCATGTTTAGGACACAGTCACCTACTTTGCTGCAAATATATTTTTAACAGTGGAGTCAGAAATTATGTCGTTTCTCGAAAACACAGACACAGTGGTAGAAGCACATTTCAGTACTTCAGCATTTTATTGAGACACATATTTTTGTTACATCTTATACAGCTTTTAAAAAATTGCATCTATAAATTCTTATGTAAAATGACCCACAATAGAGTATATTACTAAAATATATTAAATTATATATCTGATGTGAACAGGGGACACTATGTAAACTATACTTATAAAAATAAGACACCTTATAATAAAGTATAATAAGATTTATATCTTCATTATAACGTCATATTATTCTGCACATTTTTCCACTACCGTATTATAACAAACAGTATGTATTCCAACCTTTAAAATATGCTAATGAGCTGCAAGTGCTCCTGAGTAGCTCATTGCCATATTTTTGACACATCTTTTTTTGGGAAAAAGAGACCATAAAAACTGTTACAATGCCTGATTCTGCATCAGGTACAAAGAGAATTCTATCAGTGACGATGCTTTAAAAGGCATGAATCATGCGGTTAATTTTCCTTTAACAACTTCAACATAAATAAACTCAGACAAAGAATGGATATTTCAGAACACTGTAAACACTGTAAAGTTAAAATGCTATGCATGTACCACATTCTCAGGTAAAATAGAAATAGATGTCTAACTGCCTAAAAGGTTTTCTGCCATTTTGCCCATAAAAATACGATTAAAATTTGAATAAATAGGGATTATGGGTTGCACATTTATCATAATGACATGAGATACATATGATACATCTACGTACACCAACATTTTAAAATGTTACTTGTGTCTGCACTTGCTGAATGAAACATTTACATTTTTTGAAAGGCTTTTAAACCTAACAAAAATGGTGTCAATTCCACAGCATTTTTTGTGCCTCCAAGTACATTACAGGCAGTCCCCGGGTTACATACAAGATAGGGTCTGTAGGTTTGTTCTTAAGTTGAATTTGTATGTAAGTTGGAACTGTATATTTTATCATTGTAATCCCAGACAGAACTTTTTTGGTCTCTGTGACAATTGGATTTTAAAAATGTTGGGTTGTCATAGGAATCAATTTTAACACTAAAGCTTCATTACAATAAATTACCAATATCCAGAGGTCGGTTTGTAACTAGGGGTCGTATGTAAGTCGAGTGTTCTTAAGTAGGGGACTGCCTGTACATGAAATAACAAAGGGTATTATTAGAAAATATCATTTGTTCCACATAAAGCAAATCCTCATATAGCTCTGTAAGCAGACAGATTAAAAAAAAAAGTTGTGAAGTGTATATTTCTTAATTTTTGCAAGTCTATGATATTTTTTATTTGATTTGAGGTGCATTTTTACCAATCAATTACCCTGGGGGCTTAAAAAAATAAAATAAATTTGGAACAAGTCCAACTGATTATCCACTGAAACCCTATCCGGTGATTCAACTATTATCTTATTCTATCTCTCTTTTAAGAAGAAACAGGTTGCTCTCCTGCTAGTCATGTCTGTATACTATGCATATTCTACCTTTATACATGCTTTCCATTGTCACAGGTATATACACAATGCTGCATGCATAACTATTCAATAATGAATATAAGATAAAGTGTCCAATTTGCTCCTCTTTTGCATTTTGCAAAATATGAATAAAGGAGGAAACCGGAGGACCCGCAGGAAACCCACGCAAACACAGAGAGAACATATAAAAGACCATGTGAATATAAGCTGTAGGTACAGTAGAAGAAAAAGTATTTAGTCAGCCACTATTTGTGCAAGTTATCGCACTTACAAAGATAACAGAGGCCTGTAATTGACATCATACTGTAGATCTTAACTATGTGAGATAAAAAGTGAAAACAAATCCAGAAAATCACAGTGCTGATGCGTGGTCATACTTATTTTCCACCATAATTTGCAGATAAATTCTTTAAAAATCTATCCTAAAAAAGCGGTCTGGCGTTCACCCCACGTCCTAGGGTGCTCGTGCCAGCTTCCGGAGGTTTAAAGGGCCAGAGCATTGCTAACTGGCACTGGTAACCTGGTAATCTGATAAATAGCCAGCCTCTTCTCACATGCCCTACCAGATCTTTGTGCCTTGTGCTATTTTGAAAGCTTGTTCCTTTATGCTCCTTGCTAGTATTGAGATTTCCTGTTGTGACCCCGGTTTCGTTCCTGACTATGTTCCTCTGCTGCCTGTCCTGACCTCCTGCTCTGCCCCTGACCTTGATCCCGTGATGCCTGTCTCAACCTCCTGCCTGTCCCTGAATACGATTCTGTCTCACAACTCTGTACCTCGCCTAGGCCACCCCACGCCGACAAAGTCGTGCCTGTGGAGCGACCTGGTGGTACAACGGCGCTTTGCAATGGGCTCTGGTGAAAACTAGGTACCACTTAGACTCTGCTCCCAGGTGTCGGCTTACGTCATTGCCTGCGGTGGTTCAGTGTGTTGTGGAAGATTTGGCCCGGTAGAGACTGTGGTAGCGGGGTGCTGTGATGCAGTTCAAGACAGTGACACCAAAGTACAGTCCAAACAGGTCTCGCCTGCGTTTATTGCAGCAAAAATAAACCAGCCTTTACATTCAGGTATTTGAATAAACAAACAAAAAACCTACCCGTCAGGGTGCTAACTATACAAATAGTCCACTAACTCACACTATACAAAGATCACATGGCTGCTCCAGGCACAGAGGTCAGGGCTGTGTCCTCTCAGCCTCCTTCCACAGAGAGACAACACACTCAACTCTGCTGAGTGATTTTATGCAGGCTCATTAGTCTGCACCCATCACCTGTGTCCAAGGTGCTGGACAAACCCACCTCAGCACTAAGGCCTTGCATAGAAGCAAAACCTAGGGGAAACATACCGCCCATCCACAGTTAACCCCTTCAGTGTCTCACAGTGTGCACTACACCTGAATCCTGACAGTAATATCTGACCATGGATCCCGCCAAGGTTCCACTGCCTGAACTCAGCAGCGGCGTCAAGTTCCTGTGGTTCCTCCTGCTACTCCGGTTTGTCTAACTTCCATAGAAAATAAGCTGAGACTCTCCATGCCTCCCAAGTATGACAAGGAGGCGAAGCTGTGCAAAGGCTTTATCACACATTTCTCCCTGCACATCAAACTTATGCTTACGCAGTTCATCACAGAATGGTCTAAAGTGGCTTTCATCATCAACCTCCTTTCCAGGAAGGCCCTGGCATGGGCTACTTCCCTCTGGGACAGGAAAGACCCGGTCACAGCTAATATCTCCACTTTCTTGGCTGAATTTCGGTTTGTCTTTGAGCAACCAGTCCGGGCGTCATCAGCTGAGACCACCCTGCTGAACTTGCGCCAAGGGGGTTTATCTGTCGGTGACTATTCAGTTCAGTTCCGTACCCTAGCTTCTGTGCTATCCTGGAATGAAGTGGCCTTGGTCACGACCTTTGAAAAGGGAATGTCTGGTCAGATTAAAGACACACTGCCTGCCCAAGACCTGCCGTCTCATCTCTCTGGCTACTTGGATTGACATCCACTTCTCTGAGCGCTCAGAGGAGCAGCAAGCTGAGGGTCCTATATCTACCCCAGGTGATAACAGGAGAACCTCTACCTCTATTGTGCCAGCCTGGAACACTTTGTTCAGACATGTCCAGTCCGTCCTCAATGTCCAGGCAACGCATGCACCTTGGGTTCTTGGGAGAAGCGTACCTAGGTGAGAGAAAAGCTTCTCCACGCTTAATATATCTGTTCTACTCAGCTCTGGGATAGGAAGACAGTTTCAAGTTTCGGCCCTGCCGGATTCCAGTTCTGCCGGATACTTTGGGGGATGCTGCCCTGGTCTCAGTATCGCCTTCCTGTGGTCTGCCTTGAAAAGCCACTGGTCATCTCATCTGTCAGTGGGCAGATCCTCCCCATCCAGTCCATTACTGCACCAAGCTTCTATCTTTGCAAATTGGGGCATTGCACAAAGAGAGACTATGGTTTCATATGCTTCCATGCTTTTGGAAGCTCCCGTGGTTGCAGCAACACGCTTTTGTGCTTGACTGGCAGACTGGGGAGATTCTGCGTTGTTGTCCAGAATGACAATCTCGCTTTCTCATGGCTCTCTATCCCATGTCCACCAAGTACTCCATGGTGACCTCCATGTCCCTGGAGGGTCTCCCCGCTTCTTTTATGAACTATGCCGATGTCTTTTCAGAGAAGCAAGCGAGGTCGGGTCTACCTATTGTCTGACTTACTTTATACCTGTGTCGTGGTCTACTTGGACAATATCCTGATGTTCCATCAGGTCCTTGTATGACAAAGTTCTCAGACATCTAAGGGCCAATCGCCTATATGCCAAACTCGGGAAGTGCCAGTTCCACCAGAAGAGCCTTCCGTTCCTCGGGTATATCATCTCTTACAAGGGTCTACAGATGGCTCCCACTAAGTTGTCAGTGATTCTTCAGTTGCCTCATCCAGTAGGACTTCATGCCATACAGAGATTGCTGGGCTTCGCTAATTACTACTAGCAGTTTATACCGCATTTATCCTCCCTCGTGTCTCTTATAAACTTTGGCCTCTGGTGGCTGAAGAAGCATTCTCTAAGTCTGCCTTTGCCTCTGCCTCCGTTCTCACATGGCCTGATATGGAGAAACCTTTCCTGCTAGAGGTTGACGCTTCCTTAGTAGAAGCTGGAGCTGTTCTCAACCAGAAAGGGCCCAAACCTGTGGTTGCTTCTTTAAAACCTTCTCTGCTTCAGAAAGGAACTACTCCATAGGAGATCGAGAACTTCTGGAGAAAAGACTGCAATCCAGTCTTCTTTTACACAGATAACAAGAACCTCTTATATCTCCAGACTGCTCAGCATCTCAATCCACGACAAGCCCTTTTCTTTTCTCGTTTCAATTTCTTGATTCATTTCCATCCAGCCAAGAAGAACGTCAGAGCTGATGCCCTCTCTCATGCCTCTGATGTTGTTGGGAAGGAACTGGCTCCTTGACATATCATTCCTCTGGAACAACTGGTTGTGGCCACTCCTGTGGACCTACGGCAGCTTCCTCCTGGCAAGACTTATGTCCAACCTTCTCTTCAGAAGAAGATACTAATTTGGGGGAACTTTGTTCCTCTGCCAGCTCTGCTGTCAGCTCCATGCCTTGCCAACCTATTCTTCCTCCAAATCTTCCAGCTTCATGGACTTCCTCAGCACATTGTCTCAGATTGTGGGGTATAGTTTGCTTCCAATTTCTGGCGTTCGTTGTGTAACCAACTACAAGTAAAGCTGTATTTTTCTTCCTCATATCATCCACAATCTCCTTTATTGTCTATGGACGAATCCCATGCCCACCTCTCCCTCTGTCTGTTCCTTTGGATGTTCCTGCAGTGGAAGATTGGATGCAAGATCTCAAATTCGTCTGGGAGCAGACACATCAGTCTCTACTTCGGGCATCTGCCAGCATCAAGATTAAAGCTGATAAGAAAAACAGGCCTCCTCCAATTTTTTCTCCAGGTGATAAGATGTGGATGTCTTCCAGATACGTCCAGCTGAAGATTCCTAGCTATAAACTCGGTCTTCATTTCTTCGGTCCTTTTGAGGTGCTGAAGCGCATCAATTCTGTGGCATACAAGCTTTGTCTTCCTCACACCATGCGCATCCTGAACTCCGTCCATGTCTCTCTCCTGAAGCCAATAATCCTGAATAGTTTTTTCCAGCAAGTTCCTCCTCCTGCTCTGGAGGCTGATTCCACCAATGAGGTCAAAGAGGTCGTGGACATGAAGATGGTGAGAGGTAAGCGACATAACAAAAAAATTGTAAGATAGTCTGCTCACCGATAGTCCTGGTCCGTGCTGTAGTTCCCTCCTGGACTGGAGACCAGACACGATTGAAGCTCACACTTGTTGATCCAGCAAACAGGACACTTGCACTCAAATCTTTATAAGATAAAACTTCATGCTTTATTTCTGGACCTTGATCCTTTTTCAATTCTTACACGTTACAGCTTACAAATTGCATGTTCAGCGTCATGTTTCAAACGCACTGTGCATTCTTCTTCATGGCTGTGTTGCAACTAACCAGAAAAACACACACACTATAAGGGCTGCCTGGCTTTACCTTGATTACAGCACCTGTTCAAAATACTCCTCCCTTTCCTGCTAGTGTGTCTGCAACATAGTTTCAATGTTGATTAAAAAACAAGACAATCTGATAAAAACAACAAGAATACCAACTACAATGTATTAAGCAAAGTTTGGTGACCAGCAAAAAGAAAAGCATCCATCCTGCATCTTATATTAAATTGTCCTGTTTATCTCATTTTTGCTGCATCTATTGCTCATTATATTTCCAATATTTTGCCTGCCTGTGGCTTTATATGTACCCATATAGCATAGAAACAAGAAAAGACCTGTGCCGATTCCAAGTTGGTGTTTTTCTTATAACTGTCTGTGTGAACACCGTCCTAGAGTCATCTTTTACCCTTGTTTCACTATATGGTTCCTATCACTGAAAGCTTCCCGCTGGTAACCTAGGAACAACCAACTCCTTTGCAAACACCTGACCAACTACGTCACACCTCTCTCGAAGATTCTCCCCACTACACAAAGGAGGACAGACGCTGCGCATGCGTTGCTCGTATCTACCTCCGGAATGCAATGCAATGTATGGGGACATATCATAACAGTGGACAATCTTGAATTTCAAACATAGGTAAACCCTAAGTATATTTATTATCGTACCATATGTCGGCAACTATCCCATTTAGCTGTTTCTCACACATGTACAAGCGTTAGTGTTATCAGATGCTGCCTATCCATGGTAATGCTATCATTCATGGAATACCATTCTCAAAACATATAACACTCAATACATATCTTATTCTTAAAGCACTATGCTACCTTGTGACCGACTGATATTATGTGCCCCAATCTCTCAATAATGGAACATAATTTCATTTTTTAAATTGAGCCCCGCTTGTATCTTGTATTGAGGTGAAAAATCCAGAATGCCTCTCGATCTCTTAGTAACTTTTCTTTATTACCCCCTCTTTTATTCATCTGTATCTGTTCTATAGCATATACCTCTATGTACTCTGTTTTGCCTTCATGTTTCTCAAAACAGTGTCTAGCTACATTTGAGATCTCTTATTGTAAAATTCTGTTTCCCTCTGAATGTTTCTTTTTGAGAACATTTATATAATTAAGATGTTCCAAAAACCTTCTTTTTAAAGGTTGTATTGTACTCTACTCCCCACATACATCTTTTGGCATTCTATACACCCAATGACATAAACTACGAACGTGCTCTTGCAATTGATATAGCGTTTGATGTTATATTCACTGGTTTTCTCCGTGTTTCTGTATTTTTGGGTTACTTTCGCAAACTTACAGGTTTTACACCTCTGATCCCTACATTTATAGAAGCCCTTGTATTTTAGCCAGGAATCCATTTTTTTTTAATTATTATTATAGGTGAAGAAACTCGGGGAAATTTTGATTCCTATTGTGGCCGGCCTCCTGGAGACCACCCGACATCCATTATCAAGAATTTCACACAGCTGCTCATCTTCCTGTAATACTGGTAAAAATTAGCAAACTAATTTTTTAATTTCCGTGAATTGATTGCTGTTATCTAGTACTAAATAAGATGTTTTGTTATTTTTTGTTAATGCATTTTCGCGTTTTTAACATGTCCTCTCTTTTCTTATTGTCAACGATTTTTTCACTCTATTTAGCATCCATCAGGGATAGCCCCTTTCTCTTAATCTTTGTGTGATCTGTGCGGCTTCTCTGTTGTAATCACTGGTTTCTGAGCAATTCCTTTTCGCCCTCATCTATTCACCTACGGTTATGGCTTGTATTGTGTGTTTAGGGTGGGAGCTTCTAGCATGAAGAATTGTGTTACCCGCTGTACTTTTCCTATGTGTTGAGGTTCTAATCAGTTTCCCCTCCTCAGCCTATAACACCAAGTCTAAGTACACTATACTGTCCCAATTGTTGTTGAGGTAGGAGACAAATTCCAGTACAGCAGGCACATCTCCCGACCACACTATCAGTATGTCGTCGATGTACCTGCCGTACCAGAAGATGTCTCAAACAAATGGATTGTTTTCTGTATAAGTGGTGTACTCTTCCCACCACGCCATGACCAGATTGGCCAGGGATGGTGAGAACTTAGCCCCCACGGACACTCCAGATATCTGTAAAGAATATTTGTTGTCAAAAAGAAAATAATTATGGTTAAGTAAGTACCACAAAACCTCTTTGATGTATAGTTTCTTGTCATTTTCATAATCACTGTATTTATATCACTCGTGTCCTGTAAATACCTGGGGATGCGTCTTACTAAAGGTTGCAAATGTGAATCCAACCACTCGCATAATCCTTCATTAAGCGATCCTATCCCCGACACTATAGGTCGCATTGGAGGGGGTATGATACCCTTGTGGACTTTGAAAAGTGCATGGAGGATAGGTGTGACTGGGTTCTCTACAATTAGATGTTTTGCTTGTTTATCTGAAAAAATGCCCACACTTTCTCCCTCATTCACTAGGGCCTGGATTTTATTTTTTAAATTATTTGTGGCGTTATCTGTAAGCCGTCTATTGTGGACGTGTCACACAATAGTTCACTAAGTTGCTCCTTGTACATATCTTTAGACATAACAACAATCGTACCCCCCTCATCCGCCATTCTCATTATTAGATTATCATTTTGCTGTAATCCTTCCAATGCTGCTATTTGTGTCTTATTCATATAGGACTTTTTTTGACATTACTGTCGCAAAGTTTCTTTAATTCTTTTTCCATAATATTTTGGTACCTCTTCATGGTCTCTACTCTCGATTCTATGGGGTAGAAGCCCGGGTTGCTCACGTTCCAAATAGTTTTTTCTGTGTTAACCTCTTGTGCCTCATCTAGACTTTGCAAAGTCAGTAATGTCAATTGATCTTTGTAATTTAAACCTTCATAACAATTGGCCCACCAATGAACAACTCCCTGTTCTTCATGATCATGATTTTCTCTCTGTGAAAAAAAATGTCTCTTAACAGTGAGTCCTCTCACAAATTTGTTGATGTTTTTTAGAGTGGTGAATAAGTCAAAGTCTCTTGTTGGAGTATAATTCAGACCTAGAGATAAAACCTCAATTTGTTCTGGACTGAGATGAATGTCCATGAGTTTCAAGACGTCTAATCCTGATTTCATGCTGTTTCCTTCTGGCTCCTGTTCGGGGCCCTATCTATACTTATTGGTCTTGTTTCTCCTCCCGCGTCTGTTTCGTTTGTGCTCTGTTTTTTACATTGTTTCTGTCCTGCTGTCCTGCTGTGTTAATGTCTGAGGTTTCAGCATCTGAAAAATCCTACTTTTTCCTATAAGTTTTTTTTAAATGGATCTGGGAGAGGTACTGACTGAGTTTCTTCGTCCCCAGTCATAAACCTGTTCATTAGCATAATCAAATAATTCTCTCTGAAACTTGACTCTTTTTTCTTCCATGATCTCATTTTCCATCGTATTAATATTTTCTTGCATTTTGTTTCTTTTGATCAAAATTGAATCATCTTGTAGTTTAGATGATCAACAAGTGTGAGCTTCAAATGGAGGGGTACTGTCATGGCTGCTCCTGCGACCCATGTTCCTGGTCACAGTCGCACCCGTGCCTCTCTCCATTCCCCAGGACCACTGCAGCTGGCTTACTTACCTGACCGTGCCCGAGTGATGGCATGTGCCAGCTTCCAGAGATTTAAAGGGACAGTGTGCTGCTAATTGGCACTGGCCACCTGGTAATCTAATAAATAGCCAGCCTCTTCCAACATGCCCCACCAGATCTTTGTGCCCCGTGCCATTGAGAAAGCTTGTTCCTGTGTGCTCCTTGCTAGTATTGAGGTTTCCTGTTGTGACCCCAGTTCCATTCAAGACTATGTTCCTCTGCTGCCTGTCCTGACCTCCTGCTTTGTCTCTGACTTTGATGCTGTACTGTCAGTCTCAACCTCCTGACTGTCCACGATAACGATTCTGCCTCACGACTCTGTACCTCGGCTAGGCCACCACTGTGGACAAAGTCGTGCTGTGGAGCGACCTGGTGGTACCACGCCACAGCAAGTCCAACCTGCTTTTTGGCGGGCTCTGGTGAAAACCGGGTACCACTTAGACTCTGCTCCCAGGTGTTGGCTTAAGTCATTGTCTGCGGTGGTTCAGTGGGTCCACTACCTGTGCATCCTGACAAGAATCTTGCTTTAGAAGAGATCTGCATGGAGGTATGGGCCAGCATACCAGCAACGGTGTATGCCAACCTTGTGAAGACTTAAAGAAAATGTTTCACCTGTCACTTCCAAAAAAGGATATGTAACAAAGTATTGGGAAGACTTTTGTTATCGACCAAATACTTATTTTCCACCATAAATGGCAAATAAACTTTTTAAAAATTGGATAATGTGATTTTCTGGATTTGTTTTCTCATTTTGTCTCTCATAGTTGAGGTCACCTATGTCAATAACAGGCATCTCTCATCTTTGTAAGTGGGGGAACTTGCACAATTGGTGGCTGACTAAATCCTTTTCCCCCCACTGTATGGGGATGTGTTGGTAGGGCATTATATTATGACTTTAATATGGTCTATGCCATGCTCTATTTTTCATTTCTTGTATTTAGACAATATTTGTATATACTATAGAGGCTATAGTTAGTTAGATAAAACTTTCTTGATCCCCAAAGGGGATATTAAAACGCTCCACTAACAAGATGCATAATACATAAAAATAGTGACATAAAAAATATGTCTTTAGTAAGCTCTGTGTGGCGCTGCATAATGTATAGCCACTATATAAATAAAGAATTATTATTATTATAGCAAAAGACATTTAGTTTAGTGGTTATAACTTACAAGAGTACAAGAGTGACAGTTCTGTATTGTACAATGTTATAGCAAAAGGAACAAAAGATCTCCAATACCAGAAACTGATTGCTAAACTTACTCCATTGCAGATTCTGCCTTTCAAATAATGCACTTCTAATGCCAGAAGCAGTTTAGGCCAATTGTATTGTACAAAAGAAGCCTGTTTGCTTTATGTGTCAGCTTGGAGGGACCATTAAGTTTACAAAGCTCTGTGGAAAAAGGGATGAGACATTGCATGAGTCATAATATTCCTTATCAACAATGAAAACCCTGCAAACAAACATATATAAATGCTGAAGTTTATTGCTTAAAAGAATTGTCTTGGTTAAAAATAGACAAATCTTTTACATTTTTTAATAATTTACCTACTAAAACAACTAGTATTCAAGTGGTTTTATTCAAGTGGCTTGTTATCAAACTGGAGTTTCAAAAAATGGAATTTTGTGGGACTGAGGTTTGGTGGATTGTGTGAATAAATTCTAGCAAGGCAATATCCGTGCAAATTAAGTTAGATCTCAGTGACACAATGTAAATAGCTTTTTTCCCCTTTCTTTTGGGAGCTTGCCCATATTGCTTGTGATGCAAGAACTATAAGTAATCAACATTTTATATATCTTGATTTAATACACTTCACGGTTTTTGTAACTAGAATATAGCTAGCAAGATTGGGAGTATGCTCCAATGCACACTCTGCTGTATGTATTCACTACTGGAGCAGTAATCCAAAAGGTGAACATCTGCAACAGATGTGCCCATATTTTCATCTGGAAGTTAATGTTATAATAATAATAATTTATTTATTTATATATATTTATTTTAGCACAAACAGAGCTTGCCACATCGGTCCCTGTCCCCATTGAGCTCACATTCAAATCAACCTACCAGTATGATTACTGTATGTTTATTGTGGGAGGAAACACAGAGAGAACATACAAACTCTTTGCAGATGTTGACCTAGATGGGACTTGAACCCAGGACCCCAGCACTGCAAGACTATAGTGCTAACCACTGAGCCTTGTTAGACATCTGGAGGACGATATTGCACGTCTGTGAACAATCAACAACCTTCAGATGAGTATGCTGCTCGCTGAGCAAGCTATAAGTGGGATAGAAGTGGAGGGTGTAGAAGAAAGCCAGGAGGTAGTTGAGTGACTGTATATGTGATTAAGAAGGTGCCCAAGAAAAGGAGGGCCAATCCTGCTTCTGAACACCCAAGAAAAATTGCAAAATAGTGCAATGATGCAAGGATGTCATATCAGCCCTGGTAGACATTGCTCTCCCCAACAGCTTGAGGATCACCCCAGCTATTAGTAGGGGGGATGGAAGTGCAGGTAATCCAAAACAGATAGTGGTTGTAGGGGACTCTATAATCAGAAAGACAGATTGAGTAATTTGTCGCAAAGACTACCTCAACCAAATGGATTGCTGTCTCCCTAATGCCATGGTTCGGCATGTAGTGGAAAGGATAAATGACTGGGAGGGGCTGTGGATGACCCAGCTTTCATGGGAAAATTAAAGTGTATGTTCAGAAAAGCCATAAGTATCTTTGGCAAAATGGGTGAGCTTGAGGCCCTGGTATTAGAGGATCACATGGCAGCTGAGACATAGCCAGATGCATCACATATAAACAGATTCAGTGGGCTGAGCAGGAGCGCACTGTAGTGATCATGGAAAACTTCAACTTCCCATATATTAATTGGGGAATTGGGGTCAGGGTTATTCTTTGTCTGTGAAGGTGAGACATTTTATCATCTTTTTGTGGGGTCATTCAATAGGACAGTTTATAGAAGATCGCACAAGAGGTGGTGCTTTGTTGGACAATGTGATTTCTAACAATGCGGAAATGGTCCAAAATGTTAGTGTCCAGGAAACCCTTGGGAAAAGAAATCATAACATAACAGTCTCCTAAACTATAAAAAGCAAATACGGGCTGAAAAAAGTGAAAAACATAAAATTTTAACACCTTTTAACTTTTTAAAATGTATTAAAATGCAAGAAAACCTATAGAAATTCGGTATCACCGTGATACATACCGAAACAAAGAATAAAGTAGAGGTGTTATTTGGAGTGCATGGTGGTAGTCGTAAAAACTGAGCCCACGAGAACATGAAGCGAACATGATATTTTTCCAATTTTTCCACATTTGGAATTTTCTTTACAGCTTTCCAGTAAACAGCATGGAATAATAAATAATATGATGGAGAAGTAAAATTTATTATGCACAAATAAGTCCTCACACAGATTGAAAGAGTCAGAAGTTTTTATTATTCTGCAGTACAGACATTGAGACTTTTGAAATCTTGAGCTCTGTTTGTGGGTGTTTAAAGATTCTGTACAGTATTTGTATTGTTTAGGGATGCTAGAAACTAGTATATTTCTCACTGTGGGGGCTCTCCTGTAGATGCCATGATTAAGGGTGCGTGCAGCACCTGAAACGCGTAGGCTTTGTCCCGATATTTTGTAAACAACTGATGTTGCCATTGGGTTGTCAACCTTTTCATGTTTTAATTTTGGACGACAATAAAGACGGAATGATTTTATAAGTCAAGCCACGCCAGTGCCGGAGTGATTTTTCTCTATAAGTTGCATCACCACGTCAAGGTCCGGACGGACTCCACGAGCACGGCTTCAGGCAAGGTGAGCCGCTATTTAACCTACTTTTTCTTTTTTCTACTTGCTCTCCTGTAGATACATGAGATATTATTTGATACTATTTGGGTTAGTAGTGGGTCGGATTTTATGATCGCCCAATGTTTTTTTAGGATGTTCAGGACACTCTATCTTTGCTAAAGTCATGATGAATTTCATTTGGTGAGATGGTTCTTCTTTGTTTCAATCAGTGGTCTTCATAGGTTGAAGTTTTTTTTTATTTGACTGTATTTTCTAGCTCTTTTGCTGGCATTCATGATTAGCTTCCTAGGGTATTTCTTTTCTTTAAAACACTTCTCTAGGACACGGAGCTGTTGTTGAGTGTCAGAACAATTCTTACTAAGTCCCCTAAATTGGCTGTAAGGAATGTTCCGGAGTCACTTTTTGTGGTGGTTGCTGTGGTAGTCTATTTAGAATGAAGGAAAGGCTGTCAAGAAGAAATAGTTTTTGAATATGTAAATATTCTGATCCTCCTCAAGGCTGTTTTCAATACATGCTAGGCCTAACGAGTGTTTAATGTTCGTATACAACGCAGTGACGTCCAGGGTAGCAACTAGGAAGTTGCTCCCAAGGGATATCATTTAGAATACTGATAAGTTGTGATGAGTCTCTGAGGTAACTGTCCATATTTATGACATAAATAAATCGACGTAATGTAATAAGTTACTGGTTAGGCAGTTTGTGTTGCAGATAATTGGACAACCAGGGGGGGAGGTGAGGCTCTTATGGATTTTCGACAAGTAATAAAAATACGGTTTTCAGGGGTTTTTTATTAGGAGGAAATTTTTCTCTTTTTTAGTAAGGATGCCTAGTTCTGCATAATGTTTGATGAATCCTTTTTTTCTAACTGGGGGAATGGATCTTCTTTTAATTCTGTGTAGTACAGTGTATCGGATAGGATACGTGTGGCTTCAGTTTCATAGTCTACAAAATCTAAAATGACAGTCCCCCCTCTTTATCTGCTGACCTAAATATGGTCAGCAGATAAGGGCAGCAGACCTAAATATTTTTGCCCAAATTTTGAAGGGCACTCGTCTCGGGTGAGGTTGGTAGTGGGGTTACGTATGGGTTTTTGGGTTTTTCGTTTGTTTCTGCCCGCCCTTTGTTTATTCTTATTTTTGTTTAATTCTTGCAAATCACTCAATACTAGGTCCTAAAAGGTCTTTATGAAGTGGCTTTGGTTGCAGATAGGATAAAACGTGGGATTTACTTCCATAGGTATACACTCACCGGCCACTTTATTAGGTACACCTGTCCAACTGCTCGTTAACACTTAATTTCTAATCAGCCAATCACATGGCGGAAACTCAGTGCATTTAGGCATGTAGACATGGTCAAGACAATCTCCTGCAGTTCAAACCGAGCATCAGTATGGGGAAGAAAGGTGATTTGAGTGCCTTTGAACGTGGCCTGGTTGTTGCTGCCAGAAGGGCTGGTCTGAGTATTTCAGAAACTGATGATCTACTGGGATTTTCACGCACGACCATCTCTAGGGTTTACAGAGAATGGTCCGAAAAAGAAAAAACATCCAGTGCGCGGCAGTTCTGTGGGCGGAAATGCCTTGTTGATGCCAGAGGTCAGAGGAGAATGGGCAGACTGGTTCGAGCTGATAGAAAGGCAACAGTGACTCAAATCGCCACCTGTTACAACCAAGGTAGGCAGAAGAGCATCTCTGAATGCACAGTACGTTGAACTTTGAGGCAGATGGGCTACAGCAGCAGAAGACCACACCGGGTGCCACTCCTTTCAGCTAAGAACAGGAAACTGAGGCTACAATTTGCACAAGCTCATCGAAATTGGACAGTAGAAGATTGGAAAAACGTTGTCTGGTCTGATGAATCTCGATTTCTGCTGCAACATTCGGATGGTCAGAATTTGGCGTCAACAACATGAAAGCATGGATCCATCCTGCCTTGTATCAATGGTTCAGGCTGGTGGAGTGGTGTCATGGTGTGGGGAATATTTTCTTGGCACTCTTTGGGCCCCTTGGTACCAATTGAGCAGCGTTGCAATGCCACAGCCTACCTGAGTATTGTTGCTGACCATGTCCATCCCTTTATGACCACAATGTACCCAACATCTGATGGCTACTTTCAGCAGGATAATGCGCCATGTCATAAAGCTGGAATCATCTCAGACTGGTTTCTTGAACATGACAATGAGTTCACTGTACTCAAATGGCCTCCACAGTCACCAGATCTCAATCCAATAGAGCATCTTTGGGATGTGGTGGAACGGGAGATTCGCATCATGGATGTGCGGCCGACAAATCTGCGGCAACTGTGTGATGCCATCATGTCAATACGGACCAAAATCTCTGAGGAATGCTTCCAGCACCTTGTTGAATCTATGCCACGAAGAATTGAGGCAGTTCTGAAGGCAAAAGGGGGTCCAACCCGTTACTAGCATGGTGTACCTAATAAAGTGGCGAGTGTATATGGATCTGTGATTGTATTAGCCTCAAATACAGATGTTTGGTTTTGCTGTTGCATTGCAAAATGTCTCTTGATTGTCCGTTTCTAACAGGGATCTTTGCGTATGTGTGTAGGTTAAAAATGTTATATTGGTTGTGTTGACTTTTTTCTGGGGAGGTCCTGTTTCCTGTTTCTTTTTGCCCCCCCCCCCCCTCCTTGTTCCTCTTCTTCAAGTTTTTTTTTTGTGCTGATGAAGTATGTGATGATGGGTTTCATGGGGGTAATTGTTTTTAATCTTGTATGGCTTCTTGGCGTGATGCATAAACAATCTTCTTTTTCTTCTTTACTGGGTGGTGAATTTCTTATGCATCTAGCATGTATACTTGGTCCCTGAGTGGACAATGGTTCTAGGAAAGGTCCAGAGACTATGGAGGCACTTAGAGAATGGTTTAGAATCACTGAATGGTCCACTGGGCGGGTAGTGATGTTCCAAGTGGATTCCCCCTCTGTTTGTGTTCTGGTAATTTTAGGGGGGCGTGTTTGTGACAAAGTGTAGCTATTATTTAATGCTACATCACACCGTTTATTAAATTTGGGGAACAGTCTCCCGCCAAGAAAAAAAATGTTTATATGCCCTTTATCCTACCTGTAATGTATATTGCATTTAACTGATAAAGGGCCCAGTAGGGGCCCAAAACGCTTCTTATTCAAGCCAATAAAGAAACCGTAAGATTATACAAGAGGTTTAGACCTTTTAAACATCTGGCACTGAGAGACACTGCCTGAGAACACATTATTTACCTACTAAACGATTTCGCCTCTTGGAGAGCAGGAAGACGGCCTGATCTGCACACTTAAATGTGAGGACAACTAACTTGATTACCTATCAAGTTTTCTAAAACAGATTTCACACATGCGGCGCCTGCTTTGTTCCTCTTATTCTTTCTGAATATTATCTATATCATCTGTTTTTATGAAGCGGTAAGAAAATGCCTGGACAGAGATGCTGATGTGTTGTGCTCTTTGACTTGGCAAATACATTTTACACAGTCCTTCATAAATACCTAATGGGTAAAATAATGTCTACTGGCTGAAGGATTGTATCCAGAGTACAGATGAGCGAGCACTAAAATGCTCGGGTGCTCGTTATTCGAGATGAACTTTTCCCGATGCTCGAGTGCTCGTCTCGAATAACGAACCCCATTGAAGTCAATAGGAGACTAGAGCATTTTTCAAGGGGACCAAGGGTCTGCACAGGGAAGCTTGGCCAAACACCTTGAAACCTCAGAAAATAATGGAAACACCAAGGAAATGGACAGGAAACAGCAGGGGCAGCATGCATGGATGCCTCTGAGGCTGCTTAATCGCACCATTATGCAAAAATTATGGGCAACAGCATGGCGATGACAGAGTGACTGAATGAGGCTAGATAGCATCTAAAACATCCAATAATTGACCCTGACACTATAGAAGACGGCATGCAGAGGCAGCGGCAGGCTAGAGAGTGTCATGGCGACATACCCCAAATGGACTCAGGCTTCAAACCAATGGGTGGCAGAGAGGAACCAAAGGAGGTGAGCAAGAAGCGCTGAAATGATTTCCTATGTGAACAAAAGGTTGACGGTATATTTAGTCCATAACACAGCATGGTGGCGACATAGTGACCAAGTTCCATAACGTATCTGGTGAAACACCCGAAAAATTAGCCTGACACAGCTCGTTTGATAAGGGAGGCAGCCATGGAGACGACTTCCATGATTAAGAGTGACAGTATGGGGCATCCATATTGCGCTGCTATGATTGAAACTTCAGGTCTCCAGCATGGCGGCGACAGATGAGCTGAGTTCCATTATGTATCTGGTGAAACAACCGAAAATTCTACCTGACACAGCTCGTTTGATAAGGGGATGATGTGCTGTATATCCTCTCGCACTACAGCATCTGGGGTATAGAGAGTTGAAAGTTGCGCATGGAGACATTGGTGGACGCTGTGGAGGATCGTGGAGGCAAAATGGACAGGAAACAACAGGGGCAGTATGCATGGATGCCTCTGAGGCTGCCTAATTATGGGATGGAGCTGGCAGTCCGCTGCGAGGCGAGCTTTCGCCTGTTCAAGCCCCTGTCTCTCGGCTCCTCCCCACCCAAAATGGGCCTGGGGGCCAGAAGCGTTTACTTTGAAAAAATTACAATTTTCAAAGCAGGCGGGGTTGTTTAAATAATTTATCTAGGAATAATGGAATAGCATAGCGGTTCTATTTTTAATAGATTTTTCAGAAATGGTTCCATGATTAAGAGCGATAATATGGGGCATCCATATAGCGCTGCTATGATTGCAACTTCAGGTCTCCAGCATGGTGGCGACAGATGGGCCGAGTTCCATTATGCATCTGGTGAGACACCCGAAAATTCTACCTGACACAGCTCGATTACTAAGGCGACGATGTATGGAGGCAGTAAGGTAGTAGTAGATTAAAGGTGCTGCAGTTAAAACTATGTTAGTTGGATCTTGGGAAGGAGCTGGTGGTCCACTGCCAGGCGAGCTTTCGCCTGTCCAAGCCCCTGTCTCTCGGCACCGCACCAACCAAAATGGGCCTGGGGGCTAGAAGCGTTTACTTTGAAAAAATTATCATTTTCAAAGCAGGGGGGGGCTACAAACAGCACTTCTAAGAACCTTTTGTATAAGATCAAGTGTAGTACTGTTCTTATAAGTTTTGGTTATGGCGGAATGAGTTTTGGTGAGGGGAATGTAAACAGATGCGCAAAAAGCGCTGAAATAATATCGGTAAATAATAAAAGTTTGCCAGTATATTTTGTGGATAACAAAGCAGGGCGGCGACAAAGTTACCAAGTTTGATGTGGAAGCCATGAAAGCAACCCAAAATTCTGCCTGACACAGCTCGTTTGATAAGGGGACGAGGTATGGAGGCAGCTATATGGACGACTTTGGGAGGCAGCTATGGAGATGATGTGTGGAGGTAGCAATAGAGACAACGTGTGGAGGCAGCTATAAAGACGACGTGTGGAGGCTGCTATGGAGACAATTAAATTTGGATAGTGCCTGTATGTGGCAGCCCAAAAAAGTTTTCAAACCAGAGGAGCAGGTAGGTGGCCCTCCAGAAAAATTAAATACATAGAGTACTATAGCTAGAGCCAGTTTCCTCTGCTTTAGTGTACAAAGAGGAGGAGAAGAAGGAAAATGAGGAGGAGGAGTGCATACTTTATTTAGGTAGAGCTTCTTTTACCTGGTGGAGAATGGAAATCCTGAGAAATCCAGGCTTTATTCATCTTGATAACCGTCAGCCTGTCAGCGCTGTCAGTCGACAGGCGTGTGTGCTTATCGGTGATGATGCCACCAGCTGCACTGAAAACCCGCTCAGACAACACGCTAGCGGCAGGGCAGGCAAGAACCTCCAAGGCGTACAGCGCCAGTTCGTGCCACATGTCCAGCTTTGAAACCCAGTAGTTGTAGGGAGCTGTGTGATCATTTAGGAAGATGGTATGGTCAGCTACATACTCCCTCACCATCTTTTTGTAAAGATCAGCCCTACTCTGCTGAGACAGGGGACAGGAAACAGTGTCTTGCTGGGGTGACATAAAACTGGCAAAGGCCTTGTAAAGCGTACCCCTGCCAGTGCTGGACAAGCTGCCTGCTCGCCTACTCTCCCTCACTACTTATCCCGCAGAAGTACGCCCTCTGCCGCTAACGCTGTGAGAAGGGAAATACTGTTTCAGCTTGTGCACCAGCTTATGCTGGTATTCATGCATTCTCACACTCCTTTCCTCTCCAGGGATGAGAGTGGAAAGATTTTGCTTGTATCATGGGTCCAGGAGAGTGAATACCCAGTAATCGGTGCTAAAATAAATTCTTTGAACGCGAGGGTCAGGGGAAAGGCAGCCTAGCATGAAATCTGCCATATGTGCCAGAGTCCCAACTCGCAAGAATTCACTCCCCTCACTGGCCTGACTGTCCATTTCCTCCTCCTCCAACTCCTCTTCTTCTGCCCATACACGCTGAACAGTGAAGGACTGAACAATGCTCCCCTCTTCTGTCTCGCCAACATTCTCCTCCTCTTTGTCGTCGTCCTCCTCCACCTCCTCCAATATGCGCTGAGAAACAGATCTGAGGGTGCTTTGGCTATCAACAAGGGTATCTTCTTCCCCCGTCTCTTGTGACGAGCACAAAGCTACTGACTTCATGGTGACCAGAGAGTTTTTCAACAGGCCAAGCAGCGGGATGGTGAGGCTGATGATGGCGGCATCGCCACTGACCATCTGTGTTGACTCCTCAAAGTTACTCAGCACCTGACAGGTATCAGACATCCACGTCCACTCCTCATTGTAGACTTGAGGAAGCTGACTGACCTGATTACCAGTTCTGGTGGAAGTTGACATCTGGCAGTCTACAATCGCTCTGCGCTGCTGGTAAACTCTGGATTACATGGTTAATGTTAAATTCCACCTCGTGGGCACGTCGCACAACAGTCGTTGAGCGGGCAGTTGGAGGCGGCGCTGCAGTGCCCTGAGAGTGGCAGCATCTGTGCTGGACTTCCTGAAATGCGCACAGATGCGGCGCACCTTCATGAGCAAATCAGACAGATTGGGGTATTTCTTGAGGAACCGCAGAACTATGAAATCTAACAAATGGGCCAGGCATAGCACATGTGTCAGTATGCCAAGTTGCAGAGCCGCCACCAGGTTACGGCCATTGTCACACACAACCATGCCTGGCTTCAGGTTCAGCGGTGCCAGCCACAGATCAGTCTGCGCCGTGATTCCCTATAATAGCTCTTGGGCGGTGTGCCTTTTATCGCCTAGGCTCAGCAGCTTGAGCACCGCCTGCTGTCGCTTAGCGACGGCACTGCTGCTGTGCCTGGAGCTACCGACTGATGGCGCCATGCCCACAGACGGTAATTCGGAGGAGGAGGTGGAGGAGGGGTGGGAGAAGGAGGAGGCATAGTAGGCCTGAGAGACCTGGACCGAGGTAGGCCCCGCAATCCTTGGCGTCGGCAGTGTATGAGCAGCCCCAGGGTCAGACTCGGTCACAGCCTCCACCAAGTTAACTCAATGTGCCGTCAGCGACATATAGTGGCCCTGCCCGGCAGCACTCGTCCACGTGTCCATGGTCAGGTGGACCTTGTCAGAAACGGCGTTGGTCAGGGAACGGATGATGTTGTCTGACACGCGCTAGTGCAGGGCTGGGACGGCACATCGGGAAAAGTAGTGGCGGCTGGGGACCGAATACCGAGGGGCGGCCGTCGCCATGAGGTTGCGAAAGGCTTCGGTCTCTACCAGCCCATAGGGCAGCATCTCCAGGCTAAGTAATTTGGAGATGTGGATGTTGAGGGCTTGGGCGTGTGGGTAGGTTGCACTGTACTTCCTCTTGCGCTCCAGCATCTGGGGTATGGAGAGCTGAACGCTGCGCATGGAGACATTGGTGGATGCTGTGGAGGATCGTGGAGGCGAAAGTGTGGTTTTCGCACGGGAGGTGTTTGGGCCAGGGTCGTGGGCAGGGGGCAGACTAGAAGAGGCAGCAGATGACACAGGGGAAGGAGCAGTGGTGTGCCCGGCCGGAGGTGAACGGCCTTGGTTCCATTGAGTGGGGTGTTTAGCATTCATATGCCTGCACATACTGGTGGTGGTTAAGCTGGTAGTGGTGGAACCCCTGCTGATCCTGGTGTGGCACAGGTTGCACACCACAGTCCGTCGGTCATCTGGTGTTTCTTTAAAGAACCTCCAGACTTCCGAAAATCTAGCCCTCGCCATGGGAGCTTCACTACGTGAAACATTTGGCACAGATGCACCAGCTCTGGCCCTGCCTCTCCATCTGGCCCCACCACTGCCTCTTCCAACCTGTTCTCGTCGAGGACTCGCCTCCGTCTCAGAAGCACTGTGTTCACCCGGCCTATCAACCCAGCTTGGGTCTGTCACCTCATCATCCTCCGATCCCTCAGTCTGCTCCCCCCTCGGACTTCCTGCCCTGACAACAACTTTACCACTGTCTGACAACCGTGTCTCCTCATCGCCTGACACCTCTTTACACACTTCTTCCACTACGTCAACAATGTCATCATCACCCACAGACTGCGACCGGTGGAAAACCTGGGCATCGGAAAAGAGCTCAGCAGCAACCGGACAAGTGGTTTGTGACTATGGGAAGGGTCCAGAAAACAGTTCCTCAGAGTATGCGGGTTAAAATGCCAAATTTTTCTGGGAGGGGGCAGACTGGGGGGAAGGAGGCTGAGGTGGAGGAGTGCTAATTTCGGTGACATGGGTGGACTGCGTGGAAGACTGACTGGTGGACAAATGGCTAGAAGCATTGTCTGCAATCCATGACATCACCTGTTCGCACTGTTCTGGCCTCAACAGTGCTCTACCACAAGTCCCAGTAACTTGAGACATGAACCGAGGGAGTGTAGCTCTGCTGCGTTCCCCGGCTCCCTCATCAGAAGGTAGTGTCTCACCCCGCCCAGGCCCACGCCCTCGTCCTCTACCCCTAGCCCTCGGGTTCAACATTTTCAAAATTAAAGTGTAAACTGTACAATTTTTTTGTGTTTTTTTTTGTGTTTTTTGTGTTTTTTTTTTTTAACAAAACAATACTATCCTATTGCTATGGCTAGTTTCTAACCTATACTGACAGCACACAACAGGATTTTGTGCTGTGCCTGATGACTTTTAGTTTTGAAAAAAAAAAAAAAAAGCAGACTGTGCCTAATTCAATCAAACCCCTAATAAATTGTCCCACTTAGGTGTTTGAGATGGATATGTGTGTTACTAAGAGCTAAATTCGTCACAATATGGTACTAGCTGCACTACTAGTGCCAGCAATGGCAGCCACAAGCAAATCAACAATATATATATATATATATATATATAACGCTATTGTAGCCCTAAGAAAGCCCATTGGGTTCTTGTATGCCTAGTTTCTAACCTACTCTGACAGCACACAACTGGATTTTGTGGTGTGCCTGTCACTTTAAGTTTTGAAAAAAAAAAAAAATTCGGCAGACTGTGCCTAATTCAATCAAACCCCTAATAAATTGTCCCACTTAGGTGTTTTAGATGGATATGTGTGTCACTAAGAGCTAAATAGAACGTTCGCAAGTCTCCATGCAAATTCGTCACAATATGGTACTAGCTGCATTACTAGTGCCAGCAAGGCCAGCCACAAGCAAATCAACAATATATATATATATATATAACACTATTGTAGCCCTAAGAAAGCCCTTTGGGTTCTTGTATGCCTAGTTTCTAATGTACTCTGACAGCACACAACTGGATTTTGTGGTGTGCCTGTCACTTTAAGTTTTGAAGAAAAAAAAAAAAAAAAAAAAAAAATCGGCAGACGGTACCTAATTCAATCAAACCCCTAATAAATTGTCCCACTTAGGTGTTTGAGATGGATATGTGTGTCACTAAGAGCTAAATACAACGTTCGCAAGTCTCCCTGCAAATTCGTCCCAATATGGTACTAGCTGCACTACTAGTGCCAGCAAGCCCAGCCACAAGCAAATAAAAAAATATATATATAACGCTATTGTAGCCCTAACAAGGGCTGTTGGGTTCTTGTAGAATCACTCCTGCCTAACACTAATCTAATAGAACACCCTAACGCTATCCCTGACCTGCAGCAGCTCTCTCCCTAACGGCATCCAGACAGAGAATGATGCGAGCAGCGCGGGCAGGGACTAGTCTATTCCAGGGTCACCTGATCAGGCCAGCCAACCACGTGTAAGTGTGCCACATCATGCTGGGTGGTGTGCAGAGTCTCCTGGCTTGTGATTGGCTCTGTTTCTGGCCGCCAAAAATCAAAACGGCGGGAGATGCCATTTTATCGAGCTGGCAAAATATTTGTCAGAGCAACAAGCAGTTTTGAGTATGCTAATGCTCGAACGAGCACCAAGCTCGGACGAGTGTGTTTGCTCATCTCTAATCCAGAGAGTTGTGGACATTGATACCTACTCAGTATGGTCACCATTAGGGTCCACTATTAGTTAACTTATTTATTAATAATTAAGACGGTGTAATTTATAGCACTGTGTCTATTTTTGCAGATTATACCAAGCTGTGTAGTGTAATACAGTCTATGGAGGATTTTCATAGGCTGCAGGATGATTTGGACAAACTTAGTGTTTGGGCATTCAATTGGAAAATGAGGTTTAATGTGGATAAATCTAAGGTTATATGTTCTATATATTCGGCCGGCGCTGTGAATAAGCCCCTCTGCGGCCGCATCACAGAGAGCTGGCCAACTACTGCTCATAAGATACGATGATCTTATTTGGTAAGGGGTCGGATCGTTTTAAACAAACTTTCTCAACATAAATTTTTTACTAAATGGCATAAATAGAACGCTGCTGGGGAAAGGATTATGGGGGCATATTTGGTGGGTGACAGGTCCTCTTTAAAGACTTTTTTGGCACAGTTTAAAGTGAGTTTTGCAAATTTCCTTTTTTTCCTAACTAAACACAAAATGACCTTAAAGGAAACCTACCACTTAGTATGGCAGGGGTAAGCTGTAAGTACCGAGCACCAGCTCAGGGTGAGCTGGTGCCGGTACTTACTTTCGTTAGTGTTAAAACCGCGGTATCGCGGTTTTAACACTTTTTAAACTTTAGGGCAGAAGGGGCTTCGGCGCTGCGCGCGACCATGCGCGCGCAACATCTCCGCTATTTCCTATGGAGGCGCGCGCACGATCGTGCGCACGCAGCGCCGAAGTGTCTTCTGCCCTAAAGTTTAAAAAGTGTTAAAACCGCGATACCGCGGTTTTAACACTAACGAAAGTAAGTACCGGCACCAGCTCACCCTGAGCTGGTGCTCGGTACTTACAGCCTACCCCTACCATACTAAGTGGTAGGTTTCCTTTAATTTTTCTACTTATTAAATAATTAGTTAAATAACTAATTAAAGTACAATGTGTGATTGGAGAACAATTTCAAAATACCCTGGAGACGTTAAAGTGTTCCAAAGTAATAACTTCTTATAATGACATAGGGCAGATTTTTTTATAAATTGAGCTTGGTCAGAAAGCTCTAAAGTTCTGAAAGCTCTGAAGGGGATAGAGGAGCTTGGTACAACAAAAAGCCACATGATTAATTTATATTAATATACTGTATAAATGGTCCGTACAAAGATATAGTGTTAAGTTGTACTAGGCTAAATTGCATCAATACACAAGAGGGCACTGTTTAAATCTGGAGAAAATAAAGGTTTAGTATCCAGAGGCAACAAGGCTTCTTTACTGTAAGAACACCAGATTCATAAAGGGTCTAGAAGCTTTTTCACATCAAAATAACATTGATGGTTATATAATAATATAGAATTAAGATCCATTACATCCCTCCCCTTCCTTGGTTGAACTTGATGTAAATATACCTTTTTTTTTTATCCCCAACTATATTAGTATGACCTGCCATGTGCTGACCATGTACATCATCATCTAGTCTCCTCATTATAAAAACCATCTTTCCTCCCTTAATTTGGAATGACTGCATTCTTCCACAAACAGCACCACACCGGACTACAAAAATCTATCAAATGATAAAAAAGATCAGCCCCCTCTCCCCGCCCCCTGTGGGTGGGGCCTGAGGCAACTGTAAAATATTAAATTGGATTCCTTTTTATTGGGGGGGGGATAAGAATTCCCCAAGGAAAATTATGTTGATTTGACCTAGATCTTTTCAATTTTGGGGAAAGATGGTACTGTAATCACCAAAAATCGAAATCTGTGCAAAAAATTGTTGAAAAGGGGGATATTTCAATAAATACACATTTAATACAAAATTTTAAAATAGATAAATGCAATATTTTTCTAAAAGCTACCCAATGTTACCAAATTCGAGCACTTAATGTAGAGCAATCGATATTTGAAAAATTTGTCATCAACAAGAAAAACCCTCATCTTCGGAGGTGAGGAGACTTAAGTTAATCAAGCTCTCTGATGTGTGAGAGTCAATGGGACTCACATTAAAGCAGCCCCAAAGAGAAGATAAAACTAGTCCACGTTGGTGTTCCTGGGTTTCTACATTAAAAGATTAGATTCCCCCCACCTCACACTCAAGGGGTGAAAATACAAAGTTATAAAATAGTCATAAGTCGTATATGAATAATGGAGGCCCTGCTCGTAAGAGCTTCCATTTTATCTATATTACCACCTCTGGTATATTTAGCATTATACAATCTTCAAGCATTGATAACTCCTGTCAAAATAAGGAGCATTATCTTGTTATTAGGTTTTGGGAATAACAATATCTTTTACAGGAGAATAATAGAAAGCTAACATAATAGAAAGTTTAATTTTCCAAGACAACTCATTGTTTGGTTTAAATGCTATAAATGAGATGGAGTGCCCTGCTTCCCACGCAGCTGTGGAAAAGGTCACATAGCAGGTAATGGCTTATCATCTTGTCCTGCATTGAAACTCAATACATATCAAGTTGCTGTTATCTTACCTTGTCTAAAACATCTGTAGACCTTCTGAGGGAACCTCGCTGAACTATTTTATGTCAGTAATTAGAGATGGGCGAATCGATTCTAATGATTCTAACTTCGGTGAGAATTTCAGGAAAAATTCGATTCGTCACGAAGCCGAAGTTTATGCTGATTCGCGGGAACTAAGTTGTTTTTTTTCCCTTCATGCAGGAGCGCACTGGCCATATGACCCACTGGGATTTTTACGGTTGGGCCGCTCAGTCTGGGGCCGGCCCGGGGCTGGAGGGGCCAGACGGGAAAAAACAAACCATGAACTCACCTTTCCTGGCGTTCCCCCGAAGCTCCGGTGCTACATTCAATCCGTCCTGCGGTGACAGCTCCGTGTGTGCCGCGTCGCACAGACCGTGACGCCGCGCTGATGTCACAGTCTGTGAGCCGCCAGCGCTCACTGAGCTGTCACCGCGGGACGGTTTGTTTTCTTCCGACTGGCAGGCTGTATACACGGGGGCTAGCTAGGCTGTATACACGGGGGCTGGCTAGGCTGTATACACGGGGGCAGGGCCGGTTCTAGACAAAGTGGGGCCCTGGGCAAAACTAAAAGTGGGGCCCCAAAATAAAACTATTTTATGACCAGTCACAGTCAACAAGAGGCTCCCTTTAGTATGGTACAACAAACTGTAATTTTGGAGAATTTTATAGGAGATAGATAGCTGATAGGGAGATTGATGGGCAGCACGGCGGCTCAGTGGTTAGCCCTACAGCCTTGCAGTGCTGGTCAACATCTGCAAAGAGTTTGTATGTTCTCTCTGTGTCTGCGTGGGTTTCCTCCGGGTCCTCCGGTTTCCTCCCACACTCCAAAAAATTACTGGTAGGCTGATTAGACTTGTGAGGCCCATTGGGAAGAGGGACCGATATTTTCTGAAAGCAGACACTTGCCCCATTTTCAAAATAGCATCAAAGAGTTTATAGACATAGGCGCCTTCATGCAACTTTGATTCGAAATGAAAATGAAAATGAAAATTTGACTTTGATGGCAAAAAATGTGCTCCAAACAGAAACTATTTACCTTCACATCTCCTGAATGTAATAGATGGACATGTGTAGAGTTCACAAATGTCCCACATTGATATGTTCACATAAATAAATCATCATAATATCACTAACTCTGTAATAACTAGATATCTTCTTTTCAGCTAGAAAATTCACACAAATCTATCATTGTATGTTCCTTACACAATGGTCACCCAAATAAATAACTATATATCCATAAACCAAGCTAATGAGATAATAAAGTCATGTTTAGATGTGCGCCATTGTATTAGCTGCACAATAACAGAACCCTCCGCGGATCATAAGAATGAGAGGGAGAACCACATAACATAGGTGTAAATATTGGAGGATGGTGTGAACATGGCCGGCGCTATGGGTAGGCAAAGGTGGCAATTGCCCAGGCCCCCCTGAAAGGGGAGAATCTCTTCTTTCAAATGAATCTTGAATTTTGTTTCTAGGTGCTCTGGAAGTGAGAATATCAGGTGCCATTTTTATATATGAAATCACTCCCAACGGCAGTTCAACAGTTATTATCTCCATTTTCCTAAAACTTAGAAACACAAATTTAGATTCATATAAAAGAGGAGACTCTTCTTTCATAGCAAAAAAGAAGTAAGGTTCTATGTGTCACAGAGCCAGAGATACAGCCCTCTGAAGTGTAGCCCCCTCCAGATTCTTAGCCATCAGGCTGCAGGGAGCATTTGCTGGACACAGGAGCTGCTGCACCTCACAGATACTGGAAATATTCACTTTATATGTTACTACATTTTGAGAAGGGATAATATCAACTAATATTCATGTTTTTAACCCTTCTCTATGCAGAATCTAAGAACACACTTTATCTCCTATTCCCTTTGTGGGGATTTGGCCCAGTAGAGACCGTGGTAGCGGGGTGCTGTGATGCAGTTCAAGACAGTGACACCAAAGTACAGTCCAAAACAGGTCTAGCCTGCATTTATTGTAGCAGCAAAATAAAACAGCCTTTACATTCAGGCATTAAACAAACAAAATCCTACCCGTCAGGGTGCTAACTATACAGGTGTTCACTAACTCACCACTATACAAAATCACTTGGCTGCTCCAGGCACAGAGGTCAGGGCTGTGTGCTCTCCAGCCTCCTTCCAGAGAGAGACAACATTCTGAGCACTGCTCAGCCACTTTATGCAGACTGATTGGGCTGCTCCCATCACCTGTGTCCAAGGTGCTGGACACCCAACCTCAGCACTAAGGCCTTGCATAATAGCAAAACCTAGGGGAAACATACCGCCCATCCACAGTTAACCCCTTCAGTGTCTCACACCTTTTATTTTGTGATAGTTTTTTGTTGTTGGGAAAATTAACTGATACAATGAACATTCAAACCCAGAACATGTCCATAAAGTTATATGTAACACCAAAAACACACACATGTTCTGGAATAAAGTTTTTATTTCACACCCAGGGCAGGTTCTAGACAAAGTGGGGCCCTGGGCAAAACTCTAAGTGGGGCCCCAGAATAAAACTATTTTATGACCAGTCACAGTCAGGAAGAGGCTCCCTTTAGTATGGTAAGACAAACTGTAATATGGGAGAATTTTATAGGAGATAGATGATAGGGAGATTTATGGGCAGCATGGTGGCTCCGTGATTAGCACTACAGCCTTTCTGCGCTGGTCAACATCTGCAAAGATTTTGTATGTTCTCTCTGTGTCTGCGTGGGTTTCCTCCGGGTCCTCTGGTTTCCTCCCACACTCCAAAAAATTACTGGTAGGTTGATTAGACTGTGAGGCCTATTGGGGAGAGGGACCAATATTTTCTGAAAGCAGACACTTGCCCGATTTTCAAAATTATGATCACCAAAAGGAAAACGGGGGTGAGGTCACTGGGCCACTGACCCCAAACCACCCAAGAAAGCAATACACATACAGGAACAAAAGAAAAACTAATAACGAATATAAACAACCAAGTGGTTAAAAAATCAATTTCATTTTATTATATATATATATATTAAATGACAAACATGAATTGGGCAACACACAGAAAAAATTGCACAGGACCCCCTCAGACGAAGCTGTTTCCTGGCGAAACACGTGTCGGGGCTATTGCACACTACCGACGGTCTGTATATGATCTCTTTATTTATATGCATAATATGTGGTTTTCCCTCTATTTATTGTAACCCTGTCTGTGACTTTTATTAAAACAATGTATTCCTTGCATTATTATTAGCTGCCTTACCTTGGCGTGATAGGGAGCCCTTTACATAGTTTACATCGGGTATTGTGCAATTTTTTCTGTGTGTTGCCCAATTCATGTTTGTCATTTAATATATATATAATAATAAAATGAAATTGATTTTTTAACCACTTGGTTGTTTATATTCGTTATTAGTTTTTCTTTTGTTCCTGTATGTGTATCGATTTTCAAAATTGCATCAAAGAGTTTCTAGACATAGGCGCCTGCATGCAATTTTGATTCAAACTGAAACATTTTATAAAAAATACTTAAAATTTGACTTTGATGGCAAAAAATGTGCTCCAAACAGAAAATGTTTACCTTCACATCTCCTAAATGTAATAGATGGACATGTGTAGAGTTCACAATTGTGCTATATTGATATGTTCACATAATATCACTAAAACTGTAATAACTAGATATCTGCTTTTCAGCTAGAAATTTTTAGACAGTCACAACCTGCAAAATATAGCAATAAAACAGAATAAAAAGTAAAGGCGCCATAAAACCTATAGAATTTTGAAAGCAGACAACCAGGCGATGCATTTGGCAATTAACATTTAAAATTTCCTCTAAAATATGTACAAATCCAGTTACTTATATAAAGAAAATATACTTTCCTAAAAGAGTAAGATGTGGGGAGATCATACATACCCCACACCAATATACTGTATTCACCGAAATATGCAGCAAATGGAACTGCAGAAAATTCACACAGATGTATCATTGTCTGTTCCTTACACAATGGTAACCCAAACAAATAACTATATATCCATAAACCTCTCTAATGAGATAATAAAAGTCACATTTAGATGTGCGCCATTGTATTAGCCGCACAATAACAGAACCCTCTGCGCTTCATAAGAATGAGAGTGAGAACATCATAACATAAGTGTAAATAATGGAGGATGGTGTGAAATAAAAACTTTATTCCAGAACATGTGTGTGTTTTTGGTGTTACATATAACTTTATGGACATGTTCTGGTCGCGGTGTAGTCACATTAGGCGAAGAGGATCGAATGTTCATCGTATCAGTCAATTTTCCCAACACTAAAAGACTATCACAAAATAAAAGGGAATAAGAGAGAAAGGGCCACATTTATCACTTTTGTGCGCCTAAGCGTAGTAGTTGCGCCTAAATTCTGGCGCACTGTTTTCCAGAATTATCCCAAGCTACAACCATCTGTGATAAGTTAATTTCCTGCCTCTTATTAATCACTTTACTTTAACACAGTTTAGGCGCAATGTTAGATTCGGGCACTTACATGTGATCCTGCTACAAGCTCCTCTCTGCTTCTCCCCAGAATGAAGATAACACTCACAGCAGCACCCAGGGGTGTGACACCCTGCACCCAGTGACCTCCTCAGCAGTGGCTTCTCCTGGAGGAGATCGCCTAGTGCTGGTCTTCTGCTGTACCCCTGTAATTCTGCACAGTATCCCCCTCAGACACACTGGTGATACTGTGCAGAATTACATGGGGGACACTTGTCTGTAGTATCTGCAACATTCTGCAAAGTTCTCTTCTCTTTTGCTTTGAGCTCAGGATTCTGCAGAATGTTTTGTAAATAGATGGTGATGAACTGTAAATAGAGTCTGCAGCAAGTGATGAATATCATTAGGCGCTGGATTGCTAGGATAAATGAGGGAAAGCTGGTTATTTTTGCTGCGCAGCTATTTTGCAGTTTAGTCGCAAAAATGGCGCAAAAACGGTGCGCCTGAATGAAAAGGCACAAAAAAAACAGAAAAAAACGATTGATACATGTGGCCCAAAATGTGTTCTTAGATAGTTCTGCATAGAGAAGGTTTAAAAAAAAGAATATTAGTTGATATTTTCCCTTCTCAAAATGTAGTAACATATAAAGTGAATATTTCCATTATCTGTGAGGTGCAGCAGCTCCTGTGTGCAGCAAATGCTCCCTGCAGCCTGATGGCTAAGAATCTGGATTGGGAGGGGGGGGGGGGTAATTTCAGGGGGCTGTATCTCTGGCTCTGTGAAACATAGAACCTCAATTCTTTTTTCCTCTGAAAGAAGAGAGTCTCCTCTTCTATATGAATCTAAATATGTGTTTCTAAGTTTTATGAAAATGTAGATAATAACTGCCGTTGGGAGTGATTTTTATGTATAATCAACGTTTATTAGACAAGACAAAATATATAACAGTACAATACAATGAGAAAATGACTGTACAAGGCAGATGACGCAGGATCAGAAATATCGAGAACATTTGGTCATGGTAACTTGTAAATTAGGGGTTGGAACTAATTTGTATTACATTGAATAAGAAGCCCCAAGGTGCCGTCTTGTACAGAATAACTATTGCAATATGGCCAACATGGCCGCATAAAGAAAAAGGGGATATAAACTGACAAACATATACATATAATAGGAGAAAAAAGGAAACGAGAAGGAGAGGGGGAGGGAGGGAAAAGGGGGAGGGAAAGGTGTGTGAAAAGGAGGGGATACATACAAGGGGTGGAGGACCTGTAAGACCGGGTTCCAGCGAATAGGGGAGGGCTGTGGCATGTGCCTGCCTATGATAGAAGATCGTGAAGTTCCTGAGAATTCGAGAATGTATCCCATGGGATCCAAGCCGTGTTCGCCTTGCCCGGATCTGCTGAGTCATTAGCTACCAACTCCTCCATTCTACAAATAAACCCAAGCTCCTGGATCCATTCAACTATTGTGGGAGGATGTGGGCTCTTCCAATGTCTGGGAATTACTGTACGAGCTGCGGTTAAAAAGTGACGAAGGAGGCCCTTCTTGATGGTAGAGATAGTACCGGGTATAATCGATAATAAAGCTAACTGAGGAGAGGGAGTAGCACTTTTACCAGTAACCTGATGGTAGACGTCAAAGACTTTATTCCAGAACGGCTGGAGGATCGGACAGCTCCACCATATATGGAGCAAAGTACCCACTTCCACACCGCATCGCCAGCACACGTCTGAAACCTCGGGGAAAATTCTATGAAGCCATGAGGGACATCTGTACCACCTGGAGAGTATTTTATAGTTCTTTTCCTGAGCACTACAGGGAAGTGGCATTTTGTGCGAGAATAGAAAGGCCTTATCTAGTTCCTCGTCTGTTAGTTCTATAGAGAGAGCTGTCTCCCATGCTCCGATGTAATTTGGCCTACCTGGAGTGGCATCTTCCAGCAACAGGCCATATATGGTTGAAAGAGCATGAGCTGGTGGGGAGGACAGTCTGAACAATGCTTCTAGGGCCGTGGGAGACGACCCGAACGCAGTACGATCAGGGTCAGCTGTTATGTAAGTTGTCTATGTTCTAGCCATGATAGTGAAATATCAGGGTGGGAGGCCCTCAGGGACTCCATAGTGGGGATGGTCCCACCAACCACAATCTGGCCCAGACGGGTGTCAGAAGAAGCCTCCCAACAGAGGAATCGCTGTCTACCCACGCCAGGTGGGAATGCAGGATTATGAAATAGAGGAGTCAAAGGGCCCTCCATCCTGAGTAATGTATTCTTGCTCATCAGTCTGTCCCACGTGAAGAAGAAGTATGGGGAGAATAGTGAGTGAACGAGGTCCGGCGGCCTAGAATTAACCGGGATCCAGGGAAGGTAGCGTAGCGTAGGGGATACCAAGTCGCGTTCCAGCCGGGCCCACTGTTTAGTCTCTGTATTGTAAGTCCAGTCTACCAGCCGCTGGACGATGGCCGTTGTATGATATAGTCGTGGATCAGGGAGTCCCACCCCCCCTAGCTTTTGTACGGGACAGCACGGAAAAGCTAATGCGACTAGAACCGCCTCCCCAGATAAACCTCCGAAAAGCGGTACGGAGTTTCGAGAAAAAAAAAACTTGGGGGTCGGATCGGCAGTGTCTGGAATAAGTACAGAAAACGGGGCATTGTGTCCATTTTTAAGACATTAACTCGGCCGAACCAGGAGAGGTGGCGGCCACGATACTGGCTGAGGTCGCTGAGGGTTCTCTCTAAGAGAGGTTTGTAGTTCAAGGCATACAGAGAGGAAAGGTCCGCTGAGATATAAATACCCAGGTAGCATACGTGGGAGCTCTTCCATTTAAAGGGGAATTGAGAGGCCAGGTGGAGCGCTTCAGCCCCAGGGAGGGAAACATTTAAGATCTCAGATTTTGAGAGGTTTACCTTAAAATTACTAAGGGAGCCGAATTTTGTAAATTCTTCCAAAATATTGGGGAGAGTAATTCTAGGCTGCGAGACATATAAAAGGAGATCATCAGCGTAAAGGGCCATCTTATAATGGTGGGTTCTAATTTGAAGACCATGTACACTAGGGTTCCGACGGAGGGCAACAGCCAGGTGTTCCATGGCTATAACATACAAGAGAGGAGATAGGGGGCAGCCCTGTCTGGTGCCATTCTTAATATGGAAGGGACCAGACAGGATACCGTTAGTTCGGACCTGGGCCGTGGGGGCCGAGTATAAAGCCTGTACCAGGCCCAGGAAGCGAGGACCGATGCCCAGCTGTTTCAGCGAGGCCCAGAGGAAACCCCAGTATACACGGTCGAAAGCTTTCTCTGCGTCCACCGAAAGCAAGCACATCTGCTGTCTGGTCGACTTAGCCCTGGAAATAAGAAGCAGAGTCTTATTAGTGTTATCGCGTGCTTTCCTCCCCTGAATGAAGCCCACCTGGTCATTATGGATAACGGCTGGGAGTAAGGGCCCTAGGCGGTTGGCCATTAATTTAGAGAGTATTTTTATATCCATATTAATAATGGAAATTGGGGGGTAGCTGGCGCAAATGGAGTGGTCTTTACCGGGTTTGGGGAGCACGGAAATAGAAGCCTGTAACGATTGCGGTGGAAAGGGAGCCTGGGAGGAGATGCAATTGAACGTACGCGTCAAGAATGGGACTAAGTCAGTCTTCAATATCTTATAGAAACGGGGAGTAAAACCGGCAGGGCCCGGGGACTTGCCCGCCGGTGTGGTTTTGATGACCTCCATTACCTCTGATTCAGAGAAGTCGGTCTCCAGGTCCTCGCGACCCTCCTTAGTCAGTCTTGGAAGAGCATTATCCTTAATGTATGCTTGTATTCTCTCCAGCTCTCTGGCCCCAGCCGAGTCAGATAATGGGCCCTGCAGGTTATATAAACTTTCGTAGTAGCTCTGAAAAATTGTATTAATCTCTTTGGGGTCGTGGGTCAGTCTGTCTGAACGGTCTTTGATTTGTGGAATATATGTACCGGTTGTACGGGGGTGAAGGTACCTAGCCATAGCTCTCCCACACTTATTAGAATACTCATAGAAGAAACGCTTATTCCTATCTACAGACCTCAAGTAGCTCTGGTTCAGTAATTCCTTCAGTTCCTCACGAGTATTCAAAAGTTCATTCAATACCGCCTGGGACCCACCATTTTTGTGTTCCTGATCTAGGGTACTAATCCTGGACTGAAGTGCCAGGGTTTTGGCCGATCTCTCCCACTTCAGACGGGCCCCGTGTTTAATAAATACAAGTTGAAGCATACCCTTGAGGGTCTCCCACTGCATTGGAAGTGGAGGTTGTTGTCCCGAGTGAGTAGTGAGGAACTCTGCAATTTGCTTACGGATGTCCGCAAGGCAAACAGAGTCCCTGAGAAAATTATCATTAAGACGCCACCGCCATGGCGAGGCATAGGGGCCTGGGATATCTAGAGCGAGAGAGATCGGAGCATGGTCCGACCACAAGGAAGGAGCCATTGACGCTGCGGGCCTCCATTTAAAGGCATGATGACTCAAAAAGAACATATCCAGCCGGCTGTGAGACCGATGAGCCAGGGAGTAATAAGTATAGTCTCTGGAATGCGGATGGAGGATTCTCCAAACGTCTATTAATTGTGATTCCCACAAGGCTTTACGTAGCTTCCGCATTTGGGCTGGGGCCAGGGAGGGTCGTGCCACGGAGCAGTCAACAGTAGGGTCCATCGGGAAATTAAAGTCCCCCCCCCATAACCACTATGCCCTCCGAGAAGTCCCGTAGCCTAGCCAGGAATTTACGGCAGACTCTGATCTCTATTGGGGAGGTACACTGAAGCCAGCGTCAGCAGGTGACCCCATAGCTTTATTTTTACAAAGACATATCTACCCTCGGGGTCAGTCTGGGAGTCAATAACTTCGTGCTGTAGGCGCTTGTGAATAGCAATAGATGCCCCCCTGGACTTAGCCCCCGAGTGAGTGCTGTGGAACCAAGTCGTATAGTATCTATCCCTGAGATTGGGGATGTTGTTGGTGCGAAAGTGGGTTTCCTGTAGGAATAGAAGGTCGGCCCTCAGTTTATACATACGGAATAATATCTGGCTGCGTTTCTGGGGAATGTTCAACCCCCTAGCATTGAGGGAGTGACAGGTGATCGGTGCCATAATCGTGTCTAGCGCAAGGAAATGAGCTCGGTCCTAAGTGGATAGGTACGCACTGGGGGAGGATAACAATGGGGTAGGGGGACAACAGTAGGAAAGATTCAAGGAAAGTCAAACGATGGGGAAGGGGATTCAAGAACAACAAATAAAACAATAATAAGGCAGCTTCAAGGGCTGCTAAGGTTCTAGGGTCAAATTCTGTCGTAGGCGACAGAAATGAGTCTATTGGGGTCAGGTTATACCATGAGTAGACCTGCTAGTCGTGGGGCCCACTGGGAAACGAGCTGTCTATGCAGGGCGCCCCCGGGGGCCAGGGACCGCCAAAAAAAAAGAACAACAATGTACAGTTATCCATGCCTTACTTTAAACAAAACACCGGCAGAGCAATGACGTATATAAGCAACCAATGCAACGATGCAACATTGTAAATATATAACAAGGCATCCAACAATGGGCCAATATAAAGGATACGTTTGAGGACCGGAAGCACCATTCCTGAGTAAGGGGGTAGAGACCCAAGTTGTCTTGGAGGGAGGATGCAAAGTCCAATTAAAGGCAAAGAGTCCTCATCTCAGCTGGGGGGGACCCAGGACGTCGTCTTCTCCTCTGTCAGGAGAGCGTCTCCTGCCTCTCCGGCAAGGGAACCTCTGCGGTCTTGGTGGTTGGAAGGGAAGATTGGGTGGGAGGAAAGAGGGCCAGTCTGATATAAGAACATCCGGCAAATTAAGAGCAGCAAGGAATGCAGGGAGGTCTCCAGGATGACGAAGCGCTGTTGTTAGGCCATCGCGCCTAACCTGGAGGCGAAACGGGAAGCCCCAAGAGTATGGTATATTCCTGTCCTGTAGGATGCTCAGGAGGGGCTTAAGGGCCCTGCGTTTCTGAAGTGTTAAGCGAGACAGATCAGGCAGCAGCTGGATTTCTGCATCCAGGTAGCGTACCCTGCCGGCCTCCCGTGCTCTATTCATAATTTGCTCCTTGATCTGGTATCTATGGACTCTGCAGATGATGTCCCTAGGTCGAGAAGGATCATTCGGGCTAGGGCCCAAGGCTCGATGGGCTCTGTCGAGCTCTAAAGGGGAGTCCACAGGGACCCCAAGAATGTTGTTGAATATGACTCTGAGGGTACTGTCAATCTGCTGGTTATCGATGGCTTCTGGTAGTCCCTCTGCACTCTGATATTATTCCTGCGGCCTCTATTCTCGGCATCATCCAGCTGCTCAGAGAGGGCCAGGATTTGTTGTGAGTGAAGAGAGATCTGTGTGTCATGAGCTGTGAGTCTTTCAGTAACGGTGCAATAAGAGGACTCATTGGTGGATACTCTCTGTTCAAGCTGTTGAACTTCATCGCGCAGGCCGGCCATCTCCACTCTGTACGATTGTTCAAGGCGAGCCACATAACTCTCCATATCCTCTCTGGTTGGGATGGCTCTGATATGATTGCGGAGGGCACGTATGTCTGCCAGCACACCCGCTTCAATCGGGTTGCATTGATAATTTGAAAAAGGCTGCGGGGGAATTGAGGCTGCCCTCGCGGGCGAATCACCAAGAGATTGATCAGGATCACTATCCTGGGTGTTGTTGTAGTATAAACGCGGGCTCCTTGATAAGGAGGACTCTGGAGGACCAGGAGACTGTGCTACCGGCGCATCTTGAGGCCAGGTACCAGGAGAGTCGGGGGGGGGGGGGCTCCCAGGGAGCACCTAACAGTGCTAACAGGTAAGTGTGGGGGCGATGAGCCTCTCTTGTCGCTCAGCGGGGGGGCCTTCAGGACCTTCACAGTCAGGTATATCCCTGCATCGTGGGAGGATGTAGGTGCAGCTGACCCATAAGCAATGGCCCCCTCTGTGCCTGGGGGGTAGAACTCGGGGGTCAAGGGACATAAGTCTGTGACTTTCCCTGGGTGAGATCCTGTGGCCTCCTGCTCTTGTGAGACCCTTATCGGGTCAAAGTCCAGCACCTCAGGGGGGATTTGTCGCTCACCTGTCGCTGCTGGAGCTGCAGAAGGGCTGTGCTGTGGAGTGGTGTCACTCCGGACTGGAGTGAGGCATATGCCGTTCATCCCTGACCGGAGGGCAACAAGGCCGGGAGATGTTGTGTGGGACCTCTCAGGGGGCCGCGATGGGACGTTTCCGCTCAGGGCCTGCAGCACCGGAGCGCCAGTGGCCTCTGCTATTTCCTCTGGAGCCGGGGCAGTGTCGGGAGAGGTCGGAGCCACACCAGTGCGGTGCGCGCAGTATGTCGGGGACCCGGCGGAAGTGTAGGCCCGCGCCTGAAGGTGAAAGGAGGCCGCGACATCCGCCATTTTGGCACGCTCACCATGCTGCTCCGGGAGCCCGGAATCGAGTCCCTCCGCTGGCTGTGGTCCGTGTTCCGGTGAGCAGGGAAGAGTTGTGGGAGAGGACCCTTGAGGTGGGTTGTCCGGGGGAGCCAAATCAATCAGGTCCCTTGCGTCCGCTGGTGAAGGCCGCGTGTCCTGGGAGGCCTGAGGGACCAGGTACCGGTCGATTCCCTTCGGTACGGGCCTCGTTGGGGTTGGGGTGGCAGGCCCTGTCCCCTCTTCTTTCTGGGACCCATGTGGGGTAGAATCGGGCAGGATGGATATAGATTCTGCGGCGGAATCCTGGCTAAACCCGGGAGCTAAGCAAGGTTGCTTCCTTACTACTTCATAGCCAGGCCACGCCCCCTGGGAGTGATTTTTATATATAAAAATGGCACCTGATATTGGGAGTGATTTTTATATATAAAAATGGCACCTATATGTGGAAGCTGCACAAAATTTGAGTGGAGGGGGGTTGTGTATAAAAGCCTTTAAATTCATTAAAAGGGGGACTGTTTAGAGAAAATTAGGCTATATATGTATGCAGTCCCCGGGTTACATACAAGATAGGAGAAACTATTTAGAAGAATCTGTCATGCCCCACCCTAACCAGAAGAAGATTGATGGTCGAATCCAGGGGCAACCAAAATTGTGTTCACCAGGACTGATAATGACAGGTTGGAATTATATTTGTGAAATGATAATTTTGGTTAATAACAGTGAATTGTTATTTTGTTATCCTGATTATATTTTAGACTCTTCGTGGGATTACCCCTCTAAGACTTGAGAAATCATCTAATGTGCCCAGTGCTACAACATTGCACTCATAATTCTTTCACTTAAAGGGGTATTCCCATCTGGGCATTCACATCTCATTTAATCAATTTGCCATATGTAAACATTTCTTCAATTGGATGTTATTAAAAAAAGTTCCTGTGTGAAGATAATTTCTCAAGTCATGTTGTCCCTTAGAAACTAGATAGCTTCCTCGGATACGACCACCTGACATTTTGGCAGCAGTGGCCAGACATGCGCTATTGAGTCCTGTCTGACCACCTGGCTTCAGTGTTCATTACCACAGGACGGCTGTGGGACATACAGTAACTACCGGACATTTCACATACAAAAACCATTTTGTTTCAATGTGCAATCACTCCAGCAGATCCAGTGGCCGTATCCAGTGACACAGTCTTGTATCGAAGGGACCATATCACTTATGAGAAATTATCTTCACACAAGTAATTTTTTTTTAACAACATCTAATTGAAGAAATGTTTATATATGTCAGATTAATGAAATTGAATGTGCATGCCCAGACGAGAATACCCCTTTAATGCTGAAAAGGCATTCAACAGAGTAGCCTTCTCTGCAATAAATTTGTCCCTTAAGTAGCAGGGGGTTATGACCCTGTATATAAACCCGGGTATAAAATTAATGGTTTCTATTGCCAAATCAGAAGCTCCAAACTTTCCCTCTACAGACAGTAATTCAAGTTAACTTTGATTCTTGATGTAACATTAATATAATTAAGATTAATATTTTACTAAGACAATTATTCATATTTTGAACAATGCACATCCCTAACCCCTCCCAATGTTGATTTGCCTTGAAATGACATTTGAGTGAAACTCACCTTTAGGTGAGCAAAGCCAAGATATGCTCAGCAGAGCCTCAGTCTTATTTGCATATTTTAAAAGCGTTATTTCTACAAAATGCAGGCATTCAAAAACATACAAAAAGAAGTTTCTGATAGTAGATGTCCTTATCATATCCCTGAAGTATCATGCTAACACGCTGGTAGACACTTCCAGCTCTCTGCTATTTTCTTGCTATTTCTATCTATATACAGTGGGTTGCAAAACTTAGCATACCCCTTCAAAGTTTCCACAATTTTAGACATTGCAGCCACAAGCTTAATTATACTTTACTCATATTTTATGAGATAGATCAACAGTATCAAGTATTTGTGAAATGGAAAGAAAATATTTGCTCCTCTTCACCCCATGGCCCCAGCTTCTTCTTTTTTCAGCTTGCCGGCAGTGCAATTATTCATGCAGGCAGAGAGCTAATTATTCATGCCTCCATTCTGTGTGTCTACCCACCTCCTCCATACCCAACCAAAAGATGTGAATAATTAGCAAACCAAACCAAAAGGGGCTCATGTGCTGTAGTTTGGCACTCCTGAGGCTCCTTTTCATAATTTTAAAAGCAGTAAAAAAAAGAATGGATCTTGTTTCGGGAAGTACACCCCAGCTTGTAAGTGTGCTAAGTGTAGAAGCCCTGCATCCATGTGGTAGATTTCCTTTAAACCGTTCAGTTGTAACCTTGGCTGTATGTTTTGGGTATTTGTCTTTATGAAAAATAACCCTACGATGCATATCGGGAGTCGGGTTTCCCGAAAATTACGGGTTTGCACCGAATTGCTCCGGGTTTTTGGCGCACGCGATCGGATTGTGGCGCATCGGCGCTGGTATGGATGTAACAGAAATCGGGGGCGTGGCCGTCGGAAAACCCGCAGTATTTAAAAAATACCCAGGATAGGATGGTGAACTCCGGCGGACTTTAGCGCAGCAGCGACACCTGGTGGACATCGGGCGCACGGCCATAGTGAATCGCCGGAAGACCCGAATCCTCGACAGAGAACGCGCCGCTGGATCAAGACATGACCGGGTAAGTAAATGTGCCCCATTATGTCTTTTGTAGCTTCTAATAGATTTGTTTTTTTTCTGTTTAGGTTTTGGAAATCTACCATCATAATCAGGGGCAATTGCTCATTGATCCAGACACAGTGGGGCACATTTACTTATCCGTCCCTGCACGTTTCTCGATCCGGAGTGTCTGACAAGAACGCACTGTGCTGTGATTCACAAAGATTGTGCGCCAGAATTCCTGCATGTGTCGCTTCAACGATCAGGTCAGCCAGACTTCACCATCTTCTTCCTGATGCATGTAAGTGCATGGCTTGCGACACAATTTAAAAGTTAAATCCCGCGCTCTGCCCGAATCAGTCGGATCGTCCAACAGCCCGCCCCCTCAATTTCTGTCTCATGAAAGCCCGAAAATCCGATTGCATGCGACACAATCCCCTGCTAAATCCCTGTCCCAGTGGCGCGAAAACGTCGAAAAACCTGGCGGAAATGCGGCTGCAGGACCCTTAGTGAATAAGTCCCAGTGACTTGTGACTGTGGTTATGTTCTTATGTTATATTTTAAATTTTTCTTATAATTGTCATAGCCTCCTTCCTTTTAAAATCAACTTGTCAAATTTTTCTAATGAGCCTGAAGGGCTCCTTGGGTGTTACCAGAGCCCCTCTGTGCTGCACCTTCACAGGTTGTTAAACCCCTCTGCTCCCTTAGCACTTCTCCCTCCCTCTGCCTAATGTAATCTCCTGCACACTGTAACAGCTTTTGAATCTGCAAGATTAAGGGGCTCTAGTAACACCCCGCCCTTCAGGCTCATTAGCAGTAGTTGATTTTTAGATGGAAGGAAGCCATGGATAACAAATTTAACACAGTTGCAGTATGGTTCTTCTATGAGTAAGGCTCCTTCCACACTTGCGTTGCAGATCACGTCAGATCAGGGTGCGATCAGTGTTTGGTCAGTGAAAAACGCACATTTTGCATCAGAGTGCAATCAGTTTTCAGTCAGAGTTTGTTCAGTGTCTCAGTTTTTCATGTGTGTTTTCAATGCAATTTCAATGCGTTTTTCACACGCAGATAATGCGCGTGAAATTGACTCAGGACTGAGCTCTATCTTTTCTATGGCAATTGATGCGTGAAAAACGCATTGCACTTGCATTGCACTTGCATGTGTCTCAGAGTGTAATGCGTTTTTGATGCAAAGACTTGTATGGTGCATGTCGAGATTTAAAAGCGTGTTAAAAAAACCGCGCGTGTGTGCGTGAAAAAAATTCAAGTCTGAAAAGATCCATTGGTTACAATGTGTCAGAGTGCAATGCAAGTTCTGCGTGTCAAAAGCACGCGCAAAAACGCGCGTGAAAAACGCAAGTGTGAAAGGGGCCTTAGTGTCCCTGGTTTATCATGATTGATTTCGATGGTAGTTTTCTCTAATACACAGTTCTCTCTACTCCCCTCTTCAAACAAGAGCTGCCATTTACATGGTTTACTAAATGTTTCCATGGCTTAAAAAAATAAATATAGAATACTAGTCTTTGCAGAACACAAAAGGCTCTTAAACAGAATGCAGAGTGTGCTTTGGATTTCTGCCATGACATTTACAAAGTTCACTAAAGAGTTTGGCAGGATTTTGTCACCCCGGACATAAATATGGAAAATGATTTATAACATTTAATCAAACATGAATAAAATATTTACATATATAATGTATAAGTCTAATGTATGTAGATGTTTATACTCACAAATTTATAACATAATAATACAGTAAAGAGATTCTTATTGGGCACAGAGCAGCGCTACTACTTCTACTGTTTATATATGGGTGCAGCAAATAACTTCTACTCCTACTTTATCTGGCCATAGCACAGCACCTACAGTACCCTTCTTTCCTACATATCTGGCCATAGTACTATTATCATATTTTTTTCGGCCTACAAGGCACAACTCTAATAAATGCATGCTACGACTTCTAGGTTCGTATATAAGGCGCACTGGAGTATAAGGCGCAGGATCAAATGCATTACCTAAAAATGACCAGCAGGTGGCAGAGCTGTGCATAGTTCAAGTCAGCTACACTTCCCGGGAAACTTGTCTTCAGCGTGTCAGAGAGCTTCGATCTCAGAGGTATGGGCTGCTGGGGGGTAATGTAGGGTGATGCAGCAGGGGTTAAGCGGTCTCCCTCTGCCCCTTCTCCTTCCCTCCTCAGCCAGGTTGTTATTCCTGTGGGGTTCCCTGTGGCTCCTTCTCTTTCCCCTGTTACAGGGCTGTCAAGTATGGGGGATTGTTTACTGATGATGATGATTGCCTCGTGGTCGGCACTATGTCAGCTCCGGTCTCTCCCTGCTAGGGGAGGGCAGGATGGGCACAATGTTAGTTGTGGTGCCAGGGCACTTCAAATGCAGGACATTTCTGGGGATGGAGCTATTAAACACTGGTAAATGTACAGTACATCTTGTTTGTAGTACATTTCTGTAAGGCGCACCGGCCTATAAGGCACACCTTTGATTTCTGAGAAAATTAAAGGATGCGCCTTATAGGCCGAAAAATACGGTAGACTTATGTATATATGGGCACAACACATACCCATTAATCCTTTCCTACATATCTGGGCATAGCACATTACTACTTTTATGCTGCATTATCTTGGCACTGGATTTTCCCTTTTTTTTTTTGCAGTAATTGGACCAAGAATCATCAATAAAGCTTCATTACAGACACCTTACCGCTGGTCATTGCATTTTGGAACTATAGTAAAGCATCCAGAGAGGTTCACAAGAGGACACAGAGTGCTGAGGGGTCAGTCTTTAACTAGGGGTCGTCTAAGTCGGTGTCCTTAAGTAGGGGACCACCTGTGTATATATATATACTCCAGGATAGCATCTCTAACAAACCCCACAAATATTTTCCCCACCACAGCAGTTAGACTCACGGGTTTGTAGTTTCCAGGATCGCTTTTTGATTAGGTTAGTTAGGTTAATGCTGGGAAATTAACCTGAGTGCCGCAAGGGCCTGTTGGGTTGACGACTCAGTGAAGCAATCCACTCCCCTCTCCCACCACATGGACAGCCTATAGGAAAAAGGAATCGCAGCGAAGTGTAGGGAAAAGCTCAGTATTTAGGGGGGAATTGTGAGGGTCAAAGTAATGATTATGTGTCCATAATAATTATATGCTTTATGATTGTATACATGTGCCCTTTGCCCTATATTTTTGTACACTGTCTGTTATGAAATACAGAGCTTTTCCCTTACATCAGTTTTAACCAGACATGCAACTGTCAGCGAAACTCAAGTCTTATGATCAAAAAGCAGATGTTTGTTAAGAATAGCATCAGCATCCAGACTAGCGGTCGATTTACTGTAGACAATGGTGACTGGAAATTCCCCTGGCATAGCAACCAAGGCCTAGTTTTGAGGACCAATCAGCAGGGGTCGGGGGCCAGACATATATGCTTAGCTATAACCAATTATAATGATTTTAATGTATGTAACCACACCTTTTTGTAAGGGTATAAGAAGCTATGTATCAGGAAATAAAGACACAGTTCATTTCTCTTTTCTGTACGGCAAGTTAGGAGCATGAACTTAGGATAAAACAGAATTTCAGTCTTCTGTCTTTTCTTATCAAAACGTGCACGCATGCTCAAATAATTTGGGGTGTCTGAGAGAAGAGTGTATTGGCGGTTTTGCGCTGCCCCGTCATATATATATATGTGATGGTATAAACAATTTAACAGATAAACCATGGAAAATCAGTTACTGTGTTGCTGTTGCATTTGTCCCGCCCTCAGATTCCTGAAATACATGTGTTATTTGTCACACAACTCCCTTACGAATTATTTCCCAGGGATTTCCTTTGAATCCCGCCAAAGCTGCTGGTGGCATTAACGAGCTGGCGGCACGTGGGTGCCGCCATGTTGGCTCTGATCGTCACTCCCCGTTACGTCATCGGGGAGCAGCGATCCATTGTCATGACACACAGTTGATGACGTCACGCCGCCGGTCACTGTGAGGAGACGGGAGCCGCGGGAGCCACAAGGAGACGGGAGCCATGGGCCGTGGGAGCAGTATATTACTAAGCTGGGGGGCTGTATATGGGATACAGTATATTACTAAGCTTGGGGGGGGGGCTGTATATGTGCGGCCATATTTTATTTAAGCTGTATATGGGAGCCTTATATAATTTAATTAGGGGGTGAATAACGAAGACTTTAAAGGGCACCTACCACCACGATTCTACCTATAAAGGTGGAATGGGTGGTAGGTGGATGAATGGGACGTGGAGTAGCTGGACATGAGGCTACTAGTCGCGGCTACTCCTCGCCCCAGTAGCCTTGTTCCTCCGCCTACCAGGTAATCTTCGGTGTGCAGCTCGTCGTAGCTGCGCGCCCTCGTCCGAATACCCTGCGTTCTGCACATGCGCAGAACGCAGGCCTACGGGTGCGCGGCCGTAGCTCCGAGGCCTGCGCTACTGCACATGCGCAGAACGCCGGGTACTCGGATGAGGGTGCGCAGCTACGAGGAGCTGCGCGTCGAAGATTACCTGGTAGGCGGAGGAACGAGTCTACTGGGGCGTGGAGTAGCCGCGATTAGTAGCCTCATGTCCGGCTACTCCACGCCCCAGTAGCCGCTTAAAAAAATTAGCATATACAAGCAATAAAGTTTATAAAAGGATAGCCGGGACGTGAGGATTAGCCCAAAAAAGGGCTATCCTCACGTCCCATTCATCCACCTACCAACCTTCTACCTTTATAGGTAGAATCGTGATGGTAGGTGCCCTTTAAATATATGAGAGCAGGACTTTATAAAAATAAATTTTATATATTTGCATCATGTAAAACAAATGTTGGGGGGGTCTGTATTACTATATGAGGGGTGTTGTATAGAGATGGGCGAATTTGTTAAAATTCGTTTCGTCCCGATTCGCCGAATTTTTCGAAAAAATTTGATTCGACCTGAATCGAATCAAAACGAATCACGTTAAGAAACAGGCATTTCCTGGCTGCAGAGAGCCTGTAGGGTGTTGTAGAACGTTGTGCCATTTTAAAATATGCATAGGGAGCGTGGTTTGGTCTTCAGACAATGCTGTGTTTTAGTATGACATGCACATGACAGCTGCGGCTCTTAGAATCGCTTCACTCTTCACTTTCATGTGCACTTACATAGGCTAACTTCCCCAAATAAGCGAAGCGGGAACGCAGCCTGACAAGGTAACGTCTGTGCCAGCTCGAAAGGACCGAGCTGAGGGCCAAGATCCCACTATAACATCAAGAGTGCACTCTTTTTACACTGACATCAGATTATTCCATGGATTACGACAGAACCTGTTCTGTTAAACGTGGATACATGTGGAAAGCCCCCCAAAAGAGTGAAGAGGATGTCAGCAGTAATTTTGCATTGACGTCACTGATCATTTTGCCCTTCTTTTCACGCATCAGTGTCCTCTTTCAATCGGTCAATAATTCATCAGTATTGCTAAAGCCAAAAACAAACAGGAGTTGATCCAGAATAGAGATGAGCAGCAAATGGGATACTTGCATCTCCTTTGTGTTCTGTATCCACTCCTGCTTTTGGCTATCAATCCTGAGGCTTTTCATTCTTACTGACAGATGAAATGAAGGGGAATACCAAACATAGTGACAACGTCATAGAGTGATGGAGGGTGAAAACAGCATTATGGAAATCACAGGGTGTTCCAGGGAGACAGCGGTCAGTTGGCAGCAGCATGAGTAGGCTGCAGAGTGGCACAATGACAAATTATGGAGGTGGCGGAAACATGGTAGGCCACAAAGTGGCACAATGATAAGAGTGTGGAGGTGGCGGCAGCAGAAGCAGCAGCAGGAGCACACAGGTGGCAGCAACATGGTGGCAGCAACAGGGATAGCCACAGAGTGACGTGGGATCCCCCTTATTAACCCCTTAAGGACGCAGCCATTTTGTAGCTTAAGGCTCAGCCCGATTTTTTGGATTCTGACCTGCGTCGCTTTATATGGTTATAACTTTTGAACACTGTTACTTATCAAAACGATTCTGAGATTGTTTTTTCCCCACATGTTGTACTTCATTTTAGTGGTAAATTTTGGCTGATAAGTTTTGCGTTTATTTACAAAAAAAAAGAAAATATGATACATTTTTTGAAAAATTTGGCATTTTCGAAATTCAAAATCATTTCGTTTTCAGGCAGATAGATTTACCACCTAAATAAGTTGCTGAATAACATTTCCCATTTGTCTACTTTACATTTTCATAATTTCTGAAATGTCTGGATAATTTATTTTGATGTCACGCGGCTTACAAAAAGAATATCGCTTTTCCGGATTTTCAGAATTGACTATTTTGGGGATAAATACAGTTTTGAATGAAATTTTACATATTTAGCATCAAAACCCCCTATATAACCAACCCATTTTCAGATCTGCACCCCTCAAGCTATCAGAAACCGCTTTTACGAAGATTGTTAACCCCTTGAGATCTTCATAGTAATTGAATCAAAATGGAGGTGAAATTTAGAATGGTCAAATTGTTCCCTTATACGTTCATTTAGCACTAAAATTTACACATTTCCAAAATATAAAAAGAGAAAACCCACCATACAATTTGTTCTGCAATTTCTCCTGAGTACAAAGACCCCCCACATGTGGCTGTGACTTGTTTTATGGGGGCACAGCGAGGTGCAGAAGGGAAGGAGGGCGCTGCAGCTGCCAGGATTTTAGTTTCCTCATTGGCCCCTTTTGAAGGCTATAAAATTTTCGCTTTTTCGTTATTTGGGCCATGTGATGCCATTTTTTTTTGCGCGATGAGATGCTTTTTCCAATGTTACCATTTTGGGGTTGGTATCACCTATTGTTGAAAATTTAGGAACTTTTTTTGAGGGCAGGAGTAGAAAAGCATCAATTCTGTACTGGATTTTTTACTCTTTTTTTTTTGGTGTTCACCGTATAGACTAGTAATCATGTTATCTTTATTCTATGGGTCGATACGATTACGGGGATACCAGACTTGAATATATTTTCTTACGTTTTACTAAATTTGTCAAACAAAACCCTAATGTGGGGAAAAATCTATCATTTATGTATTGCCGTCTTCCAAGTGGCATAACATTGTTACTTTTTTGGCTACGGAGCTGGTTGATGGCTTATTTTTTGCGGGACATGTTGTACTTTGCACCAGTATCATGACAGAGTACACATGGTTTTTTGATCACATTTTATAGCATTTTTTGTGGGATTGAATAGCTAAAAATCATAATTTTTGGAAGGTTTATAGCAGTTTTTTTTACGGCGTTTATCGTGGGGGTTCAATAATGATTTACTTTTATTCTACGGGTTGTTACGGAGGCGGTGATACTATATATGTGGGGTTTGTGTTATGATTTAGACTTTTTTTTTAGTTATATGTCTCTTTATATGTTTTGGGGGTTTTGGGCATTTTTAGTGATTTATTACTTTATTTTTTTATTGAATAACATTTTTTTTTTTACTTTTTCACTTTTATACCATGGGAAATGAACAAGCAATCATCTGATTGCTTGTTCATGATAATATTCTGCAATACTCATGTATTGCAGAGTATTATCAGTGTCAGCCTATACACTTGCATAGGCTGGCACTGTGCCAGTAAGATGACGTCACAGACGCCATCTTACCGGCAATTCTTGCAGGTAACTCTGGGGTCCAGAGTAACACCGCGATCTCCGATCGCGGGTGCTTAACCCGTTAAATGCCGCGGTCAGCGCGACCGCGGCATCTAACATGCCTCTTGGGGTTCTTTCCCCCACGATCGGCCCCCCCGAACCCTTTTACCCTTGTTACATTGGGGTGCCGGCTATCAGTCACAGCCGGCACCCCGTGTTTCCCGATGCCGGTTCGGCTCAGATCTTGAGCTGAACCGGCATGGGCTCAGCGTCCGATATATCGGACGCTGAGCGCTAAGTCATTGAGCTCAGCGTCCGATATATCGGACGCTAAGCGTTAAGAGGTTAATAGGGGGAAACCCACATTCTTTTTTTTCATATATTGGCAAAAAAAAAAATGACGTGAGGTACCCTGTACCCTGATTGTCCAAATCAGCCTGATACAAAAAAAAAAGCAGCAGCCTGCCATTACTGAGCTGGGATAGCCCACTGCTAGGGGGCTATTCCAGCGCAAGAATAACAGCCTGCAGCCGCCCCACTACCTGACCATCTATAGACGGTCAGGTACTGGTTTGTACCCAGCTCTTCCCGGCACCCCTGGTGGCGCTGGGTACCGAGGTAATAGTATTGGCGTTAGTGTAAATTTGTCCAAAAAAAGGGCAAACACTAAAGCCAGCCGTCAACTAAACAGCCCCACTACTATGGCAAACTATACGAAGTGACACAAAAAACCCACACATTTTTAATAACAAAAAGAAAGTTTTATTGAAAAAAAAAGAACACACACCCTCGTTGACCATTTTATTTGTAAAACAAAACATGCTGGTCATCAACGTAATCCTTCAAATCCGAAGTAGTCCACTGCATGCATGGTCCTGGAAGACAAAAAAACATACACAAAAAAAGGGCTTGTTGCCAAGGGGATTGAGGTACATGCTCGTTGCCAAGGGGAGTGAGGTACATGCTTGTTGCCAAGGGGAGTGAGGTACATGCTCGTTGCCAAGAGGAGTGAGGTGCATGCTCGTTGCCAAGGGGAGTGAGGTGCATGCTCGTTGCCAAGGGGAGTGAGGTGCATGCTCGTTGCCAAGGGGAGTGAAGTGCATGCTCGTTGCCAAGGGGAGTGAGGCACATTCTCGTTGCCAAGGGGAGTGAGGCGCATGCTCGTTGCCAAGGGGAGTGAGGCGCATGCTCGTTGCCAAGGGGAGTGAGGCGCATGCTCGTTGCCAAGGGGAGTGAGGCGCATGCTCGTTGCCAAGGGGAGTGAAGTGCATGCTCGTTGCCATAGGAAGTGAGGTACATGCTCGTTGCCACAGGGAGTGAGGTACATGCTCGTTGCCATAGGGAGTGAGGTACATGCTCGGTACATGCTCGTTGCCAAGGTGGACTAAAATACTGCGGTAAATGCATATATATATATATATATATATATATATATATATATATATATATATACACACATATATGCCCCCTATGTACAAGAATATAACTACTATATATTGCCAGCCAGCCCCCCCAGTATACAGCCAGCTCCCCATTATATAGCCAGAAAGCCCCCTCCCCCCGCAGTATATGGCCACCCAGCCAGCCCCCCCAGTCTATAGTCAACCAGTCCCCCAGTATACAGCCAGCCCCCCTGTGTATAACCAGCCAGCCTTCCCCCCATGTATAGCAAGCCAGCCCTCCCCCGTGTATAGCCAGCCAGCCCCCCCAGTATACCGCCAACTAGACCCCACAGTATACAGCCAGCCAGCCCTACCAGTATACAGCCAGCACCCCTATATATAGCCAAACAGCCCCCTCCCCCCGAAGTATATGGCCAGCCAGTCCCCCAGTTTGTGGCCAGCCAGTCCCCAGCAAATAGCCAGCTTGCGTTCCCCCAGTATACAGCCTGCCCCCCAGATATATACCCAGAAAGCCGCCTCAGTATACAGCCAGCCCCCCTGTATCTAGCCAAACATCCCCCAGTACACAGCCTGTCTCCCTGTATCTAGCCAAACATCCCCCAGTATACAGCCTGTCCCCCTGTAAATAGCTAAACAGCCCCAAGTATACAGCCTGCCCCCTGTATATATCCATAAAGCCCCCTCTTCCCGCAGTATGTAGCCAGCCCCTCCCCAGCAAATAGCCAGCTTGTGCTCAACCCCAGTATACAGCCTGCCAGCCCCCCTCACTATATACAGCTAGCCAGCCCCCATGTAGTATACAGCCAGCCAGTCCCCATGTAGTATACAGCCAGCCAGTCCCCATGTAGTATACAGCGAAGCCAGCCCGCGTGTATGCAGCTTAGCCAGCCCCCATTGTATACAGCCTAGCCAGCCCCCGTGTATACAGCCTGCACCCGTGTATACAGCCAGCCCAGCCCCCCGTATTTACAGCCAGCCCAGCCCCCATGTATACAGCCTGCCCAGCCCCCATGTATACAGCCTGCCCAGCCCCCGTGTATACAGCCTGCCCAGCCCCCGTGTATACAGCCTGCCCAGCCCCCTTGTATACAGCCTAGTCAGCCCCCGTGTATACAGCTTAGCCAGCCCCTGTGTATACAGCCTGCCCATCCCCCGTGTATACAGATTAGCCAGCCCCCGTGTATACAGCCTGCCAGTCGGAAAAAAAACAAACCATAAACTCACCTTTCTTGGCGTTCCCCCGGAGCTCCGATGCTTCATCCACTCCATCCCACGGTGACAGCTCAGTGAGCGCTGGCGGCTCACAGACTGTGACGTCAGCGTGGCGTCACGGTCTGTACGACGCCGGCACACACTGAGCTCCGGGGGAACGCCAGGAAAGGTGAGTTCATGGTTTGTTTTTTTCCGACCGGCCCCTCCAGCCCCGGACCGGCCTGCACCGGCCCCAGACTTAGCAGCCCACGGGGAAAAATCCAGGTGGGTCATATGGCCAGTCTGCCCCTGCATGAGGGGAAAAAAAACAACTTCGTTCCCGCGAATCAGCATAAACCTTGGCTTCGTGACAAATCGAATTTTTCCTGAAATTCGAACCGAAGTTAGAAGCATTAGAATCGATTCGCCCATCTCTAGTGTTGATTGATGTGCTGTGCATGCTATAATTCCAGTAGAATAATTATATATAATGAAGGGATGTTTTATATGTGGGGTATCGTGAGGTCACTTGTGTTGTGAGGGGTATATATTATTTAGGAGCACAGTGTTGTTATCCAAGAGACTTTATACTGTAAGTGACTGTGATATTTTTAGGAACGCCGGGTGGAGATTTGCTGCACAGAGCTGTAGATATCTAGCCGTCAATTCAGCCCTGATACATCAGAGAACCAGGAATAAAGTCCTCCTGATTGTCATCTATAAAGTACTAGATGCCACTAATGACTCTCAGAACCTGTAGTCAGTCACACAGTGTCAGTGAGCCTGTCTGTGGGGATGTTAATTGTTAGTAAAGTTTTCAGCATTTACTAAACAGGGACCGAGCGGGAGGCTGTAACGTCCGTGCCTGAACATCGCTCTATCCGCAGTTGGCGGAATACATGGTGTTTATTTGTGTGTGAACTGTGGCTTAATTCTTGTGTTTGGATTAACTGAGCCACACCCTGCTCCTTGCATTTCTGTTTTGCCCAGCAAGGGTTACCACCCTGATGGACAGTTCCCCCAGTGTGCTGTTGGAGGCGTGTCCGGGATCGGCCTTATATACCTGCCCATTCCCATCATACCTTGCGGGTTATTTTGAGTCTTGTCTCCAGTTCAGTTTTAACTGTCTCCGTTTGTCTGCCTGTATCTGTACCTGACCTGTATATAATCTGCTTGATCTTGTACTGACCTGTATATAACCCATTTGATCTTGACCTGACCTGTGTTCCTGTATCTGGATCTGACCTGTGTTTTATCTGCCTGAAGACCTGTATATATCTGTTGTTTTGTCCCTGTCTCAGTCCTGTGTTTGTATTCTGTGCACCAGTGTGAACACTAGTCTATTCCTGTATTCCGGTTACCTGTTCAGTCTTGTATTGGTTTCGGTTTACCTGCTTTAGGCCAGGGCTTAGCCCGCAGGGTGAGTTTGCCACACTTACCTAGTCTGACAGCTAGCGCCAAGCCTGGTTGTGGTTGTGTGTTTGCTGGACAGTTGCTGACAGAGCCATTTTAATATTTGCCTCAGGCAGCAAATATGCTAGAATCGGCCCTGGATCTATCAAAATATAATACTTGTTTCAAAAGTTATTTTGCCATTTTGAAAAATATAAAGAATTCAATAAAAAGTCATCAAGAGGTTGTAAAGTCCTAAAAATAGAAGCATTTTAAACACCATCAAGCGTAAAAAATGACACCATCCACAGCTCTGTACACCAAAGTATAAAAAAGTTATTAGCGCCAGAAGACGGCAAAATAAAGATTTTTTTTGTACAGGAGATTTTAACCCCTTAAGGACGCAGCCATTTTACAGCTTAAGCTCAGTCCCATTTTTTAGATTCTGACCTGCGTCTCTTTATATGGTTATAACTTTTGAACACTGTTACTTATCAAAGCGATTCTGAGATTGTTTTTTCCCCACATGTTGTACTTCATTTTAGTGGTAAATTTTGGCTGATAAGTTTTGCGTTTATTTACAAAAAAAAGAAAAAAAAGATGAATTTTTAGAAAAATTTGGCATTTTCGAAATTCAAAATCACTGCGTTTTCAGGCAGATAGATTTACCACCTAAATAACTTGCAGAATAACATTTCCCATTTGTCTACTTTACATTTTCATAATTTTTGAAATGTCTGGATAGTTTATTTTGACGTCACGCGGCCTACAAATCGAATAGCGATTTTCCGTATTTTCAGAATTGACTATTTTGGGGATAAATACTGTTTGAAATCAAATTTTACATATTTAGCAACAAAAACCCCCTATATAACCAACCCATTTTCAAATCTGCACCCCTCAAACTATCAGAAACAGCATTTACAAAGATTGTTAACCCCTTGAGATCTTCATAGTAATTGAATCAAAATGGCGGTGAAATTTAGATTGGTCAAATTTTGTCGGTTATACGTTCATTTAGCCCTAAAATTTACATATTTCCAAAAGATAAAAAGAGAAAACTCACCATAAAATTTGTTCTACAATTTCTCCTGAGTGCAGCGACCCCACACACGTGGCCGTTACTTGTGTTATGGGGGCACAGCGAGGCGCAGAAGGTAAGGAGCACCCTGCAGCTGCCAGGATTTTAGTTTTCTCGTTGCCCCCTTTTGAAGGCTATAAAATTTTCGCTTTTCCGTTATTTGGGCCATGTGACGGAATTTTTTTTGCGGGACGAGATGCTTTTTCCAGTGTTACCATTTTGGGGTCGGTATCACCTATTTTTGAGAATTTAGGAACTTTTTTTGAGGTCATGAGTAGAAAAGCATCAATTCTGTACTGGATTTTTTACTTTTTTTTTTTTTCGTGTTCACCGTATAGCCTAATAATCATGTTATCTTTATTCTATAGGTCGATACGGTTACGGGGATACCAGACATGAATATTTTTTCTTATGTTTTACTAAATTTGCCAAATAAAACCCTAATGTGGGGAAAAATCTATCATTTTTGCATCGCCGTCTTCTAAGTGGCATAACATTGTTACGTTTTTGGATACAGAGCTGGTTGATGGCTTGTTTTTTGCGGGACATGTTGTTCTTTGCAAAGGTATCATTCTGGAGTACATATGTTTTGTTGATCACTTTTTATTGCATTTTTAGTGGGATATAATAGGTAAAAATCATAATTTTTGGCGGGTTTTTTTACTTTTTTTTTTACGGCGCTCATCATATGGGTTCAATAGTTATTTAGTTTTATTTTATGGATTGTCACGGACGCGGTGATACTATATATGTGGGGTTTGTGTTATGATTTAGACTTTTTTGAGCGTTATATATATCTCTTTATATGTTTTGGGGCTTATGGGCATTTTTAGTGATTTATAAAGTAATTTTTTTTTGAAAAACATTTTTTTTACATTTTTTTACATGATCCACCATGAGATATGAACAAGCAATCATCTGATTGCTTGTTCTTGATAATACTCTGCAATACTAATGTATTGCAGGGTATTAGCAGTGCCAGCCTATGCAGATGCATAGGCTGACACTTTGCCTTTAAGATGACGTCACAGACACCATCTTAAAGGTAATCCCTCCAGGCTTCTCTGGGGTCCCGATCGGACCCCAGAGGTGCCAAAACAGTGATCGCCCCCCCCCCCCCCCGAAAACGGTGCAGGGGGGCCGATCGTGGGGTAAAGACCCCCAGAAGGCATGTTAAATGCCACGGTCGCATTGACCACGGCATTTAACGGGTTAAACACCCGCGATCGGAGCCACTCCGACCGCGGGTGTTAGCCGGGGATGTCAACGGTAGATTACCGTTGAAATCCCGCGGCTAACGATGCCGGTTCGGCTGCTATGCAGCGCTGAACCGCCATCGTCTCTGTGCAGTAGCTGTACTGCGCTGAGCGCTATTCGCGGGACCCAGCGCAGTACAGCTACGGCGCAGAGCGCTAAGGGGTTAATTTTTGTAAATGTTTGAAAACATTATAAAACCTATACAAATTTGGTATCCCCGTGATCGTACTGACCCAATGAATGAAGTAGACATGTAATTTGGGGTGCACAGTGAAAGGCGTAAAATCCAAGCCCACAAGAAATGGCGAAAATGTGTTTTTTCATCATTTTCACTGCATTTAGAATTTTTTTTTCTGCTTCCAAGTATATGGCACAGAAAATTAAATACCACCACTATGAAGTGCAATTTGGTACTTAAGGGGTTAAATCCAGCCTCACTTTCTGCAATGGTTTTGTTCTCTGATTGCTGAATCAATTTTCACCCATCTACTGTGTCTTTAAATCCAGTCTCACTTACTGCAATGGTATATATCTGTTAATTGCCCTAGTATTGCATGTGTCTGTTTCTTTCTCTAACATTTGACCCTTTTCTGTCCTACCTGATTTAATGTTCATCTATGCCCCTCAATGAGTTTGTTTTTCTCTGTTTAGAACTTGATCCACATGTGTTAAGTCTCCTAGATTGTTTTACAAGCTAAATGAGGGCCTGGTCTCTTGTCTTCTCTGGGTATAAATTTAGTGATAGTATGGGATGCTTGCATTCTTGGTAAGTATAATAATATTCTGACAAGTATGCTGCAATTATACATTGCAGTTAGACAGGGCAGGATACAGGTAAGATGGCAGAGAAAAAATGAACAATTATTTTTGTCTAAAAATGTTTTCCATTTTCGCTCTGTTTGCTATGGTTGTTTTACTTTCCTACCGTCCATTGATCCCACCAGGACCAAGTACCCATATCAATGCCTCACTTCTTCACTCACCTTTGTACACCACTCACATACTCTATACTTTATGTAACCACACTAACTTAATCACAGTCTTCTGCTGTCAGGCAAGAAATAACTTCTTATAAATCTCTAAAGCATGGTTTGTCTCTTCTCTTTCTCCTTCTGCTTGCTGCAGGGGACATCTCTCCTAACCCAGACCCACCTTCTGCTTATTTCAACACTTCACACAGAAACTCTGCTAACCTTATAAAGATTCAGTGTACCCCCTCTTCTCCTCCTCCACCCGTAACCTTTTAAATGTGCTCTTTGGAATGCCTGCTCTGTTTGTAATAAACTAGAATCAGTTCATGACCTCTTTAATTCCAAGTCCTTTGACATACTTGCCATCATGGAAACATGGATCAAGCAGGATAACTCCGCCTCACTTGCGGCATTGTCTTATGGCGGTTTACACTTTTCTGACTCTTCCAGACCTGAGAATCGGCACGGAGGAGGGGTAGGCACACTTCTCTCTCCACAATGCACTTTCCTGGTCATTCCTCCTGTACCCTCTCTTACTTTTCCATCTTTTGAGGTTCACACCCTCAGACTTTTCTGCCCATTCTCTCTTTGTGTGGCTGTAGTATACCGTCCTCCTGGCTCACCCTATCAGTTTCTTGACCACTTTGCCTCTTGGCTCTCTCACTTTCTATCCTGTGACATTCCAACCAGCATCATGGGAGACTTCAACATCTCTGTTAACACTCCCATTTCCCCTCCAGCCTCTCAACCATTATAACTAACTACTTCTCTCAGTCTTTCACAACTCGACTGCGATTCCCCCACTCATAATGAGGTAAAGAAACCCATGTGCAATAGATACTCACAACTCACAGAAAACTTCTCCTGTCCAAACCTGGCTACTAACCACTATAATCATACTGTCAGAAGTGCGCTAGATGAGATAGCACCACTCACTATCCGAAATTTTAAGCATACACGCAGGCAACCTTGGTAAACCGAACAAACTCGCTTCCTTCGGCAGTGCTCCAGGATTGCCGAATGTCTGTGGAGAAAGTTGTGCACATATGCAGACTTTTTAAACTTCAAATTTATGCTAAAAACGTATAACTCTGCCCTTCACCTTGCTATTTTACTAATCTAATTTCCTCTCTCTCCAACAACCCCAAAAGGCTCTTCGATACACTTCACTCCTTACTAACACCAAAGGTGCAGCCACTGGTCACAGACCTTGGGGCTGAAGATCTGGCCACCTACTTTAAGGATAAAATTGATTATATTTGCCAGGAAATAATTGCTCAATCCTCTTACCCCACTAATCCACTTCCCTCCGCTGCCTTACCTTGTTCACTCTATTCCTTTGAGCCGATCACAGAGGAAGAGGTGTCCAGGCTCCTTTTTTCTACTCGACCCACTACCTGCATCAGTGACCCCATCCTCTCACATCTCGAACAGTCTCTCTCCCCAGCTGTCATTTCTCACCTCACTAAAATCTTCAACCTCTCTCTCTCTTCTGTTGTCGTTCCCTCTTCTTTCAAGCATGCTGTTGTTACCCCTTAAGTAAAGAAACCTTCACTGGACACATCCAATGCTACTAACTACAGACCAGTTTCTAACCTCCTTTACTCTCCAAACTCCTGGAACGCCTGGTCTTTTCTAGACTTACCCGCTATCTCTTAGCCAATTCCCTCCTTGACCCAATCCTTGACAATCTGGTTTCCACTCTATGTATTCCACTGAAACTGCCCTTTCTAAAGTCTCCAATGATCTCCTCACTGCAAAATCCAAAGATGACTATTATCTCCTCATTCTTCTGGATCTATCGGCTGCGTTCGATACTGTGGACCACCAGCTCCTCCTCAAGATGCTTTGCTCCATTGGCCTAAAGGACACTGCACTCTCTTGGTTTTCTTCCAATCTCTCTGGCTGCTCAGTGTCTGCTTTTCTGGATCTTTCTCTTCTCATCTTCCTCTCAGTGTCGGGGTTATTCAGGGCTCAATTCTAGGTCCTCTTCTCTTCTCCTTCTATACTGCCCCCATTGGACACACCATCAGCAGATTTCAAACACAAACGTATAACACCTTCACTACTCGGTAGATTTGGTTTCTAGCTTCTGCACGTACCATCACCCCTGCCTTAATCCAGAACACTAGTGAATGTCTCTCTGCTGTCTCTAACATCATGTCATCTCTCTTCTTGAAACTTAATCTTGTCTTTCCACCATCTATTAACTTACCCAACCCTGACCTCTCCCTCTCTGCCTGGGGATCACTATAGTACCGAGGCAGCAGGCCCGCTGACTTGGGGTTGTGCTAGACTCTGACCTCTCCTTTTCACCATATCTCTTTTCAATTTTCAATCTCTCGCTCACTCTTGCCAGATGGATTTCAGAAACATCTCCAGTATCCAACTGTTTCAGACAATTGAAACCTCTAAAACGCTAATTGTTGCACTTTGTTGATTCACTCTCAACCAGACTACTGTAACTCCCTACTAATCGGTCTTCCACTTGCTAAACTCTCTCCTCTACAATCTATTCTTAATGCAGCAGCCAGGCTCATTTTTCAGACCAAACCCTACACGGATGCCTCCAGTTTGTGCCAATCACTGCACTGGCTACCCGTCTCCTTCCATATTCACTTTAAAATAATACCCCTCATCCACAAAGCTTTTCTTTGATCTCTTTGATATTAGATTCAACTGTAAATAAGATGGCAGCTGATGTCTGGTTCAAGCAGTAGAATTTTTATTTATTAAATTATTTAGTAGATTGTTTATATTGTTCGCTTGTAAGGAATGGCAGGACCATTCTGCAACCTGTTGTGTCAACACCTTCATCCTCATAGTCTGTAAGCTCTTGTGAGCAGGGCCATCACTCCTATTGTTCCATATGACTGTTTGTTCTTTGTAATGTAATATATTTGTATATGTCCCCTAAGATTTGTAAAGCGCTATGGAATTTGATGGCGCTATATAAATAAAGATTATTATTATTATGTGTGCCTTAGGGAGACTTCACATGCAGCAAGTCTGGCCTAGGTTTGTGACATGTGTGGATTGATCCATATATTGAGTGTATTGCATGTGTGATGATGCGTTTGCCTGCATGTGTGTCTGTTTTCATGTATCTGTCTGTCAGCATGTGTGTGTGTTTGCCTCCATGCTTGTCTGTATGTCTGCATGTATCTGTATGCATGTAGCTATACTTGTGTGCATGTGTATCTGCCTGTATATAAGTCTTGCTGCATGTGTGAATGTTGCTGGTTTATAGACTAAAAATCTTAATCACCTCCAATGTACATGAGAAGGAGAGAGGGTTCTGTGTCAGAAGTTATGTGTATTATGAGGTCACACAGCAGATGAGATTATGAGTAGAGATGGGCAAATTTTTCAAAATTCGATTTGACCAGGTTCGGCAAATTTTGCGAGAAAATTTGATTCAACCTAAATAGAATCATGTCGAATCATGTTAAAAAACAGGTATTTCCTGGCTGCAGAGAGCCTGTAGGGTGTTGTAGAATGTTGTGCCATGCTCAAATATGGATAGGGAGCGTGGTTTGGTCTTCAAACAATGCTGTGTTTTAGTATGACACACACATAACAACCGCAGCTCTTATAATCGATTCGCTCTTCAATTGCAATGGCACTTACAGGGGCCAACTTGACCAAATAAGTGAACTCTTTTTACACTGACATCACATGATTCCATAGATTACGATATATATCACCTGTTCTGTTAAACGCTGATACAAGTAGAAACTCCCCAAAAGAGTGGAGAGGGTGTCGGCAGTAATTTTGCATTGACGTCACTGATCAATTTGCCCTTCTTTTCATCCGTCATTGTCCACTTTCAATCAGTCAATTATCCATCAGTATTGCTGAAGCCAAAAACAAACAGGAGTTGATCCAAAACAGAAATGACCTGTAAATGGGATATTTGCATGCCCTCTGTGTTCTGTATCCACTCCTGCTTTTGGGGATCAATCCTAAAGCTTTTCATTCCTTCTGACAGATGAAATGAAGGGGAAAACCAAACATAGTGGCAACGTCATAGAGTGGTGGAGGGTGAAAACAGCATTATGGAAATCACAGGGTGTTCCAGGGAGACAGCGGTCAATTGGCAGCAGCAGTAGGCCACAGAGTGGCACATTGACAAATTATGGAGGTGGCAGCAACATTGTAGGCCACAGAGTGGCAGAATGTGTGGAGGTGGTGGCAGCAGCATCATGAGATAAGAAAGTGACACAATGTCAAATTCTGGAGGTGGCAGCAACATGGTAGGCCACAGTGTGGCACAATGACAAAGTGTAGAGGAGGCAGCAGCAGCACGAGGTCAGAGAGTGGCACAATCACAGTGTGTGTAGTGGGTGGCAGCAGTAGCAGCAACATGGTAGTCCACAGAGTGGCACAATGACAAAGCGTGGAGGTACCTGCAGCAGCATGAGGTCAAAGAGTGGCACAATAACAAATTCTGGAGGTGGCAGCAACAAGGTAGACCAAAGTGTGGAGGTGGCGGCAGAAGCAGCAGGAGGTCATAGAGTGGCGCAATCACAGTGTGTGTAGGTGGGCGGCAGCATTAGCAGCAGCATGAGGCCAGACTCATAAGGCCTCTTGTGGGTCATGCTTAATGTCAAGGGAGCTGCCTCACAAGGTAGCCAAAAGAGGCATGGTTTTCCTTATCCCATCCTGTAAAACTTTGCATAAATGCTGCAGCTAAGCCATTAAATGTTAGTGGAGTACTGGAGCACAATACTGATGTGCTCGGTGATGTGCTGGATGCATTTTGTAAGGCTAGCCTCTGCTGGAGAGGAAGCTGGTGCTGCTGCTGTTGGCTATAGACAGGTGTATACACCTACAGACACTACAGACACTGGTGCTGAGGAAGTTGGACTCAGGGCACACCAGCCGTGAGGCCAGTTGAGAAGCTCGCCTTAGGCGGCGTGCCTCCTGGTGGACGAAGGGGCGGCACCATGCTCCACCGCTCTGCCAACCAACATCATGCTCCCGCCCCCTGCCCAGCTCTGAGCACCCACCCCCCACTCCATGCATACCTCTGCTCTCGGTTTTCCCCTCCACTCCCAGCTACCCCCTTCCCCTCTTTTCCCGGCTCCAGTATCGGCATCGAGCTCCCGCCGGCCGGCATCAAGTACATTCCCCCGCCGATTGGCTCCTGGCTCCCACCCACTGCGCTCCGTTTCCCCCTGAAACCCTGCCTGCCGCCTGAGGAGGACAAGGCCGAACCTGCCAGCACCATAAAAGAAAGGTAAAGTTACTTTAGCTGCATGTGTATGTATTTGCTGTATGTACTGTATGTGCAGTGTGTGTATATGCTGTATATATGCTGTTTGTATATGCAGTATTTGTGATATTTAGCAGGGCTTATATTTTGGCGGTACTCTATATGCATTTTATTCTACATGGCGGCATGCTGTATGCATTTTATACTACATTGCCGCACGCTGTGTTTATCTTATACTGCATGGCGATACTGCACTGCATGTAAGGAGAATCCTACCAGCAGACCCAAAGCTACCCCAGCTCCTGGAGTTCATCACCCCTACTGGAATACAGTCAGAACCAAGTGACGGCAACTTAGTCCCAACGTAAGGACTGGGTTAATGGCTGGCCATCAAGGCATAGGGATGGATAGTTAGAGAAAGTTTCACCACAGACTGTTATCTTTAGTATTGCAAGTCAAATAGCAGCACTGCATGCTGTACCCTGCATGTTATACCATCTCACCACTAGGGGCTTCCATTATGCTTCAGTAGCAATTAATTTACTTATGAGTTCCTTTCTTCAATCAATATCTTCCTGTGAGTTCCCCTATCCCTTAATAAATCTGTTAAATGCCTTTCTGGAGTGAGTGTGTATCTGTGTCGCCATGGGAACTTTCAGGGGAGAAGAGATTTACATGTGGTGGGAAGAGGCAAGCGCTGCTGTTGAATATAGTTTTGCCATGTATGGTGAATTTCTTGACGTGTCCAATGATGACATACTGCAGAACGTGAGCGGCCTTCATGGCATTATTCACCCACAAGTGGTTGACCACCGGAAAAAGAAGGAGAAGCCATGGTCAGCTGCGCTAATAGAAACAGAGGGAGTGTTGCAGAGAGAAAACTTTCCATCCGCAATAGGTGTGCCTGTGGAGCATGGACAGAAGTAGGAGATCATGTGGCCTAGAGGACCTGTGGCAATGTCATCTACAGAGTCAAACAGTACTTCAAACAAACAAGTTAGTATCGTAGGTAAGTATTTCAAACCACCAAATTAGTATCGTAGGTTAATACTTCAAACCGTATGGGAAACTAATACAGCAAGAAAATCATTACTCATGCGTTTGACCCTGAACCCAGTATTAGTTGATTTTATGGGATAGGAGTAGAGGATATCTATTCACACAGTGGTATCCTCCTCACTATTATTACAGGACCTTTGAATACAGGACACAGGTCTCAAACGGGGGATAGTGTTTATGCATTCAAGACAAGCACGGTCCAGGATTCAGGAAACCCAATTAGTATTGTAGGTTAGTACTTCAATCCACGTTAGAAGTTAGTACAGCAAAAACGTCATACAATTTTGCAGGATAGAAGTAGTAGAGTCCTGTATATACAGTAATATCCTCCTCACTATTAACACAGGACCTTTGAGCACCAGACACGTAGGAGAGCATGGAAATCATTTATCTGGGCCCTGCTGGTGTAACGTCTCCAGCAGTACCTTAGCACCTCTTCACAGAAACACCTGTCTTCTGGCCCGCCAAGGCCACACTCCTCTTCTGGCTCCACACCTCCTTTAGGAGGCGTGCGGGCCCTCAAGTACCTGCAGCCAGGCAGGCGACGGACACATTTTCTCCACAAAGGGGCCGACGGATCTCCCGCATCCGAGCACCAGTCTGCAGTCTGCCAAGTTCCTCAGCTCAAATCCTCCTGTCAGTGTCTGTCCTCCATGCCCTCGGATGCGTTCCAGCCACTGCCTCCACACTTCATCCACCGGGCCAGACTGACAGGAAGCTCCCACCAGAAGACAGGAACACTAACGGGGGGGGGGGGGGGGGGGCGCATGCCAGCGGCATTCAATGGGCAACACGATTCGGGGGGTGGGAGCGGCAGGATGGACGTCCACTCACATGTTCCTCCCTCCCACAGCTTAAAACACTACAGATAGGAAAGTAGTATGGTGGTTGTGATAAATTTCTGAGGCAGCGGCTGAAAGACCCCAGCAGTTCACCAGGAGGAAAAGTGACATGAAAACACATGCTTTGTATGTGGGGTCATGTTGCTCGTCAGTTCTCAAGGGATCCCAAGCCTGCACCCCCTCCCCATCTCTAGAAGAGGATGTTGGGAAATAGACAAGGGGATTAGTAAGGTCCCATGCTGACCACCTATCAACATTGAAGGCATTCTCCACTGTCCCCTCTACAGCTGCTCGGTTGGAAGTTTCTAAGGGTATGGTGGGACCCCCCCCCGTGTGCCAGCGGGTATCAAGGATCAACCCTGCAGCATGTTGTTGGATAGCGTTCCATCATCTTTGAGAGCTGGTACAAGGAACACCTAGCTGATGCACCCATACAGCCTATAACTGGACTTGTTGTTTGGGGACTTGGTGAACACAGCTACCCCTACCGAGGGTATGTGTCTGTTATGCTGAAGTTTCCAAAGATAGTCGCAGGAGTGGAAAAGGAAATACCCATTATAGCATTAGTTTGCCCGGTGGCTGAAGCTGACTTAAAATCAGTACTGGTGATAGTGGGAAGAAATGCGAACATCTACCGTACACTAGCAAAGTGGTGCAGAGAAATTGAGGGATGATTATCCACAGACTATCACCATCCACCCCACCTGCCTTGCTGCTTATGTAAGAAAGGAGGAAGCAAAAAGAGGGGTGCTTCTCCCTGAACATTTCAGTCCCAGCTTTGAAGGGAGTGACCTGACAAAGGATGCAAAGGAGTTTCTGATAAACAGAATGATGAAACATGGTGCTGCTTACTCATTAGGGGACTGGGATTTGGGTCGGGCATTGTATCCGACTGAATGATGAGACCCCCTTTCGAGAGAGATCCCAAAGACTAGCTCCCCCAGACATGGAAGATATCAGACAACACCTGAGAGGTTTGCTAGACACTACCGTTGTCATTGAGTCTAACAGCCCCTTTGCATCCCCTATAGTGTTAGCTCAGAAGAAAAATGGAGAAATCTGGTTGTGTGTGGACTACCGCACGATCCCCAATCAATATACGGTGCCTAGAATTGATAAAGCCTTGGATTGCTTACAGGGTAGTCAGTGTTTACTCTGTTGACCTCCAACGTGGCTATTATCAGATACCTATGAGTAAAGAGAATTGTCTAGGGTGTCCCTGCGACCCATGTCTCATGTGAACCGTGTGCCCCTCAGTGCAGGCTGCAGTCTCACTTACTACTCTGTGCTCCAGCAGTGTCTCCCGTAGCTCGGCGTGATCAGCTCTGGAGAATTTAAAGGGCCAGCGGACCACTAATAGGTGCTGGCCATCTGGTACTTAATAAATAGCCAACCTCTTCCCTTATACCCCACCGTATCTTTGTGCCTTAGAGAAAGCTTATGTCCTCTGTGTTTATTGTGATTTCCCTGTTGTGACCTTGATTCCATTCCTGACATCACTCCTGTGCTCCCTGTCCTGTCCTTCTGCTACATCCCCGTGCTTCCTGTCCTGACCTCCTGCCTGTCCCCCACTCTGTCTCTGCCTCACGATTCTGCACCCCGCCTTGGCCGCCAACATTATGTCTGTGGAGGGACCTGGTGGTACCACACAGCAGCAAGTCCAACCCACTTTGCGGCGGGCTTTAGTGAAAACAGAGTGCCACTTAGACTTGGCTTATGTCAGCTTATGTCCACAGTGGTACAGTTGGTCCACAACCCCTGGTGTCTGATGGTAAAATCTGGCCATGGATCCCGACAGAGTTCTGCTACCTGACCTGGCTGATCTTACCACCATCGTGGCCCAGCAGTCCCAGGTCAGCAAGGTCGGCAACTCGGACAAGTCACTGCCATGTTGCAGCAATTGCTATCTACTCAGCAGCAGCATCAAGTTCCTGCGGTTCCTACTGCTACTCCGGTTTGTCTACCTTTGCAGAACCCAAGCTGAGACTCTCCATGCCCTCTAAATATGATGGGGACCCCAAGTTCACAGAATGGTCTATAGTGGCTTTCATCATCAGCCTCCTCTCCGGGAAGGCCCGGGCATGGGCTACTCCCCTCTGGGACTGGAAAGATCAGGTCCCGGCTAATGTCACCACCTTTTTTTGCTGAGTTTTGGTCCATCTTTGAGGAACCAGCCTGGGCGTCTTCTGCTGAGACCGCCCTGCTAAACTTGTGGTTTAGTTCTGTATCCTGGCTTCTGAGCTAGCCTGGAATGAAGCAGCCTTGGTCGCAACCTTTAAAGGGGTATTCCGGTAATATGAACGTCTGATGCAAAAACCCATGATGATATAAATAAATGAATGTAACAAAACTCAATGTCATTAGTCACAATATTGAGCTTAAATAGGTTGATTTTATGATTCACAAAATTTTATGGCCTCTCTAGTATGCGGAGTTATCACCAAGATGGCTGCCACTGGAAACTACATGTCCCAAGATCCTTTAGTTCTCAGTAACTCCTCTTACCTCTTATGCTCTGCTCCCAGTGATGATCTAACAGATTTTCTTGCTCTGTTACCATAGTAATGATGTGTAACTGCCATCCGACTAACTACAGCCAAACGTAGTGGTGATTACATGACCTGCCCAGGCAGGTGCAGCACATGTGATGTGGACATGTAACCAGCGGTGAACTTCTGTCCTGTGTCTTCTCCGTGCAGAGGAAATTAACGGACTGATTAAAGGGCCGGAAGCATTTTAATTCTTCATTACAGTCTATGTAAACAGCATTTTTCTGCTAAGGGAAGCAAAATTTTAAATAACAACTGATTACATATAAGCTTAAGTTTTAAGGACCCATTTGTATATGAATTATGCTGATTCCTGGAATACCCCTTTAAGAAGGGACTTTCTGGACAGATTAAAGACGCACTGTCTGCACGTGACCTGCCGTCTACTCTGAGTGGTCTCATCTCTCTGGCCACTCAGATTGATATCCGTTTTACTGAGCACTCTGAGGAGCAGCGTCTTGAACAAGTACAAGTCAGGATCCAATGTCTGTCCCACCTGGCTCCTGTCTTCCAAAGATCACCACAGCCTTTTACCGTGTCTGCTGCAGAGAAGCCCATGCAAGTGGATAGAGCTCGTCTGTCTTCCCAAGGATGAAGACAGGAGAACCTTTGCCTGTATTGTGCCAGCCCGAAGCACTTTCTTGTGTCTTGTCCGGTCCGTCCACGGCATCCAGGAAATGCACGCACCTAGGGTTCCTGGGAGAAGCATCCCTATGTGAGAGCAAAGCTTCTCTACGTCTGAATGTTCCTGTTCTTCTCAGCTTTGGAACAGGCAACCCAGTTCAAGTTTCAGCCTTCCTGGACTCTGGCTCTACAGGAGATTTTGTGGATTCTGCCATGGTCTCCCAGCATCATTTTCCTGTGGTTTGCCTAATGAAGCCACTGGTTATCTCCTCCATCAGTGGGCAGATTTTCTATGACCTGGTCCACTACCGTACTGAACCTCTGTCTCTGCAAATTGGGGCGTTGCACAAGGAGAGACACATTTTATGTTCTCCCTCGGTCTACGTCCTCAGTAGTTTTGGGCCTCCCGTGGTTGCAGCAAAAGGCTCCTGTGCTTGACTGGGAGACTGTGGAAATTCTTTGCTTGGGACCGGAGTGCCATTCTGGCTTTCTCATGGCTCTCCATCCGGTGTCCGCCATGTCTTCCGTAGACTCCTCCAAGCCGCTAGTGGGTCTTCTTATATGGACTATGTAGATGTCTTGAGAAGCTTCTCTGAGAAGCAAGTGGAGATTTTGCCACCGCACCATGCCTATGACTCCCCCATTGAGCTACCCATTGTCTGTGTCCGAAACTGCAGCTATGTCGGCCTACATCAGGGAGATGTGGCCAAGAAGGATGGTTCTCTCCGTCCATGCATCCATTACCGCAGTTTCAATAAAGTTACAGAAAAAAAATCGCTACCCACTGCCTCTGATCACTGAACTTTTTGATTGTTTACGTGGTGCCAAGATTTTCACCAAGCTGGATCTGCGGGAGGGATATAATCTCATCCGCATCCGTAAAGGCGATGAATGGAAGACAGCCTTCAATAAGTGAGATGAACATTTTGTTATGCCCTTTGGACAGCAGTCTTCCAGGAATTTGTCAACTACATTTTTAGAGACTTATGTTATACCTGTGTCGTGGTCTATCTTGATGATATTCGGTGTTCTCTACGTACCTGGGATCCCACGTACGGCAAGTTCTCAGGCGCCTAAGGGCCAATCGCCATATCCCATGCTCAAAAAGTGCCAATTCCTTCAGACCAGTCTTCCGTTCCTGGGATACATTATCTCTGACAAGGGACTACAGATGGACCCTGCCAAGTTATCTGCAATACTGCAGTGGCCTTACCCCAGTAGGACTTAGTGCTATATAGAGGTTTCGGGGATTTGCTTATTATTACCGGCAGTTCATACCACTCTTCCCTCGTATCTCCTATTGTGACGCTGGCCAAGAAGAACGCCAATCCTAGACTCTGATCCCAGGCGGCTGAAGAAGCTTCCACTCAGCTGAAGTCTGCATTTGCTTCTGCTCCAGTTCTCACACGGCCTGATATGGAGAAGCCATACCAGCTGGAGGTTGATGTCTCCTCTAGAAGCTGGAGTTGTGCTCACCCAGAAAGGGCCCAAAGGCTGAAGTCTCACCTGTTGGTTCTTTTCTAAGACTTTCTCCACTGCAGAGAGAAATTACTCCTTAGGAGACCAAGAACTACTGGCCATAAAACTTGCCCTAGAAGAGTGGTGTTATCTTCTGGAGAGAGCTCACTATCCCACTATCCAGTCCGCATCTATACAGATCACAAGAACCTCCTATATCTCCAGCCTGTGCAGCGCCTCAACGCACGACAAGCTCACTTGTCACTTTTCTTTTCCCGTTTCAATTTCTGGTTTTACTTCCGTCCAGCAGAGAAGAACATCAAGGCTGACGCCCTTTCTCGTGCCTCTGATGTTATTGGGGAAAAATCGGCTCCTCCTGAGTGACTGGTTGTTGCCGCTCCAGTGGACCTTCAGCAGCTTCCTCCTGGAAAGACCTATGTCCGACCTCCTCTTTGGAAAAGGATATTGACTTGGGGATATTGCTCTCATGTGGCTGGACACCCTGGGGTGAAATGCTCTGTCTCCCTCATTTCCCGTTTTTACTGGTGGCCAGATCTGGTCAAAGATGTACAGGATTTTGTGGGCTCCTGCACTTCCTGTGCCTGAGACAAGCCATCTTGTCTCAAACCAGACAGTTTTCTACTACCTTCCTCTATGAATACAACTATCTGGGTGTTAACAGACCTATTTTCCAAGATGTCACACTTTGTGCCTCTGCCAGGTCTGCCGTCGGCTCCACGTCTTGCCAGCTTGTTCTTCCTCCATATCTTTCGGCTTCGGGGCTTCCTCAACACATTGGGGCACATCGAGTTACCCATCCCATTGACGCCGCCGACCCGGAATGTCCGACGAAGATTCGGAGCTGCCGCAATTCACATACAGAGTGTGCACGATTTCTTGAATGTGTCAAGAGTTGTGCCGGAGTTCACCATCTTGTTCCCGGTGCATGTGAGTGCTGATCTTGCGACACAATTTGAATTGTAAATTCTGCGGTTTGTCCGAATCAATCGGGTTGTCCGACGGCCACACCAAACGATCTGTGTCGCATGCAAGCAAGTAACGATGCGCCAAAATCCGATCGCGTGCGCCAAAAACCTCTGTGCAATTCAGTGCAAATCGGAAATATTCGGGAAACTGACAGACCCTTAGTAAATGTGCCCCATTGTCTCGGACCGAGGGGGGAAGTTTGTTTGCACCTTCTGCAAGTTAAGCTGGACTTCTCTTCTGCATATCATCCACAGACTAATGGGCAATATACGCACGTCTTGACAACATTTCGGACTGTGAGGTTTTTAAGAGGTTCTATCAGGCCAAGAAGAGGGGGAGGCCGAAGGAAGAGGTACTGTCACGGGTACCCATGTCTCAGGTCGCAGGCAAACCCGTGTGCCTCTGTGTGCCCCTCAGTGCAGGTTGCAGTCTCACTTACTGCTCCATGCTCCAGCTGCTTCTCCCGCGGCTCGGTGCACGATTCCTCGCCTCCTAGGGTGCACATGCGCATGGTCTGTAAAATTTAAAAGGCCAGCGCACTGCATATTGGTGCTGGGCACCTGGCATTTAATAAATAACCAGCCTCTTCCCTTATGCCCCAATGGATCTTTGTACTTTGTGCCTCAGAGAAAGCTTGCACTCTATGTCCTCTTTTTTGTGATTTCCTGTTCTGCTGCCTGTCCTGACCTCCTGCCTGTCCACAACTCTGTCTCTGCCTTAATGATTCTGCATCCCGCCTTGCCCGCCACCACGTCGTGCCTGTGGAGTGACCTGATGGTACCACGCCGCAGCAAGTCCAAATTGCTTTGCGGCTGGCTCTGGGGAAAACCGGGTGCCACTTAGACTCCGCTCCCAGGTGTGGGCTTATGTCATTGTCCGCGGTGGTACAGTGGGTTCACTACCCCTGGTGCCTGACAAGGATCAAGAGAAGAATGCTTTAATTTGCCCACTTTAATTTTACCAGCACCAAAGGATGCCTTAAGGAGTTAAGGGCGCCCCAGCCCCCTTCCAGAGATGCATGGATAAGGTGATGGGAGACATGAACTTCCATAAAGTACTTGTCTACTTGGATGATTTGATCGTGTTTGGACAAACTCTGGAAGAACGCTGTTCAAGGTGCTGGGTCGGTTAAAAGAAGCAAAGCTCAAGTTATCTCTTGACAAAAGTATTTGGGACAAATTGTCAGCTGTGAAGGAATTTCTACTGACCCACCAAGGTGGAATCTGTAGTTCAGTGGCCCAAGCCTACCAAATTAGAGGAGCTCGAGTGTTCTCTGGGATCTTGTAGGTACTGGAGTTTCTGGCGTTGAAATGTGCAGTGGAGGACACGTTACACGAATACCTATATGAAGTGCATTTCAAAGTCCATACTGACAACAATCCTCTGACCTATGTGAGATCTACAGCCAAACTGGATGCTGCTGGGCAGCGATGGCTTACCTCCTAGCAGTGTATGATTCAGTATGATGTACCATCCTGGAGCAACAAACATTGATGCAGATGCTTTATCCCATATTCCTCGCACTCAGCTTTGTGATGAGGAGGAGGCCCCGATAGAGGTCCCAGCTCCTGAAGTTAAAGCCCTGTGTCGACGGCAGCAAGCCAAGAATTTCCACACGCATGGTTGCATTGGATCCATTGGAGGCTTCAGCAGAAGTACCTCCAGCCTTGTTTTGCAGGCTGACTCAGGTGAATGCTGGGTGCTTGCCTCAATTAACCAGAGATCAAATGGAAAAGGCCCAACAGGAAGAGCGGTGTGGTGTGGGTGTGGTCTGTTGGTCCGTAAAGCAGGACCCGAGGCCCCAGAGGAATGCTCTATAGACAGAAGAGTCCATGTTACTGGCCCGCCAAGTGAAGTCCCTAGAAGTGAGGGATGGGCTTCTGTATCAGTAACTGGATGGATCCGTAGGCAGCTCGTGATGCCTGTTGGTCTCAGGGACATGGTCCAGAAGGCTTTGCATGATGAACATGAACACTTTGGGGTTTAGAAGACAACCAGTCTTGTGGCAGACAGATTCTACAGGCCATGGATGGAGGCAGAACGGTGCGTTCTGAGAAAGACTCTGCCTAGTTGGTCAGCTCCCCTTGTCAACATCACCAGTGAGGGCCCACTAGATCTGGTCTGCATGGACTTCCTCTCCATTAAGCCCAATGAGGGTAATGTCAGTGATGTATTGGTGATTATGAGTCACTTCACCCGTTATGCCCAAGCTTGAACCGCCAAAGATCAATGTGGCTAAAACCTTATGGGAGAAGTTCTTTGTACATTATGGACTGCCTGCCCACATTCATAACAACCGAGGAAGGGACTTTGAGAGCCGTCTGATAAAGGAATTGTGTGAGATCTGTGGGATCAAGAAGTCTAGGACTACCCCTTTCCATCCCTAAGGGGATCCTCAGCCAGAAAGGTTCAACCGTACCTTTCTCAATAAGTTGTGCACTCTAGATCCCAAGCAGAAAACAAGCTAGAGCCAGCATATAAGTTAGTTGGTTCATGCCTACAATTGCACTAAGAATGATTCAACTGGATATTCCCCTTACTTCCTAATGTTTGGAAAAGAAGCTTTACTGCCTGTAGATATTAGCTTTAGTGCATCACCTGACCAGTCATCTGGAAAGACTTACCTCAAATATGTGTCTCAGCTGAAGGAAGAATTGAAGGAGGCTTACAGATTGGCTGATCAGGCCTCTGGTCAATCAGGATACCGAAACAAGATACGGTATGACCGCCTGGGGATAGAGTCCACATTCAACAGCTGGGCCTTCATGTAAAGCACAAGCTGGCTGATTGGTGGCGTCCAGAACCTTATGAGGTGGTAGAACCTGGTGTTCCTGCCTACAGAGTAAAGCCTGTAAGAAGAAATAGAACCATCAAAACACAACGGGAATATCTATTACCTGTGGTAATGACCGTCTGTGGCAAAAATCTTGACCAGATTGTACCAAACCAAACCCTGAACCTCCGAGGAGGAGCCAACACCATCGTAGGGGCACCCATCACAGAGTTCTTTCAGAAGGAAGTGACAGTGATTCCAATGTTGAATGGGGTCTAGAATATGGATGGGGAAGGAACCCCAGATCTTCTTGTTCTTTTGTTGCAGTGTTGGTCAAGCTTCCAATGTGGATTGTCATAAAGAATTCGATCCAGAATCCAGCTTGCATTGTTTACAGTTGGGGGAGAGTGCAGAGGAAATTGAGTTGCCTGGTGAAGAAGCAACAATGTTTGAACCAGAACCTGAAAGTTAAAAGCTAGGGGTCGAGGTGGGTGCTCCTGCCGTACACACTTGTGTGGAGGGGACCTTAAGCCCCCAATTATGCTAACATATGATGAATGGGCCATGCTACTGAGGTTCCCAGAATGGTACAACCAAACTGTATTACAACATGGCTGAGAGAGGGCAACCATAGTGGAGGATCCAGGAGACCCTCCATCCAAGCAGACAGGAGACAGGTGCCTAGAGATCCCTTACTGCAGTCAAAGAAGTGAGAGCCCAGTAGTTGTACAGATCCACAAAGAAGCTGCACTACATGTAAGGAGAATCCTGCCACCAGACCAACAGCTGCCTCAGCTCCTGGAGTTCATCACCCCTACATGATTACAGTCAGAACGAAGTAAGTGCACCAACGCATTCCAACTGGGCCCCAGCGTATCAACTAGGTTAATGGCTGGCCAGCAGGGTATGAAAGAGAGTCTAAGGGATAAATAGTTTTTATTTAGCCCGAAACTTTGTTTTCTTTAGTATTGCAAGAACACTAGCATCATTGCATGTTGTACCAGTTATACCATTTCACCAGCTTCCCTTATGCTTAAGTAGCAATTTATTTACTTGTGTGTTCCTTTATTCAATCAATATCTTCCTGTGTGTCCCCCTTTCCCCTAATAAATCTGTTAATCTGTTAATCCCTTTTTGGAGTGAGTGTGTATCTGAGCTAGGAAGGGGTTTCCCAAGTCGACCCTTGGCAGTAACGGAAATCCCGGCTGCATTCCTGAAGCGCTCCAATCAAACCGGGACTTGGTGTAGGCACTGCTTCATATTGAGGTGAGAACTACATAACTACACACCCAGCCTACAGAGGGTGGCCAAAGGGTTGTTACACAGGTTTTCTTATACAGTTCTTTTTAATCCAAAACCCAGTATCGATAATAAAAGAAGAGAACATATTAAAATACAAAATTCTCCTCCTTTTTTATAATTTTCAGGAAAAACTTTAAAATGTATTGTAATGGTAGTAACGGAAGTTGTATATTTGTTTTCATTCTTACCTTTGGACTGTCCATAAACATGTACCTGTACATATAGATCATGTTACTATATTAGCCCATAAAGATAACAATGTTTATTCATTAGAAGTGGAGGGACTTGACAAATGCTTCAGAAAAGGTTTTGCGGGTCAATATCCAAGATAGAAGCATGTGCAGTATGAGTCAGACAAGAAATCGTTACTAGATTCCTCATGTTCTTAAAGTTTTTCTCTTATCTACTGCAAAAATTAAAAGTTCAACTTTAACCTGACAATTCCCTCTGCAACAAAGAAGGCATTAATGGCACATCAAACTGTATAAGGGAAATAAGGTTTTGGTAAAGTTGGAACAATAGGTGACTGAATGCAATTACACTTCATTGTAAAAACAAGCTCCTATGAATTGACATTCTCTTCAAGCCATTAAATCACCAGGGGAATGAATGTGCAAAGAAAATATAGTTTTCTTAAATAACTATCTTCATACAAATGCAGGAGAGTGCATGACTTATTCTGTGCAATCTGTATACTTAGAATTTTAACCTAAAATTGAAAAGACTTAAAGGAAACCTACCACTGGAAGTGGTAGGTGTAAAATGGAAATACCGAGCACCAGCTCAGGGTGAGCTGGTGCCGGTGCTTACTTTCATTAGTGTCCTAAACCGCTGTATCGCGGTTTAAACACTTTTTAATCTTTACAGCCGGAGGAGCTCTGGCGCACCAAAGCGCGCGACCATGCGCGCAGCTCCCCGGCATTTCCTATGTAGGCGTGCGCCTGGTGCACCGAAGCTCCTTCGGCTGTAAAGATTAAAAAGTGTTTAAACCGTGATACAGCGGTTTAGGACACTAATGAAAGTAAGCACCAGCTCGGTATTTCCATCTTACACCTACCACGTCAAGTGGTAGGTTTCCTTTAATTGTGTTCTATGATCTAGCATGTTGTGTGGATGGTGGCAGAAAACTGTATAAGTGGAGGGTAAATATTGCTTAAATACCATGCACAAAGCCGTATTATGGCTCATTGAATAATCTGTATATGCATTAATTTCAAGGAAACAAGGCTGTTTTCTTTCTACACTTTTTTTGTTTCAAATGGATTGTCCCAAAATAAACAATAGGGGAATAGGGGAAAATATACCCTTACAGCCAAACCTGTTATTGGCAAAACGTAAACCACAAATCCCACTTTGCTGCCCTGTGATTCTGACTTCCAAAATTGGTTCTTGCTTTGGTATTAGGTCTCTGCTGAAGTGAGGGAATGTCTGCAGCATTTACCTAAAACCAAAGGAAATATTGCCTCTTCATGGATGAAAAGGACTTAAAGTGGCAGTGCCCAGGCTGCCGGTGCAGGGTCAGCTTTATAAGTGAACTGTTAAAGATCATCAGGTGTTGAACTTCCCATTTAAGTCCTAAGCCTACAATATTTATTTTAAAGCAAATATACCATCAAAATCAAGAATGATTAACAATGGACACGTACAAATAGATCCAGGCACTGTGACTGTGGTAATCTTCTTATATTTATTATCAATGACCTCCTTACTTCTAAAATCAACTTTTATAATTATGCTAATAAGCCTGAAGGGCTCTGTTGTATGTTTCCAGAGCCCTTCAGTGCTGTAGCTTCGCAGGTCTTACAATAAGCAGAGTTGGTCTCCCCCCCCCCCTGCTCTTCCTGCTGCTTCTATATTGCACAGGTATAGGGATGAAGGAGAGAGAAGGGGGTTTGGTGGGTCATATTTTGCTCATTGTAACAGCCTGTGAATTTAGTAATGACCCCAGAGCCCCTTTAGGCTCTAAGTTGTTTTAAGGTGCAGCCACACATGTTGTTTTTAAACGCAATACAATAAGCACACTCTTAGAATGGAGGAAGTCCTGGATAATAAATATAAGAAGTTTACCACAGTCACAGTGCCTGGATCTATGTGTAAGTGTCCCAGGTTTATCATGCTTGATTTTAATAGTAGATTTTCTTAAGTCTTTTACCTGTGTTTTTATTATTCTAAGCATTTAAAGGGGTTATGCCACGAAACAATTGACTACAAAAAGCTGTCAAAGAGGTTAAAATATTTCAAAAATCTATTTGTAATGGTTACCTGGAAGTAAAGATACCTTTCTATTTGTTATTATGATGCTTGTTCAGCCTCTATTCTGCTCCACACAGAAGCAGATGTGGGAGGGGCCAGGCACATGCACAGCACTGACAGCGGCAGTTATTGCACAACTCAGTGCTACAGAGCGCTCAGCCTTCAGAGTCTCCTTCCACCTGCTGTGCTCAAATAGTCCCTGCATTTACTGATCCAATAGAAGTCCAATTGAAATGTGTCATACGCCCCATGTTAAAAGTGCACCAAAAAAAGTTGGTGCAGTCTGTCAAAGCAGTGCAGGGGCACCAGATTCATGAAGAACGTGCGCCAGAAATCCTGAATCTGGCGCCCCCTGCACACTACACAGGACACTGCACATAGTACACATGTACTATGTATTCTCACAGCATCATGGTCGGTCAGGCTGACATGCATGGCGGAAGTCTAGGTGGGTGCAGGGGAGGCAAACCCCACGTGTATCGTCACTCCAAAGTGACACTTACCCCTGAGGAAGTCACTTTGAAGTGAGGATACGCATGGAGTTTGCTGTCCCTGCATTTTTCTAGACCTCCGACATATTTACACTTTACTGTCCGCCTGACCGACCATGATGCTGTGAGAATACATTGTTTTGCTCTTCTTGTATGCATTGATTGTACAAAATTAGGTGCAATAGTTGTTTTTATAACTTTTACTAATAAACTTTTGTATTTTTGCATGTTGATTGAATCTCTTTCTGTGTATTTTGTAAGGAATTGCAACCAAATCACTAGATAGATAGATATGTGATAGATAGATAGATAGATAGATAGATAGATAGATAGATAGGAGATAGATAGATAGGAGATAGATAGGAGATAGATAGGAGATTGATAGATAGATAGATAGAAGATAGATAGATATGTGATAGATAGATAGATAGATAGATAGATAGATAGATAGATAGATAGATAGGAGATAGATAGTGTGGGGTATTGCTCAGGTATAAGCTAGGTAGCGGTCGCAGACAGAGGGAAAGAGACAGTTCTCAGATCAGTTCAGTGTTTATTCACACCACAAAACAAATGGAACAAAAATCCAGCATTGTCTTCATGCTTGTTTAAAACATAAACATACAGACCAGGCTTGGCCTTCTCACCCAGTAGCAGGGTCTTCACAAATAGTCCAAATTGTTGGTGTATGTTCACACCTTGCAGAAACTGCTGCATAGCACTTGTCCATTTAAAGTCCAAAACAGCCAACCTGTCCTCCATAGACAGGACACGTGTTTGCTCTTGGAACAAGCTTCTCCCTCTGAGACTAGAGCTCACTCCACACTCTTGTGCACACTTCCAGCTCAGCTTTGTTAGCTGGAACACCCTGAAAACCCGGTTTGGACCGGTGCTTGAAGTTTGGTCCGGTGCTTGATTTCAGCTTGCTGCATTACTCTGAGCAACACAAGCTGAGAGGATAATACCTCCCATCCAGCAACAAACCCCTGACTGTGTCACATACCCCCTCCCTTTGTTCAACCTTGAGGGGATGAACACTCGCCAGACAGTGCACCCGGGACAGGGCATCTGCATTCCCCTGTAGCCGGCCTGCTCTGTGTTCCACTGTGAATTTGAAGTTCTGTAGAGACAAGAACCATCTGGTGACCCGAGCATTCCTCTCCTTGGCCTGGCTCATCCACTTGAGAGGTGAATGGTCAGTCACCAGTCGGAACTTCCTCCCCAACAGATAATAGCGGAGAGACTCGAGTGCCCACTTGATGGCTAGGCACTCCCTCTCCACTATACTGTACCTGGTTTCGGCTGGGGTGAGCTTGCGACTCAGGAACCCAACAGGATGCTCTTCCCCATTAATTTCCTGAGATAGTACAGCACCGAGGCCCACTTCAGAGGCATCGGTCTGTACTACAAACTCCCTCTTGAAGTCGGGTGTCACCAGGACTGGTGACCCGCACAAGGCCGACTTCAAAGCGGAAAAAGCCTTCTCCGCTTGGTCATTCCAGCGAACCATCACTGTCTTACGTCCCTTCAGGAGCCCTGTCAATGGAGCTGCTACAGTAGCAAAATGGGGAATAAATCTCATATAATACCCCACCATCCCCAGGAATGACTTTATTTGCCTGGTGGTGACAGGCCGTGGCCAACTCCGTATTGCCTCTACCTTATTCATCTGGGGTTTGATGACTCCACGCCCAATGATATAGCCTAAGTACCGTGCCTCCTCTAGCCCTATGGCACATTTCTTTGGGTTAGCAGTTAGCCCGGCCCTACGGAGGGAGTCTACTACAGCCTGCACTTTTGCCAGATGACTCTCCCAGTCAGCACTGAAAATGACAATATCATCGAGGTACGCTGACGCGTAACGCCGATGTGGACGAAGCACAATGTCCATTAAACGCTGGAACGTGGCCGGGGCGCCATGCAGGCCAAAGGGTAACACTTTATACTGAAATAGTCCCTCAGGTGTGATAAAGGCAGTTTTCTCCTTGGCAGCCTCCGTCAAGGGCACTTGCCAGTACCCTTTAGTGAGGTCCAAGGTAGAAAAATACCTGGCCTGTCCTAAGCGCTCAATTAGCTCGTCCACCCGGGGCATGGGATAAGCATCAAATTTGGACACTTCGTTCAGTTTACGAAAATCGTTACAGAAACGTAGCGTCCCATCTGGTTTGGGTATCAAAACTATTGGGCTTGCCCACTCACTTCTTGACTCTTCAATTACGTCCAGCCGCAGCATCAACTGTACTTCCTCCGTGATGGCTTGTCGCCGAGCTTCGGGCACCCGGTACGGCTTTAGCCGGACTTTTGCCTGGGGCTCCGTGACAATGTCATGTTGGATTACGGAAGTACGTCCAGGGAGGTCAGAGAACACGTCCGTGTTCCGACTAATGAACTCCTTGGCCTCTTGAGCCTGTTTAGGGGAAAGGCTGTCAGCAATGCGCACTGTGGCAGCCGCTTCCCCGGGAACAGTTGGAGGTACTGGTTTCCCTTCCCCTAAACATACCGGCTGCGGGGTGCTCCCAACGCAGGTCTCCCTATCTCTCCAAGGCTTTAGCAAATTGACATGGTAGACCTGCTCTGGCTTCCGCCGCCCGGGCTGATGTACCTTGTAATTTACATTGCTTACTTTTTCCAGAATTTCGTAAGGGCCTTGCCACCTTGCGAGGAACTTACTGTCTACCGTTGGAACTAAAACCAAGACTCTGTCTCCTGGGTTAAAGCTCCGTACCTTAGCTACTCTATTGTAGACCTGACTTTGGGCTCGCTGAGCCGCCTCCATATGTTCCCTGACAAGGGGCAACACTGTCTCCATCCGCTCCTGCATCTTAGTGACATATTCAATGACAATCTTATGCGGAGTGGGCTGTTGCTCCCATGCTTCTTTGGCCACGTCCAGCAAACCTCGGGGATGTCTGCCATATAGTAATTCAAAGGGCGAGAACCCAGTAGAGGCCTGGGGCACCTCTCGCACTGCGAACATAAGATAGGGCAGAAGCAGATCCCAGTCCCTTCCATCCTTGGACACTGCTCTTTTCAGCATATTTTTCAAAGTTTGATTAAATCTCTCCACCAGGCCGTCTGTTTGGGGGTGGTAAACTGAAGTCCTTAACTGTTTAATCCCCAGCAACTTGCAGAGTTCCTTCATGACCTTCGACATGAAGGGAGTCCCCTGGTCTGTCAGAATCTCCTTAGGTATCCCAACCCTTGAAAACATCTCCATTAACTCCTTAGCTATAAGTTTGGCAGAGGTATGACGCAGTGGCACTGCTTCTGGATACCGGGTTGCGTAGTCAAGGACAACTAAAATATGTTGGTGACCCCTAGCAGATTTAGGTACTGGACCCACAAGGTCCATGGCAATTCTCTCAAAAGGTACCTCGATAATTGGGAGGGGTACTAGGGGACTGCGGAAGTGCTGCTGGGGGCTAGTTATTTGACAGGTCGGACAGGACTTACAAAACTCTTCCACCTCTTTGAACACACTGGGCCAGTAAAATCGCTGCAGTATACGGTCCTGGGTTTTCTGCGGCCCAAGGTGTCCACCTAAAACATGTTGGTGAGCAAGATCCAGTACCATCCTACGATATGCCTGAGGCACTATTAATTGTTCAACATTCTCACCCCGTAGTTGGGTGACCCGATACAGTAAATTATGGTGAACCACAAAACGAGGAAAAACTGCCTCAGCTCCTGGTTGTTGTGGCTCACCTTCAACCATTAACACATTCCCCCAGGCTCGGGACAGAGTCTGGTCCCGGAGTTGCGCCGTACCAAAATTGTCACCAGAGACGTTTAAGTCTGACAATTCAGGGCCTGGCGGCAAGTCCTCTACTTCCCCAACCATTACATTCATTGGTAGTGTCTCCCCATCATCCACCGAAGTGGCGGTCACCCCTACCGCTGGCCCTTCCGCCTCGGGTTCCCAAGGTTCTGGTTCTAGGTCTGGAACATGACCTTCAGCTATTGCTCTCCCTGACCCCTGGGGACTGACATGCAGTAACGATGGCCATAGTGCAGAGAATAATGGAAAGTCTCTTCCTATAATTAGGTCATAGGGCAGATTTGATGCTACTGCCACCTCGTGGACTTTCCTCCCAGCAGGTGTTTTTATGACCACCAGTGCGGTTGGATAATCTTTTAAGTCTCCATGAATACACAATACTCGAACCTTGCGACTAGTGAACTGAGAGGGTAGCGCCAGGGTATCCCGTACTATGGTCACTAGGCTCCCTGAGTCAAGTAGTGCATTAGCCCTGCACCCATCAACGGACACTGGGCACATGGGAGGTGCCCTATCTGCATCCAGGACGTCAGCGGTACATACAGGCCGTGCATAGAAGGAAGTACGGCGAGCGTACCCACAGTCCATAGGTTCGGAGGCCAAGGGGCAATTTGCAGCCACATGTCCCAGGACATGACAGTGCCAACAGCGGAGTGTGGGGACCTCACGAATCTTTGTGGAACGTTGTTTGGACATCGTTGGGGAGCTACTCCCAGCAGAAGGTCGGGGCTTTTCCTCAGTCACTGCAAGTGGGGGTGAGGGACGGGGTGGCTTACGTGTAGGGGTACAGTCCCGCACAAAGTCCTGGGTGGCTATGTAACGTTCCACCAGACCAACCAGCTGGTCTAAATTACCTGGGTCACCTTGACCTACCCAGCGCTGAATGGCAACCGGCAGAGTGCGCACAAAACGGTCTACCACCACCCTCTCCACTATTTGGGCTGGGGTTAAAGTCTCAGGCTGAAGCCACCTTTTTACCAGGTGCAGTAGGTCATAAGCTTGAGACCTGGCAGCTCGGGATTCCACAAACCCCCACTGATATACACGTTGGGCCCGCACATAAACATTGACCCCCATGCGTGCCAGGATCTCACCTTTCAACTTCTTGTAGTCCAGGGCATCCTCCTGAGTGAGGTCAAAATATGCCTTTAACGCATCGCCAGTCAGGAACGGGGCCACCACTTCAGCCCACTGGTCAGGCTGCAGCCCCTCACGCTCTGCCGTTCTCTCGAACACCGCCAGGAAGGCCTCTACGTCATCCTCCGCTGTCAGCTTTCTCAGCGCAGTTCGGACTCTCTCTCTGGCCGCAGGCTGTAGCTGGGTCACCACTGTTGGAGTCTCGCGCAGCGCCTTTATTTGTTGTAGCAGTAAGTCGTTAGTCTGTTGCTGGGCCTGCATAGCCTCAGAGTGTGCCATCTGCTGTTGAACATTAGCTTGCACAAGTTGTTTAATCAGCTCCTCCATCTTGTCCGGTGATGCTAGCTGAAACTTTGCAGGTTTAATCCACGACATGCAATGGTGCCCAGGAGAAAAAAAAAAAAGAAACTCCGGTTTTGCACCACCCTCACTGCGTTTTGCCCGCTCCAAGCCACCAATTGTGGGGTATTGCTCAGGTATAAGCTAGGTAGCGGTCGCAGACAGAGGGAAAGAGACAGTTCTCAGATCAGTTCAGTGTTTATTCACACCACAAAACAAATGGAACAAAAATCCAGCATTGTCTTCATGCTTGTTTAAAACATAAACATACAGACCAGGCTTGGCCTTCTCACCCAGTAGCAGGGTCTTCACAAATAGTCCAAATTGTTGGTGTATGTTCACACCTTGCAGAAACTGCTGCATAGCACTTGTCCATTTAAAGTCCAAAACAGCCAACCTGTCCTCCATAGACAGGACACGTGTTTGCTCTTGGAACAAGCTTCTCCCTCTGAGACTAGAGCTCACTCCACACTCTTGTGCACACTTCCAGCTCAGCTTTGTTAGCTGGAACACCCTGAAAACCCGGTTTGGACCGGTGCTTGAAGTTTGGTCCGGTGCTTGATTTCAGCTTGCTGCATTACTCTGAGCAACACAAGCTGAGAGGATAATACCTCCCATCCAGCAACAAACCCCTGACTGTCTCACAATAGATAGATATGTGATAGATAGAAGATAGATAGATAGATATGTGATAGATAGATAGATAGATAGATAGATAGGAGATAGATAGATAGATAGATAGGAGATAGATAGATAGATAGATGACAGCTTCTCACATGTTGCTGATGTTTAGCTACTTCCCTGCTAGTCAGGCACAGGGGCCCCTTTGCAGGAGAGCAGGGTAACATGGAGGGACAGTGCATGGAGGAGAGTACAGGAGATGTATCAGGAGAGGTCAGAGCTCAGCCTGTTACTTGTGTTATCTCTGCAGCCTCCTGTGAGCTGGTGAGCAGTGGCCATCACAGCACAATCTCTGCCCCTCCTCCTCTCTCACCTCCTATTGGCTGCAGTGTGTCAGGTGATCTCTCAGTGGAGTGATCTGTAGTGGAGAACAGCTGACTGACTCGGCCAGATCAGCTGTTGCTCAGGACGGGACACAGCTACCACCGGGGGGCGCCAGCAACCAGAACAAAAGGAGTTATCTCAGTAAGCCTGCAGATTTTGTAATAAGTGTAAATGGTGAAAGTACTTTTAACAATGCATTGGACCCAATTACAGCAATGTGCAATGATGACACAACCCCTTTAACTGTAGCTTCCATGGTTTCATAATTGTTGCAGTAATAATTTAATATAACAAATTCATATTAGATATAAACATTCAAACGAGAAATCAGCATCAGAATAATAAAAAAATATATATTATTTTTTTACCATGAAAAAAATTCACAATTATGCCTGTTAAAAGAGCAGATATTAAATTAGCTATAATAAGTTAGCATGAATTTGATCATGAAAGATTATGTTGATTGATTCTAAAATAATTTAATGTATTAGGGGGACAGGAAACAGAGTTTGTAATTGCTTAGCACCATAAAACATATGAGCTCAGTATGCCTGACAAATTACTTATGAAGAACTTAGCAAAGCATAAGGCAATAAAGTCAAAATAGGCACTGAGTCACATAAAATCTTTGAATGGAAGCACAGAAAGCATTGCTCCAATTTTCTTCTCATGCTCCCCATAACTGTACAGTAGTTACCAAATTTCAACAAGGGTTACAAATCTGGCCCTTCGGCAAACATGAGATCATAAAACAGTCAATTACTAATTATGTATATGCTATTAATATAATAATTCCTTTATTTATATAGCGCACACTGATTACGCAGCGCTACACAGAGCTTGCCAAATCGGTCCCTGTCCCCAATGGGGCTCACAATCTAATTAACCTACCAGTATGTTTTGGAGTGTGGGAGGAAACCAAAGGACCCGGAGGAAACCCACGCAAACAGGGAGAGAACATACAAACTCTTTGCAGATGTTGACCCTGGGACTATTTTGTGTGCTTTCACATTAGAATGTCTTATCCTTTGATCCATATCTTATAGCAAATAAAATTCTGTCAAAACTTATTCCATTATTTTACAATTTGGGCAGTAGAGATTACTAGGGCTCCAAGCATGGTAATATCTGGAAGCCTCCCCTAATGCAAAGCTATGCTATGATAGGCAGAGCAGGAAACCTTATTTCACCTAGCTCTGCTATAGCTATAGCATGTCCTATTACAAAGCAGAAACAAGTGTTTGCATAAGGAAAAAGTGAGCAATGCTGCAGCGTTTAAAATTTCCAGGAATGCAGTGGGGTAGGGTAAACCAGCATCCATTTTAAACACATCTCGCTGAGCTATTTTATCTGAAAGAGATTCATGTGTAGGACAAGAGATTACTCTGTAACTATACAACCTGTATATATTTATCCCTTATGTGATAAAGCATTCAGTAAGACACACCTCCACCTTACTATAGCACACATAGCTTACATTGTCTTTTGACTTGCCTTTTCAACTCTAAGGTCTTTATTTTATGGTTATTGTAGCCTAAAGTTTAGCTGCAATTTATTTTAACATAACACTATTCTCCAAGATAAAAATAGATATAATATCTCATCATTTATGCTTTGACATTGAAAGCCCAGTCACATGGACAGTTACCGTAATAAAAAGGTAGAAGACAACAGGACAGGACATATAAAATAGGCAGACGGAACCAGACAGGAGTATAATGGCCTATCCTTGGTGAATCCCAGAACAAGGGATAGAAAACAGAAGGCATACAGGCCTCTTTTATACAACTGATTGATGGGGTGAGACAAGTCTGCCAACTACTGATAAAGATGAAAAGTGATGTGCATATCAACCCTATTTGGTGCTTACAATGTACAATGGCAATTGATTTGCCAGTTGATTTGGACTGTTATTTCTGCAAAAGGGTGAATGCCATAAAAACCAACTCCCCCCGAAAAAATATAGTTCTGAAATTACTCATTATAATTAAACAGAATTAAACAGAAACAACACCACTTTAGACGCCATAGGTCAGTGTTGGCGAACCTTTTAGCGTCCGAGTGCCCAAACTGTAACCCAAAACCCCCCAAATTTATTGTGAGGTGCCAACCAAAAGTTAAAGCAGTAACGTATTGCTCCCTCTTCAATAACTTTTAATCATATTAGCCTCCTGACGACAAGATGGAAAAATTGCATCATTTTAGCTTCCTTCCAGTGTCCCTCTGTATACAGAGAATTGTGGAGCCAGCAGAAGATCCTCCAGAGATAATTTGGTCCTGTCTATACATTCCCCTCTTTTTACAGTCCCAAGTAGCAAAGTAAGTATAACTTTAATATACGACTGAAAGCAGCATCTTTTAAGTTGCTTTGAACCTGTCTGGTGTGCTGGGGCGATGGCCCAGGTGCCCACAGAAAGGGCTCTGAGTGCCGCCTCTGGCACCCGTGCCATAGGTTCGCCACCACTGCCATAGATCATAGTCACCGTGATGTCTATAGTGCATTGCATCGACGATCGGGATCGTTTGTGCAGGGCACAGAGTTGTTGATTGTTGGTATGGCAACCCGGAGGTCCGATAAGGACCCCAGGGCTGCCCTTAGTAGCAGCCTGTTATGAGTTAACAGTTCAGTTGTCAGCCTATGCAGAAAGCAAGGCTGACTATGTAATATGCTGCAATACATTAGTATTGCAGTATATTACAATGAACAAGTGACCACATGTCCCACCCTGGGACAAAATAAAATGGTAAAAAAAAGTTTTTTTTAAAAAAAAGTGCAATTAAAAAATTATTAAAAAAGAATAGAAGAAGTCCCCTAAAAAATAATTAAAAAAAAAAATGAAAAAAACCCCACAATATATTGGCTATCACAACATCCGTAACAATCCATAAAATAAAATAAAATTGTCACTGAACCCGTATGGTGAACACCGTTAAAAAAACACCTCACAAAAATAATGACATTTTCACATCTGGCCTCATAAAAAGCGCAAGAAAATTGATCAAAAGGTAACATTTACCCCACATAATACCAAGAAAAAGTACAGTTTGTCCCTCAAAAAGTAAGCTCTAAAACAGCTCTGTAAACAAAAAATATAAATGTTATGTTATGGGTACATTGTGGTCATAAAGGGATGGACATGGTCAACAACAATACTCAGGTAGGCTGTGGCGTTGCAACGATGCTCAATTGGTACCAAGGGGCCCAAAGAGTGCCAAGAAAATATTCCCCACACCATGACACCACCACCACCAGCCTGAACCGTTGATACAAGGCAGGATGGATCCATGCTTTCATGTTGTTGACGCCAAATTCTGACCCTACCATCCGAATGTCGCAGCAGAAATCGAGACTCATCAGACCAGGCAACTTTTTCCAATCTTCTACTGTCCAATTTCGAGCTTGTGCAAATTTTAGCCTCAGTTTCCTGTTCTTAGCTGAAAGGAGTGGCACCCGGTGTGGTCTTCTGCTGCTGTAGCCCATCTGCCTCAAAGTTCGACGTACTGTGCATTCAGAGATGCTCTTCTGCCTACCTTGGTTGTAACGGGTGGCGATTTGAGTCACTGTTGCCTTTCTATCAGCTCGAACCAGTTTGCCCATTCTCCTCTGACCTCTGGCATCAACAAGGCATTTCCGCCCACAGAACTGCCGCTCACTGGATGTTTTTTCTTTTTCGGACCATTCTCTGTAAACCCTAGAGATGGTTGTGTGTGAAAATCCCAGTAGATCAGCAGTTTCTGAAATACTCAGACCAGCCCTTCTGGCACTAACAACCATGCCACGTTCAAAGGCACTCATATCACCTTTCTTCCCCATACTGATGCTCGGTTTGAACTGCAGGAGATTGTCTTGAACATGTCTACATGCCTAAATGCATGTGATTGGCTGATTAGAAATTAAGTGTTAACGAGCAGTTGGATAGGTGTCGTAATCGTGTTGACCCATACAATAAAGATAACACATTATTTATATGGTACGGTGGGTGAACATCTGGGGGAAAAAAAATGCTAAAAGCCATAAACAAGAATTAATGATTTTTTTAACCAACACCAAGAAATAGTTAATACAGCAGTTTACCAACACATATAGGACATCCTCATACTCGAGAAAATGTGGAGTTTTTCGTCATTTAATACTTGATGTGATGTGATGGCTTAATTTTTGGCCAAAATAAGACGACATTGGGGCACATTGACCCACCCATCCTTGCTCGATGTGTGATCCCCGATGAGAATGCACAGTTGTCGCGATTCACTTACAGCGTACGTCCTATAGCCTCCATGCGCCGCTTGCCTGATCAGGTCTGCCGGAGTTCACAATCATCTTCCCGGTGTATGTAAGTGCATTATATACGACACAATTTTAAAGTTAAATCCCGCGGTTTGTCGAAATCTGTCAGATCGTCCGACAGCCCGCCCCCCGATTTGTGTTGCATGAAAGCCGGCATGATTGCGACACAATCCGATCGTGTTTGACAAAAACCCCTGTTAAATGTGGCGCAAATGGAAACCTTCGAGAAACCAACGGAAATGCGGTCTGCGGGCCCTTAGTAAATGTGCCCCACTGTCTAAAAGAGATTACAGCTTGTAAATAACACCTCCATTTTGTTTTAACCCCTGTGAAACATCAAAAATAATAATAATTCCTTTATTTATATAGCACACACAGATTACGCAGTGCTCCACAAAGCTTGCCAAATCTTACCAAGTCTTTTGAACACTAACGTTTCAAAGTGATTTTGAGACTGTTCTTTTGTCACATGTTTTATTGTACGGGTCATTACAGACGTGGTGATACTACAAATGTGGCGTTTGTATGGTGATTTTCCCTTTTTTAATGTTATATATAGATTTTATATGTAATGGGCCTTTTCTGCATTTTTATTTATTTGTTTATATTTTATTTTAAAAAAAAAAATTTTACTTTTTTTTATAATTTTTTACTTGTCCCACCATGTGACATGAATCATTCAGGTATTAGCACTCTCCGCCTATGCGATCGCATAGGCCGACACACTGCCTGTCACAGACTGGACCTTACAGGCATTTACTATGGGCTGCTCTGGGGTCTAAAATCAGCAACAATCAGCTCCCCACAAAAAACTGGATACCTTACAGCGCTCCATGCAGTAATAGTATGTCAAGGAGAATTAAGAGGTTAATACTTATTTTCATATGAAATACTATTTTTGTTTTTCTTTTACTTGTATTTTTAATCACCCCATGAGATTTCAACGTACGATTGTAGGATCACATGTGCCAATGTGATTGGGAACAGAGGTAGCAGTTGGGTCTATATGTAAACTATAAGATAGTCTGTCCTCTTAAAAATAGCTGGCACATTTTGGAAGTATGAAAATATGATGGAACATGCAGAGATATTTCTGCTAGATTAGCTATGTAGAATCTGCTATGTATTTTTCCACTTAAAACAGCAGACCGTATTTAAATTCAGAAGAGTCCATATGGTAATGCATATGGTAAGGTATTACAGTTTCCATCATAAATCATAAGGGGGATGTAGAAAATGAATTTACATCATATACTGTACAGCTAAACTCAAAATACAAGTATAAAAACTTTTGTCTAACTCTGCACTGAACAAAAATAAGCAACTCTCTAACTTACTACCCGGTTTCCCCTAAAATAGGACATCCCCCGAAAATAAGACCCAGTACAATTTTTTTTTCAAGCTTAGAAATATAAGGCCTCCCCTGAAAATAAGATCTAGTGGCCGTCATAGCAGCAGTTTCCCCATGCCATACATTAATATTAGTAGATCTTTTATATGCTGCAAGACATTGGAGATGTGACATTGGTTGTGACATTGGAGAAAAATTCATGGGATAAAATCACAGGCTGTTGTGCTGCAAATGTGATCCTAGCAGCCACCAGGATACAAAGGGGCATTTATGGAAAATGCTTTTGCTAAACTGTATAGCTGTATAGCATAAACTGTATAGTAAAGCTAGAGACAACAGGAGGCTTGTTGGGAGGGGCTGTAAGACCTGTAGTGGTATCACTTCGTGTGATGGCAAAGAACCTTCAATGATGTCACAAGCATGTGACTAGGGGCGCACCTACCTGTATGTCTGTATATATATGTATGTGTGTATGTATATGGGATTATGGCTGGCCACAAACACTGTATGCATTTTACACTACATGGCAGCTCGCTGTATGCATTTTATACTACATGGTGGCACCCCGTATGCATGTTATCCTACATGGCAGCACGCTGTATGCATTTTATACTACATGGCGTCACTCTGTATCTATTTTTCATTGCTTTATTTTCACACCAAACCAACATGATGGATCTAGTTCTGACACTCCCTGATATATTATATATATGGGGGGGGGGTCTCTCTATGGCTCGCCTCGGGCAGCAGAAAGGCTTGGTTCACCCTTGCATGTGACTAACTCACATGATGTCCATTTCTTTCTGATCCTCCTTAAACCCTACGGGACTCAGCCTCTTTTGGCCTTAAGGATGCTGCCCCATTTTTCAAATCTGCCCTGTGTCACTATAAGTGGTTATAGCTTTGGAACGCTATAAGATATCCAGGGGATTTTTAAATTGTTTTCTCGTGACACATTGTACTTCAAATTAGTTTAAACATTTGGATGAAATCTTTTGTGTTTAGTTATGAAAAAAAACTAAATTTGGCAAAAATTTGGAAAAATTCTTTATTTTCAACGTTCTAAATTCTCTACTTTTAATGCAGATAGTCATAGCACCTAAATAAATTAAAAACTTACATTTCCCAAATGTCTGCTTTATGTTGGCATGGTTTTTTAAGATTCCACATATTTTACTAGAATGTTATGAGGCTCAGAATTTAGGTATAATTTTTCACATTTTTTGTAAAATCACCAAAACCTGTATTTAGATGGACCTGGTCAACTACTAATTGACACTGAGAGGCCCAAATAATAGCTAGACTCGTAAATTACCCCATTATGGAAACTATACCCCTCAACGTATGAAAAACCACTTTTAATAAGTTTGTTAACCCTTTAAGTGCTTTATAGGAGTTAAAACAAAATGGAGGTGCAGTCTACGAATTGTAATATTTTTTCACAATACACTCATTTTGGGTGGAAAATTAAACATTTACAATGGATTAAATGAAAAAAGGCTCCACAAAGTTTGATACCCAATTTCTCTCGAGTACACCGATGCCCTATATGTGGTGGTATCCTGCTGTATGGGCGCACGGCCGGACAAAGAAGGGAAGGAGGCGCCATCCAGATCAGATTTGCTATGTCACATTGTACAGGCTATATTTTTTTTCTTTTTTTAATGTGCACCTATAGGGGCTTATTTCTTTTGTCACATGAGATGCACTTTTCTGGTAGGTAATTTTGAGGCATCTATAGCTAATTGGTGAGATTTTATTAACTCTTTGTTGGTGGAGGAAATTAAAATCATCAATTTTTAGGAAAATTTTTATGTGTTTTTTTGGTTGTTAACCGTACCATAAAAATAATATGCTATTTTTATTCTATGGGTCGCCACGATTACGAAAATACCTTATTTATATAGATTTTTTATTTTTTTCCCATTTTTACTGAATAAGAAGTAATTTGGCAAAAATGTTGTTAATTTTAGCATCACCGTCTTTCATATGCATTTTTCACCTCACAAATCTATTTAATGGCTTATTTTTTGCGAGAAGGATTTTTCTTTTTAGTGGTCTTTTTTAGAGTGCATAACATTTTTTAAATCACTTTTTAGAGCATTTTTTATAGGATATTAATTAAAAATTATCTTTTTTGGAACTTTTTTTTTGGGGGGGTTTACAGAATTCACTTTGCGGATCTAATAACGATTCTGTTTTATTATGCAGATCGATACGGACGCAGCGATACCAAATATGTGGGGGTTTTGTGTATTTTATTCAATTGTACTGAATAAAAACTAATTTGGCATCTTTTCATATGCATAACTTTTTTATTTTTTGGCTGAGAAATCTGGTTAGGGGCTTATTTTTTGCGAGAAGAGTTGTTCTTTTTAGTGGGTTTATTTTAGAGTGCGGAACATTTTTTTTAAATCACTTTTTAGAACATTTTTTAAAAGATATTAATTAAAAATTATCTTTTTTCGGATTGTTTTTTGCATTTTTTCTCTGGTGTTTATAGTGGGGGTCCAGTAACACTTCTGTTTTATTAGACAGATTGTTACGGACGTGGCAATACCAAATATGTGTTTTTTTGTGTTTTTTATACTTTATTAGGTGTTTTTATGGGAAAGTGACATTTTAGGGGATTATATTTTTATGTATTTATTTTTTATTATAATGTGTAGTGTTTTTACATGTTTTTACTTTTGCATACTTGAACTTGAACCAGTGATGCTCTGATCGCTGGTTCAAGTTCAATACACTGCTCTACAATACTTTTTCATTGTAGAGCAGTGTAAACTGTCTGAGCATGCAGGCGCATGCTCAGACAGTTTACAGTCAGACCCGGAAGGAGTCTGACTGCCAGGGAAAGCGGACAGCTCCGGGGCACATGGAAGTCCTCAAGGCTGCCCAGAAGAGGATCGGATCCCCCGGTAAGCGGCATGGGGGATCCGATCCATAGGTGGAAGACCCTTACACGCTTGACCGCGATGTGTAAGGGTTTAACACCCGCGATCGGAGTCAGCTCCGATCACGGGTGTTACAGCGCGGTGTCAGCTGTGATAGACAGCTGACAGCCGCTGCTTCTGGTACTGGCTCCATTCGTGAGCCGGTGCCAGAAGCAGGACGTTATAGTGCGTCCTGGTGCGCTAAGCATCTAGCCACCGGGACGTACTATAACGTCCTGGTGCACCTAGGGGTTAAGATGATTCTACTTCTTCATTGGAGTCCAGCTGTGTTTAATTAAACTGACTGGACTTGATTAGGAAAGGCACACACCTGTCTATATAAGACCTCACAGTGTATGTCAGAGCACATAAGAATCATGAAGTCTACGGAACTGCCCAAAGAGCTCAGAGACAGAATTGTGGTAAGGCACAGATGTGGCCTAGGTTACAAAATAATTTCTGCAGCACTCAAGTTTCCTAAGAGCACAGTGGCCTCCATAATCCTTAAATGGAAGAAGTTTGGGACAACCACAACTCTTCCTCCACCTGGCCACCCAGCCAAACTAAGCAATCGTGGGAGAAGACCCTTGGTGAGATCCCCCAAGATCATTGTGGTTGAGCACCACAGGTGCAGTAGGGAGATGGGAGAAAGTTTCACGAAGTCAACTATCACTGCAACCCTCCACCATCACATGTGTTATACCTTGTTTCTGTGAGCTGAGATGTAATTGGAGGAGTAGCCACCACCTGACCAGTGGGAGTAACAAAATCCCTGGTCAGGAAACTTCTAGAAGTCAGTTCTCCCTCAGAAGAGAGTGCAGTGTGAGGAGAGAGTTCACTCTCTCGGATCAGAGTAAAGACTCTGAAGAGTCTGTGCAGCCAGCACACCAGACCAGAGCAGGTGAGCCCAGCTCCCTGCCTGAAGAGTGGAGCTAAGAGCTAGTTAGTGAGAGGAAAGGGGTATCATCCTACCTTCAAGGGTGATACCTGAAGCAACCCAGGACAAGCTGAAGCATCCTACTTGGACACAGCTATCTCCCAGCCTGCCCTTTGCATCCAAGCTGATGATCCATCCTGTGGCTCCCTCCAACTACATCTCCAGCATTCCACCATTCTGTCAAGGCACGTTGCTACGGTTCCTGTCGGTTCCAATAAAGAACTGTAAGTTGTTTTTGTTCAATGTCTGCCTCCATCTGGTCCCTGCTACTGTGGCTGTCACCATCACGGGCACCCTATCCACCACACAGAGACTCATACTCTAGACACCAAAGGGTTGCCCCAGGGAGAACCGCTATAGCAGCCTCTCCCTCATCATTTCTTGTCAACACCACCCTGCTGGAGACCTGCCAGGCTGTAGGACAGCCCTCCGGTTCCCCATACCAAGCACCGTGACACTAGCGTGCCTAGGCCGCAACCGCCAGCCACTCAGGTACTGCGGGCCCCGGCTGACTCCAGGCCCCAAGAAAAAGCTAGGCCCCAGTGGGACATGTTGCAAGTGGCGTCACGAACAGGATTTATACTTCTGTGCCTTATAGAAGTATACTTCTGTGCCTTATACTGGCACTATAGACTGTCCTTTATTACAAAGACTGCTGCCTAACCCTGCTGCCATTCGGGTTTAGGCCCAAGTGATTGTGTGCGTTTCTACATTGAACTGTACGACTGCTGCCACGTGCTGTCGAGCACCGCTCCAGCACTCAGGAGGTTAAACCCTGCAAAGAACTTTGTCAGCTCTGCTACATCCGGCGCTGCCGCGCCTGAAGCATTTTACCTCACGAAACTGGCACAGCAAGTAATTCCAGGCCGCTAAAAGTCACTGGCGGGAACCCATAGTCTGCACGGGCTAAGCTCCGTCCCCTGCGCTTATGGCGCGAATCCTGTCTCAGAAAATTCAGCCCGCCACAGCTCTTGGCGGGAAAGACTCAAGCTCCGCCCTCTGGCGCGAAACTCTCTCGCGCTGCAATGCCAGTGAGAGCCCACGAGGTACCTCAGAGTCAGCGCAGCCGCCCTCCAGCGTCAGAGGATAATCGGCCATCTTGGATTTCTCCACGTGCTGTCTCCTGTCCTGCCGACATGCCGTACAGCCGCTGAAATGAGGAACCAAGTGTCGCATGGTGTCACGGCGAAGGACGCCGCCGCCTCGTCACGTGACGTGGGGTGCAACTGTACGGGTTAATTTAGCCTACTCAAACTTGCGCTCACCTTTCACTCAGGACACAAATTGAGCATAAATCACACCTCATACAGCTCCAGCACCAGAACCAGACCCGCTGCCACCACTTATTGCATTTATACCGGGACCAATAAGTATCCCACTCTACATCAACTCTTGCTCTCAAGCAGTCACCTTGTCACACTCAGCACTTTAGCAGTAACACAGCTAGTCACACTTCACAAGGCTATGAGTTCGCAGAGCATATAGGGACCAAAATTAAAGTGAAAAGCTTTAATCACGAAAAGTTGGTCAGTGCATAAAAAAGATATTAAAAACAAAAGAATTACAGAATAAAATGACACACAACACGGCAAACAGTTATAAAATAAAAAGGGAGAAAAATAACAGAAACTTACAACTTAATGTAAATCCTGATCCCTGGAGGTGGGAGAAATAAGGGACACACTCAGCTTGTCAAGCAGCCCCCAAAATGTGAACGCCAATTCCTGGATTCCATATTGTTTTATATCTTTACAGTTTGGTTCAGATTTCAGAACCTCCCATTCATTAGTTAGTCCAGAGGGTCATTCACAATTGGGCAAAGTGTTAATGAGGGGGGAGAGTCCAGGAATATTTAAACAGTTCTTTGTTTCCAAATTCCTAGATGCAGGGGTGGGGGTAGGTGCAGGGGAGAGGTGACCAAATGGCTTTTGAGGTCACCAGAGAACATTCTGCAGGTCAGAGTTTATCAGGTTGTAAGGATGTCCAGGATGTTGTAAATGAGGCCTGGACGCTTCAATGGATGCCATATATTTCTACAAAGTTTGTAATTACCCTGTAGTTAAACCAATCTTATACATTCACAATTAATATCTCCTTGACACCTCCCCCTTTCAAGATTGGGCAAATTTGAAATGACCCACGCCATTTTAAATTTTCCCAAGCCAATTACCAATAATACATTACAGAAGTTCAGTACCATAAAAATCATTGCCATAAGATGTGATTACCTGGGCACATCAACCATCTGGTCCTTTGTCCTGTGTATAAGGCCAAGTACTATCTCCCCTGGTCACTTGTACACTGCTGTGCTGGGACCCCCTGCTGACTTTATGGCTTTGTGCTGCAGAAACACTAAGTTCTGTGTCCCCTCTACCAAGTGTGAAATGGTTAACCCTCTCCCTGCTGGATGAAATGCCAATGGAGTTAAGTGTAGGACTACTGTACCCAGTTACATTGTGTTTTGGTTTTCCCACTGTACAGCTATTAGAGTCCCTCTCTTTATCATTTATACTACAGGGCTTAGGTTGATCCACTGACTGAACGCTCTCCTGAGAGTCCCTATGCCCCTGCTCCCCTTTCTGATCGTTCCCCAAAACTGCACTGGCAACACTCATCACTGGGAACCCGACCTCACTGTGGACCCCAGTCTCCTCTCTCAGCACTGGTTCTAGTGTACACGCTGTCTTTGGCTCATAGACACACTGCATCTCCCCAGTCTGAGTAGAGGCATCTTTGTGGCTCATGCTCTGAGCCTTACTCATCTTGACACCTCTTGTCTGCTCTAGGACCTCTCCTTGAGTAATGGCCTCCACCAGATCCACACTCAGGACCTTAGAGCTTTGAGGTGCAGATTCAGAGACTCCATCTTGGCAGTCTCTCACACCCTGCACCATATCTGCTGACTGCAGGGTTATCTCTGGGGGCCCATTCACCACCCCCTCCCCCGTAGCTTCCTCATACTGGGACACCTCTGGTTCTGGAGCAGGCATAGCCTTGCTCTTGCTATCCTGTCCTCCCTCCCAGACCAGTCCCCTTGGGCTTCTGCCCATTTTCTCATATGATCGTTGTACATCAGGCACATACACAGTTGTCATTTTTCCCAAATCATTTCCCAACAATACATCCACAGGCAATTCTTGTGACACTCCCACTTGTCTGATACCTCTACCAGAACCCCAGTCCATAAAAACCTTGGCGACGGGCACTCCTGGATGGCATCCGGTTATCCCCTTCACAGGCAAAGTCTTTTCTGGAATGATGTCCTCAGGGTTTATAATCTCAGGGCGAACAAGAGAATAACTTGCCCCTGAGTCTCTTAATCCCAGGGTGACTCTGTCACCCACTATCACAGTCTGCATGTGATGCTGTAATTTCTCCATATCACCAGAAAGCAGCATGACTACTGGTACTGTAGAGTAGACAGTTGCCCCTCTCTCTGGGCACGCAGACCTCAGATGACCCACTTTGTTACAATTAAAACATTTGCGCATATCCCCCTGATTTATAGACTCCCTCAGTGTAATGTTCTCACCCACTTTGGAGACAGAAGGTTGTGATGTTGTCCTGGCTTGTTTCTCCTTCCAGCTGGTGGACCTTTGGGGGGATGTTTCCCTCTTGGCTTCAGGCATCCAGTTGGCAGTATAGGAGTCTGCAATCTGCGCAGCTTCATCCGCAGTTTTAGGCTCCTTGTCACAAACAAACTGTCGTACATCCACAGGACAAATGTGCAGAAATTGATCTTTTATCATGAGATCCTCCAGGTCCTCACGGCTGTTGACAGAAAGTCCTCGGGTCCACTGTAGAAAGGTAGTCCGTAAGTTGCCTACTGTATCAGCGTAGCTCTCAGTTGTTTCTCGCTTTACACTCCGGAATTTCTTGCGATACACCTCTGGAGTTAAGTTGTACTTTTTAATCAAAGCAGCTTTTATAGCATCATAGTCCTCATCAAGCTCAAGAGGAAGGTCAGCAAATACTTCCAGGGCTTTGCCTCTTAGCCCTGGGCTCAAAAACTGTGCCCACTGCTCACGGGGCAGATGGTATTGTCTGCAGGTCTTCTCAAAAGACCGCAGAAAAATGTCCAAGTCCCCATCCTTGTCCAGTACTGGAAAACGTTCTTGACGAGGTCTTTTGGGGTCTACATCTTGGGATTGGGGTTGCACAGAATTGATACCCCTTTCAATACGCGCCATTTCCAGCCTGAATTCTCTATCAGCCTGGCGCTCTGCGGCTGCTCTCTCCTCTCTCTCTGCTGCTGCTCTCTCCTTCTCTCGCTCTGCGGCCGCTCTCTCCTTCTCTCGCTCTGCGGCCGCTCTCTCCTTTTCTCGCGCTACTCTCTCCTCTCGCGCTGCGGCCGCCTGATTAAATTGAAGGATAAGCTGCAGGCGCAGGCTAGGATCACATTCACCTAGCTGCTGTAGGGCCATTTGTAGAGACACATCCATGCCTTCCTGAGGGCTCCTGCTGTGGGTAGCCTCAGGGGAAACTCTTCCAGGATTAATGTCCATATCTCGGCTCCCTTGAGCCGTGCCAGATCCTTGCTCTGCATCTTGCTCCATCAAAGCACAAACCAGCAGCTCTTTGGACTTGTCAGCCGGGTCGATACCTCTCTGCTCACAGAGGTGGACTAGAGCCTCCTTGCTCTGTCTCTTGTAGATGGTTGCCATCACTGAGTGCAACCTTTGCCAAATAAAAGATAGAAAAGAAAAACGGGGAAGGAAAACTGTTTGCACGTGTGTCTTAGAACATCACTGATTTGGTCCGTGTAAAACTAGGGTACTCCTCGCAAGGATTCCACTAGTCCTTAAGTGCAGGGGTTAGTGACTTAATCCCAACACTTAATGCTCTGACAAAAATGAATCTATCCCACCGCTGCCACCAATTTGTCACGGCGAAGGACGCCGCCGCCTCGTCACGTGACGTGGGGTGCAACTGTACGGGTTAATTTAGCCTACTCAAACTTGCGCTCACCTTTCACTCAGGACACAAATTGAGCATAAATCACACCTCATACAGCTCCAGCACCAGAACCAGACCCGCTGCCACCACTTATTGCATTTATACCGGGACCAATAAGTATCCCACTCTACATCAACTCTTGCTCTCAAGCAGTCACCTTGTCACACTCAGCACTTTAGCAGTAACACAGCTAGTCACACTTCACAAGGCTATGAGTTCGCAGAGCATATAGGGACCAAAATTAAAGTGAAAAGCTTTAATCACGAAAAGTTGGTCAGTGCATAAAAAAGATATTAAAAACAAAAGAATTACAGAATAAAATGACACACAACACGGCAAACAGTTATAAAATAAAAGGGGAGAAAAATAACAGAAACTTACAACTTAATGTAAATCCTGATCCCTGGAGGTGGGAGAAATAAGGGACACACTCAGCTTGTCAAGCAGCCCCCAAAATGTGAACGCCAATTCCTGGATTCCATATTGTTTTATATCTTTACAGTTTGGTTCAGATTTCAGAACCTCCCATTCATTAGTTAGTCCAGAGGGTCATTCACAATTGGACAAAGTGTTAATGAGGGGGGAGAGTCCAGGAATATTTAAACAGTTCTTTGTTTCCAAATTCCTAGATGCAGGGGTGGGGGTAGGTGCAGGGGAGAGGTGACCAAATGGCTTTTGAGGTCACCAGAGAACATTCTGCAGGTCAGAGTTTATCAGGTTGTAAGGATGTCCAGGATGTTGTAAATGAGGCCTGGACGCTTCAATGGATGCCATATATTTCTACAAAGTTTGTAATTACCCTGTAGTTAAACCAATCTTATACATTCACAATTAATATCTCCTTGACACATGGTCTGCCCACGAGCCTCGCGCACCTTCACCTGATGCACCGCTTACTGCCGTCTCCCGTACGCAGTTTTCAATGGCGGATTCTCTAGAGCGGCTGCCTCCTCCGGCTCCGGACCTCCAGAGGACCACCGCGGATGTGAGTACCATGGCCCCAGGGGCTATATCACAGTGACTGTTGCGATATCTCCCTTAGCCCCGGCTGGAGCACAGTCCGGCCTCCCTGCAGAGGGCCAAAATCTACCCATAGGAAGACCGGCTACAAAAGGGACTCTCTTAGAAGGGCCTGACCCCTTATCTAATGCTGCTGACCAGCCTGCTGAGTATCCAGGACCACCTGCTAAGAGGCCCAGGCTGTCCGGTGAGAACCCCCTGCCAGCTCAGCAATGTAGAAGTTACAGTTCTACCACCAGATGTCTTCAGGTGACAGATCTCAACACTGCTTTCTTCACCCAGACTGATGATGTCCCTGCTGCAGTTCCTGCTTCCATGCCTGCAGCCGTTGTTTTTGAGCAGCAAGAATGAACCCCTGATAAGCTGATAGCCTACTTCAGGTACTGTGAATATTGCACATATGCTTTACTTTATTTATGCTGCTATCCCATTTGGGCTGAGCGCCCGCTATGCCCTTAGAGCCAGAAACTTTCCTGAGACTCTACCCCTATTTACTTATCTCAGTCAAGAGACATACCTTGAACTGCCCACTGTCATGTGCTATGAGAGCACCCCTTCCTCTGCCACAGCAGAGATTCCTACAAAGGACTTTGCTATTAAAGACCTTCTGAGAGACTTTTGCCAACTCGCAGGAAAAGTTGCTACTCCATTTATTATATTACACTTAATGGGGCAGATTTACTTACCCGGCCCATTCGCGATCCAGCAGTCCGCTGGAATGCCTCGAAATACACTGGCCTATCCTGGATGAAGGTGAGTGAAATTTTTGCAACACAATTTTTTTTTTTAATGCGGCGGTTTTTCCAAATCCGTCAGGTTTTCGCTCGGCCACGTCCCCCGATTTCCATCACGCGCATGCCGGCGCCGATGCGCCACAATCCGATCGTGTGCGCCAAAATCCCGGGGCAATTCAGGTACAATCGGCGCAAATCGGAAATATTCGGGTAACACGTCAGGAAAACGCGAATCGGGCCCTTAGTAAATGACCCCCAATGCCTTCCTTTTAGGTATGGACATTCTGCATACACTATTATGCCTTTTCCTTTTTAGGTAAAGAGACATTTTATCCTGCTACCCTGAGTAGCCTATCTCTGTAACGTTTGTAACGTTATGTTTAACCCCTTCCCGACGCGCGCCGGGTCCCGGTGCATGGAGAAGGCTCGCGGGCCGAGCCCTCTCCATAGCCGGTAACTCTTTGCTGCATATTGCAGCAAAGGCTTACCGGTAACACCCGCGATCGGTGCTAGCAGGGTGTTTTCACCTCGATCGCAGCCGGCAATGCTGCCGGCGGCTTCAAAGAGATGGCGGCGCCCATGCGGATCGTGGATCGCCGCTCCCTGATGACGTCACGGGGAGTGGCGATCCGTCGCCATGGTAGCCTCGGGTGTTCCAAATACCCGAGGCTACTTCGTTTTAACCCATGCATTACAATGTGCTTATTGCACATTGTAATGCATGGGGAGTAAAATCCACATATACTGCCATACAGTAGTATGGCAGTATATGATAGGATGAATCAGACTACCTATGGTTAGAGTACCCTAGGGAGTCTGAAAAATAGTAAAAGTAAAAATAAAAAAAGTTTAAAAAAAAAAAATTATAATAAAAAAACCTAAAAATTCAAATCACCCCCCTTTCCCTAGAACTGATATAAAAATAAATAAACAGTAAAAATCATAAACACATTAGGTATAGCCGCGTCCGAAAATGCCTGATCTATCAAAATATAATAAAGTTTTTTCACTGCGTTTAACCCCGTAACGGAAAATAGCGTCCAAAGTCGAAAATGGCATTTTTTTGCCATTTTGAAAAATATAAAAAAATTCATAAAAAGTGATCAAAAGTTCGCAGAGTCCCAAAAATTATAGTAATGAAAACGCCATCAAAATTCGCAAAAAATGACACCACCCACAGCTCCGTACACCAAAGTATGAAAAAGTTATTGGTGCCAGAAATGGCAAAATTAAAAAAAAATATTTTGTACAGGAGGTTTTAATTTTTTTAAATGTATGAAAACATTATAAAACCTATACAAATTTGGTATCCACGTGATCGTACCGACCCAAAGAATAAAGTAAACATGTCATTTGGGATTCAGAGTGAAAGCTGTAAAATCCAAGCCCACAAGAAAACGTTGCAAATGTGTTTTTTCACCATTTTCACTGCATTTGGAATTTTTTCCCGCTTCCCAGTACACGCCATGGAATATTAAATACCGTCACTATGAAGTGCAATTTGTTACGCAGAAAATAAGCCATAACACAGCTCTTTATGTGGAAAAATAAAAAAGTTATAGATTTTTGAAGTTGGTGAGTGAAAAATGGAAGTGAAAAAAACTAAAAAAGGCCAAGTCGTTAAGGGGTTAAGATGTGTACCCATTGGGCTCCTAAGCCAATGAGAGTTTACAAAATATTTGCACACTGTCAATATATGTCAGTAGTTTGCACTAAACTTTTATAGGCTTTCCAGATTGTAGTGTGGCTGTGTCGGACCGTCTCTACGTAAACCCTGACCGCTATCTTATGCCTCAAACCGAAGCTTCGTAAGTGGGGGTAGTCCGTAAACTGCGGGTCCTTAGGGGACCGGGGGTGTTAAAGATGTAGCACCTGGATACCACTCATACAAGGGTAAGAATGTCAGTCGGCAGGTACTTAAACATTTGTATAATGTCTTATTGTGTCACATATGCCAATGTAATGCATATATACACTATATATTTGTAGCTAGGGAAGAAGTGTTTATATAACAAATATACAGGCCCTGGTGCAAGGAGTGGATTACAGTACATGAAACCACACCTTTCCTACTGTACAGTTTGGTTTAATGGCGTCAGCGACCAACTGTCATCTTTCGCATTCACATGTCCTTGTCTAAGTCCGACACCAACCCAGGTGCCTGTCTCCAGGACCATGGGCGGTTTGTCCCTACAGATCATGTAGCCTGCACAGAAGTGCCCATATCTACCTCTACTTGCACGGACCCCCTAGAGGTTCCCCGCTGCTGGCCAGCGGTTGGTTCTCTGCGCCCCAACCAGTCCGTAGTCGAGCCGAGGGCGGCTCTTTCAATTGCCCGGGGGGTATGCAACACCCTCGCCGATGCAAGGCAGAGTGGTTGTTGCAAATACGTCCCACCATGTAGCTCGCAGCCTGTGAAGGGTCTGATCAGCCCCCACAGCATGTCACTACATAACAACTACATAACACAGATGAGTACTGCAGTGGTAGATCCTGCCTGGTAAGGCAGGAGTTAAGTATTTTCTGTGATGTAATTCCAGCAACCAATCACATGTGTTATACCTTGTTTCTGTGAGCTGAGATGTAATTGGAGGAGTAGCCACCACCTGACCAGTGGGAGTAACAAAACCCCTGGTCAGGAAACTTCTAGAAGTCAGTTCTCCCTCAGAAGAGAGTGCAGTGTGAGGAGAAAGTTCACTCTCTCAGATCAGAGCCCAGCTCCCTGCCTGAAGAGTGGAGCTAAGAGCTAGTTAGTGAGAGGAAAGGGGTATCATCCTACCTTCAAGCAACCCAGGACAAGCTGAAGCATCCTACTAGGACACAGCTATCTCCCAGCCTGCCCTTTGCATCCAGGCTGATGATCCATCCTGTGGCTCCCTCCAACTACATCTCCAGCATTCCACCATTCTGTCAAGACACGTTGCTACGGTTCCTGTCGGTTCCAATAAAGAACTGTAAGTTGTTTTTGTTCAACGTCTGCCTCTGTCTGGTCCCTGCTACTACGGCTGTCACCATCACGGGCACCCTATCCACCACACAGAGACTCATACTCTAGACACCAAAGGGTTGCCCCAGGGAGAACCGCTATAGCAGCCTCTCCCTCATCATTTCTTGCCAACACCACCCTGCTGGAGACCTGCCAGGCTGTTGGACAGCCCTCCGGTTCCCCATACCAAGCACCGCGACACTAGCGTGCCTAGGCCGCAACCGCCAGCCACTCAGGTACTGCGGGCCCCGGCTGACTCCAGGCCCCAAGAAAAAGCTAGGCACACCTCCCACTGGTTCTGGATACTGCATGTATATACAGCAGCATAGGGTGCACAGCCGTATGCAGCACATATATAGTCTGTATTTTATATGTTCCCATTGACTTTTATGGAATGTACGGAACGGAAATACAATGAAAAATAGGTGCAGCTCTATATTTTTTTTATACGGATCACGTAGCGTACGGTATGGGGGACAATATGTACATGGATTGCCATATTGGCCATCGGAATGCATGGGACTGTACTCTGGCCGTATATATGGCTCTTTTTAATACGTTTGTGTGCATGGGGCCTAAGGCTACGAGTACTCAAATGTGTCCAATCTCAGGACACTGACAATGGACCCATGGTAAGTTGTTTGTGACCTCTGTGTCATTGGTGTGTCACAAACACGGGCCAGACTGTGGAAACCAAGGTAGGAGATTTATCACTGCCTATACTCTAGTTTTCTGGCATAAAAGCAGTGAAAGAATCTCAAATTCTCGCGCAGTTCAAGAATTTGCGTTTCTTACTGCGACTATGTGGGCGCCACCTGGGGGCATAGAAGGGGTGCGGAAGCTGGCGGAGCAGGCAGGTACGGGAATTTAAAACCCTGTACCTCCGTAATTTTCAAAAACCTGTGAACGGACCTTGCTTAGTTGGACACTATCCTCCTGCGCTGGCGTATGATAAATCTCCCCCCATGTCTGTGTGTATGAGACCATAGAAATACATGTGACCATGTGCTATCCTTTGAATCAAGGGACAGAATACAGACAAATTCTAAGTTTGTGTGCAGGGAACCTAAGAGGAGGGGAGGCGTATAAAATATCACACTCTGAATGATGCCGTTTATATACTGACTGTAAAATACATTCGGTGATATGTTATGGATGCTTTATCGTGCTCCATATATATAGCTTACTGGCATGTTGTGGATGGGGCATACTGCGCCTCGCCTTGTTTATAGTGTGAGGGAAAGTGAACATCTCCTAAAAAAGATGAGGACGCTCATCCAGACGTTTGTGGAGAACATTCTTTCCACACAATGGGAAGGCAGACAGGACGTCACCACACCGTGATGTCACAAAGTTGTAACCCGCGTCTAGAGACTGGCCAAGCTTTAACCCCTGCACTCACATGACGTCTCCTACATTGTCTGATTGTATTTTACACAGCCGCCAGCAGTGAGGAGGATTCCACACTCCGTGCCGTGACGTCACACAGCTGGAACTCCTGCACGGGGAAGAACAGGTCGCGGTTGTATGCACTTGTTAGCCCCGCCCCCCGAGCTCTCCTCAGCTACTGGCTGTCCGCTAACTGCTATTTCTATGCAGCTGCCAGCACCTGCTATACGGGGCTGTGGGGACTAATGTGGAGGGAGCCGAGAACGGGAGCTGGCTACTGAACCCTCTGCGCTCACAGCCATGGCCAGACGGAGCTCCGTCTTCATTCGGGTAGTTGAAGGCAAGAACTTACCAGCCAAGGACATGTAAGTAGCTGCAGAGGCACGAGCCATCTGTCAGGGTTCTTGCAGTTGGAATGGACAGCAGAACGGCGGCTGTCTATGGATAGAATCCCTCAGCAAAGTTCAGTCAAGATTGTCTGAGATGTTCCTATTTTCTGACATCAATATATATAAATAACGAGACAAAAAGGGGGAATATGTCCGGATTTACCCCTAGGAGCGCAGACAGGGTATGTAAAGTGAGAAAGGACAAGTCACACAGGATTCAGGAAAATATACACATCTATAGCTCTTCAGTACACCCTTAGATCATCCATAGGACTACAGTTCATCCATAGGTTTTCAGTACACCTTTAGATCATCCATAGGTCTTCAGTTTATCCACATCGATCAATACACCCTTAGATCATCCATCGTTCTTCAGTTCATCCATCGGTCTTCAGTACACTCTTAGATCATCCATCCTTCTTCAGTTCATCCATAGGTCTTCAGTATACCCTTAGATTATTCATCAGTCTTTGGTCCACCTTTAGGTCATCCATCGAACTTCAGTACACCTACTATTAGATTATCCATCGGTTTTCAGTTCATCCATGGGTCTTCAGTACACCCTCTGATCATCCATCGGTTTTCAGTTCTTCCATAGGTTTTCAGTACACCCTTAGGAAATCCATTGGTCTTCAGTTCATCCATAGGTCTTCAGTACACTCTTAGATCATCCATTTTTCAGTTCATTCATAGGTCTTCAGTTCAGCCATAAGTCTTCAGTATACCCTTAGATTATTCATCAGTCTTTAGTACATCCTTAGGTACTCCATCGGTCTTCCATACACCTACTGTTAGATGATCCATCGGTCTTTACTTCATCCATAGGTCTTCAGTACACCCTCTAATCATCCATCCCTCTTCAGTTTATCCATAGGTCTTCAGTACTCCCTCTGATCATCCATCGCTCTTTAGTTCATCCATAGGTCTTAAGTACACCCTCTGATCATCCATCCCTCTTCAGTTTATCCATAGGTCTTCAGTACTCCCTCTGATCATCCATCGCTCTTTAGTTCATCCATAGGTCTTCAGTACACCCTCTGATCATCCATAGGTCTGCAGTACACCCTCTGATCATCCATCGGTCTTCAGTTCGTCCATAGGTCTGCAGTACACCTTCTGATCATCCATCGGTCTTCAGTTCATCCATAGGTCTTCAGTGTACCCTTAGGTCAGTGATGGCGAACCTTTTAGAGACCGAGTGCCCAAACTACAACCAAAACACACTTATTTACCCTGATGTGCCAATGTGCCATTTTAAGCAGTAACTTATTGCTACCGGTTCTTCCACTTCTTTAATTGTATCGGCTGCCTGATGCCACCAATACAGTTGAAAGAAGGTGGGCAAATTCAGACTATCATTTTAGCTTCTCTCCAGGGTGTCTCTGTTTAGGAAGAATGGTCGGGTCCAGCAGGATGACCTCCAAAGATAATGCACTTCTTTTAACACCTTCTCACTTTTCAAGCAGTTCCAAACAGTCAATGAAGTGTCGCTGTAAAATAGCGCTGAGCGCAGCATCTCATAAGTTGTCTAGGACTGCAGGAAGATTTAATGGATTTTGTCCTGTTTGGTGAACTCTGTCCTAGGCTGATGGCCTGAGTGCCCACAGAAAGCGCTCTGAGTGCCACCTCTGGCACCAGTGCCATAGGTTCGCCATCACTGCCTTAGGTTATCGATAACTCTTCAGTTCACACAGTGGCCAGAACTGTGTCAGTTTTTTTTTTGTTTTTGCAGAATGGAATAGCTTTGTCAAGCACAGTAAACAACGTATACAGTGTGGGATACTTTATTTCACAATGGGAACCTATTTACCACTTTTACCGCTGTGTAGCTGACTTCTGTCAGATGTATATTTCTTGTTGACTTTTTCCTCCGCCATAATCTAAAATTGTAATGTGATCATTTCTGTAGCCACAAGCTTAGAGCCGTAATTTTGTTTCTCATAGTGAAAGATATCTAGCTATGACAATTTATGGTTAAAAAAGATGGAGTGATTCTTCAAACACTGTAATATGTGATGGCTATGATCATATTAGCTCCACAATCCCCAAATTTTTATCCCAGTAGATTTCCAATGAATTTGGTGCCCACAGCCATACAAATAAAACTTTAGAAGTTCTAATGCTACATAAGGAGATAGTTCACACTTAGATGATCCTGGATTTAATTCACAATGTGTTTTTATTGGTGCTCAGTTAATTTTTCTTATGTGTAAGAAGAGACTACTGTATACATATTTTGCTTTCTTTGATCATAAGTGTTTAAACCTGTATTTGGTTTCATTATTTTGCCACCATTTACAATATATTTTGTATTACTGTCCACAGATCAGTCCCAGCCTTTGGTAGGATTTCCAGGCTGTCTGCATTTGGATATCACTAGCATATTCCTTTCAGCAATGTACCGAATGTACTTACATCAGTTGTGAAATGAGTGGAGCTCAATATCAAAAGCCACCAGCATTTTACTACATTGTCATAAATGAAAGGCTGAGGCTCTTCTTTATTATAGATCTTCTCAGTGCTGAGACCCCGCAGATCGCGAAAACTAGGGGTCTGCGCTCACCGATCTCCTTCAGCTCCATAGAGATTAATGGAGCAGAACGGTCTTGTGCGGCCATCTGCTACGTTAATCTGATGGAGCGACGAGGGGTCCGAAAAACCCCTCGTTTACGCGATCTGCGGGGTCTCAGCACTGAGACCCCCTCTGATCAGCAAGTTAGGCCCTATCCTGTGGATAGGGCCCAACTTTTCTTTGTGGGAAAACCCCTTTAAAGAAAATCAGATGAAAATACTAAACAATATTCTGTACTGTAGGGATGCATTGCTGCATGTCCACGAGATACACATACTCATATATCTACTCAGAATTGTGAGTATATTTATTATACTTAGATATTTAAAGAGGACCTGTCAATAGAATTTCAATATTCACACCTGTAATGGAAGGACTGATAAAGGGTTAAAAGTCCTTCACACATTGCCTAAAATTATCTGCCACTTGTGCATAGTACCTTAAAGGGTTATTCCGATCTGGGCATTGACATTTAAATGAACACATCTTCCATATACATACATTTCTTCAATTGGAAGTTATTAAAAAATTGTACCCCTGTGAAGATATGTTCCCAAAAATGTAGCCATGTTGTCCATTAGAAACAAGATTGTTACCCTCGGATACGACCACATTTTATGGAGTGATTGCACAAAGAAACAAATAGTTTTTGCATGTAGGAATGTGTAAAAGGAATATGTTAAAGGGGTATTCCAATGAAGACAAAATTCTTAAATATACTCAGAATTTACAAAATAACACATTCTTTAATTCACTGTTATTACAAAAGATACAATATTTTACAGATATCATTCCAATCGGGCTCTATTAGTCCTGGTGTATAAAATTTCAGTTGCCCCTGGAACCGACCCGTAATTAGAAGTCTAGGGTAGGGAAGGCCATATTGTTCATTTGTTTGACGCTGCACTGATCTGCTCTCTGGAGTAGCCCTACCCCTTGCATTCCGAGATAAACTCACACAAAGACTTCCTGCAGACAGCAGTGTGAGGAGAGTAAAGCTACAAGCTACAGACAGATAAGGTCTTTATCCATGGGACAGGTAAAGAGGTATATTACAGTGCTGAAAGTGTATGTTATGGCTGTTATAGCAGAGCTGCAAATGTCATGTGGATCTCATCATCTTTCATCTCTGGTCTTATCCCTCTTTCTATGTGTCACATACTAGTGAATGTTCAGAAGCTTAATGAAAGTGTATGTAAACCTGGACCCTGATAATCTAACCACATTGTCAGCACACAGCATCTGATAGCACTAGAGGGATCATGATGTGTCTGCTTAGAGAGTCCCCGCCCACACTCTGGAATTTTACACCGACCATCACTGAGTGATAGGAGCTAAAACAACAATAAAACTGAATAAAATTGTAAAGTAAGGGGTTAAAAATTATCTTTATTGTGTAAGCATCACCAGGGGATTGAAATTTGAGAATTTTCTTTTATGGGCAAACCCCATGAGGTGGTCAGGCCGTGATACCGCATGCGTGGTCACCACTGCCAGAGTGCAGAGACGGTTGTATCCAAGGACAGATATTTTGTTGGGACAACATGGCTACATTTATGGAAAATTATTTAAGTTATCTTCCCATAAGTAAATTTATTAATTACATCCAATTGAAGAAATGTATGCAAATGGCAAATTAATTAAATTAATTGTGATTGTCCAGATGGGAATAACCTATTAGGTACAGCTGTTTTTCTGATATGACAATATCAGTAGAGATGAGTTAACTTCTGAATAGAAGAGTTAAGTTTTCTCCCTGGATGCCAGTGAACCACACCTCCTTTTGATTAACAGCTCAGTTTCACTGAGTCTCACTGCATGATTTATTCGGTAGTGAACCCTGAGTGGGAGCTGATGATCTTCTCACCATTTCACACACCCGCAGTGGGTGGGGCCAACATTGACAAAAGCGGGGAATGTTTACTGAAGGATCTTACTGGTGGGAGGAAGCAGATTTACCTGCACTTTTCAACAGACACAATGGGGGGGGGGGGGGGCGAGTAAGGTTTATTGTGCCAGTTCTTGATGACAGGTTCCTTTTAAGACACCACTGATGGAGCATGTTTTGTCTTAGGTTCTGTATATGTGATACATAACTAGTATTTGATTAATTTAGGGTCATATAACTATAGTATGTGGCTTGTTCCAACCACATGCTACTGAAGTATCCACAGTTTAGAAGGATTAATCTGATTGTTGAGGCACTCATGGTATGAGAATAAGCTTCCACAGGTCACCTGTGTAAATGGAGCAGTAGTGGAATGCATATGAATGGCTGAGTACAGCTTGCCTTTAGTCCCATAAAAGTGAATGTTGCGTTAGTCATGCATGTCCAGAGCTCCTTCCTTTGTATCGATCAATAGATGTTGTTTGAGGGAAAGACCCCTTTAAGAAAAAAATCTTTCTAAAATGAAGAAATAGTAAAGGAGGGTGATAAGTTAGTATTGAATCACTATGATCATCAGTAGGACAATTTTTCTTTACACAGTATTTACAGTATAGCCCCTATATCCCAGTATACAATTTTGTGATACTAAAAGGTTAAATTTATTGCAAAACTAAACATTGTTATCTCCAGAATGCAGGATGAGCATGTGTTGCTTTCAGGAGCTGGGAAATGTACTGGAAGTGCTAAATGCAGTAGAAAGATATGATTTGGAATAGTGTAAGGCCATTACCTGTAATTGCCTGTTATCTTGGTACAGAATGTTCAGAGAAATCTCTGCAGTCCAAATAAGCCTAGCAAGCACATCACCACATCAGCAGCACATTGTTTATCACTATATGTGAGATACTGGCATCTTTGTGGACTGCCTTATAGCAGCATATAAATTATATACCGCTATATAGCATGTCTTAATAGGGCTACTCTGTAGTACTTGACCATATTTTCACATCATGGCCTAAGAGAACTTGGCTCCACACCCAATGCTATAAAACTAATGTGGCTTTACCCACACACTGGTAGATAACACCAGGCATATTACCAGTCCCATTGACTTGTGGTCTGTTGGGCTCCATCCTGGTTTACAATATGATAATGGACAGACAACACTATCCTAAGCCATTCATTATTTGTTTATATTTGTTCCTATTTAAAACAGAAGTATAAAATGAGAAAGAAACACAGAGCGCAAATAGGGGAGCACCACCCATGAGGCGACTTGAGCAAGTCGGCTTGGGCAAAAGTGCTGCTGCATGATGAAGGGGCGGCATCTTGGGGCAGTGCTGTCCCCCCATAAAATACTGTCTGTCCCCGACCCAGGAACACCCGGTCCAGTGAATTTACATGTTAAATAAAACATGATATACTCACATTGGTTTTTTTTCTCCCAGTGGCTCCATCTTTTTCTCGGCTTCGGCCCATACATTATGACATCATGCAATGTTGTATTGTTTTTAAAGGGGCCCTGCTATGAACATTACATTAAAGAAGGGGGGGGGGCTTTGCGGGCATTCCATTACAAGGGGGACTCTTGTCAACATATCTTGAGAATGCTGTAACTACACTGGTGCAGGCACATATCTTGTTTGATCCCCGAGTTGAGTGGTTTTGCTGAAAAAACAATTATAAAATTCAGATCCTTGGGATAGCTACTTAAACACATTACACACGCAGCTTCCTGAGCAGACAGGACTAATCAACCTGAGCTGGATTACTCATACACCACTGCTGAGGATAGTGCAGCGATTGATTACTTCTGACTCTCAGGGATAACACTGTGATGACATAATTCTCTGCTGCAGTGCACAACTTATGTGAAAGGAGAAGCACGGAGCCAGGCAAAGGACCAAGATAGCTTCATTATCATAATTTTATAATTGTTTTTTCAGCATAGCCCACTCAGCTCAGGGATTAAACAAGATATGTGCCTGCACCAGCATTCTCAAGGTATGTTTAGTTTATAAGGCATCAAATGGTAGGTTTCCTTTAAAGGGGGGACTCTGCAGGGGGCATTACATTACAGAGGGGACTCTGCTTTGGACATCTTATTAATGAGGGGAGGCTGCTGGATATTTTATAAATGAGTAGTGACTGTATTTTCCTCCCTAGACTTATACTCCAGTCAATACATTTACCCATTTTTCTTTTTTTGTGTGGAATAATTAGGCACCTCATCTTATCCTTAGGTATCTACAGTATGTATACTTTTTTCCTCATAGTGAAAAGGCCAAAGACCAGGGGACATTATAGGCTGTAGAAATAGAGTTGTTATAGTGTCCCCTTTTCTGTAGACCCTTCTTTTATAGGCATACAACAGAAAAAGGAACACTATCAGGAGGGGCATTTGAGACTGGTAGCTGCTGGAAATGGCACATTATCTGTATCAATTCAGTGATCCGTGGGTTCCCCAATTCATTATTACCACTAAGCACAGTACTGTATATAACTCTTTGACCAATCAGGGGGGTGATGGGGGGTGGCGTCTTTCTCTCAGGCAGCAGAGAGGCTGGTCACACCCCTGAGCACAAAAAGGATATGCAAAATCACAGCTTGAGGTTCTAGATTAGCAATGATCTGCAGCATACCCTAGTAACCCGAGGCCAATGTAGGATATTCAACGATAGTAAAATACAACATGAGAAAAAGAACAGGAATATCCAAGATGCGCTGCTCAGTAGTTGAACTCAGTAGGGGAGGGAGGCGATGTACAGGAGCACAAAGTTGGGGGCTGGGAGCTGAGGAGTGAGCAGCACAGACATGTCACATGTTGTTTTTTGAAATCCAACAAAATCAAAGCCCTATCCCTGAGATTAAACCAAGGATTCTGTCAGCGTGCCAGGTAAGTTATAACATACAGTTATATTGTAATGCAAATGCTTTGAGAAGGCAGAAAGGCATATTTGTTATGCAGGTGTAATGGGCCTCTGCAACCTGTCTTTAGTGAAAATTAGGTCCCTATTGACAGATTCGCTTTAAAGTGTTTTGTGACAGTTTTATGTCTGACTTTGCACTGAAAAGAACATGCAAACTCCTTGCACATGTATTTATGAAGTGTTTGCACCAGTATTCTGCACCTAAAGGGGCGTTCTGTATGTTAAAGGTGCACCAAAAAAAACTTGATGCACACTTCGAGAGCAGTGCGGGGTGCGCCTGATTATTGCAAACTGTGCGCCAGAATTCAATATTACCTTGGGATGCCTAACCTGTTTATGATTTTTTTTTTATATCAGTTCTAGATAAAGGGGGGGGGGGTTGAACTTTTAGGGTTTTCTATTTTTTTTCCATTATTTTTTACTTTTTGAATTAATAATTCACGTCCCGCATACCTCTGCTCCCGGTTCAACCCCCCTCCACTCCAGTCTCCAGTCCGGCACAATGCTCCCTCTCCCGGCTCGACCCACCCTCCGTCCGGCATCATGCCGCCATTTCAGTGCTCCGTCAGTGCTGTATGCATTTTATACTACATGGCGGTACGCTGTATGCATTTTATACTACATGGCGGTACGCTGTATGCATTTTATACTACATGGCGGTACGCTGTATGCATTTTATACTACATGGCGATACGCTGTATGCATTTTATACTACATGGCGATACGCTGTACATTGCTTTTGATATGTACATTCTTGTATTTTAAATGTTTTTAGAGCACTGGTCATTGTCTGTTGTGTATTAATAAAATTTGATGATTGTTTTTGCACTACCTTATGAGCCCTTTTGAATGCATTCTTTCTCTTTTCGTTTTGGTTTGATATATGGAGGTGGGGCGTCTCTCTATGGCTCGCCTCAAGCAGAAGACAGGCTTGGTTCATCCCCGTATGTGTGATATGTTTAATTAGGTATCTGTTATAATCCGGACTGTTAGCCTCCCATGTGTGTTATTTGTTTGTCTGTCATGTTATATGTCCACACTTTGGTGCAGGAAGTGACTGTCTTTGTGGTTGTCTCGAAGTGCCTAGTATAAGCAGGAGCAAGCTAGCAGGGACTTTGGGTTCACTCTCCTGTCTTTTGTTCCTGATTGCAATAGACCACTGTTCAGACTTTCGACTGAAAAGAAGATCTAATTCAGCGGGGCTTATTTACTAAGGGGCGGTGGAACGCACTTTCGTTGGATTTTGGAATTTTTCGGGATTTTCATAGCTGTGACACCTATTAGAAGGGGATTGTGTCGCATTCGATCATATTTTGGAAATCGGGGCACGGGCCGTCAGACGATCCGACGGATTCGGTCCGAGCGTGCGATTTAACTTTAAAATTGTGTCCAAGACAATGCACTTACATACACCGGGAAGAAGAAGGTGAAATCTGGCGGACCTGATCGGGGAAGTGACACATGCAGGAAATTGGGCGCACAATCTAAGTGAATCGCGGCACAATGCATTCCAGTCGGACAGTCCGGATCAGGGAACGCTCCAGGGACTGGTAAGTAAATGTGCCCCAGTGTCTTCTCAGCCTGACAGTATGAACTGCAGAAGACCCAGACACAGATGTAACAGAAGCATCATGGTTTGGGACTGCATTGATGCCAAGTTCCATAACACCTTCACAGGATGAACAATGAAGGGAGAAATTGATCATGCCTTGTATGCCAGCTGCCTGACGCACAAGCCATGAAAAAGTAGCAATTCCTGGAGTATGTAGGCAAAGTCTAAGTGAAATTTTTTTTTCTAGGTGTAGTCACATCTTGGCTTTGGTTAAAATATTAAAAGAAAAAAAAACACTAGTAAGATTTTATCATGAATATATGATTGATATATTATGTATGTATTCATTTAGATTGTTTTAACCCATTTCCATTATTTTATGCATGTATCAATGTGGTATGGAAATACATAGTACAATAACCTTTCAGCCGGCAGCTGTATGTCTTTATGTATGCTCTGTTGAATATTTGCCTATTTAACAGTGTACACATAAACCATGAGCCTGACACCTACAGATGCGTTCAGCCAGCACTCAGCTTTCTCACAGTTGCAAATCCCGTGCTTACAATTTACTGATTTTCTGCACTAAGAGATTCAGGTTCTCAGTAAACTGGAATAATTGTGCTGAATAGTGACAGGAATAGCAATGACTGAAATGTCTGTTTTGTTCTGAATGGACTTTATGGGTCTGAACATGTGTTTAAAGAGAACTTGACCCACTCAAAATAAATACTTTTTTAAGAACTATGATTAAAAATTGGCCTTATTCCAAAATGGTTCTTTTCCATGGCTGAAATGCAAAAAAATCAATCTGAGCACTTCTATGCATCTCACCTGCTATGAGTCCAATGAAACAAAATGAGGCCCTGCATATTCAGTGGTTATTTGTTCTTTATTAAAAGTTCTTAGTGCCATTACATTCTGCCATATGGAACATTGAGAAAGATCTCTGTTACATCATTGGCCACTTAACGTCATGTGGCCAGGTGATGTCATCTAAGGTACTTTTGCATCTGCAACATCTACCCCATGTATGTATCTGATAACGTGAAATCACAGCATGCCTCTATTGATTTCTATACCTCCCCATCCTCCAAGGGGCTTGCTGTGATTTCATATAATCAAACACATACATGGGGCTGATGTTGCAGATGTCATTAACAGGACCTTTGACGATATCACATGTCATAAAGTGCTAAACATGGGGAAAAGTAGATAGGAGGAGCTGGCCGAGCAAGACACACCCCCTCGGATGTCAGGGAAACAATCTTTAGCTAAAAGAAGAGTGTTACTTAATAGGGCTCTATTTGTGAACCAGCAGTGACAGGTTTCCTTGAAAGGGGTTATGCCACGAAACCAATGACTTTAAAAAAAAAACCTCCTAAAGAGGTTAAAATATTTCAAAAAGCTATTTATAATGGTAACCTGGAATTAACCCTTTCACGGGTGCATGGAAAGGGCTCACAGGCTGAGCCCTCTCCATAGCCAGAAAGTCTTTGCTACACGATCGGTGTGTTGACCCGCACATCATCGCCAGCATAGCTTCCGGATCGGACCGTGACGTCAGCGGGGAGCCACAATCCGTTGCCATGACAGTCTCACGTATTCTGAAGACAGCTGTTTCGTTTTAACCCTTTCATTACAATTGGCTAGTGGCACGGTGGCTGAGTGGGTAGCACTTCTGCCTTGCAGAGCTGGCGCCCAGGGTTCGAATCCCACCCAGGTGAACATCTGCAAAGTGTTTGTATGTTCTCTCCATGTTTGCATGGTTTTCCTCATGGTCCTCCTGTTTCCCCCCACACTTCAAAACATACTGTTAGGTTATTTAGATTGTGAACCCCATGGGGACAGGGACCAATTTGACATGCTTTGTGCAGCACTACGTAATATGTGTGCGCTATATAAATAAAGAATTATTATTATTAGGAGGTGTTTGGGTTCATGGAGAACTGATCTGACTTTGCTGTCAGCTACAGGCTCTACAGTAGGAATGGGCTGCATCCTAATGGGGAATTATTATTATTATCAGCACTTTGTAATGAATGAGGAGGAAAATCCCCATATACTGCCATACTGTAGTATGGCAGTATATGGTAGGATCAATTAGACAACCCAGAAGAAGACCAGTTTCACTGCATTTTGAATTTTTTTTTCCGCTTCCCAGAACATGGAATAGAAGAATAAATACCATCACTATGAAGTGCAATTTGTTACACAGAAAACAAGCCGTCACAGAGCTCTTTACATGGAAAAAAAAGTTAGATTTTTTAATTGTGGGGAGTGAAAAATCAAAAAACAAAAAAGGGCGAGGTCCTTAACCCCTTAAGGACGCAGCCATTTTGTAGCTTAAGGCTCAGCCCCATTTTTTGGATTCTGACTTGCTTCGCTTTATATGGTTATAACTTTTGAACACTGTTACTTATCAAAGTGATTCTGAGATAGTTTTTTCCCCACATGTTGTACTTCATTTTAGTGGTAAATTAGATAAGTTTTGTGTTTATTTACAAAAAAAAAGAAAATATGATAAATTTTTTAAAAAATTTGCCATTTTCGAAATTCTAAATCATTGCGTTTTCAGGCAGATAGATTTACCACCTAAATAAGTTGCTGAATAACATTTCCCATTTGTCTACTTTACATTTTCATAATTTCTGAAATGTTTGGATAATTTATTTTGATGTCACGCGGCTTACAAATAGAATATCGCTTTTCCGGATTTTCAGAATTGACTATTTTGGGGATAAATACAGTTTTGAATGAAATTTTACATATTTAGCATCAAAACCCCCTATATAATCTACCCATTTTCAAATCTGCACCCCTCAAGCTATCAGAAACAGCTTTTACGAAGATTGTTAACCCCTTGAGATCTTCATAGTAATTGAATCAAAATGGAGGTGAAATTTAGAATGGTCAAATTGTTCCCTTATACGTTCATTTAGCACTAAAATTTACACATTTCCAAAATATAAAAAGAGAAAACCCACCATACAATTTCTTCTGCAATTTCTCCCGAGTACAGAGACCCCCCACATGTGGCTGTGACTTGTTTTATGGGGGCACAGCGAGGTGCAGAAGGGAAGGAGGGCGCTGCAGCTGCCAGGATTTTAGTTTCCTCATTGGCCCCTTTTGAAGGCTATAAAATTTTCGCTTTTTCGTTATTGGGGCCATGTGATGGCATTTTTTTTGCGGGATGAGATGCTTTTTTCATTGTTACCATTTTGGGGTTGGTATCACCTATTGTTGAAAATTTAGGAACTTTTTTTGAGGGCAGGAGTAGAAAAGCATCAATTCTGTACTGGATTTTTAACTTTTTTTTTTTTGGTGTTCACCGTATAGACTAATAATCATGTTATCTTTATTCTATGGGTCGATACGATTACGGGGATACCAGACATGAATATATTTTCTTACGTTTTACTAAATTTGTCAAACAAAACCCTAATTTGGGGAAAAATCTATCATTTATGTATTGCCGTCTTCCAAGTGGCATAACATTGTTACTTTTTTGGCTACGGAGCTGGTTGATGGCGTGTTTTTTGCGGGACATGTTGTACTTTGCACCAGTATCATGTCTGAGTACATATGGTTTTTTGATCGCATTTTATAGCATTTTTTGTGGGATTGAAAAGGTAAAAATCATAATTTTTGGAGGGTTTATAACAGTTTTTTTTACGGCGTTTATCGTGGGGGTTCAATAATGATTTACTTTTATTCTACGGGTTGTTACGGACGCGGTGATACTATATATGTGGGGTTTGTGTTATGATTTAGACTTTTTTTTTTAGTTATATGTCTCTTTATATGTTTTGGGGGTTTGGGGCATTTTTAGTGATTTATGACTTTATTTTTTTATTGAATAACTTTTTTTTTTTACTTTTTCACTTTTATACCATGGGACATGAACAAGCAATCATCTGATTGCTTCTTCATGATAATATTCTGCAATACTGATGTATTGCAGAGTATTATCAGTGTCAGCCTATACACTTGCATAGGCTGGCACTGCCAGTATTATCAGTGCCAGTATAGCAACGATCGGCGCCCCCCGAAAACGGTTCGGGGGGGCCGATCGTGGGGGAAAGACCCCCCAGATGCATGTTAGATGCCGTGGTCGCGCTGACCGCGGCATTTAATGGGTTAAGCACCCGCGATCGGAGGCAACTCCGATCGCGGGTGTTACACTGGGGTGCCGGCTATTAGTTACAGCCGGCACCCCGTGTTTCCCAATGCCGGTTCGGCTCTGATCCAGAGCCGAGCCGGCATAAGCGCCGTGGCGGATATATCCGCCAGTGAGCGCTAAGTCACTGCGCTCCGTGGCGGATATATCCGCCACGGAGCGTGAAGGGGTTAAAGGGTTAAAGATACCTTTTTATTTGTTATTGCATATTCAGCCTCTATTCTGTTCCACACAGAAGCAGATGTGGAAGAGGCTTAGCCGGGCACATGCACAGCACTTATAGCGGCAGTTATTCCACAACACATTGGCCTCAGCTCTACATCACTGAATTTAGAGTCTACTTCCACTTGTGTTGTACAAATAGTCCCTGCACTTACTGATTCCCAGCACAGCAGGTGTGTTACCTTCCAAGGCTCTGACATTGCTATTCCTTTTTGTTTTAATCCTTGTCTCTATATACTTGAAAAAAAAAAAAAAATACACGCACAGCTATATTTTCAATAATATTTACATCCTAAAACCTTTATATCAGCCTCATTTATAACAACTGTAAAGCAGTCTAGAGGCTGTGACCCCCTCCATAGAAATGCACTGAGTACAGGCTCTGCACATGGAGAAAGATAGGACATGTCGCAAGCTTGCGACAGTACATACGGTTGTATGTACTGAAAAAAAATGTGCTGAAAAAAACCAGCAACCCCCCCCAAAAAAAGAAAAATTATATATATATATATATATACACACACACTCGCCTTCCAATGCTCATTGTGTCTCCTCTTTCTTCTCCTCTTCACTGGTGAAAGGGAGGGCATGACGCAAACATGCCGAAGGCGAGTGTGTAAGCTTATTTTTTTATACACCAATGGGGCCGCAGGACATTACGATACTAGGTACGCTGCATCGGGCATATTATTACTATGGAAGGGCAAAAGGGGTAAAAAAAATGCTAAGTATGGGGCAAAGTTTGCCAGGATATGATGTTCCTTGCACTGGCTCCAGCCTCCTTATAAATTGGGGCGGATGGCAGTACAGCATAGCAATACACCGTGCCTCCAGGGCACATCTACAACAGGCTATAGGCAACTGCACCTCCCCCACTGTACGCAACTGTTGTAGAGGCTGCAATTCCTGGCTCTTTGCCAAGAAGTGCAACTAAATAGTAATTAGTATGTCTGTTTTCAGGATAGATAGAAGATATACACATAGATGGAAAGATGGATAGATAAGGGATAAATAGATAGGAGACAGAAGATAAATAGGAAAGAGATGATAGATGACAAGAGAGGAAGATATAGATAACGGATACATAGGTAGCAAAATAGGAATTGAATAAATTCTTAGTCTCACATGTTGCTGATCTATAGATACTCCCCTGCTAGTCAGGGACAGAGGGTCCTTTGCAGGACAGCAGAGTAGGATAGAGAGACAGTCAGTAGACTTACAGGAGAAGGACTGCAGGAAAGCAATGTAGGGTGGAGAGACAGTCAGTAGTGGAGATTACAGGAGAAGGACTGAAGGTTTTGGAGCTCAGGAGATGTCACAGTTGTGCCTGATGCTTTTTTATCCCTGCAGCCTCCTGTGTGATCTGACTTATGGTGGATACTAAGGGGGGGATGGAAAGGGCTGTTTCATAGCAATGAGTTTACAGCCATGTTGTTAGGAGAATACTGCCCTCTGTATAGCAGGCTACAATTAGGCTACATTCACACGAACATATGGGGGGCGTATATACAGCCGACATATATATGGCGTATATAAACGTCCCCCACACACGGCAATTCCCTGTATATACATGGCAAACCCCATATGTACGTCCCCCATACACATCTTTCGCTGGAATACGGCGCCTGGCGCCATATATAACTTTGGAAAGTGGTGGGGGTGAGCGGTGCTCATCCCCTCCTCCTCTTCCCGCTGGCGGCATACATCGTCTGAATGTAGCCTTACCTTGGATGTACACAGTAATGAGATTACAGCCATGTTGTTGGGGGAGGACTGCCCTCTGTATAACAGGCTGCAGGATGTGCACAGCAAGCACTTGTGACGCTCAGGCTTGCAGTGGAAATCACAGGCATCACTCTTGTATATAGCTAAGCTCTCTGCCCCTCCTCCTCTCTCACTTCCTATTGGCTGCTCTGTGTCAGCTGATCTCTTAGTGTGTAGAGTAGCTGTGAGCTCACAGAGGAACATGCAGCAGCTGGCTGAATCTTTGTGGGCAGACTTGGCCAGATCAGCTATAACTTATATCGACGGGCACAGCAACCAGCAGGGGGAGCCAGCAACCATTACAGAGGGAGCTATCTCAGTAAGGCTGAAATTATTTGAATTTGGGATTTCTCCAGTCCCGTATATCCGTGCCTTATGAGCCCGTATATACGTGACGTTTTTCATTTGTATGCAGCACGTATGTAACCAGTATTTTATACGCCCCCATAGACTTCTAGGGCATACGGAACTGAAATACAGGAGAAAATAGGACATGCTCTATATTTTTATACGGCTCCTACATGGTACAGTACAGTACGGTGTTAACAATGGCAATATATATGGTTGCTTGGACGTATTGTTCATTGAAATGAATGTGGCCGTATGTAACCCATAAAAAAACGCTACGGCACGGGTAGCATACGCCCATTTTCATATGGTCGTGTGAATGTAGCCTTAGGGCTGCATATTTTTTTTAAAAGCTGAAAGTATTTTTTACAATGCATTGAGCTGAATTACAGCCTTGTGCTATGGTGGCACAAAATAGCAGAATCGTAATTTTTTTTGCCAATTGAATGAAAGATTAAAAGTCCCAAAAATGGTAGCAATGAAAATGTGAGCACCAAAACACCGAAGTATGAAAAAGTTATTGGCATCAGAATATGGCGAAATTAGGAATTTTTTTCTTACAAAAGGTTTTCATTTTTAAAAATCTTTTTAAACATAATAAAACATCAATAAATATCAATTTGGTATCCCCATGATCATAGCGACCAAAAGAATGGAGGAGGTGAGATTCTAAGTGGAAAGCTGTATATACAGAGCCTACAAGAAAATGTAGCAAATATGTTTCCTTGTTAAGTTCATGGCATTTGAAGTTTTTTTCCAGTTTCCAAGCACACGGCATGGAATATAAAATACTGTCACTAGGAAGTATTGTTACGCAGCAAACAGGCCCATCGTACAGTTATGGGTTTTTGAAGGTGGGGATCGAGAAACAGAAACGTAAAATGGAAAAAGTCCATCGGTGGGAAGGGCTTAATCACCTACACAAAAGACAATGGGGGTCATTTATTAAGGGCCCGATTCGCGTTTTCCCGACGTGTTACCCGAATATTTCCGTTTTGCGCCGCTTGTACTTAAATTGCCCCGGGATTTTGGCGCACGCGATCGGATTGTGGCGCATCGGCGCTGGCATACGCGCGACGGAAATCGGGGGGCGTGGCCGAACGAAAACCCGACGTATTCGGAAAAACCGCCGCATTTAAAAACCGAAAATGTGTCGCATAAGGACCGCTTACCTTCACCTGGTCCAGCTCGGTGCATTCCGGCGCGATGAGTTTACTTTCAGCGCAGCAGCGCCACCTGGTGGACGGCGGAAGAACTACCTTATTAAATCCCGGCCGGACCCGAATCCAGAGCGGAGAAGCCGCCGCTGGAACGCGAATGGACCGGGTAAGTAAATTTGCCCCAATAAAAGAATTTGTAGTCAGAAAATAAAAACAGGGAATCGTATCACTTGTTTTTTCATCTACCTGGTCATTTCAAAATCAGAAAAGACAATTGGCACATTCCCTTTAATTATCCAGTAAAATGCTAATACCATTTTATATTTTTGGCCACTTGTTCATATATTAGGAAACATGCCAGATTAAAAGGAATTAAAAGCAAGTACACAGGAACAATAACTCCTTTATACCTCTAGCAGAATCCCTTCAAGGTCATGCACAAGTAGTCAAATAGAAACAGAATTTACTTATCTTGAAGGAATTACTGTATATTTTCATTTAAACTTGTAAAATGCAAAAAACTATGTTCCAGAGTTTTACAAAAATCTCTGTGCTAAATTTAGTTTCCTTATATATATTTCCAGTGCTTTGCAGTCTTTTAATGTATATGATTGTTCTTCATAATCAGCTGTAAAAACCTGTTCTTACTCACATAGTTGCCAAAGGCTTTTTTACACACTGGGCGAAGCATTTATTATTGGCTTTTTCTAGATGGCTGCTTTTTTTGTGTGTGTGCCATATTTGTTATATGTTGGTGCCACCATTTAGCTTCATTTTCAATGCTGTCAACTGTTTTTTGTCGCTTAATTTGGGCATAGATTTTGAATCCTGACGTTTTTCCTACACTTCTAGTTTTCCAACCCTTTTTTGGAGCAATTTTTGTTGCATAATTTGATCAACAAATTGATGCACATTTACTTACCCAGTCCAGCAAGTTCCCCAAAAGTGCATTGTCCGACGATAATGCACTCTGCCTTGATTCACTAAGATTATGCGCCACATATCCTGCATGTGTCACTTCCCCGCTCAGGTCCGACGGAGTTCCCCTTCTTCTTCCTGGTGCATGTAAGTGCATTGTCTTGCAACACAATTTGAAAGTTAAATCCCATCCTCAGTCCGAATCAGTCGGATAGCCCGATGGCACACCCCCCGATTTCTGTCTTATGAAAGCCACAATCCGATCACGTGTGCAAACCCCTGTTAAATATTTCTCAAAGCTGCGCAAATACCGAAAACGGCGAACAGTCCGACTAAAGTGCGATGACCCTTAGTAAATAAACCCAATTGTCTACAAAGAAACAGAGGATGGAGTAAATGGCCAAAAAGGTTTTGTAGTCTGTACCAAATATGATTACCATTTACTACGTTTGTTTCTTCTTTATAGAGATTGGGGGAACATTTATTATTGGCTTGGTGCCAGTGTTTTGGCGGTCTAGTTTTTTTTGGTTGCTGCTTTTTTTGTTGCTTAATTTGGGCGCATCTCTTCAATCCTGACACTTTTCCTGCACTTTTCATTTCTTGTTACTTTTTTAAGCTAAATATTTGAAAATATTTATAAAATAGACCAACAAAAAGCAAGTCTAGTAACTCCTAAACCCTTTCTTGAATGTGGTTTGTCATTTCTGACACTTATTTGTTCTTCTTGTGGTCTGCCAAACACATTAAGGCTGTTCACCCCAAAACATAATGTAAAACACTGCTAAAATCGCTTGCAAAAAACCAACCCTGTGAAAGAAAAAGGGAAGCATGTTAAAAAAAATCCCATGACAAACAGCTCCATATCAATATAACCCCTTTACAAGGTTGAAAGTTACACAGACATATTATAATGATAAACCATATACATATTTTTTAAAATCCAAAGATACAATGATAAAAGCATTCTAAAAATACACACATAACATGATGACACAGAACACGTCAGTTGTGTATACGCCACCATTAGCACAAAAATGGGGCATGAAAGTGAAACACCTGAGTATGACTCAAAACTGCAGAGATAAATGTAGAGCTCAGCAGTAAACAATGTAAAACTTGTTAAATTTCCATAATTCATAAAGACCAAACTAAGGAGAAGTACACAAATCAAGTATGGCATATGTATGCTGCCAGTCCCCAACACTTGTTTCACCCCTCAGGGCTTCATCAGAAGTATGTTATTAACCACTTATGGACGCAGGGTTTTTTCGCTCATTTCTTGCTCTCCACCTTCAAAAGTCCATGACTTTTTCATTTTTCCGTGTACAGAGCTGTGTGAGGGCTTATTTTGTGCGTAACAAATTTTACTTCTCAGTCATATTATTTATTATTCCATGCCGTGTATTGGGAAGCTGGAAAAAAATTCCAAATGTGGAAAAATTGGAAAAAAATCACTTTCACGTCACGTTCTTGAGAGCTCAGTTCACTGTCCAAATAACACCTCTACTTTATTCTTTGGTTCGGTACAATCGCGGTGATACCAAATTTATACAGGTTTTATTGTTTTTTAATACATTTTCAAAAATTAAACGAATGTAAAAAAAAATTAAACGAAGAAAAAAAAATTCGCCATCTTCTGATGCTAATAACTTTTTCATACTTTGGCGTACGGAGCTGTGTTAGGTGTCATTTTTTGTGAAATGAACCGACATTTTCATTGCTATCATATAGCCGTCATATAGGCACCATTTTCCGTTATGGGGGCCACCGCTGGCAATAACCGTTTTATATTTTATATTTTGATAGATCTGGCATTTTGGGACTTGGAGATACCTATTGTGTATGTGACTTTTACTGTTTATTACATTTTATGTCAGTTTTAGGGAAAGGGGGGTGATTTGAACGTTTAGGTTTTTAACTTTTTTATTATTTTTAAAACTTTTTTGAAACTTAATTTACAGTTTTCTAGACCCTCTAGGGTACATTAACCCTAGAAGGTCTGATCATTCCTACCATATACTGCAATACTACTGTATTGCAGTATATGTCATTTCTGCACAGTACACGTTACAATGAGCCACTGGCTCATTGTAACGAAACTGCAGAAACCATGCAGCTTCTGGTCTGACGATCAACCGATCGCCGCCCCCCTGATGACGTTAGCTGCTGCCTTTAGTGTTTATCACACTAATAAAGGGGGACTCCTCCTAGTACTTTCTTCTGTATATAGATGTCAGTTTCATGTAAGAACAAAAGTTCAAAGGTTCAGTTTGAGGGGGCAGCTACTTGGAATAAGGTGGGGTACAGGGAACAGTTGCATTGAGTCTAGTCCTGATCTGGTGCACCCAGTTCACCAAACTGGCGGATGAGGGGGGTATCAGCTCAGGGGTAGCAATGCTGCAGCAAGACATTGCCTCTAGCAACCAGGGGACTGCCTGCTCCAGTAAGAAGGGTAATGGGAGCGCAGGCAAGGTCAGACAGGTGCTGGTAGTGGGAGATTCAGGGCAATCTATCACAAGGTGTCATGATCCACATTGGCACCAATGACAAAGTGAGGTAGTTGGAAGGTCCTTAAAAATTATTTCAGGTACAAAGGCCATAAGCTTAGGGCAAGGACCTCAAAGGTAATTTTCTCTGAAATACTGCCTGTACCATGTACCACACCAGAAAGGAATCAGGAGATTAGGTAGGTAAATAAGTGGCTCAAACGTTGGAAGGAGGTGGGCGGCACAGTGGCTGAGTGGGTAGCACCTCTGCCCTGCAGCGCTGGGGTCCTGGGTTCAAATCCCACCCAGGTCATCATCTGCAAAGAGTTTGTATTTTCTCTCCATGTTTGCATGGGTTTCCTCCAGGTACCCCGATTTCCTCCCACACTCCAAAAACACACTGGGGACAGGGACCAACTTGACATGCCTTGTGCAGCGCTGCGTAATCTGTGTGCGCTATATAAATAAAGAATTATTATTATTCTTAGGAGGTGTTTGGGTTCATGGAGAACTGGGCTGACTTTGCTGTCGGCTACAGGCTCTACAGTAGGAATGGGCTGCATCCTAATGGGGAAGGTTCAGCTGTTTGGGAGAATGGCTAGAAGGTTGGAGGAATGTTTAAAGAAGAGACTTGAGGGGGAGGACAACTACACTTGTGCAGGGCAAAAAGACAGTGTAGATAGGGAACTGGGAAGAGTCATGGTACATGGGGGAGGAGGGGGAGCTGGAAAAAGATCAGAGAATAGGGATAGGGAAACCCATATAAAGTGTATATATGATAAATATGATATAGTGGATGTTAGAGAGACATGGCTGGACAATAGCTATAACTAGGCCTTTACTATAGATGGTTATAGTCATTTTAGAAATGATTGTATAAATAAAAAAGAGGGAGGGGTTTGTTTATATGTGAAGTGGAAAAGGGGATGGGAAAAGAACAATAAAATATTACTAGGGGTTTGTTATAAGGCTCCAATTATAATGGAGGCAGTAGAGGAACTATTGATAAGTGCATCAAAGCATGGTGAAGTGCTTATCATGAGGGACTTTAACTACCCTGATATTGACTGGGGGGGGGGGAGGAAACCTGCAGGTCCTTCAAAGGTAGCAGGTTTTTGTCAACAACAAAAGACAATTACCTGTCGCAACTAGTCCTGGTGCCAACAAGAGGGGGGGGCGCTGCTGGACCTTATCTTAACCAACAGACCTGACAGGGTATCGAAATTACCTGTTGGGGGAAACCTGGGTAATAGTGACCACAATATCATTGATTTTATATAATGCTCTACTAAGATGGTTAGTAGAGGGGCAACGTACACTCTGAATTTCGAGAGGCCAAATTTTCAGCAGCTAAGGGAGGACCTTATAGGCATAAATTGGGACAAAATGAGGATGCTGGGACTAGGGGAACATTTATGTATTTGGCTAAGCAATTGGCAGAAAACAGAGGGTTCTCATTAATGGCACATTCCCAGATTGGGTTGACTTTACTTGTGGAGTGCCACTATTGGGGTCACTTCTTTTTAATATTCTTATTAATGACCTTGTAGTAGGTTTACACAGTCAAAATTCAATATTTGCAGATGATACTAAGCTGTGTAAAGTAATTAATACTGAAGCCGAAAATATAACCACACGTGGAATATTGGGGCACATTTACTAAGCACAGTGCAAACAGCACTAAATGCAGTCTGCCTGTGTAATGTGCAAGGTGTGTTAGATTCAGGATTTCTGACGCCTGTTCTTCATGAACCTGGCGCTTCCTCTTTTTTTGGTGCACCTTTAACCTAGGGCTTGTGACACACTCCTGGAACGGGTGCAGTGGAGAGCAACCAAGATTATTAGGTGGGGGACTAGAATGCTATTGTAGATAACTTGGGTTTATTCAGACAGCTGAGGGGAGACTTCATTACAATGTACAAATATCTGAATGGGCAGTACAAGGATCTCTAAAGATTTTTTTATACCTGTGAGCAGAACAAGGGGGCATCCTCTACGCCTAGAGAAAAGGCGGTCCTACCATCGCCATAGACAGGGGGCATCCTCTATGCCTAGAGGAGAGGCGGTTCTACCATTGCCATAGACAGGGGGCATCCTCTATGCCTAGAGGAGAGGCGGTTCTACCATCTCCATAGACCGGGGGCATGCTCTATGCCTAGAGGAGAGGCGGTCCTACCATCGCCATAGACAGGGGGCATCCTCTAGGCCTAGAGGAGAAGCGGTTCTATCATCACCATAGACAGGGGGCATCCTCTAGGCCTAGAGGAGAGGCGGTTCTACCATCTCCAAGGACGTTCTGAATAGTGACCTACATCTTGTTGCAAAACTTTCCTCATCGGTAGAATATAATTGAAGATCTTTGAAGGAATTTTGAACAACAGCCGTATTGGAATCATTGGGAGCTCCGGTCAGAGTTTTTTTATACTCATTTCTTCAATTGGATGTTATTAAAAAAAATGTTCCTGTGTGAGGATAATTTCTCATAAATGTAGTCGTTCTGTCCCTTAGAAACGAGATGGCTTCCTCGGATACGACCACCTCATACTCTGGCAATGGTGGCCAGACATGTAATATAGAGTCCTGCCTGACCTCCTGGCTTCAGCAATCATTACTACAAGACGGCTGTGGGACATACAGTAACTCCCGGACATTTCATATACAAACTCCTTTTGTTTCTTTGTGCAATCCCTCCAGCAGAGGTGGCCGTATCTGAGGAAGCTATCTCGTTTCTAAGGGACCATATGACTACATTTATGGGAAATTATCTTCACACAGGAACATTTTTTTAAATAACATGCAATTGAAGAAATGTTCACATATGGCAAATGAATACAATTAAATGTAAATGCCCAGATGGGAATACCCCTTTAAGTTTAGTTTGCAGCCGAGCAGAAACTGTACACAGCGGCATGGAAGCACTCTAGATAGTTGCCTAGTTCTTCAGCTTTAGCTCCTGCTCTTTCCCAGGCAGTCTCATTAAATCTGTGCTGTGTTGTTTCTTTTTTATTTGGGCAAACAATGTGAATCTTGCAGCCTCGCCAAATGCTGGAATTACATAGTGCCTTTGCTATTGTTTAGGTGTAAGTACCATGAACTGCTAACAACAAGAAAACGTATGCTCTGATCCCTTACATCCTTATCAAGACATGAATTATGTGCATTCTCAAGACAGTTAAAAGAAGAATAAAGCAAGTTTCCATTATTTTTTTTTCTTTGGTCCGTTATTAATGTGCATAAGATGCATAAGTGTAGATAATTTTCCTACTGAGCACAGTACTATGGAACTTCTGTTTTCTGTATTGGCAGGAAGTCAGTTTCCCCCTCCCAGTTCTATAAGACAGTGTAAAATGTTTTATTGAGATTAGTTTTTACGCTCTGGAAGGTGCTGTGACTATTCCTGCCCACTTTAGGTGTTGCTCTGATCCAAGTTCATGTAAACAGCACTTGCAGTGAGCAGCACTGCTGCTACAGTATGAATGGAGCAATTTCTTTTGTTTTTGCTGACCAATTTGCATCAGTCTGGCATTCGTTATTCTCGGATCCACATTAACTATTAATAATGGCCATGGGGCCCTGATCCATTTAAAATATTGCATTTAGTGCAGTTGAGTACTGTCCATAGCTCGGCCGATTTAAGTTTATTCTGATTTAATTGTGTGTGTCTAGCCTAAAACAACTGATCAGTGGGGATGTTGCATACCCAACCATCATTTATCAATGGTTTATTCTGTTGGTAATGAATACTTATCTCATCGTAAAGTAGCCCAGAAAAATAACTGGCATAATTGACTGAGGAGACAAAATATTTCTCATTCCAATATCCCATGAATTGTAAGTAATATAACTGAGCTGACCTTTTACGCTCATCAGTATGATCTTCTTGCTGCATATCTACTTTAGACGTCCTTACAAATCTGACATAAGAGAACAAAGCATTTATCTTTAAATGTCAGAGTAAGTCATGTCATTAATTATCAGTATGTATAATATGGCTGTGATCTAGGTAAAAAACATAATTATTACCATATATACTCAAGTAAAAGTTGAGTTTTAAAGCACATTTTTTGTGTTGAAAAAGCCGTACTTGGCTTTTCAGCAGGGAAATACCACCACCTATCCATATATGGTATTTCTACATCTACCTGAAACAAGGTAACATTATTTAACCTCTAAGGGACTATTTTGGCCTTTAGGACGCGGTCACATTTTTCAAATCTGCCCTGTGTCACTATAAGTGCTTATAGCTTTGGAACGCTATAAGATATCCAGGGGATTTTGAGATTGTTTAGTTATTAAAAAAAGCTAAATTTGGCAAACGTTTTAAAAAAATTTTATTTTTAAAGTTCTAAATTCTCTACTTTTGATGCAGATAGTCATAGCACCCAAATAAATTCATAACTTAAATGTTTGCTTTATGTTGGCATGGTTTTTTAAGATACCAGAAAAAAATGTGGCACTCACCGGTGTAGTGTAGGACAAAGTTCTTTTATTGTGGCAGAGATGTGTGTATGCGCAAAACGGCTCGTCGCCTTGGCGAGGCAGCTCCTTACTCTGTCCTGTCATCTCTGCCAAAAGAAGTTTATCCTACACTACTCCGGTGAGTGCCGCATTTTTTTTCTTTTTTCTTCCTTCATTGGACTGTGCATACTAGATGTGAACCCCCGCTGCTTGGACTTCCCCAACGCCTAGTCTCCTGTTATTTGTCTGCCAAATGTGAGCAGAGCACTGGATCCCTTTTTTTCTCTCCCTTTTGAATGTTTTTTTTAAGATTCCACATATTTTACTAGAATGTTATGAGGCACCGAATTTGGGGGCCATTTTTCACAGCTTTTGGAAAATTAGCAAAACCCGTATTTAGATGGACCTGCTCAACTTTTAATTGACTGTGAGAGGCGTAAATAATAGCTAGACTATTAAATTACCCCATTATGAAAACTACACCCCTCAACGTATGAAAAAGCACTTTTAAGAAGTAGGTTTTTTTTAGGGGTTAAAACAAAACAGAGGTGCGGTCTACAAATTGTAATATTTTTTGACAGTACATTAATTTTGGATGGAAAATGAAACATTTGAAATGGATTAAATGAAAAAAGGCTCCACAAATTTGATACCCAATTTCTCCTGAGTACACTGATACCCTATATGTGGTGGTAACCTGCTGTATGGGCGCACGGCTGGACATAGAAGGGAAGGAGGCACAATCCAGAGCAGATTTTCTATGTCACATTTTACAGGCTACAATTTTTTTCTTTTTTTTAACCCCTTCCCGACATTTGACGTAATAGTACTGCATCGCGGGAGGTGCGTTCCCGCAAAATGCAGTACTATTACGTCAAGCTTCTGGCGACGGCTCCTGAACGGAGCCGGCGCCAGAAGCTGCGGGTGTCGGCTATATAGTATAGCTGACACCCGCCACTAACACCCGCGATCGGAGATTTTTCCGATCGCGGGTGTTAACCCCTAACACGCCGCGGTCGCGCTGACCGCTGCGTGTTAGAGGCATTTAAAGTTTATTTAAGCTGAATCGGACCCCCCCCCCCCCGCGGCGCTTACTGGGGGGGTCCGCTGCTCCGATCGCAGCCCCGGGACTGCCGGTGCCCGGGGCTGCGCGATCCTCCTCCCGGTGCCGGGTCCCTGCCTGCATGCTCAGTGTCTTACATTACACAGTGCAATACATCTGTATTGCACTGTGTAACCTGTAAAAAAGCTTGAACAAGTGATCAGAAGATCACTTGTTCAAGCTTAGATGACAGTAACTGTAAAAAAAGTAAAAATAAATAAATAAAGGTTTTTTACAATTAAAATAAATAATAAAAGAAAGTGAAAGTCCCCCCAAACACCACATTTCCCTTTACACAAGTAATAAAGTATAAAAAACACTAAATCACGAAAAAACCCCACTTATTTGGTATCGCCGCGTCCGTAACAATCTGTACAATAAATCCTAATCATAATTGGACCCGCTCGGTGAACGTGGTAAAAAAAAAACCCAAAAGCTTACCAAAAACTGAAACTTTTTATCAAATTGCTTTACAAAAAATGTTCTAAAAAGTGATCCGAAAAAGTTACAAGCACCAAAATGATACCAATAAAAAGAGCAACTTGTCACGCAAAAAATAAGCTTACAACCAGCTCCGTAAACCAAAAAATACTATAGTTATGCCGCTATAAAAATTGCAATGATAAAACAAATGCAATTTTTTCTATTCTAGTTTTCCTTCAATAAAATTGGACAAATAAAAATAAAACTATATAAATGAGGTATCCCCGTAATCGTGGTGATCCGTAGAATAAAGATAATATATTATTGTTATGCTACAGTGAACACCCCCCCCAAAAAAATGCTAAAAATCCAAAACAAGAATTGATGATTTTATTTTCCTCCACATGTAAAAAGTTAATAAAATTGCTTCAATAAGCTAAAACCCCACTAAAATAAAGGTTTTTTTACAGTGCATCTCGTCTCGCAAAAAATAAGCCCTTATTTGTCTAAATTGCTTAAAAAATAAATAAAGATTGTATAGCCTATTCCCAACGCACGTTGTTATAGAACGGTGCGGCTGGTAGTGACTTGCCCACACGGTTCAGACACAGTGATCGGGGCAAGATGGCGGCTGTTCCTGACGGCCATCCATCCTGCCCCATGGACCAGAAGGGTTACGTCGCCCCCACACCCCCCCAGTTTATGATCACTGCTATTGGCTCATCAATTCAGACCAGCCAATAGCAGCGAATTTACTTATGACGTCAGTAATACCGGTCACTATGTCTGTAGACACGGTGATCGGGGCAGGGTGGCGGCTGTTCCTGACAGCCACCAATTTTGCCTTGCGGTCCAGAGGGGTTTTGTTGCCCCCCTCTGTCCATGTTTGCTGCTATTGGCTGGTCGATTTGGTCCAGCCAAAGGCAGCAATATTCGTCACAATGGGCATCGCTAGGGTGAATAAGAGAAACACTTGGCGATAATTTCCCTACTAAAATGAAGATATGGTACAAAAGTGCTGGCCGTGCACATTGTACAGATTACGCTGTACAACTCTTACGTACTGTTCCAATGTGCAGGTCCTGCCGTATCATTTCTCCGTTTTTCAAGAGGAAGATATTAGGAAACTAATATTGGGACAAGGAGGACCGGGGCCCCAGTACCTCTGGTTTAGATGTTCTAGGACAGCATTTTCCCAGTAAATTCTGCTGCTTCTAAAGGTAGGACTCAATAAAGAGTCTGTTCCAAAAGAGGAGTTAGGATGGACACTACATACAACTAAGAGACCTGTGACACCTCCAGAGTGACAAAAGTTTAGTTGGTCCCTTGATATATTGTACCTCCTTATACGCAACACATTCACAATTCACGCCCAACCTGTTGTGAATTAATTTCGGTAAAATGAATAATTGTAACAACTGTTATGTCCCGTTGCTCCCTATAACCCTCCATTATTTCATAAGGGGCGCCACATAACGGGCACTGAACTTTCCAGAAATAATTGCAATTTCCATCTTGGACTCCATTGCACATCGTATTTGGAAACCACCTACATGTTCAAATGCTCATTTCACCACGTGTATTACACTACACCACATATTACACCTTGCTATATTCCCCAAGGGGTGTACATTCAACAATTAGGGTCACTTTTCGGGTTTTCCTCAGCTTTGGTACCACTACGGCTCTCCAAATGTATCCTGACACACGTGAAGGATTTCTTACAAATTTGGCCTCTAAAAGACAAACATCCCTCTTTTCCTCTACTGTGCGCCCATAAAGCATTTTATATGCACATGTGGGGTACTTCTACACTCGGGAGAAATAGTTTTACACCTTTTTTGGGGTTATTTAATATATTATCCCTTGTGGCTTACAAAAATTAGGGGTAAAGTGACATTTATAGGAAAATTTTCACCTTTTTAATGATTCGGGCCTAATTAAATCATTCACCTGTAGGGGCAAATACATATATTACACATTGCAAAATTCTCTAAGGGGTGTGCATTCAAAGATTAGGGTCACTTTTCGGATTCTTATCTGTTTTATATCACTAGGGTTCTCCAAATGCATGTCAAACATTTCTGTCAAATTTGGCTTCTAAAAGGCAAACATTCCCCTTTCCTTTTACTGTGCGCCCATACAACATTTTATATACACATGTGGGGTACTTCTACACTCGAGAGAAATAGGTTTACACATTTTGAGGGGTTATTACATTTTTTTATCCCTTGTGGCTATATAAAGTTAGGAGTAAAATGACCTTTATAAGAAAATGTTCACCTTTTATCTATTTAAGTCCTAATTAAATCAAACACCTTTACGGACAAATACACATATTACACCTTGCTAAATTCTCTAAGGGGTGTGCTTTCCAAAATGGTGACACTTGTTGGGGTTCCCCTCTGTTTTGGTACCACTACGGCTCTCTAAATGCATCCTGACACATGTAAAGTATGTCTGTCAAATTTGGCTTCTAAAAGGCCAACGCCCCTCTTTCCCTTCTGAGCTTCACTGCGTACCCATACAACATTTTATTTGCATGTGTGGGGCAATTTTATACTCGGGAGAAATGCTAGTACACATTTTTTGGGGTTGTTTCATCTTTAATGCCTTATGGGATACAAAAAATAGCCGTAAAAGTGACTTTTTTGGGAAAATGTTCACCTTTTTCCTTTTAGGGACCTAATTGAAGCAAACACCTGTAGGGGTAAATACACATATTACACCTTGCTGAATTCTCCAAAGGGTGCACTTTCCAAAATGGTGACACTTGTTGGGGTTCCCCTCTGTTTTGGTACCACTATGGCTCTCCAAATGCATCCTGACACATGTAAACTTTTTCAGCCATATTTGCCCTGCAAAAACGAAACAACGCTCTTTCCATTCCAAGTGCCCCCCTGTGCCCGTACAGCAGGGTACAGTGACAAAATGGGTATTGGCATACTCAAGAGGAATTGCCCTCAACATTGTAAAATGCATTTTCCTTTTTAACCCATTGTGAAGGTGCAAATTTTAGTGTTCAATGAATCTATAGTAAGATAAAATTACATTTCTCTAATTTCACTTTCATTTATCTTTCACGCTCATGAAACGCTCAAAGGATTAACAAAATTCCCAAAGGTTGTTTTGAATATTTTGAGGGGTGTAGTTTCTAAAATGGTGTCATTTGTGGGGGGTTTCTGTCATGTGGGCCTTATAAAGTCACTTCTAACTAAATTGACCCTCCAAAAGTAGGTTTTGATGATTTTCGTGAAAATCTGAAAAATTGCGCCTAAAGTTATAAGCCTCCTAACATCCAAAATAAAGGAAAAGATGTTTGAAAAATGATGCCAAGTTAAAGCAAACATATGGAAAATGTTAGTTATCAAGTTATTTTAGTGATATGACCAACTTTCCAAAAAGTTGAAAATTTTGAATTTGGAAAACATAGTTTTTTTCAAAATTTTTGCCAAATTTCCATTTATTTCATAAATAAATACTAAATATATTTATTAAATTTCTCAACCAGCATGAAGTACAATGTGTCACGAAAAAACAATCTCAAAATCAACTGGATATGTTAAAGCGTTCCAAAGTTATAACCACTTAAATAGACACATGTCAGATTTTAAAAAATAGGCCGTGTCAGGAAGGTGAAAAGTGGCTTCAGCGTTAAGGGGTTAATGTGAACCTATAGGGGCTTATTTTTTTGCCACATAAGATGAACTTTTCTGTTACATAATTTTGGGGAATCTATAGATAATTGGTGAGATTTTATTAACTCTTTGTTGGTGGAGGAAATGTAAATCATCAAATAGTATATTATTTGTATTCTATGGGTCCCCATGATTAAGAAACTACCTCATTTATATAGGTTTTTAATTTTTTTCCAAATTTTGAAGAAAATATTAATTTTAGCATCACCGTCTTTTCTTATGCATAGCTTTTTTATTTTTCGGCTGACAAATCTGGTTAAGGGCTAATTTTTTGCATGAAGCCTTGTTCTTTTTAGTGGTCTTATTTTAGATTGCGTAACTTTTTTTTATCACTTTTTAGAGCATTTTTTAAAGGGTATTAATTATTAATCAATTATTTTTTTCGGAGAGTTTTTTTAGGTTTGTTTTTTACGGGGTTCACTTTGCGGGTCCAATAATGATTATGTTTTATTATGCAGATTGTCACGGACGTAGTGATACCAAATATGTGGAGGTTTTGTGTATTTTATTCATTTTTACTGAATAAAATATAATTTGGAGAAAATGTTCATTTTAGCATCACCATTATTTCATATGCATAACTTTTTTATTTTTCTGGTTAATGGCTTATTTTTTCCGAGAAGAGTTGTTCTTTTTAGTGGTCTTATTTAAGAGTGCATAACATTTTTAAATCACTTTTTAGAGCATTCTTTAAAAAGTATTACTGTAATAAAAAATGATCTTTTTTTGGAACATTTTTTTGCGTTTTTTTTTCGGCGTTTAACGTGCTGGTCCAGTAACGATTCTGTCTTATTATACAGATTGTTATGGACGCGGCAGTACCAAATATGTGGATTTTTTTTTGTGTATTCATGTTTTTTATACTTTATTGAGTGTTTTTATAGGAAAGTGACATTTTAGGGGCTTATATTTTCATGTATTTATTTTTTATCAATTCTTATGTTTAAACTTTAGTGTTTTTAATTTTTATTACTTATACAAACTTGAACTTGAACCAGTGTTGCTCTGACATCGGGCAGCTCCAGGGCACTTGGCACACCTCAGGGCTGCCCGGAAGAGGAACGGATCCCCCGGTAAGCGGGGGATCCGATCCATAGGGAGAAAACTCTTGTAAAGGGTTAACACTCTCGGAGCCGCCTCTGATCGCGGGTGTTACAGCGCGGTGTCAGCTGTAACAGACAGCTGACAGCCACTGCTTCTGTCTATTACAGCTGACACCACGCTGTAACACCCGCGATCGAAGCCGGCTCCGTTCGTGAGGCGGTGCCAGAAGCGGGACGTTATAGAACGTCCCGGTGCGGGAAGTGTCTACCCACAAGTACGTACTATAATGTCCCAGTGCACGTAGGGGTTAATGTTATTTAATACATTATTTTTTGGGTTAGATGTGGATTGAATCTGCAATCTCCACTCTCTAGGAAACACAAAGATCTTAACTACTAGCCTATGCCTACTCACTTACCTACTATTAATGGATGGATTTTTCTGAACGTAGAGCTTCCATAGAGCTTCCATAGAGTTACACTGTTACACAAGCTTTATTTACTGGTATATAGAAATGTATCATCTCAAAGAGCTCTCTATATATCCCTATAGCTCACTATATCCTTTTTTAAAGCATAGAATTAATACAATTACATTTAATTAATAAAAATTTAAAAGACTCAAAATAAATTATATTATTTCTATCAACAATGTCATAAACTAAAGTTCTTCCTGAAAAACATACCCAGGCATTGTTTTTCTAAACACAGTGTAAATGCCCCATGTGACTGTACCCTAAACATTCTGATTCAGATAAAGCTTTTTTCTTTTCTTATAAAAATCAAATTGGTATTGAGCATTGTGATATTGCTCCAGATATTGTATAATGGGGGGCTCTGAGTTGGAAAGTAGGGGGAGGCTGCTGGAAATTTCATTATTGAGGGGAGGCTGCTGCAGGGCAGAATTGGGGGAGGATGCTGGGCATTTTTTAATTCTAAGGGGAGGCTACCTTGCATTTTATTAGTGAGGGGGGCTACAGGGCATTTTTTTATTCATGAGGGGAGGCTGCAAGTCATTTGTATTTGTGAGAATAGTCTAATCAGTGGGCATTTCACCTTTCATCCCCATTCCTACAAATATTAAATATCTTATCTTATGGATGTGTCAAAAATAATTTTATGTTGGGAACCCCCACAACTTTGCATTCTAATTGAGAGGTGGATGGAAATTACAAGTCACTTTGCATTTTTGAGAAAAGGAAATACGTTGCCAATTATGGCAAAATGCATACAAAATCAACATTTTTGAAAAAGACTTAACACATTTCAATGTCTTTGCAATTGTATTGGTATCCATTAGCAGCTGTATAAATCTATCTTGAGAATGGGAGCCAGAATTCATGAATTTAGCTTCTTTAGGCCGGTTGTTTATGAGGCAGTGCAATCTGAGATAAATGCTCTGGGTGCTGGAAGGATTTCCCATACTGAACCTCGTATCACTGGACATGCTGAATACAATCCAGTGATACAATGTTTGGTCCGGGAAAACCCACCAGAAGAGTGTTTTTTTTCTAACTGAACTCACATATGCACACTATGTGCATGTGCAGCTATCCTTCATGCACACATGGCATGAAGCCCTTGGATCACTGGGGGGTCACAGTATTGAGACCACCAGTTACTAGGCACTAAATCTTTTTACAGCTCTATTCACTTTACAGTTCTATAATGGATTTACAGGGCGTCACGGCAGATCCCCACTGTTCTGATATTGATGACCTTTCCTGAGGATAGTCCATCGGTAAAAAAAAAAGAGACCAGAAAACCCCTCTATTTTCTTTTGTCATATTTATAGAAAAATCATCTTATAGACTGTACATTAAATATGCATTATTGAAAAGAGATTAAATAGAAAATGAAGCCATTGAAGTTTAAACTGCGGTTTCTTGCACATTTTTAAAGACCTCGGGGTCATTTAAATATTTATGTGTCCCTTTGTGTCTGCTGTTAGTATTTCGTATGATATGAATAGACATACTATATGCTTATCTGGGAAGCACCAGCTTTTCCATTATAGTGTAAGCAGGCGCTTATAAAAACCTAATCTTTGCTCGGTATCTGAATATATTTATGGCATTCATTTAGCTTTTTTTACTAGACGTTATTTTTGTCTGTTTCTTTTATTTAGCATAACAATTATTATCTTTCAGATGCCAGAGTTGTTTCCCAATACTAGATGCAATTGTTCAACATATGCTTCATGGAGAATAATTTAGAATGCGATTATCCACATAGCCATCTGTTTTTGCTGATAACATTGGCTCAAAACCTAAATCAGAATGAAACTTGGATGAAGCTGTAAAAATAACCATCTCTTCATTTCCAAATTATCACAATGGGACCATTTTAGTAGGTGTGCAAAGAGGAACTACATGATATCTGAAAACAAGGCATCACGTTATGACATTTAAAACCAGTGATATTTTATGTAAGATTAATCTTTACTCTGAATAGATTTTAGTGATTGTTTACCGTTTGGTTTTGTTTGAATACCTACCCATTTTTTGGCTGGGGACACTATTCTGTCCATGGCACAAACCGTTTTTTTTTGCTGTGGATATCACCTGTGTTTGCCTAGTGGTGAGGGTTGCACATGAACGTGCTCAGGACATGGAAACGGTCCTTTGTGCTACTCAGATCACATGAACTGAGCACCGTGCAATGTATGGGAGTCCTTGCATCATTGAGAAATATGGCCAACTCTGAAGGGACGTTTTGTTTCATATTTCTCTTTGATGTAATAGCTCATGTCCAGTACACTTCTTCACACACATATTGCATTGGTGTGCAGCTGGCCATATAATGTCCAGTTGCTTTTTAACTATTGTGAGACACTGAAGGGGTTAACTGTGGATGGGCGGTATGTTTCCCCTGGGTTTTCCTACTATGCAAGGCCTTAGTGCTGAGGTTGTGTTGTCCAGCACCTTGGACACAGGTGGTGGGAGCAGCCTAATCAGGCTGCATAAAGCTGCTGAGCAGAGCTGAGAGCGTTGGCTCTGAAAGGAGGCTGGAGAGCACACAGCCCTGACTTCTGTGCCGGGAACAGCCTTTATGTATTAGTGGTGAGTTAGGGGAACTCTGTTTAGTTAGCACCCAGACGGGTAGGATTTTGTTTATGTTTGATGCCTGAATGTGAAGGCTGTTTTATTTTGTTCCTGCTGCTGGAATAAAGGCAGGCGAGACCTGTTTTCAAGTAAACTTTGGTGTCACTGTCTTGAACTGCATCAGGAATCTCCGCTACCACGAACTCTACTGGGCCAAATCTCCCACGCTATTAAAATACAGATGAAACACCTCAGATCTACCTTCAACTTCATGCTGTCACCAGATATCACAGTGTGGACACACCTAAATTACTCATTTAAGAAAGTAAAAAACATGAAGATACCATATATTCTCGAGTGTAAGCTGACTGAAATATATGCCAAGGTACCTAAGGTACCAACAAAAAACTAGGAAAATGAATTGACTCAAGTATAAGTCTAGGGTGGGAAATACAGCAGCTGCTCTCTTATAAAATGTCCAGGAGCCTCCACTCCTCAATGAAATGTACAGCAGCAGCCGCCATTCATTGATGAAATATCCAGCAAAAGCATCCACTCATTAAAGGGAGCCCCTCTTTTTCATTTGCATAATTAGCTTTTTTTGTTAAGGCATAGAGGCATAAGAAGCTAAATGATGAGCAGATCCTGCCAGAGGGCACACATTGGAATGTCAGTGTGCTTGGTGTACATTTCTTCACCCTGATGGTAGATTTTCTTTAATGAAATGTCCAGCAGCAGCATGCATTCACTAATGAAATTTCTATCAGAAGCCTCCACTCATTAATAAAATGTCCAGCAAAAGCATCCACTCTGTTATGAAATGTCCAGCAGAAACATCCACTCACTAACGAAATGTCCAGCAGCAGCATCCACTTACTAATGAAATTTCCATCAGCAGCATCCACTCATTAATGACATTTCCAGCAGCAGCCTACATTCACTGATGAAATGTCCAGCAGCCTTCACTTATTAATGAAATGTCCAGTAGCAGCCTCCACTCACTAAAGAAATGTCCAGCAGCCGCCTCCACTCACTTATGAAAAATCCAGGAGCCTCCACTTACTAATGAAATGCCCATAGCAGCATCCACTCACTAATGAAATGTCCAGCAGCAGCCTTCACTAATTAATGAAATGTCCAGGAGCAGCATCCACTCACTAATGAAATGTCCAGCAGCAGCATCCACTCACGAATGAAATGTCCAGCAGCAGCATCCACTCACAAATGAAATGTCTAGCAGCAGCATCCACTCGCGAATTAAATTTCCAACAGCAACATCCACTCACTAATGAAATGTCCAGTAGCAGCCTACACTCACTAATGAAATGTCTAGCAGCAGCATCCACTCGCGAATTAAATTTCCAACAGCAACATCCACTCACTAATGAAATGTCCAGCAGCAGCATCCACTCACGAATGAAATGTCTAGCAGCAGCATCCACTCGCGAATTAAATTTCCAACAGCAACATCCACTCGCTAATGAAATGTCCAGTAGCAGCCTACACTCACTAATGAAATGTCCAGCAGCAGCCTTTACTTATTAATAAAATGTCCAGCAGCAGCCTCCATTCACCGATGAAATGTCCAGTAGCAGCCTCCACTCACTAATGAAATGTCTTGCAGTAGCCTCCACTCACTTATGAAAAGTCCAGCAGCAGCAGCCTCCACTTACTAATAAAATGTCCATAGCAGTATCCACTCATAAATGAAATGTCCAGCAGCAGCCTTCACTTATTAATGAACTGTCCAGCAGCTTCCACTGACTAATGAAATGTTCAGCAGAAGCCTCCACTCACTAATGAAATATCCAGCAGCAGCCTCCATTCACTGCTGAAATGTCCAGTAGCAGCCTCCACTCACTAATGAAATGTCCAGCAGCAGCCTCCATTCACCGATAAAATGTCCAGTAGCAGCCTCCACTCACTAATGGGCTGAAATGTTTGGCATTGAAATGAAACGCACAGCACATGGACAAATGTTCCTGGGCTCGCAAAAGGCTATGGTTTCCACAGTCCTGTGTATGTGCCTACAGATTATAGAATAGTTTCTATTTCGGGCAACTGTAATTGGCGCATGAGTGGACCTAATACATCAATGACATACAGGCTGCAATCGTCGGTTCACGGGTCTATTTTTCGCAGCCCTGAAGTACACACGCATATAGACTAAGAAAGAGTTTTCTAAGTGCGAGAAAAAGCCTGTTGGCAATGTGCACACTATTCTATGGGAACATAATATGGGTTCCTGATGACAGGTTCCCTTTAAGAGCAAAAAATAACGGACTATATATAACTGTAGTAATTGGAATTTATAAAATCTAGGTTTGAAGTTTTATGACATCTATCCCTGTTTATAGGATTATGACTGTATGTAGAATATTTATTTTCTTTGGATGAATATGGTTGGTTTAAGCATAGATATGCAGGACTGGTGACCGATTTTCAACATTAACTTAATGGGGGTTATTTATTGTGACTGGCTTTTTAACTTCCTGGCTTTTTTCAGCACTTTTCTAGCAAAGAGTGCATAATAAATGTGGGCCTGTGTAGTCTTTGGCTCAACTTGAATTCTATAGTCTAAGTTGAAATAGAAATGCTTAGTAGGAGAAATATTTTTGTTTTGAAAACCCCACACATCCAGGAAACAGATGCATCCATGCTTTTTCTGCATCAGAGGAAATTAATGAGTGGAAAACTGAGATTGCAAACACTCAGCTGGGAAATCAGAAGGCTTTCCTCTTCAAATAAGACAAATGTCAAACAGGCATTTTATTCTCGGAAGCAATGTAAACACATATATTGGGTGACTGCCTGAAGTTAGTTTATACAGACAAGTAAGCCTTGTTAAGTGTAAAAAAGTTTGGGTTGTATAAAACATGGCAGCCTTTTTTTTAGCACCACCCAAAACCTATGGATGGGATGCACTCTTCCTGAAAGAAGCCATTATTTCTATTTCTGAACCTTTGTAAGGTTGTCTCACTTTCTATGTATGGTCATTAATAAAGTTATCGATTGATTTATTAATTGAGAATTGTGTTATCTACACTGCATGCTTTACATTGCGCCGTCAATGTTTGTGCTTGGTGGCATTAGGCTTGGTCCATAAGGAGCCTCAAATACACAGATTTTGTGCAGATGTTGATGCCAGATGAGGCTTGGTATTCTTCTGTATTTGAGTTGGCAGGGCATTGACAACTTTTATGCATCTTAGGACTCTGCATGACTGCATCCCTGCTCCACTTTTCTCCACTTTGTGACTCAGTTGCTTCTGCTTCTCAATAATACTCACAGTCAATTATAGAATATTTAGAATGAATGACTTAATATAATTGTGGCAACTTATACAGTACCACACTGAAATTTGGTGAGCTTTTTAAAAGACCCATTCTGAAAATATCTCTAAAAGCTATCTAAATGAAACACCTGAATTCTATGAATAAATATTTATTATGTACCTTTTACCATTATGTGACATTTTTTTCCCCAATATATATTTCAGCAATCTAAAATAGAATTTGAGGATCCTCATATTCTGTTCTGTCAAATGGCATCACTCAATGACTGATGTAATGATTAGACCTGTTGCACTGTTATAAGGGTGATGCTCACCTCCCTATATCTATACTTATAGTCTCACCATGTAATGATGTCCTGAAGCATGATGGGATTGACAGCCGATTAGACAGCAAAGAAAGAGATTAGAAAAAACATCTTGTGCAAAGTGCATTTAAGAAAGCTGTAGTGATGGATGCAAGGATGGCAAAAAGTATTTTGTTGGAATGCTTCTTTAAAGGGTGTGTTCCAATATCATCTGTCAGTCGAATAAGCAAATACCATATTGGTTATAAAAAGTTTCCCAAACCATAGTTCTGCCACTATTCAAAACCAGAAATGCTTGACATTTTATTCAATCAAAGACAATCAGAATTTCTTATTTCTCTATTAATTTCTCAATGTTGGCTTACTTTCAAGACAAAGCTGAAATGATTATTGTGGATTATAGTACGCATAGCTAAATTTAAACGGGTATTGTCATTTCAACAAATTAATGTTATTGCTTGTATTATAAAATGTTATATAACATTTCTGTATTGATTCCTCACGGTTTTCTAGATCTCTGCTTGCTGTCATCCTGCAGAAAGCTTCTATGTTTCTTTCAGTGGACAGAAATCTGACCATGGTCACACAGGTGCGCGGCTCGTAGTATCACAGAGAGTAATCAGAGCCGTGGGTTATAACAAGCCTCATACTAGTGTGATCATGGTCAGTTTTCTATCCACAGGAAGCAACATAGAAGCTTTCTATAGCAGCACAGCAAGCAGAGATCTAGAAAACCATGAGGAATCTATATAGAAAGTATTTTGGAAAATTGTAATTGGAACTTTTTATACAAGCAATAACATTCATTTCCTGAAGTGGAAATACCCCTTTAAGGGGGTTTCCTTTAAGAAATATATATATTATTATTATAAAATATATATATTCAGTGGAATGGGCTTCAATTTTATAAGTAACAATATTGTGCTCCTTCATCTTATTCCTGTGGTTATTTGTAATTTGTGGGGGAGTCATGGAGCAAATACTCTTTTTTTTTTTTTTGCGCTGCCACTTAGGGAATGGTGTAACATAGTTCCCTTTGAAAACAGCAGAATGGCTGGAATGTTTGTACATGTCGAACAAGTGATCAATTTATTATTTCAATTCAGCCCTCTAAGCTATGGATAGGAGTTGAATAGATGGTTGAATAGCAGATCTGCTTCTGATAAACCTAAAGCAATACAAATTTGTGCATTGAACTAGTCACAAACAACAGATTTGTGGTCATCAGTATTTAAAGTCCATCACTTGCATGCTTATGACAGCAATAAACACTGCTCGACCTGCAAACTCAGGCACCAATAGGACTGCTATGGGTTTTGCAGGTTGGGCATTTGGAAACCACCGCCATGTTCGAGCACCCCTACAATGCATTTGCTATCCGTTGAATTAATGGGTCAGAATTTTTTCCTTTTAAAGGGAACTGAGAATAGCTTTTCTAATTCAGACAGCCTCATAAATGTTAATGTAGGAATTTTTATAGTACACCATGAGCAGTGTAGAAGTCTTGATGTGGAATTAGCACAGTGATAACTGCAACATGTGTTAAGAAGGAAGTGCAATATATACAAATGTGTTCTGGAAAATATGTAGTTAGACTAGAGCTAAATGTCTGTTTTAATACAGACCTCTGATGGCCTTCTTACCCTGTGGATTTACCATTGTCTTAATTAACAAGTATCACTTTTACTTTTCTGGTAAAGGTAAGGTATTTTATAATTGTGAAATAGAAAGGCAAGGCAGCGGTTGAGATGAAAATACAAAAACATTTGTCTTTGCTTGAATTGTGTGACAATTTAAAGGGGTTGTCCGAGTTAAAAAAAAAAAAATAAAATATATGTGGCCGGGAGCAGGCTGCCTAAAATAATAAAGATGTACTTACCTCCGGTGCCCACCGGTATCCAGCGCTGCTGTCGCTCCGGTCCGGGCGCCATGTAAACAAACATGGCCGCCGGAGCAGCGCTGGACTCAGCTTCTGGCCGGCCGTGGCCGGGTACGCCTATCCGTCCCTATACACAGCATTGTGTATGGGGGCCGGAAGGTTGTCGGGTCCGGCCGGAACTGAGTCCAGCGCTGCTCCGGCGGCCATGTTTGTTTACATGGCGCCCGGACCGGAGCGACAGCAGCGCTGGATACGGGAGGGCACCGGGAGGTAAGTACAGCTTTATTGTTTTAGTCAGCCCGCTCCCGGCCACATATAGTTTTTTTGAAAACTTGGACAACCCCTTTAATAATGCCTTTTATCAAGGGACTCCTAGACATCCCAAGGGTGATTGTTATATAAACAATCCACTATATAAGCCCCCTTTCTATTTTGTCAAGTGCCCCCTATTTTTTATACCAAGTGTCCCCTTTTTTGACAAATGTCCTCCTTCTTTGCCAAGTGCCCCCTCCCTTTTTCCAATATTGCAAAAAAAAAAAAATTGTACGAGCCGTTGCCATAAAAAAAGGTTCATCAAATTGCTCTCAACTCCCCTTCCACTATCAATGGTAAGAACATAACCTATGCATTGCATTTTTATAGCCTCATTACAGCACATTCATGTACGTCATACACATAAAATAGCCACATACAAATATGTATATCACACATATATGTCATATGCATAACACAAACATACAGTACAGACAAAAAGTTTGGACACACCTTCTCATCCAAAGAATTTTCTGTATTTTTATGTCCATCAAAATTGGAGATTCGCACTGATGGCATCAAAACTATGAATTAACACATGTGGAATTATAAAGGTAACAAAAAAGTGTGAAACAACTAGAAATATGTCTTATATTCTAGGTCAGTGGTGGCGAACCTATGGCACTGGTGCCAGAGGTGGCACTCGGAGCCCTTTTTGTGGGCACTCAGGCCATCACCAGAGATGACTCCAGGTATCTTCCTGCAGTCCCAGACAGCCCAGGACTTGCTGTGCGCATTGCTATTTTAAAGTGACAGGGCTACCTGGGACAACTGGAGGAGTGGGAAGGTGTGGACAGATCTGGATTATTGTAGCTCATGCTCCGGCCCTGACAATTCTTCCTGTTTTTGGGACCTTGCAGGGAAACTACAACGATCATCCATATGTCTTCTATTTTCTGCTTTATTGGTGTCCTCAGGGTGCTGATATGAATGAAAGTTGTGACAGAGCAGGAAGTATAAATCACATATAAAATTTCTGTGCTGGCACTTTGTGATAAATAAGTGGGTCTTGATTGTAGTTTGGGCACTCTGTCTCTAAAAGGTTCGCCATCACTGTTCTAGGTTCTTCAAAGTAGCCACCTTTTGCTTTGATTACTGCTTTGCATACTCTTATCATTCTCTTTATGATATTCAAGAGGTAGTCACCTGAAATGGTCTACCAACAGTCTTGTTGGCCCTTTGGCTGCACTCTATGGTCCACCTCACCCCAAACCATCTTGATTGGGTTCAGGTCTAGTGACTATGGCATCCCATCACTCCCCTTCTTGGTCAAATACCCCTTATACAGCCTGGATGTGTGTTTGGGGTCAATGTCCTGTTGATAAATTAATGATGGTCCAACTAAACGCCAACCGGATGGAATAGCATGCCACTGCAAGATGCTGTGGTAACCATGCTGGTTCAGTATACCTTCAATTTTGAATGAATCCCCAACAGTGTCACCAGCAAAGCACCCCAACACCATCACACCTCCTCCTCTATACTCCACGGTTGGAACCAGGCATGTACAGTCCATTCGTTCACCTTTTCTGCGTAGCACAAAGACACAGTGGTTGGAACCAAAGATCTCAAATTTGTACTCAGACCAAAGCACAGATTTCCATTACATGTGTTCTTTAGCCCAAACAAGTATCTTTTACTTGTTGCCTGTTCTTAGCACTGGTTTCCTAGCAGCTATTTTGCCATGAAGGCTGCTGCACTCAGTCTCCTCTTAACAGTTGTTGTAGAGATGTGTCTGCTGCTAGAACTCTTTGTGGTATTGACCTGGCATTGATAATTGGAGCTGCTGTTAACCTGCGATTTCTGAGGCTAGTGACTCGGATGAACTTATCCTCCACAGCAGAGGTGACTCTTGGTCTTCCTTTCCTGGGGTGGTCCTCATGTGAGCCAGTTTCTTTGTAGTGCTTGATGTTTTTTGCAACTACACTTGGGGACACTTTCAACGTTTTCCCACACTGACTTACCTTCATTTCTTAAAGTAATGATGGACACTCATTTTTCTTTACTTAGCTGCTTTTTTTCTAGCGATAATACAAATTCTAACAGTGTATTCAGTAGGACTATCAGCCGTGTATCCACCTGATTTCTGCACAACACAACTGATGGTGCCAACCCCATTTATAAGGCAAAAAATCCCACTTATTAAACCTTACAGGGCACACCAGCGATGTAAAAACCTTTCCTGGTGACTACCTCTTGAAGCTCATCAAGAGAATACCAAGAATGTGCAAAGCAGTAATCAAAGCAAAAGGCGGCTACTTTTAAGAACCTAGAACATAAGACATATTTTCAGTTGTTTCACACTTTTTTGTTAATTACATAATTCCATATATGTTAATTCATAGTTTTGATGCCTTCAGTGTTAATCTACAATTTTAATAGTCATGAAAATACAGAAATGAGAAAGTCTGTTCAAACTTTAGGGCTGTGTGCCTGTATGCACACATACTATATGCATAACAGATATATAAACACACATATGTGCATAACTCAGACCTATACTCAAACATATATGCATAACACAGATATATAGACACATATATGTGCATAACATAGACACATACACACACACAGACATATAAATATTTACATAATAGACATATACACACACATATATGCTTGACCCATACATATTATATGTCTGTGTTATGTATTGTGACAGAGTGTCTGGAGAAGTGGTAAATGGGGTGTATGTTTGCCCAAGGTATATCACTTCTACCTGTTACTCAAAAGAAACCAGGATGCGTTTGTTCTTTTGCACACAGCGCTGCATTGGTTTTTCTGAGACCTACTAGGGACCTGTGTTGCTGGAGTGGGGAAGTCTGGACAGTCTGGGTTTTGGCTGTCCTCCTTACCTGGACTACAGGTGTGCTGGGCTAATATAAGGAGACCAGTGATAACACTCGGAGCTCTCTTTACCTGGGGAAACAACTATGAGTCTGCTGCAGTGTTGTTTGGGAGGCTGTGCAGTAGGCACAGTCTCTGGTAGTCAGGAGCCTGATGTATAGTTAGTGGCCAGACGGCCTAGGATTTATTTGTGTTATTTCTTTGTTTTTACTGCAATATTTTATGGAAAATAAAACTGGTTGCCGCGAGTTAAACCCAATGGACTGGGTTGTTGTGGTGTCTCAAAGTGCCTGTCTACCCCAGGAGATGACTATCCCGCTACCTAATCCCTTAGAGCATATATATATCTGTGTATGTGTGTGTGTATATGTCTCATATATATATATATATATATATATATATATATATATATATATATATATAAAACCATGGCATATACACACATCTATGTATGTGAATTGTAAAAACAATGTTTAGACACTTTCCACTTAAAGTTATCGAGCTTCTTATCGAGCTACAGTTATCCAGCTTCTGGATCTTCCCGGTCAATACATACCTTTCCCCTTTCTTTCCCGCCTCCACTTCAAGTGTCGTGGTAGGAGGGGGAGGAGTACAAGCAGGACACATAGCTCTTTCTCTCAGCGGCCCAGTTGTGGTTGCACTCCATTCGACCACGATCATTATGCCCCTGTCTATACAGTGGCCAGAGATTATAGGCGCCACTGAATAGTGTCTAGAACCGAGAAGCTGGAAGAACAACTGATAAGGGAGGGCTCTGGGTGTTGGATCCCCATTGACCACATACAAATGACTTTGGAAATTATATGAAGGAAAACTAAAAATGTTATATCTATCCTGTAATGGTAAAAACAGCCAATTATCAGGTATAAATAAATATGTATGTATGTATGTATGTTGTATGTGTAAAATTACAGTTTCTGACTTGAATTCTTGTGTTTAGAACAGGCAGCAGTGATCCATACTGCATTGTGAAGATTGATGATGAGACCATTATTAGGTAAAACCCTCCATTTTCTACTTTTAAATTTGAAGCTCTGTTTTTGTCACATGTATGTAATGAGACTTCATATTTGCCATTTGTCAAATGCCCCAGACAATGTTAATGGCTGCTGTCCAAACCTAACATTTGGCTTTTGCTATAAAAGTATATTGTTCATAGTACTGTACAACAAGTACTCCAAACTCCCCCGCTTGCGTCCACTTGGGATTAATAAAACTGAAAACGTTTATATGAGTGCCATTAGGAACATAACAAGAAAGTTATATATAGATGTTATAATCCCAGTGCTCTAACAGCATGGAAAAGAGACCTAAAAATGTCATATTGCTTCATTTTGCTCTTTATTGTGGTTGCCTGTTCAGGGTTAGTCTGACTTTTTTTCAGAGTTGTTGATTGATTTTAAGGGGCTAGCAACTTTATACCTATGTTAACCTATGTTTCTTTAACAGTTATGCATATAATTAACTAATATAACCTTATTGCCAGTTCACTTCCAACCTTTTCGTTTCAGAAGGGCCACCCACTCGTCACTAAAGCCATTATCTGCATATCTGTTATGGAGTGGTACTTGACCAAGTACAATGGAAGATGGCTTTGGGTTCTACCTACTGGCTTAGGAAGTCAATTGTTGAATCCTAATAATATAGGTGACCAGACCAGTAAGCTGCAAGTAAAGGTGTGTCACACTATTGTACAGTTGGGATAGCAACAAATACCTGCAGCAAAATACTGTATATACTCGAGTATAAGCAGTCCCGAGTATAAACCGAGGCCCCTAATTTTACCAAAAATAACTAGGAAATCTGCACTCACCTATTAATGAAATGCCCTGCTATGCTTCTATTAATGAAATGGCCTTACTAAAGAAATGCTCTGCAGGCCCCCTAATGAAATGTGCTGCAGTCCTCCTTATGAAATGCTCTGCAGCCCCCCATTGAGGAAGAGTTAGTCTTTAATGACCAGCTTAGCAGATTTACATCCCATATCATGATATGGCTCCATTTCATAGACGACGTGTTGATTCTCTGGAATGGCACGACCACGCTTTTTGGTGAATTTGTGGATGCTCTCAACACAAACTCTGTAGGTCTGTTTTTGACCTCAGAATTCCATAAATACAAAATCTCTTTTTTGGATCTGATGATCTGGAAATCTGAACTGGGCAAACTAAATACTCGAATATTTAGAAAATCCACAGCTACAAATAGCCTTTTACAGTGGGATAGTTGGCATCTTGAACCATTGAAACGGGGTATCCCTAAGGGACAGTACCTCCGGGTAGGAGGAACTGTTCGGATCTTTCGGAGTATCTATCAGCTGAAATCTATCAGCTGAAATTCAGATTCCAGACTAGAGGTTACCCTGATAAAATTTTGAGGGACGCCCACCATGAGGCCCTTAAGAGACAAAGAGATACACTCTTGTCACCTCGTATAAGGGATGCACATACTGGGCCAGTACGCATCATAGGGACATTTGATGCGAGACATCATCAGGTCAAACAGATCATCACCAATGCTATGAAATTACTTCAGATGGATCCAGATGTTGGAGGGATGGTGGGTGATAGACCTATCATCACCTACAGAAGGGGCCAAAATTTGAGGGATAAACTGGTTCATAGTCATCTAGAACCTGTGGCCAATACAACCTGGCTTCCTAACCCCCCTAAAGGCACCTTTAAGTGTGGCTCATGTAAGGCTTGTAAATCCATCAGGGAAGGAAAGACATTTGCTAGCAGTACCACTGGACAAATATAAGAATCGGCAGTTTATAAACTGCAAGAGTGTGGGAGTAGTGTATCTCCTGACCTGCGACTGTGGATTGCAGTACGTGGGCAAAACAATCAGAGAATTTCGCATCAGAATCCGTGAGCATGCCAGGGATGTTAAAAACGGTACGGATACCCAAATCTCTAGACATGTCTGGGATAAACATCAAGGGATTTATACGTGCTTTAAATTTCAAGGCATGTTGTTGGTTGTGCCCCCATTTAGAGGTAGCGATTTTGATAGAATCATCACACAACGAGAGGCACGTTGGATATACGTGATGAACACGGAAAAACCAAATGGCCTTAATGACTCCGTGAACTTTGCTTGCTTTATTTAGACCTCCGAATTTTATCCTCTTGCACTTACGGTAGGATGGAGTGCTTTTTCGCAGTGAAAAGAAGCTCCTTTGTCTGTGGACTTACAACCGTTCTCCTTCTATACCTGATCATGGACCGCAATCAGGTCCCCGCATAATGATGCTTTAGTGGCAATTCTTTGCCCCTATCTGATGGCGGCTTTCCTATTGGCTTCAGCGTAGCGAGCCTCCAGTAAACGTCATTCATACCTGGCGCTCGGTGATTGGTGGCGAGCCTGGCAGTACCACCCTGATGGGGGAGGGGCCTAATCTTTAAAGAGCCGACAGTTCGCCCGCGGCGCTTATGGCTGCCACAATGCCGGCATGTTTTAATGTGGACTGATTAGCACATGAACGCTAAAGCTGACAGTCCATTTTTGACAGATATAATGCTTCAAGCCTAAAAATAATCTCTAAGAGCCTCTGATGACGCTTGCGCTGATAGAGGTCCATGTAGAAACACGTCAGGGAGGGAGTTTAGGCAATGTATGATTGAGACAGTCTGAATGCTGGTCAATCTGTATGACAGATAATCTGTATGATATAGTCCAATGCTGGTCAGCCGACAATACAATTAAGACCAAGGTTATGTGTGTGTGATGCGCTGTCAAACTCAGCTTAAAATGACCAACGTCAGAATCATGCACTGACCTTATGTTAACTAGTCTCGTGCACTTTTGCTATAGTGGAATGGCAGAACACAAATACTGTACATACTCGTTCCGGCGAGGGTGCACGAGAGCCTGTCTTTTGAATATGATTTTGGGTTATCCTTTGGCCCATTTTTAAATTGATTAAATAAAAAATTGATTTTAAATGTTCTTTATATTCAGGCAGATTTACATAATTTCTTGGAACGTAAACACTATCATTTATCGAATCCTGTGACATAAGCCCCCCATTGATGAAATGCCCTGCAACCCTGCAGTGTATAAAAAATAAACTTACATAATCACTTCCCAATGTTCCCTGCAGCTCCTCTTCTTTCTCTTCTTCACTCTTAGCATATCTGGCAGAGATATTTTGTGCATTAGATCTGCTACGAGTAAAGAAGAGAAGGAAGAGGAGCCGCAAGGGAGCATCAGAAGGTGAGTATGTACGTTTATTTTTTGAATACACTCGTGTATAAGCCAAAGTGGGGTTTTTCAGCACATTTTTTCTAATGACAGACTCAGCTTATACACAAGTATATATGGTAATGGAAATCAGACACCTTCTTGGGATATAAACCAAGACCATATCACCTTGGGTCAGTATACCACTACATCTTCCCTATCCTCTCTCATAACCACTTTTAGGCCACTTTTACATGACCGTATATTGCATTAGTTTTAGTAAACAGTGAAATGTTTTGTTGATGCCACAAGGAGTGGGGCACTAATCAATCAGAAGCATTAATCAAATAATTTAGACATAATTAGACATTTACCCCTTAACGATTTGGCTAAGATGTATTACACTGTATTATGTGTTACATCCGACTCCAGGGGACATCGTGCAGTCCCGGGTATTCACCTCCTGTGTGACCGCGGAATGTAAGGGGTTAACACCAGCAAGGAGAAAAATCTCTGACCATGCCTGTTACAGGCAAGTGTCAGTTGTAATATACACAATGCTGGAAGTCCCTGCTGCCCATGACGTACTACTACGTCCAATGTCGGGAAGGGGTTAAAGGAGGCTCATCTTAATACTCTGGGCCCTCTGGTTCAATCCTTATGATTGTTCAGGTATTAAACGGAAGGTGTCTGGTGCTGGAGGGTTACCATCTGATTTAAGACACTTCGACTTATCAATATCTTTTGGTCCACAGACAGTGACTAAAAGGGTGAATCCATTTAACGGGTATGGATGAAAACCAATCAGTACAGCTGGTACACGTCCCTGGTTGTTGAGCGGGATTATGGGACCTTAGGGGTCTCTGATCCTTATGAGAATTGCTGGGAGCATGTGGCTAAGAAATAAATCGCATGTCTCACTGACTCCCAAGGTGTTTTTCAGGAATCTTGAGAGGGTATCCTTAGGGTGGTGATGTTGTACTATGCTGACTTGTTTCAGAAGAGAAAATAGCTCAATTATTGGAGGCAACTCCAGGCCCTGACACTTAAAGATTTAGACATATTCCTTTTAAAAGCAGGAATAACAGTGGAGGAGTTTAACCCCTTAAGGACCAGGCCCTTTTTCGTTTTTGCGTTTTTATTTTTCACTCCCCACCTTCAAAAATCTATAACTTTTTTATTTTTCCGTGTACAGAGCTATGTGATGGCTTATTTTCTGCGTAACAAATTGCACTTCGTAGTGATGGTATTAAATATTCCATGCCGTGTACTGGGAAGCGGGAAAAAAATTCTAAATGCAGTGAAAATGGTGAAAAAACACATTTGCGCCATTTCTTGTGGGCTTGGTTTTTACAGCTTTCACTGTGCGCCCCAAATGACAGGTCTATTTCATTCATTGGGTCAATACGATCACGAGGATACCAAATTTGGATAGGTTTTATAATGTTTTCATACATTTACAAAAATTAAAACCTCCTGTACAGAAAAAAAATTCTTCATTTTGCCGTGTTCTTGCGCTAATAACTTTTTCATACTTTGGTGTATGGAGCTGTGAGTGGTGTCATTTTTTGCGACTTCTGATGACGTTTTCAATGCTTCTATTTTTAGGACTGTGCGACCTTTTGATCACTTTTTATAGAATTTTTTCTATTTTTCAAAATGGCAAAAAATGCCCTTTTGCGACTTCGGGCGCTATTTTCCGCTACGGGGTTAAACGCAGTGAAAAACAGTTATTATATTTTGATAGATCGGGCATTTTCGGACGCGGCGATACCTAATGTGTTTATGATTTTTACGGTTTATTTATATTTATATCAGTTCTAGGGAAAGGGGGGTGATTTGAATTTTTAGGTTTTTTTAATATAATTTTTTTTTTTTTTTACTTTTTTTTATTTATTTTTTTTACTATTTTTCAGACTCCCTAGGGTACTTTAACCCTAGGTTGTCTGATTGATCCTACCATATACTGCCATACTACAGTATGGCAGTATATGGGGATTTTGCATACCATCTATTACAATGTGCAGATCGCACATTGTAATAGATAGCCTCGATCATGACAGCCTCGGATCTTTGTGTGATCCCAGGCTGTCATGGCAACGGATCGCCGCTCCCCGGTGACGTCACGGGGAGTGACGATCGGAGCCAAGATGGCGGCGCCCACGCGCCGCCGGCTCTTTAATGCCGCCGGCAGCTTTGCCGGCGCCGATCAAAGGGTTAACACCCGCGATCGGCCCTCTTCATACTCCCCCATGCGCAGTAAGACGTAAGGGTACGTCTTATTGCGCTATGGGGTTAAAAAGCCATTGATAAGTAGCGTCTGAAGGAGGCACCAGGTACTCATGGTGTAACAGCCAAATTTTGTAAGAAATGTAAAGACCTCTTAGCCTTCATCCTTGTGGATGTTTATACCAACTCTCTAGAAAATGACCTAATGCCTTCTTCCATTAATTAATTAATTAATTAATTCTGCTGTCTAAAGGTAAAAAAGCCACATCAAGAACTGGAGGTCGATCACCTTCTTGAATGTCAATACGAAAATTTGTACCTGGTACTGTTGGCAGGCTGTCAGTATAGCACAGTAAAAGGGTAGAGCATCTCTGGAGCACTCCGTAAACAAAAGCCGACACAAATAAAAACATTTTAGATTGTTCTTATCTCTTTATTTGTTTTTATCTCAGGACAGCTACCGTTTGGAAAACCCTTTCACCGTTTTGGGGAGAAGAGTACAAAGTGCATCTGCCACCTAATTTCCATTCAGTGTCCTTCTATGTTATGGATGAAGATGCACTCAGGTAAGGCATCTAAACTGAACCTTGTGCATATTTCAACACATATGGAGACAGAATATCATTTACACATACTTTTTATTTTTTATTGGGCATTTATTACATTTGCTCAGTATTGTAACCATATTTTAGGGATTGCAATAAAAATTCTAGTATACTGGTAATAAAAAAATTCACAAACTATAAAATAATTGTACATTTTCAATAAATATGTGCCATTAAAGGCAACAGTTGGATTGTCTTTGCACTGCATTTAGTAAAATCTTTTGCCTTATAGTTGCAGTGAAAGTCATGATGAAAATATTTTTACAGTAAATGGTCTAAGTCTTTCTATTTTAATTTTTCTATTTTCCACTTTAGCTAATGAACAAATCTACACTGTGCCAAAGTGGCTTAACCCCATAGCGCAATAAGACATACTCTCACCGGGTGCTTGATTCTTAATGAAGCAAACCCCTGTTGCTAACATCCGCAATCGGTGCTTTGACTGCATTAATGAGCCGGTGGCACGTGGGCGCCACCATTTCGCCTCCCGATCATCGCTCCCCTTGACATCATCGGTTAGCGGCGATTCATTGCCATTGCCATGACAGCCTTGGGTCACACAAAGATCCGAGACTGTCATGTTTTAGGCGATATGCACATTATAATAGATGGTGTGCAAAATCCCCATATACTACCATACTGTAGTATGGCCATATACGGTAGGATCAATCAGACAACCCAGGGTTTAAGTACCCTAAAAATAGTAAAACAATAAAATTTTAAAAGTTTAAAAAAATTATGTTAAAAAGCCCTTAAAATTCAAATCACCCCTCTTTCCCTAGAAGTCATATAAATATAAATAAACTGTAAAAATCATAAACACATTAGGTATTGCCGTGTCCGAAAATGCACAATCTATCAAAAATGACACCGCCCACAGCTCTGTACACCAAAGTATGAAAAAGTTATTAGCGCTAAAATAGAGCAAAATGATCATTTTCTTTTTGTACTGGAGGTTTTAATTTTTGTAAATGTATGAAAACAATATAAAACCTATACAAATTTGTTATCCCCATGATCGCATTGACCCAAAGAATAAAGTAGACTTGTCATTTGGGGCGCATAGTGAAAGCCGTAAAATCCAAGCCCACAAGAAATGGTGCAAATGTGTTTTTTCATAATTTTTCACGCTTCCCAGTATATGGCATAGAATGTTAAATACCACCACTATGAAGTGCAATTTGTTACACAGAAAACAAACCCATACAGAGCTCTTTACATGGAAAAATAAAAAAGTTATAGATTTTTGAAGGTGGGGAATGAAAAATAAAGACCCAAAAACGAAAAAGGGCCTGGTCCTTAAGGGGTTAAAGGTGTTTTTTGACCAAGTTAGGCCCCCACAGGATAGGGCCTAACTTGCTGATCGATGGGGGTCTCAGTGATGGAAAGCTAGAAAAAGAATTCCAAATGCAATGAAATTGTAAAAAAAATGCATTTGCACCATTTGTGTAGACACATTGGGGCTCATTTACTAAGGGTCCACGGACCTCGATTCCGTCAGGTTTCCCGAATTGCCCCAGGTTTTTGGCATCGGCTTTCATTCGACGGATTTGAACAAACAGCGGAATTTAAAAATGGAATTGTGTCGCAAGATCAAGCACTTACATGCAGCAGGAAGAAGAAGGTGAACTCCAGCGGACCTCACCGCGGAAGAGACACATGCAGGAAATTGGTCGTCGGACAACGCACCGCGGGATCGTTACAGGACTGGGTAAGTAAATCTGCCCCATTTTGTATGGCTTTCATCATACTCCAAATTACACCTTTACTTTATTCTTTGGTTTAGTACAATCACAGGAATACCAAATCTATGTAGTTTTTATTATGTTTTAATATATTTTTTTAAAATTTAAAAACAAAAAATTCTCTTCATTATGCCCTATTCTGATCCTGATAACATTTTCATACTTCAGCGTGCGGATCTGTATAAGGATATTTTTATTGCTACCATTTTAGGGACTGTACATACTTTTGATCACTTTTGTGTTTGTTATATCAGTTCTACGGAAAGAGGGTTGATTTGAGTAATTTTTTTACTACTTTCTATGGTACTTTAACCCTTGGGCTCTGATCATTCCTACCATATACTGCAATACTACAATATTTCAGTATATTCAGAAGTTGCTAAGGATCTATATCATTGTGCTTCTGGCATGGGGAGTAACAATCTAATCCAAGATGGCAGTGCCCATGGACAGGGCCAGTGCTATGGGTAGGCAGGAAATAATCCCTTCTTTCAAATGAATCTTGAATTTTATTTCTAGGTGCCATGGACCCAGAGATATTCAGGTTTAAAGTGAGAATTTCAGGTGCGATTTTTGTATTAAAAAATCACTCCCAATAGCATATTAACAGTTAATCTCCATTTTCCTGACACTTAAAAAAAACTTGAATTTAGATTCATATAAAAGAGGAGACTCTCTTCTTTCATAGGAAAAAAGAAGTGAGGTTCTATGTGTCACAGAGCAAGAGATACAGCCCCCTGAAGTGTCTCCCCCTCCAGATTGATATCAGGCAGCTACATGGAGAATTTGCTGCACACAGGAGCTGCTGCACCTCACAGATAATGGAAATATTCACTTTATATGTTACTACATTTTGAGAAGGGATAATATCAACTAATATTCATGTTTTTAACCCTCTCCTATCCAGAACAATCTAAGAACACATTTGCTCTTTTATTGCCTTTTATTAGGTGATTTTTTTTTTTTGCAAAATTTGACTGATACGATGAACATTCGATCCTCTTCACCTAATGTCGCTACATATTAACCCAGAACATGTCCATAAAGCTATTTGTAACACCAGAAAAACACAAATGTTCTGGAATAAAGTTTTTATTTCACACCATCCTCCATTATTTACACCTATGCAGGGCCACATCTGCCATGAGGCGAGAAGAAAATCTTGCTTCAGGCGGCAGAATGCGGGTCCCCGTAAAGGGCGGCGATATTTGCCGCTCTAAAGTGGGCGATTCGGACGTCCATTAACGCCCGAATCGCCCACCAGCTAAATAAATCGCGCCTGTCTCTTTAAGACACAGGCACGATTTATATGCGGAGCGACGCAGCGCCTTTCCGGCAGCTGCGTCGCTCCGTTCTTAGCAGTGACACAGGCCTCATGACGTCACGCGCCTGTGTCACTGTGCAGAGCCGCGGTTCACAGGAGAGCCGCTTGAAGACCGGAGCCGCACGCCGAGGGAGCAGCTGCCTGCAGGTGAGTATGATTGTATTATTTTTCATGTACTTTAACCCCTTAAGGACGGAGGGTTTTTCGGCTAATTTCTCGCTCTCCAACTTCAAAAATCCATAACTTTTTCATTTTTACGTGTACAGACCTGTGTGAGGGCTTATTTTGTGCGTAACAAATTTTACTTTCCCGTAATGTTATTTATTTTAACATGCCGTGTACTGCGAAGCTGAAAAAAAATTCCAAATGTGGAAAAATTGAAAAAAAACCGCACGTGCGTCACGTTCTTGTGGGCTCAGTTTTTACGACTTTCACTCTTCGCTCCAAATAACACGCCTACTTTATTCTTTGGTTCGGTGCGATCGCGGTGATACCAAATTTATATAGGTTTTATTGTGTTTTAATACATTTTCAAAAATTAAACGAATGTGTACAAAAAAGAAAAAAAATTTTTTGCCATCTTCTGACGCTAATAACTTTTTCATACTTTGGCGCACGGAAATGTGTGAGGGGTCATTTTTTGCGAAATGAGGCGACGTTTTCATTGCTACCATTTTGAGGTCTGTGCGACATTTTGATCATTTTTTATTTCATTTTTTATGTTATGTAAAAAGGTGTAAAAGTCGCATTTCGGACATTTGGGCGCCATTTCCCGCCTCAGAGGTCACCGCCGCCTGTAACCGTTTTTATATTTTGATAGATCGGGCATTTTGGGACGCGGCGATACCTAATATGTCTGTGATTTTTACTGTTTGTTATGTTTTATATCCGTTCTAGGGAAAGGGGGGTGATTTGAACTTTTAATATTTTATTAATTTTTTTTATTTTTTAAACTTTTTTTTTTCTTTTTTTTTTCACTATTTTTTAGACCATCTAGGGTACATTAACCCTAGATGATCAGATCGCTCCTACCATATACTGCAATACTACAGTATTGCAATATATGGCGTTTTTGCAGGTCTTACATTACAATGAGCCACTGGCTCATTGTAACGAACCTGCATAAACCATGTAGCCTCGTGTCAAGAGAAGACCCGAGGCTACCATGGTAACCGATCGCCGCCCCCCGATGACGTTCGGGGGCGTGGCGATCGAAAAAAAGATGGCGGCGCCCGCGCGCCGCCGTCTTTTAAGCGCCGCCCGCGACTTTGCGGGCGGCGTTTAGAGGGTTAATAGCCGCGATCGGTGCAAGCACCGACCGCGGTTATTAGCGGTGGGGGTTTTGTGCAAAATGCAAAAACCCCCACCTCTGTATGAAGAGGACTCAGCCCGTGAGCCCTCTTCATATATCCCTTATACCTCTGCGCCGTAGAGCTACGGCGCAGAGCGTTAAGGGGTTAATTAAATGTGGGGAGGTTTCATGTTATACTGGGAGGGGGGGGTTCCTATATGGGGCTAGAAAATGTTTAATACTGGGATATCATATGGGGCCATAATTATTTTATACTAGGGGGGGGGTGCTATATATATTATTTGGGGCCATAATTATTTTATACTAGGGGGGGAATGCTATATATATTATTTGGGGCCATAATTATTTTATACTAGGGGGGGAATGCTATATATATTATTTGGGGCCATAATTATTTTATACTAGGGGGGGGGGTGCTATATATATTATTTGGGGCCATAATTATTTTATACTGGGGGGGATGCTATATATTTATCATATGGGGCCATAATTATTTTATACTGGGGGGGGGGATGCTATATATATCATATGGGGCCATAATTATTTTATACTAGGGGGGGATGCTATATATATCATATGGGGCCATAATTATTTTATACTGGGGGGGTGCTATATATTTTATTTGGGGCTATAATTATTTTATACTGGGGGGATATGCTATATATATTATTTGGGGCTATAATTATTTTATACTGGGGGGGTGATGCTAAATATATTATTTGGGGATATAATTATTTTATACTGGGGGGGTGATGCTATATATATTATTTGGGGCTATAATTATTTTATACTGGGGGGATGCTATATATATTATATGAGGCCATAATTATTTTATACTGGGGAAGGATTCAGTATATATTATATGGGGCCATAATTATTTTATACTGGGGGGGGGGATGCTATATATTATATATCACTATATCTCTAAGCTGGGGGGATGTATATGGGATACAGTATATCACTAAGCTGGGGGGATGTATATGGGATACAGTATATCACTAAGCTGGGGGGATGTATATGGGATACAGTATATTACTAAGCTGGGGGGATGTATATGGGATACAGTATATTACTAAGCTCGGGGGATGTATATGGGATACAGTATATTACTAAGCTGGGGGGATGTATATGGGATACAGTATATTACTAAGCTGGGGGGCTGTATATGGGATACAGTATATTACTAAGCTGGGGGGGCTGTATATCGGGTAAGGTATATTACTTAGCTGCAGGGGCTGTATATGGGATACAGTATATTACTAAGCTGGGAGGGGACTGTATATGTGTGGCAAGATTTTATTTAAGCTGTAGGGGATCTGTATATGGGAGCTGTATATAATTTAATTGGGGGGGTGAATAACGAGGCCTTTAAATATATTAGAGCAGGGATATATAAAAATAAATTTTTATATTATGTGGGAGATTTGGCCCAGTAGAGACCGTGGTAGCGGGGTGCTGTGATGCAGTTCAAGACAGTGACACCAAAGTACAGTCCAAAACAGGTCTCGCCTGCGTTTATTGTAGCAGCAAAATAAACAGCCTTTACATTCAGGCATTAAATAAACAAAAATCCTACCCGTCAGGGTGCTAACTATACAGGTGTTCCCTAACTCACCACTATACAAAATCACTTGGCTGCTCCAGGCACAGAGGTCAGGGCTGTGTGCTCTCCAGCCTCCTTCCAGAGAGAGACAACACTTCCAGCTCTGCTGAGCGGTTTAAAAAAAAGACTGATTGGGCTGCTCCCATCACCTGTGTCCAAGGTGCTGGACACCCAACCTCAGCACTAAGGCCTTGCATAATAGCAAAACCTAGGGGAAACATACCGCCCATCCACAGTTAACCCCTTTAGTGTCTCACATACCCTCCCCCTCTGTTTGACCCTGTGGGGGCGAACACTTTTGGCCATCAGACAGTGGGTACGAGACAGGGCATCGGCATTCCCATGCAGCTTTCCTGCTCGATGTTCTACCGTGAATTTGAAATTCTGCAACATTAGGAACCACCTTGTGACCCTGGCGTTCCTCTCTTTGGCCTGACTCATCCAGGTGAGGGGAGAGTGATCGGTCACTAGTGTAAACTGTCGCCCTATCAAGTAGTATCTCAGGGATTCCAGAGCCCATTTTATCGCCAAGCACTCCCTCTCAACTATACTGTAGTTCTTCTCAGGAGGTGTGAGCTTGCGGCTCAGGAATGTCACGGGATGTTCCTCACCCTCCACTACTTGGGACAGGACAGCCCCTAAGCCCACGTCAGAAGCGTCAGTCTGCACAATAAAGGTCTTGGTGAAGTCAGGGGTGATCAGTACCGGTCCCTCGCACAAAACCGTCTTAAGTCGCTGAAACGCCCCCTCAGCCTCTTCACTCCACTTCACCATCACCGCCCTGCTACCCTTGGTCAGGTCAGTCAGGGGTGCCGCTATGGTAGCAAAATCGGGGATAAATCGGCGATAATAGCCCACTATGCCTAGGAAAGCCCTCACTTGCTTCTTGCTCATAGGTCGTGGCCACTGCTGGATCGCCTCCACTTTATTTACTTGGGGTTTGATGACACCTCGCCCAATACGGTACCCCAGGTAACGGGCCTCTTCCAGACCCAGAGCACATTTTTGGGGGTTCGCTGTCAAACCTGCTGCCCTCAGGGAGTCTACCACTGCTTGCACCTTGGCCAGGTGACTCTCCCAATCGTTACTATAAACTATGATGTCATCCAGATAGGCCGAGGCATATCTCCGGTGAGGTTTTAGCACGAGATCCATTAACCTCTGGAATGTGGTGGGAGCCCCATGTAGCCCAAAGTGGAGTACCACGTACTGAAAAAGCCCATCAGGAGTAACAAAAGCGGTCTTCTCTTTGGCCCTGTCAGTAAGGGGTACCTGCCAATACCCTTTCGTCAGGTCAAGGGTGGAGAAGAATCTAGCCTGTCCAAGTCGTTCTATCAACTCGTCAACCCTGGGCATGGGATAAGAATCAAATTTGGACACCTCGTTCAACTTCCTAAAGTCATTGCAGAACCGTAGGGAACCATCAGGTTTGGGAATCAACACAATAGGACTCGACCAGTCACTTTTAGACTCCTCGATAACCCCCAGGTCTAACATCTGCCTGACTTCTTCGGATATGGCAAGCCGGCCGCGCTTCAGGGACCCGGTAGGGTTTTTGGTGTACCCGGATGTGGGGTTCGGTTATGATATGATGCTTGATGACTGAAGTACGTCCCGGTAACTTAGAGAACACATCCACATTTCGGAGCACAAACTCCTTCGCTTCCTGAATCTGGGCCCTGGAGAGGGACTCCGAGATCCGTACTTCAGGCACCTTGGCATTGGGTACACCTACCTCCGGTGTCCCCTTCTTGGGGACAGACACTTTTTCTACTCCCACGGCCATCAGGGACTCCCTTTCCCTCCATGGCTTTAGGAGGTTCACGTGGTATATCTGTTCGGGTTTCCTCCTCCCCGGCTGAGATACCTTGTAGTTAACCTCCCCCACTTTCTCCATGACCTCATATGGTCCTTGCCATTTTGCCAAGAACTTGCTCTCAACGGTGGGCAGCAGAACTAGCACTCTGTCGCCTGGGTTAAAGGTCCTGAGTCTGGCTGACCTATTGTAGACCCTAGACTGGGCCTCTTGTGCCCTTGTCATGTGCTCCTTTACAAGGGGCATTACCGCCGCTATGCGGTCCTGCATAAGGGAGACGTGTTCTATCACACTACGGTGGGGGGTCCTCTCCTGTTCCCAGGTCTCCTTGGCTATATCCAAAAGCCCACGTGGGGAACGGCCATATAACAGCTCAAAGGGTGAGAAACCCGTGGAGGACTGGGGAACTTCACGTATGGCAAACATCAAATAGGGCAACAAACAATCCCAGTCCTTCCCATCCTTGCTGACCACCCTCTTTAACATCCCCTTCAAGGTCTTGTTAAACCTCTCGACTAGGCCATCTGTCTGAGGATGATACACAGAGGTGCGGAGCTGTTTAACCTGCAGTAACTTACACATCTCCTTCATTACCCTAGACATGAATGGGGTACCCTGGTCAGTCAAGATTTCCTTGGGGAGGCCTGTGCGTGAGAATACCTGGAACAGCTCCCTAGCAATATTTTTGGAGGAGGTGTTCCTTAATGGAATTGCCTCGGGATACCGCGTAGCGTAGTCCAGGATAACCAGGATGTATTGGTGCCCCCTTGAGGATTTGACTATGGGGCCAACCAGATCCATTGCAATCCGTTCAAATGGCACCTCTATGATTGGTAGCGGGACCAAAGGACTCCTGAAGTGGGACACCGGGGCAGTAAGTTGACACTCAGGGCAGGAGCTACAATACCGGTTTACCTCCTCCCACACCCCGGGCCAGAAAAATCTCTGCAGGATCCTCTCCCGGGTCTTCTCAGCACCTAAGTTCCCTCCCAGCACATGTTTGTGTGCCAACTCTAGCACCAGCCTACGGTGAGATTGGGGTACTACAAGTTGCTCAACCTCCTCACCCCGTATCTGGTCGACCCTGTATAACAGCTCCCCAACAATCACCATTCGGGGGTATATTTTGTCAGCCCCTGGTATTTGGAGTACCCCATTTATCACCTTAACATTCTCCCGTGCTTTAAACAAGGTAGGGTCCTGTAGCTGTGCAGCCCCAAAATTCTCACGGGAAAACTCAAGGTCCGGCATGTCGGCCACCTCCTCGTGGCCCTCGACCTCACCAGCTAGGACCTCTAGGGGAGAGAATTCATCACATGGGGTCACCCCTACTGCTGGTATGGGTACATCGGCCTCAAAGGGTTCAGGGGCCAAGGCCGGACATACCTGACGTCCATTATCTGCAACAGCACCTGAGGTGGGTCTTCGTCTCCAGAGGTCCCAAAACACCGGTAAGTCTCTGCCGATAATAGCCTCATGAAACAGGGTCCCCACCACCCCCACTTCATGGGTAATAGTACCACAAGGGGTATGTAGGTTGATGACAGCAGTGGGATATTCGCGAGTGTCCCCATGTATACACAACACTCCCACTTTCCGCCCACTGTACAGTCCAGGATCAACCAAAGTTCCCCGCACCAGGGTAACCAGACTCCCTGAGTCTAGCAAGGCTTCCACCGTGTGACCACCGATTGTGACCATACACACTTGGGGTTCTGCATCCGTGACTGACTCGGCAGCCAGAACCGGCCGGGCAAACAGGGACATTCGCCGGGTCTGGTTGCAGTCCATTGGCTCCACTGACAGGGGACAGTTGGCAGCAATATGGCCCATTTCATGGCATCGCCAGCACTGGATACGGCTATGACCTCTGTCATGAGCCTCACTGGGTTTCTGTGTATCCAAGCCCCCCAGTGTACCCCCTCCCAACCTGACCTGTTTCCCTTTTTCTGCAGTAGCAGTCCTACCAGATGGTTTAATGGCCTTGTCACTGGCACTGCTTCGTGTGGGAGGGATAAGTAGAAGATCCTCCGTAGCCCGATATCTCTCTACTAGGGACACGAGTTCCTCAGCATTTGTGGGACCGGCCTGTCCAACCCACCGCTGGAGCCGAGAGGGCAGAGAACGGGTGAACTTGTCAAGAACCACTCTCTCGACCATCTGTGCTGGGGTGCAGTCATCGGGTTGTAGCCACTTCCGGACAAGATGGATCAGGTCATGCATTTGGGAGCGCGGGGGTAGTTTTTCAGAGTATGCCCACTGGTGGACCCGGCTGGAACGAACTTGAACGGTGACCCCAAGACGAGCCAGAATCTCCGCCTTTAGCTGGGGGTACTCACGGGCCTCCGTTTCACTCAGGTCGTAGTAGGCCTTCTGCGATTCGCCTGTCAGGAACGGCGCCAGGACATCTGCCCACTGCTCAGCTGGTAACTCCTCTCGCTCAGCTACTCGCTCGAACACAGTGAGATAAGCCTCCACGTCGTCGGTCGCCGTCATCTTTTGTAAAGCCTTCTGCACTGCAGCCCGTGCGGAATGCTGGACAACCGGGTACCCTTGCAAACCAGTATGGGACCCCTCAGTAGTCGTCGCTTGCGGTGCTGCCATAACGCCAGAAAACTTTTCCATCATCAGCTGGAACATGGCTCGGGACTCTTCCTGCTGTTGCTGTAGCATGGCTCGGGACTCTGCCTGCTGTTGCTGGAGCATGGCTTGCTGCTGTCGGGACCTCTCCTCCTGCTGCTGGAGCATGGCTTGCTGCAGCTGTCGATTAGCCTGGGACTCTCAGGTGTGTGTCTTTTTGAACTGCCCGCAATCCGAAGCACCATATGTGGGAGATTTGGCCCAGTAGAGACCGTGGTAGCGGGGTGCTGTGATGCAGTTCAAGACAGTGACACCAAAGTACAGTCCAAAACAGGTCTCGCCTGCGTTTATTGTAGCAGCAAAATAAACAGCCTTTACATTCAGGCATTAAATAAACAAAAATCCTACCCGTCAGGGTGCTAACTATACAGGTGTTCCCTAACTCACCACTATACAAAATCACTTGGCTGCTCCAGGCACAGAGGTCAGGGCTGTGTGCTCTCCAGCCTCCTTACAGAGAGACAACACTTCCAGCTCTGCTGAGCGGTTTAAAAAAAAAGACTGATTGGGCTGCTCCCATCACCTGTGTCCAAGGTGCTGGACACCCAACCTCAGCACTAAGGCCTTGCATAATAGCAAAACCTAGGGGAAACATACCGCCCATCCACAGTTAACCCCTTCAGTGTCTCACAATATACATATATATATATATATATATATATATATATATATATTCATTAGGGGGTGCTATATATTTATTAGTTATAGGATACAGATTACTTTGCATCATGTAAACCAGGGGTCAGGAACCTTTTTGGCTGAAAGAGCCATGAACGCCACATATTTTAAAATGTTTTTCCGTAAGAGCCATACCATATGCACATGCACTACAGTACATAGGTAGTCCCTGTGTCACGGGTGCCCCTGCGATCTAGGTCTAGGTCTCCGTGGCGACACCCTTCCAAGCTCACTCACTTCTCCACATTCCTGCTCCCGCGCTGGCACTTGCAGATTTAAAGAGCCACCGCTGATTGGTGCTGGCCACTTCCCGTGTTCCTATAAAGACCGGTGGCTCCCAGCACGAGACTGCCTAGTGATCCTGTTCCACAACTTTGGTTGCCATCGTGGACAACTCGCGCCTATGGAACGACTTGGTGGTACCACCCTGCACCAAGATCATCCTGCTTTGCGGCGGGCTCTGGTGAATACCGGGTGCCACTTAGATTCCGGTCCCAGGTGTCTGCTTACATCATCATCAGCGGTGGTCCAGGGGGTTCACTACACCAAATCCTGACACCCACCACATGCCTCCCAGTAGATAGGTTGTCCCAGCTCATGCCTCCTAATAGATAGGTATAGATAGGTAGCCCCAGCACATACCCCCAGTAGATAGGAAGCTACAGCGCATACTGCCAGTAAATGGGTAGCCACAGCACATCCCCAAGTAAATAGGTAGCCACAGCACATGCCCCCAGTATATAGGTAGCCACAGCACATGCTTTCCAGGAGATAGGTAGTCACAGCACATACTCTCAGTAGATAGGTAGTCACAGCACATATTCCCAGTAGATAGGTAGCCCCAGCATATACCCCCAGTAAATGATTAGCTACAGCACATACTCCCAGTACATGGGTAGCCCCAGCACATACCCCTAGTAGATAGGTAGCCACAGCACATGCCCCCCAGTAGATAGGTAGTCACAGCAAATAAAAAAAAGAATATTCACTTACCAGCGCTCTCTGCAGCCAGCTCCTCAACGCTGGTGTCGATGGCGCCAAGATCGTACAAAGGACGTAGGCGGCGGTAACATCACTGCCTCTGTCCAGTGATCAGTCTAAGAGACACACAGCAGCCATCACTATTTATTAAAGATCTGTCTGAGAGCCATATGCAGCCAACAGAAGAGCCGTATCTGGCTCCCGAGCCGTAGGTTCCCTACCCCTGATGTAAACCAAATGTTGGGGGGGGGGTCTGTATTAATAAATTGGGGGTGTTGTATATTTATTGGTGCTTAGCATGCTATAATTCCAGTAGACTATTTATATATATATATATATATATATATATATATATATATATATATATATATATATATATAATGAAGGGATATGTTATATGTGGGGAGAGTGCGGTCAGTTGTGTTGTGAGGGGTATATATTATTTAGGAGCGCAGTGTTGTTATCCAGGAGACTTCATACTGTAAGTGACTGTGGTATTTTTAGGGACGCCGGGTGAAGATGCTGCACGGAGCTGAAGATATCTGGCCGTGAATTCAGCAGTGATACGTCATGGATTGGAGAACCCGGAATAAAGTTCTACTGATGGAAGAGATTGTCATCTATAAGGTACTAGATGCCACTAATGCCTCTCAGGTCCTGTAGTCAGTCACACAGTGTCTGCGAGCTGTCTGTAGGGTTGTTAATTGTTAGTAAAGTTTAAGGATTTACTTAACAGGGAGTGGGGGGGGGGGCAGCATTTTAATATTCGCCTCAGGCAGCAAATATGCTAGAATCGGCCTTGCACCTATGTTATGACGTTCTCACTCAAATTCTTATAAAGCGCGGAGGATTCTGTTATTGTGCGGCTAATAAAATGGCGCACATCTAAACGTGACTTTTATTATCTCATTAGCTTGGTTTATGGATATATAGTTAATATTTGTGTTACCATTGTGTAAGGGAGCCTACAATGATAGATCTGTGTGGAGCACAGCGCATATTTTTCTGCAAAAATAGTTTGGTGTCCCCCGTGGATTTAACGCATCTTGGTGAATATACACATGTAGGGTATGTATGATCTCCTCACATTTTGCCGTTTTAGGAAGGTATATTTTCTTTATATAAGTATTCTGGATTTGTACATATTTTAGAGGAAATTTGGAATTTTCATGCAATTTTTGCATTTTATTGCAGTTTGGTGGTAATGTGTATGAATTTAAAAGTTATTCTTGTTTACATGGTGATTTCTGGAAAAATTTGATTTTGACAGAATAGGAGCTTTTTATTTTGTGTACTATATATGAATCTTCTCACTTTGGGTTATTATTTTAAAAATCCCTATTTGTGCATAAACCTCCACTTCGATGTGAGTTTTATGTAAAAACTCTCCGTGGCACTGTCCCCCTCCCTCAGCAGCAAACTCACCTCTCCACACTTCTGCTCTCGTCCGGTCCGCGCGCGCGTCTCCTCTCTCTAGGGCGCGCTCACCAGAACTCTAGGATTAAAAGAGCCAGCTAACCCCTATTTGGCGCTGGCACTTCCGGGTTTCCTTAAAGGCCAGCTGTTCCCAGGATTCCCTGCTGGATCTTTGCACTCATTGCCGTTGAGAAAGCTTCCTAGTTTGTTCCCTTCGGTTTTCCTGTTCCCTGCTCTGCTGTATTCCTGTTGTGACTTCGGACCTGACCTCCGACCTCTGCATCTCTGCTACCTGCCCTGACTTCGTGCATGTTCCTGACCTCGATCCTGTCCTCCGATTCTGTACCAGGACCCTGCCACAGCAAGACCATCCCGCTTTGCGGCTGGCTCTGGTGAAAACCAGGTGCCACTTAGATTCCAGTCCCAGGTGTCGGCTAGTACCATCTCCCGTGGTGGTCCAGGGGTTCCACTGACCCCAACCCTGACAAAAACATACGCTATCAAGTCATTTTCAATGCATTTTGTTTAATAATTTGTGTTTGTCACATGAAAGGGGTCAAATGTTGATTGCCAAATGCATCGCCTGGTTGTCTGCTTTCAAGAATATATAGGTTTTAGGGGCGCCTTTACTTTTTAATCTGTTTTATTGACATATTTTGCAGGTTGTGACTGTCTTAAATTTTCTAAAAGCAGATATTTAGTTATTTCAGTTTTAGTGATATTATGATGATTTATTCTTGTGAACATATCAGTATGAGGCATTTGTGAACTCTACACATGTCCATCTATTACATTTAGGAGATGTGAAGGTAAATATTTTCTGTTTGGAGCACATTTTTAAGTCAAATTTTAAGTATTTTTTATAAAATGTCTCACTTTGAATCAAAATTGCATGAGGGTGCCTATGTCTATAAACTCTTTAATGCAATTTAGAAAAAGTATCTGCTTTCAAAAAAATATGTGGTTTGCTGCGGTTTACTTTAAATCTTTTTGCTGTAATTTCGTTTTTATTTGTAAACGTCAAAATTGTAAAAATTGCTCTGGCCAATAACCCCACAAAATATACAGAAATGCCGGGCAGTGAAAAGATTAATACCCCTTGGTTGAATTCCCGGGTAAAGATGCTTATCATCTATCTCCTGTCTATATATCTATCTGTCTAGTTATCTATCTCCTATAATCTGACCATTTATATATCTCACTTTTTCTCTATCTATTTTTCAATCAATCTTCTATTTCTTTTCTACTGTATTTATCTCTCATATCCATCTACTGTATATATAATCTACTTTATAGTTCTGCATCTAGAAATCTCTATCATCTTTCATATTTATCTTCTATCATAATAATTATAACTAATAATTTATTTATATAGCAGACACATATTCTGCAGCACTGCACAGAGCTTACCAAATCAGTCCCTGTCCCCATGGGGCTCACAATATAATCAATCCAACCAAACCAGTATGTTTTGGAGCGTGGGAGGAAACCAGAGGACCACAGAGAGAACATACAAACTCTTTGCAGATGTTGACCAGCTCTGCAAGGCTGTAGTGCTAACCACTGAGCCACCGTGTTACCCATCTATCTCCTACAGAATTTTACCATATTACAGTTTGTTTTACCATACTAGAGGGAGCCTTTTACTGACTGTGACTGGTCATAAAATAGTTTTATTTTGGGGCTTTTAGTTTTGCCCAGGGCCCCACTAGAACCAGCCCTGCCCATGGGCCGCCGCCGATATTCTGCTGCACATATCTTTTAAAAAGAGAATAAGATTACTTTAGATTAAATTTACATTTGAACAAGCTTGATACCTTTTTACACAGATGCGGACTGCTAAGGAGCCATCGGAATATAACAACGATGCAATCTTATACAATACTTCCCATATTATATTCAACATTGAGTCCTTTGAGTTTTAATGTATTTAAATTAAATATCCATTGATTTTTTTCACAACACTCACCTCTTCTTAATGGTGGAGTATAATCAATTAATGTAAACTTCAATTGGGCCTCAGTATGTCCCATTTCTGCAAAATGACCAATATATATTATTAGATTACAAGGATGTCTCAAAATATAGATCACATGATCACTAGTAAAATCAAGGTAGTGTTTTATTTGATATTCTTTACCTTCATTTTGGAATTTTTCTCCCTTTAGCATGTAAGAACAATTCACACATGCTCTACAAGGAAAACTCCCTGTGTGTTTCTTGCCATAGATCTGTTTGAATATTTGCTTTCACTACTTTGTCTTGTTGAAGTTTTGATGTTTGCCTTTTTACTTATGTTTTTGTAATAGATTCAGTCTGTCTCTTCCTAACACTGTCAATTTTTTCAATCACTTTTCTGGGGTAGCCCCTTTTACCGAACTTGTCACTCATGCATTGCATGTTTTTGTCAAATCCACGTGCTCTGGTGTCACCCTCTTTACCCCTAAGTACTGTCTCCAGGGCAACTAGTCCAGCATTGCTTTTGGTTGGCTACTGTCTAATCTGAGTAAAGTGTTTTTATCTGAGGGTTTAGTGTACAAATTCATAATCAACCCTTTGTCTGTACGACATACCAAAATGTCCAAAAATTGTATTTCTTTCTTAGATTCTACCATTGTAAAATTTATGTCAGAATCAATAGTATTGAGATAGATAAAGAAAGACCTAAGTTGTTCTTGTGTACCAGTCCAAATAATGAAGGTATCATCTATATACCTCCACCACTGCAGCACATAGCTGTGGGATACATAGAAGAATTGTTCTTCCAGGTAGGTCAGGACAATGTTGGCATACGTGAGTGCCACTCCATTTTGACCCAAAAAAGAAATTTGTGCAACACAAATATTTACAAATCTAATACCAACTGTGGTTCTCTTTGGAGATAAGATGAGTCTTCTATTTTGTGTTGCACTGCTTCGAGTTCACGTGCATGATCAATAGAGGTGTACAAACATCTAAACAAGTCTTACATTTGAAGAACCCTCCAAGTTGATATCTTGTAACTTTTATAAAAAATCTGCAGTGCCCCTGATATATGAAACCCCATTAGTACCAAACTGTCACAAAAAATTATCTAAAAAAATTGTAATATGAGGAAAGATGGAATCATTACTTGAGACAATGGGCCTACCCGGCGGTGAGAGCAAACTTTGTTATTCATCTAATATATAAAGCTGAGTGTGTGTGTATGTTTGTATGCATATATATCCGCTAAAAGAATCTGCACTGTCGCGTTTACAATCACCAAATTTTGCACAGTCGCTCTCTGTTACTCCGGGAACGTCATAGACTAGGTTTGAGCCAAAATTTTCACCCCATGCTTTCCAAAATCCACTTATTAACCACCATATACAGGATTCATTGTGGCAGTTAGAAGCTGATCCGTGATTGGTTGCTATTCTGCCACAGGTGATTTATATGAGCTCTGAGCTTTGATTGGTTACTTTAGGCAATGAGTATAAGACGGCTAATGTGTTAGGTAATAAGGATAGATATTCTATTTTGTTATAGCTAAGAGAAGTTATTCACTATCCCAGGCAACGCCGGGATCTACATCTAGTAAGATAGATCTATGTTGTTTTCTTGTGCTGAGCACAATATACTTGTTATGCAAAAAGGTGAAGTTTGTTATAGTCACAAATAACAAATATTAAACTGCTTTAAAAGGTCATTGGGAAAATGTTTGGAAACATATGGAACAATGTATTGTTGCTATGTAATACACAGGAGATTATAACACATCTCTCTCTACTGAGAAATTCTAATTGATTAGTAATCTAGAATCTCAAAGATTGAAAATGGTCCATTACTGTTGTAGCAGTGAAGAGAACTATAACAGAAGTGTTTTCCCAGAGGATGGTCTGATAAGGCTAGTTTTTCACGTCTTGTACAACCATTTTCTGATGTACAGTGCATGACAAAAGTAGCCATTTCTGGTGCAGAGTTGCAGTATTAGCAAAATTGTGACTGTTTTGGCAGTGCTTGAGAAGAGTAAAGAAATCAGGCGATACCTTTTTGAGGCTAACTGAGTATATTTGATGGTGAGCTTTCGAGAATAGTAGTTCTCTTCGTCAGACATGATGTTATGCATGAAACAGAAAATTCACAGTATTTTATACACACTAAACAGTGATCATCAAAGGATATTAAAAAAAACCTCTAAAACAACAGATTGATAAAAACAGGGACATCTTATTTACAAAAGGATGGCAATAAAAACATTAAAAACTATGAGGTCATGAAGCTGGCATGAATGTTAAGACCACTTTGCAAGGTGTTGAATCTCCTCATTAATTTATACTCCCATTCTTTCCTTTCCATCTGTGTCTTAAAATGTCCCATTAAAACAGTAATCTGCAAATCTCCCATAGTGTGGTCCTCTCTGGAGAAATGTGCAGCCACTGGCAGATCTTTCCTTTCATTTTTAATATCAGCTCTGTGTGAGTTCATACGTTGATGGAGTCTCTGACCTGTTTCTCCAACATAAAGGCCTGTGGTTGGACACTGCTGACACATAATAAGGTAGGCCACATTAGAGGACCTGCAGGAAAAGGTCCCCTTGATCTGATGTACCTGCTGTGATTGAGGTACAGGTACCTGGTCACCCGTGCGAATGTGCTGGCATGTTTTACACCTGCTTTGCAGGCAGGGTGAGGTACCATTTTCTGATGGAGGTCTCAGGACACTCCGGACAACAACCTGTTGTTTCAGGTTTGGTGGTTGCCGGAAGGACAGGAGAGGAGGGACTGGAAATATTTCTTTTAATCTTGTGTCTTTATGTAGAATCGGTTGGAGTTCCTTGGCAATGTGACGTAGAATCTCCAGTTGTGGGCTGTAAGTAACTACTCTGGCCTCCTGTTGGGTCTCCTTATATTTGAGTAAAATATCTCTGGTGATGGCTGCTGCTTTACCTATTTGGTTATCAGTCACTTTTGGTCTGTAGCCCAACTGGAGAAATTCAGACCTGAGCTCCAGGAGGTATTTTTCCAGGTCTTTCTTGTCTGAACAGATACGGTTGTAGCGTATGGCTTGGCTGTATATGATAGATTGTCTGGTATGTTTGGGGTGGAAGCTGTTATTTCTCAGGTAGGCCGTTCTGTAGGTTTATGGAATATTGTTGTGGTTAAGTGGCTGTCTTTAATCTGTATGGTGGTATCCAGAAAGTGTATCTCCTTGTCTGAATAGCTTAGTTTCAGATTGATGGTGGGGTGAAAGTTGTTGTAGCCCTCATGGAATTGAATTAGGGCCTCCTCATCTGCAGTCCAGATGATCAGAATATCATCAATATAAGGGAGATAGATCATGTGTTTTGTGGTGCATGTGGATAAGCAAGCACCTTCAAGTTCAGCCGTAAAAAGATTGGCATACTGTGGTGCACACCTTGAACCCATCGATGTTCCCATACACTGTAGGTACAGATCCTCTCCAAATGAGAAATAGTTGTGGGTGAGCACAAATTGTATGAGATCTGAGACCAGTTCTGTTGGTAAGTTGTGCTTCTCCATGTGTGCCCGGCATGCTGCTATTCCATCTTTATGGGGGATGTTATTGTATAGAGATTCCACATCCATGGTAGCCAGAATTGTACCATCAGGAAGTGGGCCTACAGTCTTGAGTTTATTTAAAAGATCGGTAGTGTCCTGGATGTAGCTAGGATATTTCTGACCGGGGGTTTAAGGATATTTTCCACCCAACCTGAGATACTTTCCGTCAAGGTGCCAATGCCAGAAATAATAGGCCTTCCTGGATTGCCATCTTTGTGTATCTTGGGGAGCATATAGAAACAGCCTGGCCTGGGATCCTCTGGAATGAGAAGGTGGACCTTGTGTTGCATCTCAGTTGAAAACTTCTTGGTCATATCAATAAGTTGCTTCTTATAGGCCTCTGTTGGATCACTCTCAAGTTTACTATAATGAATGGGATTGGAAAGCTGTCTGTTTGCTTCCTTGATATAGTCAGAGGTATTCATTATGACTATTGCACCCCCTTTGTCTGAAGGTTTTATAATGATATCTGGGTTTGCTTTCAATGATTGAATAGCCCTTTGTTCCTGCAGGGTTAGGTTATTTACTTGTTTCTTTCTTTTCCCCAGGATTTCAGTTTTCACTTTTTTTCTGAAGTGGTCAATGTATGTATCCAGTGTTGAGTTGGTTCCAGATTTGGGGGTCCAGGTAGATCTTTTTGTTGGGTTGCTGTTGAACTGTCCTGTCTCCAAATCTGTGCTGTGAGGAGAGTCTCTGTCATGGAAATATTCTCTGAGTCTTATTTTTCTGAAGAATTCCTCCATGTCATTGCAGAGTTTAATTTTGTCCACAGATCTTGCAGGGCAGAATGACAGACCTTTGGAGAGAACTGACATCTCATGTTTGTCAGGCTCATAGGAGGAAAGGTTCACAACACAGCTCTGGTGACCTGGCTGAGCACTTGTGCCTGTGGTGATGGAGACTTTTTGTCTCAGTCTCTGGAGCTTTTTCTTTTTGTTGTTGATCATCATATCCTAAAGTTTATGGTAATATAATTGGAGTTTGTCCTTCATCTCCTCTGTATCATGTTCCAGGAGTGTCTTTAGGGCATGTATTTCCTCCTGTATTTTCCTCTTGTTGTTATAGAGAATCTTAATCATGTTGTTGGATAGTTTTTCAGATGTCCGTATGCACAGCCGTTCTGCAAATCGACTGTTGTAAGTATTCCGGGTTGGGTTGCGTAGTGTGAAGCCTTTTGAGATGAGTCCTTCCTTTTTGAATTTTGTTAGGAAAAATATGTCGCTGTTTAGTTGTGCAAACTTTTTAAGCTGGGTTTTCAGTTCCATTCTTGTGCGGTACATTGTGGTATCTTCCAAGTTGCTAGTAGTGTAGATTTGTACCGTGTTAGCCATGGAGAGCAGAAGAAGAGTGAAGAAATCAGGCGATACCTTTTTGAGGCTAACTGAGTATATTTGAAGATGTCCCTGTTTTTATCAATCTGTTGTTTTAGAGGTTTTTTTAATATCCTTTGATGATCACTGTTTAGTGTGTATAAAATGCTGTGAATTTTCTGTTTCATGCATAACATCATGTCTGACGAAGACAACTAGTATTCTCGAAAGCTCACCATCAAATATACTCAGTTAGCCTCAAAAAGGTATCGCCTGATTTCTTCACTCTTCTTCTGCTCTCCATGGCTAACACGGTACAAATCTACACTATTGGCAGTGCTTGACACATTTTCAGGAAAAGCATGAAGCCAAGATACAAACCAGACGTAATATTATTTGCGCTAGAAATATCACAGACGTTTAACACATGCATTTCAAAGCGCAATGCAACAGCTGTTGCATTTGTTAACATTTGTGTTTTCAAATGCAACCATTTACACATATGTCTGTGGTCTAAATGTCTGCCCTGGGCAACCCCTTTAACCCAGAAAGAAGCGCAGTGCCACCTTAAAAGGGTTGTCTCACTGTTTTTAAAACTGTGCAAACGGGCTAGGGAGGAATTTTAAAAAACCAAAGCTATACTCACCTCTCCCATTGCTACTGGTGTCCCACGCTGCCATCTTGCCGGGTCATGCGCCTGTTGTTGAGTTCGGCGCCCACCTGTCCCTATATCTCAGCACCAGATACAGCGGTCGGAATAGAGATGGGTGGGCATAGCCAGCCACCTATGCCCAGCTTCCATGCACCTCAAAACAAACATTACCCCATACCCCTTTAAACCCATTAGAATAGACAAATTATGTACTATGAGACAGACCATTATTTCTAATATTTGAAGCTTCAGGTTCTATTCTACAGGACTGGCACATGATGTGCCAGTATTTTAAAAAATGGTCACAAAGTGATCCTGGAAAAACTACAGTCCTGTGAGTTTAACATCAGTTGTTTTGAAAATATTTGAGAGGTTTATTAGAAAAACTATCCTGGAGTGAATCAATGCACACAACCATCAGTCTAGAAGGTCAATGAAAATACAGAAGCTCCTGACAACAGTACAAGTATACTTTAACCCCACACTACTTTATTTTCTTGCAGCCGAGATGACGTCATTGGAAAGGTCTGTTTAACCCGTAATGTTTTGGCTGAATATCCTAAAGGTATGTGTTCGACTGAATTATTTTTTTCTCCATTGAATTTTTTCACAACACTCACCTCTTCTTAATGGTGGAGTATAATCAATTAATTTAAACTTCAATTGGGCCTCAGTATGTACCATTTCTGCAAAATGACCAATATATATTATTAGATACATAAACATAGAAAAAGATGATGGCACTCACTGGTTCCATGTGCAGGAAAAGCATCCTTTATTGGTAGGGAAGCATGCAGGGGGGTAAACAGACAGATTCCGGCAACGGGGCCAAGATGCTGTTTTCTCTGAAATAATTTTCTGTTCTACACTCCAGCGCAGTTTTTCCTGATATTTACAGGTGGGGTTCACGTCTAGTCTTACATACGTCTCCGTGTCCAGTAGCTGGCGCAGGGCCTCTTTTTCATTTGCTGTCCTGGTCATTAGTACCACGTTTCCCCCCTTGTGCACTCCACGATCTCAGCGCACGTACCGACCTTGTGGTGAAGCCTGGGAGGGGTCTGAGCTCGAGTTCCACTCATTCGTGCAGTATCTTAATACAGTCAACACGATGAACATGCGATTTACATCGGTGTTTGGGGACCAACGCTTAGATTTCCTTGATGTGCGGATTACAGAGTCTGAGGGTAGGCTTGGTACCACGGCGTTCCGTAAGCCTACAGCCACCAACTCCCTTCTGCACTATGGTAGCTTTCACCCGGAGCATACGAAGACCAGCCTACCAGTCAGTTTTTCCGGTTGAGACAAATTAATAGTGACAAAGGCAAGTTCCAAACTCAAGCAGAGGAGCTGAAGGATAGGCTTAGAGACTGGGGATACCCAACAGGACTACTGGAGGAGGCACAGAGAAAGGCAATGGATGTCCCCCGTAGGGATTTGCTCAGGGGCAGGAGTAGGGCCCCAGGGGGATAGAGGGAGTGGGAGAGAATAGGTTTACCTTCTCCTTCAGATACTCCCCTTGTGAGAGGGCCATACGATCAGCCATTCAAAGGAATTGGCATATCCTCAACCAGGATCCTGATCTAGCTAGCGTTTCAGGTGCTAGACCGCTTATTGCTTTTAGGAGAAGCACTACTATTAGAGACAAATTGTTCCACAGTAGACCCCCCACCAGGGGGAGGGACATGGTTATCTAGGGATCTACCCACTGGGAATCACAGATGTGGTCACTGCAACTACTGTAATCTAAATGGTCAACTAAAGGTGGTAGAGTTGGGAGGAGTGAGACAAGTAGTGAAGTCGTTGATAACCTGCCGTTCGGACTTCGTGGTGTATGTGGTGTACTGCCTCTGTGGTCGCTTTTATATCGGGAAAACCATCAGGAAGTTATTTACCCGATTCAGGGAGCACCAAAGGTCTATTACTAAAGGTAATGGAAGTCCCCACCTGATTGAACATGTACAACAAGAACATGGGGGCAACCCAGATGTTCTTAAGTTCTCAGGCATTGAGAGGATTGAGCATAGGGGTGTGGGAGGTGATCGTGCAAAATTCCTCTTACAGAAGGAGAGCAGGCTCATCAGTAAATGTGGGGCTCTGGGCCCCCTGGGGCTTAATGACCGCAATGAGCTCAATGTATTTTTGTGATTTTTACCATTTCTTCTTTCTTCTTCTTTCTTTCTCCTTTTTTCCCCCCTATACTGGTTAGGCTACCTTGGCCATTCAATTCCTAAATTCAGGAAATACAGTAAGCCTGCTATCGATTCATCATAAAATGCTTAGCAGGGGAACATATGCTTACATAGCACCCCGCGATCAGTAGAGGCACAGGTGCTCATATAGCACCTTGCGTTCCCCACATTCTTTAGGTCCCAGGGTTGTTTTAATAGTTCTTTGGAAAAAAGTGTTATTTAGCATGAATTGACGACTAGATCGGCGCAGCCAGAGTATCTCTTTGCTTTTAACTTCAGCAGTGGGATTGGACCTCCGGTCCGGGTTTTGGAAGGTTTTCCATGCCGGACTTGGTGATTTATGATCCTCCCGCTTACCTGAACAGTTTTAATTATCACCTGGTTGTCACACATACCTTGTCTCCTTGTGTACGCATAAGGATATTGATGTGTATCACTTAATTTTTGTCGCGGTGTTATCGTCACAGGTGTTGTTATCACGTTGCTAGGTATGGCCACGCCCACCCGCGGTCACATGTGTTTTAGCGATGACGTGGAGGGGCGGGGCCATCGGCTTGAGAAAACGCCACAGCGTGCGAAACGGCTCCGTAGCCGGAATCTGTCTGTTTACCCCCCTGCATGCTTCCCTACCAATAAAGGACGCTTTTCCTGCACATGGAACCGGTGAGTGCCGTCATCTTTTTCTATGTTTATGTATGGATATCTGCTTACACACACTGACTGAGCAGCGCTGGGAAGTCCTGCCGTGATCACCCCTGTCCCTGGAGAATCGGGCTGTGTATTGAGTTGTCAGTGGTACCGTTGGGACTGTGCCCGCCGGAGACATTTCTCTATTTCATATCATATATTATTAGATTACAAGGATTTCTCAAAATATAGATCACATGATCACTAGTAAAATCAAGGTAGTGTTTTATTTGATATTCTTTACCTTCATGTTGGAATTTTTCTCCCTTTAGCATGTAAGAACAATTCACACATGCTCTACAAGGAAAACTCCCTGTGCGTTTCTTGCCATAGATCTCTATTTGAATATTTGCTCTCACTACTTTGTCTTGTTGAAGTTTTGATGTTTGCCTTTTTACTTATGTTTTTGTAATAGATTCAGTCTGTCTCTTCCTAACACTGTCAATTTTTTCAATCACTTTTTTGGGGTAGCCCCTTTTACCGAACTTGTCACTAATGCATTGCATGTTTTTGTCAAATCCATGTGCTTGGCTACTGTCTAATCTGAGTAAAGTGTTTTTATCTGAGGGTTTAGTGTACAAATTCATAATTTGTCATTGGAAAGGTCTGTTTAACCCGTATTGTTTTGGCTGAATATCCTAAAGGTATGTGTTCGACTGAATTATTTTTTTCTCCATTTCTTTTCTTGAAGAAACAAATTAGATTCCCAGTGGGGAAGTATGATAGCTTTCAAAAACAAATTAATTCATAGCTGACAAAAATAGTAATAGAAAAAGGAAATGTAAATGGCCAGTGCAAACAACTTAATGCTGTTTTACTGTATTCCCTAATACCCATTACCAGGGCTGTATTTAGTGTTGATGCTGCTCTAGGCACTCTCAGTTCTTACCAGGGTTGGACTGGGGTGCCTGGGGCCCACCAGTGAAATTGATTTTGGGGGCCCACCTACTACTACATATAAATATTCTGGGATGAGGGAATTTATACGCACTAGCGGGGGCAGTGAAGCAAAGGATAAGCTAAGCCCTTTCTCCCTCCTTTTCTGCTAGTGCTTGGCTCTTGGTTTGTGTACAGGGGCTGCAGTGGTGACCTTACCTCAGGAAATTAATGCTAGGGAAAAGTATAAGACACCCCTGGTGTCCCGGGCTTCTGCTGGTGGCTGGGCTGTGGTTAGGGATAGTATAAGAGTTACCCCTGGTGTCCCGGGCTTCTGCTGGTGCCTGGGCTGTGGTTAGGGATAGTATAAGAGTTACCTCTGGTTTCCTGGGCTTTCTGCTGCTAGCTGGGCTGTGGTTAGGGATAGTATAAGAGTTACCCCTGGTGTCCCGGGCTTCTGCTGGTGCCTGGGCTGTGGTTAGGGATAGTATAAGAGTTACCTCTGGTTTCCTGGGCTTCTGCTGGTCGCTGAGCTGTGGTTAGGGATAGTATAAGAGTTACCCCTGGTGTCTGGGCTGTGGTTAGGGATAGTATAAGAGTTACCCCTGGTGTCCCGGGCTTCTGCTGGTGGCTGGGCTGTGGTTATGGATAGTATAAGAGGTGCCCCTGGTGTCCCGGGCTTTCTGCTGGTGGCTGGGCTGTGGTTAGGGATAGTATAAGAGTTACCCCTGGTGTCCCGAGCTTCTGCTGGTGGCTGGGCTGTGGTTATGGATAGTATAAGAGTTACCCCTGGTTTCCCGGGCTTTCTGCTGGTGGCTGAGCTGTGGTTAGGGATAGTATAAGAGTTACCCCTGGTGTCCCGGGCTTTTTGCTGGTGGCTGGGCTGTGGTTAGGGATAATATAAGAGTTACCCCTGGTGTCCCGGGCTTTCTGCTGGTGGCTGAGCTGTGGTTAGGAATAGTATAAAAGTTACCCCTGGTGTCCCGGGCTTTCTGCTGGAGGCTGGGCTGTGGTTAGGGATAGTATAAGAGTTACCCCTGGTTTCCCGGACTTTCTGCTGGTGGCTGGGCTGTGGTTAGGGATAGTATAAGAGTTACCCCTGGTGTCCCGGGCTTTCTGCTGGTGGCTGGGCTGTGGTTAGGGATAGTATAAGAGTTACCCCTTCCAATAAGGAAATGCTGAAAACCATTAGAAGAACTGATGACAATAACCCTACTCTGGCGTCCCTGCACCACATAGACAAGTCACACCTGGCTCTCTGACCCTATAGATAGATATAGATAGCCGTCTCACACTAGAAGGTAAGTCAGGGATTACAATACTGATCGGACACAGGAAGAAGTAGCATCTAGCACCTCACAGGTGACATGTCTTCTCCTTCACGTCCAGAATCATCGTAAAATTTGGTTGCAGAATTTTCTGGCAGATGTGTTCAGCTCTGGGAAGCAGATCTCCCTCACTGCGCCCCTAAAATTACAGTATAATGTCACCTGGATAAAACAATGTCATACACACTGCCCCTCCCCCCAGATTTTAATAAGGCCCCCCATACAAACAGCTAGTCCCCCTTCAATTTTTATTAAGGCCCCTGATACACACTGCCACCCCCCCCCCTCCATATTTTATTAAGGCCCCTGATACACACTGCCATCCCCCCCTCCATATTTTATTAAGGCCCCTGATACACACTGCCATCCCCCCCTCCATATTTTATTAAGGCCCCTGATACACACTGCCACCCCCCCCCCCTCCATATTTTATTAAGGCCCCTGATACACACTGCCATCCCCCCTCCATATTTTATTAAGGCCTCTGATACACACTGCCACCCCCCCCTGCATATTTTATTAATGCCCCCCATGCAAACTGCTATCCCCACTCCTTTTTTATTAAGGCCCCCGCCCCATACATGCTGCCATTCCCTCCGGCATCTAAGGTCTGAGTGCACTCAGCCATTGGCAGGGGCCTCCCATGCAGGGGTGAATAATTTAAGCCTTTATGCTGCCCGAGGCGAGCCATAGAGAGACACCGCCCCCCCCCATATATGTAATATATAAGGGTTCATTCACACTGCCGTCTGCAGGGACGTACATGGGCCCCAAATCTGCGGCCGCATATATACGTCCCCATTGACGGCAATGGTGGCGCGGTGGCGGTACGGGGCCGAACATGTGTGACACCGTTCCACACCCCACACCAGGAAAAGATAGAACATGCTCCTATGGAGGGAGGAGGGGGTCACCTCCTCTCCAGCACACAGCGGTATGCTCGCACGGTGGGCATACCGCATGTGAATGCAGCCTAAGGGAGTGTCAGGACCAGATCCATCATATTGGTTTGGTGTGAAAATAAAGCAATGCAAAATGCATAAAGAATACCGCCATGCAGTACAAAATGCATACAGCGTGCCACCATGTAGTACAAAATACTTACAGCGTAATGCCATGTAGTACAAAATGCATACAGAGTACCACCATGCAGTACAAAATACATACAGAGTACCGCCATGTAGTACAAAATACATACAGCGTACCGCCATGTAGTACAAAATACATACAGCGTACCGCCATGTAGTACAAAATACATACAGCGTACCGCCATGTAGTACAAAATACATACAGCGTACCGCCATGTAGTACAAAATACATACAATGTACCACCATGTTATATAAATACATACAGAGTTCCGCCATGTAGTATAAAATTCATAAAGTACCGCCATGTAGTACAAAACAGATACAGCCAGCAACCACTGTATACAGCTCCACCAGCAATCAGTGTATACAGCTCCCCCAGCAACCACTGCGTACAGCTCCCATTAATCAGTGTATTCAGCTCCCCCAGCAACCACTGTATACAGCTCCCCCAGCAATCAGTGTATACAGCTCCCCAGCAATCAGTGTATACAGCTCCCCCAGCAACCACTGTATACAGCTCCCCCAGCAATCAGTGTATACAGCTCCCCCAGCAACCACCGTATACAGCTCCCCCAGCAATCACCGTATACAGCTCCCCCAGCAACCACTGTATACAGCTCCCCCAGCAACCACTGTATACAGCTCCCCCAGCAACCACTGTATACAGCTCCCCCAGCAATCACTATATACAGCTCCCCCAGCAATCAGTGTATACAGCTCCTTTAGCAATCACCATATACAGCTCCCCCAGCAACCACTGTATACAGCTCCCCCAGCAATCACCGTATACAGCTCCCCCAGCAATCACTATATAAAGCTCCCCCAGCAATCACTGTATACAGCTCCCCCAACAATCACTATATACAGATCCCCCAGCAACCACTGTATGCAGCTCCCCCAGCAACCACTATATACAGCTTCCCCAGCAATCACTATATAAAGCTCCCCCAGCAATCACTATATACAGCTCCCCCAGTAATCACTATATATAAATATACACACACACACATTACATATTACACCTATATATAAACCTATTTCATGTTATACCTGTATATACGCACACATCACACCTATATCTACCCCCTTTACATGGTATACCTGCATATACACACATATACATATATCACATGTAAAACCTGTATATACACATACATGACACCTATATATATACACACAACTAATACATGTGATACCATTATATACACACACATATAGAACACATTACACCTATATATACAGCTGTTACCAGTCTATATACAAGCACATGACATGTTGGAAGACACACACATATACACATGTCACTTACCTGATATCCAGCAGGGGATCCAGGTGTCAGGGGATGCATCAAGCAGTGGATGGAGCTGTCTCCTTTGTGCTGCAGGCCCGGGCTGGTGGGCGGGGCTTCTCCTGTCAGCTCTGCCCGGGCTGCACCTCCAAGGAGACCAGCCACATGTTTGAATGTGGCGCTCCCATGCCTCCTCGCTCCTCCAGGCTGCCTCTGTGCTAGTGACACAGGAAGCGCTAGCAAGGGCTTCCTGTGTCACAGCAGCGCTGCACAGGACGTCCTGCGCGGCGCTGTAAGCAATAGTACTTGCATCTGAATGATGCAAGTACTATTGTTAGTAGTAGAGAAGCAGCCTCGACTAAGGCCCATGCCATTGTGACAGGAGTCGGGGCCCACCGGGGGATTCACCGCCCCCCCGGCGGGCCAGACCGACCCTGGTTCTTACGCCCCCTATTGTTGCTGTCAAGCTTACGCCTCTGTCCATAACCCCCAGAACATCACTAGAAGAGAGCAGCGCTGGACCAAGGATGAGGTGCCTCTAATGCCCTACTTCTAGCATTAGACTCGAGCACTGCGGGAGGAGTATCTCCTGATCACATTTGTGTTTACAGTGAAACCCTTGTGATCAGGAATGTGAGTGTGATTAGCACTCGGCCCCCCTCCACCCACTGTTTCTGTATCTATGCAGAGGGGCAGCAGTAACCTCACAATCAGACCGGCAAGCGTTGCAGGTCCTGGCTGTGGTCTATGTAATGCTTACACAGGCCGCAGATAGAATCTACCCAGGGAGCATGCAGTAGTCACTGCTGCATCTCTGTATACATACCAAGACCAGGGGTGACGGGAGGCACAGCAATGGAGTGGAGCACTAGAGGAGGTAAGTACAATTACTATGTAGTTTCTACAGGTTCCCCACTTCACTGGTAAAAAATATAAAAGTCTGGCCAACCCCTTTAATCATGAAGGTCGGGTATGTATCTATATATATTATATATAGACATGTATAAATCTATATATTTATATGTATACAGACATGTATAGTACATTAAAACAAAACCAAAATCTAGCTCATTGTTGTATATTGAGCACAGAATTGTGAGCTAATGTGTAATATCAGCACTTCCTGTAAATTCTGCAACTCACACATGATGGGGCACATTAACTTGCCCGATCCCTGCACGAGAGATGTCCGTCGGGGATGAAGTTTGCCGTGATTTACTACTAGCGTACACTGATGTCCTGTATGTGTCGCTTCCCCGCTCAGGTCCGCTGGACTTCTTCTTCCTGGTGGATGTAAGTGCTTAGCTTGCGACACAATTTTAGATGTTAAATCTCGCGCGTTGTCTGAATCCATCAGGTCGTCCGACGGCCCGCTCCCCAATTTGTGTCAGGTAAAAGCCGCCGCAATTGCCACACAATCTAATCGCATTCAACACAATCCCCTGCACGATCCCCGAAAAGTCGGGAAACCCGTCAAAAATGCGGCCGCAGGACCCTTAGTAAATAACCCCGATGTTTTTGATGGAGGGAATTATCGTCCATCTTCTTCTATCAGGAGGATACGTCAGCTTCTTCTCGCCAGAAGTCAGCTTTACAGATTTAGAAACACAAAAAAGCTAGATTTCTCATTTTATCAACTCCTCCACCTTCATATGACATATTGAATAGTGTTCTGTTGTTCCCCTAGAAATCACAGACCCTACAGAGGCAATTGTCACATCACATGACCCCACTAGTTGCAGTGTTGCCTCCAAGTAGCCAGTGTTGACCCTAAGTAGTCACTATGCTGTCCCATGCCTCGGTAGCCAGTGCTGCCCCTGTAATCAGTGTGCCAGACCCATACCCCAGTAGTAACAGTGCTGTTAAAAAAACATACTTATTTAGCTCCCCTCTGTGTCTTCTTTAGAGGTCCGGTGTAGGTGCCGAATCTGACCATGGTCACACAGGAGCACGACTTGCTATATTACAGACATTAAGAAAGGCTGTGGGTTATAATGAGCCTACCTGTGTGACCATGGTCAGATTTCTGTCCACTAGTAGTACACATAGAAGCTTCCTATAGCATGACAGCAAGCAGAAATCTAGAAAACTTTGAGGAATTGCTACAGAAAGTATATTGGAAAATTGTATAACTATTTATCATAAAAAGAATGACTACCGGTAATATGCTGTAATGGGAACACCCCTTTACACCTCATTTTTATTATTATTGCCATGAGTCAGGACTGTAGTTTTGTCTTTAGAAAGGTTTAAAAGAAAAGGTTAAAGTATAGTTCTCCATTATTTCATTATTTTCAAAATAATAGATATGATGTTAGTTCTGCAGCTTTAAGAGATAGTCTGAGCCGTTGAGATTTTAAATCGATAAACATTACAATATTTTTTATCCATATAGAAGTGCATATAATATTTTGGAAATATACATGAATTTTAGACTCCCGTAAAATACTTATTATGCTCCTGTGTAATAACAAAGAATCCTATAGTTATATGAATTCTGAAATGTGGGGGGAACATTTAGTGTTTTTTGTTGGTTTGCTGCATAGGAAACTATGAGTCATCTTTATATATCATTTTATGACTCTTATGATCTTCAGGTTAATAGAAGTGCATGTATTGTTCAGGTTCTTGTTATTATTACATGATTTTCTTAAGAAGAAGCAGGGAACCCATTGTCTCAGATAGGAAGTGACTACTGGATCTCTGCATGCCATTTATTTCATTTCTGCTATTAGCAAGATATGAGTGAGAGAGAAGCAGTCAGTTGCTGGGAGATAGTATAAATCTGATGGAGGTGTAAAGTGAGACTGGCGAGAAGAAATAAAAGGTTAATGTGGTGGGGGCGTATGTTAGTAAATGGCGATAATAAGGGTTCCTGCGTGTTTTCGTTTTGGGTAATTGCTTTATGACCATATAACAGCCAGGATATTTTGTCACAATCTATGTTTATTTTTACAAGCTCAATTGAACAGTTAATAAAAGTCTCATGTTGTTCATAGAGAAAAACTGTGTGGTTGTGTAGGAGGCCTACAGTAAGCAAGGATAACTATATATTGACTATGTAAGTGGGTTAGAATTGTATTTTAGTTAAAGAACCTGCTGATATAATCATATGCCTAATAGCTTTCTTCCAAAAGAAAAAACTGTCTCTGTAGTTCCATGCTGTTCTGTGCTGATGAGAGGCAAAAAGTTAGACACATCTCTCTAGAGATGTCCTTTTTCTTTTTGTTAAAAAATCCTTGTGTGTAGCAAGATCTGTAAAGTATTGGCCATTGACTATATGGTAGTTAACTCCATCAGTTGGCACCACAAACTATACGGTTGTTGCCTACACTTGTTGACACTATAGAGACTATACACTATGGTGTATTCCAATCTGAAAAGGTAGGGGCCAAGAGCTAAGCAGTCTGCAGCACAGACTAGTTTGGATGCATTTCAAAAAGCAACACATAACGTAAGCCCAACCTCTGGGACTACACAGAGGATTCTGTCTGGGTGCAAGGTAAGTTATAACACACAATTATATTGTAATCATAATGCTCAGAGCAAGCAGAAAGGCATATTACAATGCAGATTTGATGAGCTTCTGCAACCTGTCTTTAGTGAAAATGAGGTCCCTAGTGACAGGTTCCCTTTCAATTTTTCCAAGCATCTATAAGGCTCCATGCTCACTGTTGTAACACTCAGTACCATCAGTTTGTGACAACATTTTTAAAAAATGGATATTTGATGTTCTAAAACTTCTACAAAACATTGCAACTATAACTGAGCGAACACAATGTCAATGTCATTCTAATCAGAAGCTTTTATTATTCATTGAGCCATTATAGCAATGATGAGTTAGTTGTGAGATGAATCCTGATAGATACCTTTAAATTATTATAGATCCAACAGATTTCTATCTGCATATTGTGGCAGCCAAAACCAAATGAAACAGAGCTTAGTGGTAGAATGGGTCATATACTTCTAGAAAGTTGGGGGGGGGGGGGGCATATTTTCTCCTTCTGTTTAAGATGTAACTGAAGCTGCAACCATAAAACTAAGTAAATAGATATTCTGGCTGAACATGGAACAGATTGTATTCCCAGAATGTTATATATTTCTTGAATCTGCTCTGTTGAGCAACGTTAACTTTTATAAAGACCAGTATGTCATAGCAGTGAGTAAATGTTAGTTTGGCAAATCCCAGGCTTATTGTTCTACAGTACCCAATCAATAAGTTCTATTTCAAATGATAGAAGCAAAACAATGCCCATTTGGTTTATTTTCCGAACAGTTGAGAAAGCACAAAACAGTTAAACTTGTCTCTGGCAACATAAAGATGTACTTAGATTGCAAGTTATCGCCCTAATTATAAATGTACACTTTTTGTACATGCTCAGTAGTAAAACACCTCTTCTACAGATAAGAGGAAAAAGGTACTGAGTAGGAATGCCTGCATTTATCTCATTTATCTATATTTATCTGCATTAAAGCGAACCTTTCAGCAGAAAGGCAGAGATTTTATCAAGCTCTCTCTTCATCAGAAATCCTGATTCACTCTTATTGATGGCCCTACATCCAGAGACCTCACTAACCAGATCTCCTGAAATCTGATGCATGATATCAATCACAGAGAAGGAGGTGTTCAGAGCTCCCCACCTTGACTTCTGTGTTAAACTCTCCTCCTCCTTTACTTTATGCAACCAATTTACAGCCCACTTCAAATTAGATTTTCTGGATGCTGCCACCACACAGGACCATGATAGAAAAACAAAAAATAGAAGGTGTTACACTGCTTGACACTATTATGGTAGTGGTCTTTTATGCCAATTTCTGATGACAGGTTCCCTTTAAGCTAACCCTAATAAGCCCCCTTGTTTCACTGCACTATGCCATCCTGAGGCTAAAGGTTCAACTTGCCTTATTATTCATGGCTCGCAAAAGATATCCTCTTGAAATTCCTCTAAAGCAACCTGGATGTTTGTAAGGCCCGCTATCAGTTTTGGGAAAATACTCTGCTCAAAAAAATAAAATGAACACTCAAATGACACATCCTAGATCTAAATGAATGAAATATTCTCAGTGAATACTTTGTTCTGTACAAAGTTGAACGTGCTGACAACATACTGTATAAACTTGTGTATAAGCCGAGTTTTTCAGCACTTGGCTTATACACGAGTCAATAAAAAAACCATGAATACTAACCCTCCGGCGAGCTGATGCTTGTAACGGCTCCCAAACCTCATTGTGGCTCCTGGCGGCTCCTCTTCGGTCTTCTCTCTGCTCTATTAACTGGTAGAGCTGCTCCTTGCGATCTGCCGGCAACCGCATATGATTTGGCGGTGTCGCCGCTAACGACGTCATAGTGTGCGACGGCTGGCAATGAAGCATCTCTGCCGGCTAATAGAGCAGAGAGATGATGGAAGAGGAGCCGCCAGGAGCTGCGACGAGGATCAGGAGCCGTGACAAGCATTGGAGCGCTGGAGGGTGAGTATTTAAGTTTGTTTTTTTTAAGTGCTGGGCCGGCTGGCTGTATACTACTGGGGGTGGGCTGGCTGTATACTACTGGGGGCGGGCTGTATACTACATGGGGCTGGCTGGCTGTATATTACATGGGGGCTGGCTGGCTGTATACTACATGGGGCTGGCTGGCTGTATATTACATGGGGGCTGGCTGACTGTATACTACATGGGGCTAGCTGGCTGTATACTACTGTGGGCTGACTGGCTGTATACTACGGGGGACTGACTGGTTGTATACTACTGGGGGCTGGCTGTATACATGGGGCTGGCTATATACTACTGGGGGCTGGCTGGCTATATACTACTGGGGGGTGGCTGGCTTTATACTACAGGGGGCTGGCTACATACTACTGGGGGCTGGCTATATACTACTGGGGGCTGGCTGGCTATCTACTGGGAGACTGGGACCAATGCATTTCCCACCCTCAGCTTATACTCAAGTCAATAGGTTTTCCCAGTTTTTGGTGGTAAAATTAGGGGTCTCGGCTTATACTCGGGTTGGCGTATACTCGAGTATATACGGTAATCACCAAAAAAATTATCAATGGAAATCCAATTTATTGATTAACCAATGGAGGTCTGGATTTGGAGTCACCCACAAACTTAAAGTGAAAAAGACACTACAGGCTCATACAACTTTGATGCAATGTCTGTAAAACAAGTCAAAATGAGGCTCAGTATTGTGAGTGGTTTCCACATGCCTGTATGACCTCACTACAACGCCTTAGCAACCCACACAAGTGCCTCGGGTAGTGCAGCTCATCCAGGATGGCACATCACTGCGAACTGTGGCAAGAAGGTTTGCTGTGTCTGTCAGAGTAGTATCCATAGCCTGGAGGCGCTACCAGGAGACAAGCCAGTACACCGGACGTTAAAGGGGGACATAGGATCCAGAAGCAGGACAGCTACATCTTTGTACAAAGAGGAACAGGAGGAGCACTGTCAGAGCTAATTAAAATAACCCCCCACCGGTCAAAAAAGTGCATGTATCTACACACCGACTCCATGAGGAAGGTGTGAGGGCCCAATGTCCACAGATGGGACTTACAAACCAACACCGTGCAGAATGCTTGCCATTTGCCAGAGAACACCAGGATTGGTAAATTCTCAACTGGTGCCCTGTGCCCTTCACAGATGAAAGCTGGTGACACTGAGCATGTCACAGACATCACAGAGTCTGGAGATGCTGTGGAGAGAGATTTCCTGCCTGCAACATCCTTAAGCATGACCTCTTTGGCTGTGTGGCAGTAATGGTGTGGGGTGGTGTTTCTTTGGAGGGTCACACAGCCCTCCGTGTGCTTGCCAGAGGTAGCCTGAATGCCATTTCCATAGTTGGCATAGTTGAGGAGGTGAGATCCTCAGACCGTTTGTGACACATATGCTTGTGCAGTTGGCCCTGGGTTCCTCCTAATGCAGGACAATGCTTGACCTCATGTGACTGGAGTGTATCAGCAGTTATTGCAAGATCAAGGCATTGAATCTATGGACTGGCCCAATAGTTCCCCAGACCTAAATCCTATTGAGCACATCTGGGACATCATGTCTGCTCCATCCACCAACGTCACATTGCACCACAGACTGTCCAGGGAACCTTTCACCAAGGCACTATATTCCATCTATCACAGGTTTCAAAAACCTATAAGATGACAAAAGCGTATGTGCTTTTGTCATGTTTGTTGGATGTGTATATAATTTAATATTTAATATAGTATAGTACAGTTTTCATATATCTGGGCCTGTGGCTTTGGAGCTTGCCCATGAACTTACACACATGGACAAAATTGTTGGTACTCCTCGTTTAATGAAAAAAAATCCACAATGGAAATAAATTGAATCTGACAAAAGTAAAAATAAATTTCATTTCTATAAAAATGAACAAGTGAAAGGTAGACATTGCTTTTCAACCATGCTTCAACAGAATAAAAAAAAATATAAACCTCATGAAACAGGCCTGGACAGAAATGATGGTTCCATTAACTTATCATATTTTGTTGCGTAATTTTTTGAGGCAATCTCTGCAATCAAGCAATTTCTGTAATTTACAATAAAACTTTTGCACCGCTTTCTGACACTGGGCAACACATTTCTCTCTAGAATTTCTTAATAGTCTTAATATTTAATTGCACCCTGCACAGATTCAAGACAGTCTGTGACAGATGCAGCATAGCAGCCCCAGAACATAACAAAGCCTCCTCCATGTTTCACAATAGGAACAGTGTCCAGGTGGTGCAATCTGACATTGATATTCCTTGAGTTTGAGGTTCACTTTTAATCTATTTAGAAGTTTTTCTTTTGTTACCATTTGTATTATTCGTCTCTTTGATTTCTCATCAATTTTCCTTCCAGGCCATGCCCAAGGAGGTCGATTACAGTCCCATAGATGTTTAATGTACACTCACCGGCCACTTTATTAGGTACACCTGGCCAACTGCTCGTTAACACTTAATTTCTAATCAGCCAATCACATGGCGGCAACTCAGTGCATTTAGGCATGTAGACATGGTCAAGACGATCTCCTGCAGTTCAAACCGAGCATCAGTATGGGGAAGAAAGGTGATTTGAGTGCCTTTGAACGTGGCATGGTTGTTGGAGCCAGAAGGGCTGATCTGAGTATTTCGGAAACTGCTGATCTACTGGGATTTTCACGCACAACCATCTCTAGGGTTTACAGAGAATGGTCCGAAAAAGAAAAAACATCCAGTGAGCGGCAGTTCTGTGGGCGGAAATGCCTTGTTGATGCCAGAGGTCAGAGGAGAATGGGCAGACTGGTTCGAGCTGATAGAAAGGCAACAGTGACTCAAATGGCCACCCGTTACAACCAAGGTAGGCAGAAGAGCATCTCTGAACGTCAAACTTTGAGGCAGATGGGCTACAGCAGCAGAAGACCACACTGGGTGCCACTCCTTTCAGCTAAGAACAGGAAACTGAGGCTACAATTTGCACATGCTCATCGAAATTGGACAGTAGAAGATTGGAAAAACGTTGCCTGGTCTGATGAGTCTCTATTTCTGCTGCAACATTTGGATGGTAGGGTCAGAATTTGGCATCAACAACATGAAAGCATGGATCCATCCTGCCTTGTATCAACGGTTCAGGCTGGTGGTGGTGGTGTCATGGTGTGGGGAATATTTTCTTGGCACTCTTTGGGTCCCTTGGTACCAATTGAGCATCGTTGCAACGCCACAGCCTACCTGAGTATTGTTGCTGACCATATCCATCCCTTTATGACCACAATGTACCCAACATCTGATGGCTACTTTCAGCAGGATAATGCGCCATGTCATAAAGCTGGAATCATCTCAGAATGGTTTCTTGAACATGACAATGAGTTCACTGTGCTCAAATGGCCTCCACAGTCACCAGATTTCAAGCCAATAGAGCATCTTTGGGATGTGGTGGAACGGGAGGTTTGCATCATGGATGTGTAGCCGACAAATCTGCAGCAACTATGTGATGCCATCATGTCAATATGGACCAAAATCTCTGAGGAATGCTTCCAGCACCTTGTTGAATCTGTGCCACGAAGAATTGAGGCAGTTCTGAAGGCAAAAGGGGGTCCAACCCGTTACTAGCATGGTGTACCTAATAAAGTGGCCGGTGAGTGTAAATCAAGGCAGATGAAATTTGAACCAATGATTGTCGCCTACCGACATACTGAAAACACAGAGGTTGTTTTAATTTGATACAGATTCTTTGCTCTGTATATGTTGAGAGTGAGGCAGCACATTTCTAATGCCTCAGTGTACCACGTTGATAACATATAAATTTCCCACCAACTGGTTATTTTATTACTCCAACCTGCTCCACTGCCATGATGAAGACTTGTGGTATTAAATCCAAATTAAACCTCAAATGTGAAAGATGTGAATTAAGGAAAATTACAAAAACGAGTTCTTTATTATCAGTTTATCTGATATATGATGTTTTGTAGTCTAGTGCCTTATGGAAGGTTTCAGTACAACAAGCATTATAATTCATATGAGTACCATATATAAATGTTTTAGTAAATGTCATTTATTTCCACAGGTTTTAACGGCTGGCTGAATCTAACAGAAATTGATCCTGATGAAGAAGTTCAAGGGGAAATCCATCTTAAGATTGAAATATTTGGCAGTGATTTGGCAAGAAAACTACGATGTATAGTGTTTGAGGCAAGGTAAGGTAGTGGGGAAAGAAATCAGCTAGACCCAAAGGCAAGTGTATTTTATCTTGGTACTTTAGGTTTACATGACATGTCAATGAACTGAGCTGCTTGATACATTTTTTATGGGAACTTGATGACTGGCATTGCTATTTTAGTTCTATACAGTTTCTGGGGAACATGCATTTTTTTGTAATATCAGACAACCCTTCAACCGTTTTCTGTCCATGCCATATTTTGTCTTTGTGATTGTATTTTTGCTTCCTTTCTTTAAAAATCTGGACTGTTTAACCTGTTAGATCTCACGGTCCATGATGTGACTGTGGTATCTACAAACCTGGTGAGGGAGGGGGCTCCCTCCCCGTTCCTATTGGCACCCCTTGAAGCCGCCTTCTCGGCTAGACAGCTGGGGACCTAATGATCCCTGGGTCTGTCATCGGCATGTGCCTGTTTGATCTAGCCCCTGGCAGGACCAAGCTGTCTGCCTGTCAGCCTATGTAAGTGTATAGGCTGTCATTACTAATGCACTGCAATTCATGGTTATTGAAGTGCATTAGTATGAACACATGATCACATGATTAGTAGTTCATGTCCCATTACTTTACAAATGGCCATGATCCTTGCCAAGATAGTGGCTCACATTGAAGTTGTTAGCCGTAATTGTTTTCTGCAATATGCAGCAGATACTCTGGCTGTATGGATAGGGCTCGGCCCATGAACCCTCTCCATACGCTACCTTGCCGCCTGGCAGCATACTGTTACAACAGTTTGTGGCAAGGTTAATGGAAGTAGACAAATTTCCAGTTGTCATATGAATTTGCCAGTTTGGAATGTGTGGATAGATCCGTTGGTCATTAGATTAGGACACAGAAGAAAAAATATTCATCCAGCTTCCACTTTTTTAAAATAAAATTATATTATTTATTTCATCTCATTTAAACACAAAATAGGTCATAGGTACGAATGGTAAAAAAAATATATGCATGAAGGAGAAACAGCTGAGCAATGTGTTTTAAACTGAAACGTTCTTTATCAAGCAAACTTGATAATGAATGTTTTAGTTTGAAAAGCATGGTAGCTGGATGAATATGTTCTTCTGTTTTCTATGGTAAATATGGATCCCCATCATTAGACAGCCCCAAATCCACCTATTATAAAGGGATAAGCCACATTGAATTTTATATCCTGGATGCTTTACATTCTGTCTGTATCTAGCCCCTTAACAAGTGAATACAGTTAAAGCTGATGGCACCAATGGGTTAATTTTGCCCAGGGCCACTCTGAAACCTGCACATATTCTAAAGTACTCTATGCTTTCCAACTGAATTTTTTTTTCTTTTTACAAGCTGTACAAATAGAAAATCATTGATTCAAATCTGTTGCCCTGTGCTTATTCATCTTCTAGCCAGAATAATATAATTATGTGATGATTCACAAAATGATGCAGCCACCAATGCAGAATTATAAAAAAAAATCTTTACAGCTTCACGGTTAATATCACTACTTCAATGCCTGGGGTAACTTTGTTGAAAGTTATTGATTTAATGCTAACATTGTTAGCAACGAATAAAACACTAATGTTACTGTGCTGTAGAACATAGAAAAAACATATGATGATATACCGACTGCTTTTCTGATGCAAACACTATTTCTTATCACAATAAGAAGCGGAGAAAAGTAATTTACTAACTTAATTTAGCATATTTAATGCTAAGATTACAACTATGGTTACATCTAAAAAATTATTATTTATGCAATAATTGAACTACATTTACTGCAATACTAGGAGCCATGTTGAATGTATAATATATTGTGTTTTCCCTTCACATGTGTTTATTTATCTATGAAACTTCTCGAGAAATACGCTAATGCCATGGACTAAATCTTTCAATGAAATTGGAATCTGTTGTTATGTGGTGTTTTCTCTGGTGACCTAGAAATTAAGGTCACCTTAGACTTAAATGCCAAGGAAAACATTAATTCAGATCAGTTCTATAATTCTGTTTAATACCCAAGTGAATTAAATTGATGTTTATTTTCTTATATGCTATTATCAGATGTTACTCTTCCATATTTTCCATTATGTTATGTGGAAAATGATCACTTTTAAAGGCTGTACATCCAAATCTTTGTGACTATTTTTTTAGACAGCAGCTGTTTTTAAGGCAAACATGAAAATTAGAAAAAATAGCAACTTTGTGTTGGCTATAAGTTTGAGTTGAAGGTTTGGGCGCTGTCATGTTGGTTTTGATCATCGCTGCCTGTGACTCCATTATATTATACAGGCGGGTCCCTACTTAAGGACACCCGACTTACAGACAACCCATAGTTACAGACAGACCCCTCTGACCTCTGGTGAAGCTCTCTGGATGTTACTATAGTCCCAGGCTGCAATAATCAGCTGTCTGTAATGAAGCTTTATTGATAATCCTTGGTCCCATTACAGCAAAAAATGTTTAAACTCCAATTGTCACAGGGGCCAAAATTTTTTTTTGTCTGGATCTACAATTATAAAATATACAGTTTCGACTTACATACAAATTCAACTTAAGAACAAACCTCCGGACCCTATTTTGTACCTAACCCGGGGACTGCCTGTATATATAAAAATAAATAAACAGTAAAAATCATAAACATGTTACGTATTGCCGTGTCCCAAAATGTCTGATCTATCCAAATTTAATAACGATTATTCCCGGTGTGTAACAGAAAATAGCCATTTTGCAAAATATAAAAAACTCAATAAAAAGTTATAAAAAGGTTGTACTGTCATCAAAATGGTAGCATTGAAAACATCAACAAAATTCGCAAAAAATTACACCACACACAGCTTCGTACACTACTCTCATACAAGTATGAAAAAATTATTAGCGCCAGAAATAGCAAAATAAAGAATTTTTTTTTTTTTACAGGAGGTGTTAATTTTTGTAAATCAAGCCCTCATACAGCTCTTTACATGGAAAAATAAAAAAGTTATATATTAAGGCGGGGAGTGAAAAATGAAACCGCCTGGTCATTAAGGGGTTAAATGGACGTAGAGAGAATATCATCAATGCACCATTAATTTTATTATAGGGTCTGGTTCTATACAGGTTTTATTACCCAATCATCTTAGCCTGGTTTCAGAGCAGTAGAGGAATTTTAGAACGTAGGGGCTCCTTCCTCTCCTAATTTTGATGTAAACCAGGAATGGCTCCAATACACTGTACACCATTATACTTTTCATTTTAGGTTCCACTCTGGTTTTGGTTTACAAATACTGGTGGCAGATGAACCCAAATGTTAAGCTGCCGAAAGGGTTTATGCTGTGTAAATAAAAAGATGCTGATTTACAATAGGCAATTATTTTTTGGACACTAAAGGATAGCGGTGAGTTCCAATATGAAGTTTACAAGATGTTGGAGGACTCTTGTGTATCACATACCTAACAGAGTCATACTGTCGGCTTAGCTTAGCATACAGTAATATTGTTCCAACACAGTTGTGATGTATTCTTAGTGCCTTCACAGCCCATGCATACCCTTTTAGTGCCCCTTAGCAACATAATGCCCCTTTAGTGCCTGTCCCACAGAAACAGTTAAAAGGAATTCTCCTTCAGACTGTGCTGTCAGAATACAGAAAGTAAGTAATAATTATAAATGACAGATTTTTTTTTTACTTTGCAGAGATTTAGCAAGAAAAGATCGGAACGGAGCTTCAGACCCTTTTGTCAGAGTCCATTACAATGGCAAAATACAAGAGAGCATGGTACATTTATACTATTATGTACTTTGTTATTGTATTCACCACTTTGTCCAATTTACTAAACCACCTGAATATTATAAAATGTGACACAAAGATGAATGTACAATATCTTGCTTTGAAACTGATAACTTCTTAAAGGGAACCCGTCACCAGGGACCTCATTTTCACTAAAGATATCAATATGTCTTTCTGCTTTCTCTTAGCATTTGCATTACACTATAATTGTGTGTTATAACTTACATTGCATCCTGACAGAATCCTCTGTGTAGTCCCAGGGCTTGGGCTTTGATTTGGCTGCATTTCAAAAAAACATGTGACTTGTCTGTGTTACTCACTCCTCAGCTCTTGGCCTTTGTGCTCCTGTACAGCTCCTTCCTCCTGCTCCTTCACAGAGGTCACAGCCTGCTGAGTGGGAGAGTGAGGAGCTGTGCAGAACAAAGTCACATGTTGTTTTTTGAAATGCATCTAACCAGGATGCAAGGTAAGTTATAACACACAATTATAGTGTAATGAAAATGATTAGAGAAGGCAGAAAGACATATTTGCAATGCAGGTGTGATGGGCTTCTGCAACCTGTCTTTAGTGAAAATGAAGTCCCTGGTAATAGGTTCCCTTTAAAAGAAGGTTGGGCTGATGCTTTATCTGATTTCTATGCTTTATACATCAGTTTAGACATACTGCTGCTCTGTCACCAGATTTAATCACCCTTTAATCTACTAGCAACAGTATATTAGTTATTGAATATCCTTTCTAGAATTCCCTCATTTATGTGAAATCTTCACAGTTTGATGAAAAAGAGGAGATTTCTTTCTTTAATATTACAGCAAAACATGTTCATAGGTACTTTAAAGGGAACCTGTCACCAGGAGACCCATTTTTAGCACTCCCCCAGTCCTCACAGAGCATAATACATACACTGCCAAAGTGTTTATGTATTAAAAATTGGTTTTACAGAAAAAAGATATGTTATATTGTACCTTTCATTAGCATGTGCTGTATGACTAGGCAGTTGCCAAATGGGAGGATCTGGAAAGGAGCAGTTTCCCCCTCACAGCTTCTCCATGTGACCATGGGAACAGCTTCTCCATGTGACCTTTTCACTTGGCTTAGCGACGCCCCCTGCTCCTCTACAGCCAATCCCGAGTGAGGGGAGTTATTCATATATTTGAAATGGTCACATGTTTCCCAAGGGTGAAGGGGGGACTGCTCCTTTCCAGTCCCTCCTTTTTGGCAACTGCCTAGTCACACAGCAGATGCTAATGAAAGGTACAATATAACATATCTTTTTTTCTGTAAAACCTATTTTTTATACAAAAACACTTTGGCAGTGTATGTACTATGCTCTGTGGGGACTGGAGGAGTGCTAAAAATGGCTCTCCTGGTGACAGGTTCCCTTTAAGATATGGATGTCTGAATTGCCAATCCCCCTTTAGCCTAGGAATTCTAGAAAGGACATTTTATAATTTAACTGAGGGAGCTAGTAGTTTAATAGGGTAAAATCTGGTCAAAGTGTCCCGTTATATAAACAAAAGCTCATCATGAAGTTGTTGCGTTTAAAGCTGATATTTATAGTAAGGACTTCTCTAGGTCCAGTATACTACAGTATTAATACAAATCTTATCCAGTGGTTGGCTGAAATGTTCCTATCTGAAGATAAATTTTTGAGCTATTCACTTGGCACTAGTATCTATTTCTTATGAATATATTCCTAAGTTGTGCCTTTTTATTTTCTTTGTCGAAGCAATTTGTAGAATAATAGTTATAAAATCCTTGCCAAGTGGTTTGAGAAAGAAGCTAGAAATGTACATCTAATGTTTCTACTCCTATATTTTCTGTCTGGTGTGTATCATAACAATGCAGAGTGTTCATACTATTTCATACTGTGAGCTCCATCTCCCTACCGTATATATACTTGAGTATAAGCTGACCTGAGTATAAGCCAAGGCCCCTAATTTTACCACCAAAACTGGGACCCCCTGTAGTATAAAGCCAGCCTGCCCCCTGTAGTATACAGTCAGCATGCCCACATGTAGTATACAGCCAGCCAGCCCCATGTAGTATACAGCCTGCCTTCCCCATTTTAGTATACATCCAGCCCCCAGTAGTATATAGCCAGCCTGTCCCCATTAGCTTACAGCCAGCCTGCCCCCTGTAGTATAAAGCCAGCTTGCCCCCTGTAGTATACAGACAGCTCCCTATAGTATACAGCCTGCCAGCCCCCAGTAGTATACAGCCAGCCCCAGTAGTATAAAGCCAGCTTGTCCCCTGTAGTATACAGCCAGCCAAGGCCCCTGTAGTATACAGCCTGCCTAGTCCCCTGTAGTATACAGCCTGCCCAGTCTCCTGTAGTATACAGCCAGGTTGCCCTTTGTAGTATACAGCCAGCTCCCTACTCTATACAGCCTGCCAATCGCCAGTAATATACAGCCAGCCCACCCAGCACTTAAAAAAATAAAGTTATATACTCAGCTGAAAAACTGGGCTTATACACGAGTATATACTGTACATATATTTCTCCACTCTGCCTTCAGCATACTTGAAGTTGTCCCAATTCAAATGAACCTTAGCACATAGCACATAGAAACACAGTTCTGCTGTAATGAGAATAGTTTTCCTCTAATATTGCATTGTGTTTCTAGGTGTCACAGAACCGTATATATTTATTCTTAAAATTTACAATTGGGAATGGTACATTGTATCTAAAAATGTCATTGTTTCTGCAACTTAAACAGTGGATCTCTGGTTTGTGGCATCTAGAAGCACATAATGCCATTTGAAGTGGGCCGCTGTCTATACATGTGCTATCTGCACAGGGTTCATAAGATGTATATAGCCGTATGGTGGATGTGAATGGGTTATTGTTGCCAATATTTTTGTGAATAAATGACTAATGCTTTGAGATTAAAGAGAAAGGACTGTAGAGACAGAGGGGCTCATTTACTAAGGGTCCGAATTGCGCATTTTCGTCGGGTTTTCCGAATATTTCTGATTTTGCGCCAAATTGCCACGGGATTTTGGTGCACGTGATTGGATTGTGGCGCATCGTCGACGGCTTTCACGCGTCAAAAATCGGGTGGCGTGGCCGTCGGAAAACCTGATGGATTAGGAAAAACCGCAGAATTTTTTTTAAAAAATTGTATCGCAAGAATAGCACTCGCATACACCGGGATGAAGAAGGTGAACTCCGGCGGACTTCAGCGCAGTAGCGACACCTAGTGGATATCGGGCGTACAACCTTAGTGAATCCCGGCAGACACGAATCAACTTCGGACAACGCGCTGCTGGATCGCGAATGGACCGTGTAAGTAAATGAGCCCCAGAAAGTTATTGATTCGACTGCACTCAACAAAATTATTTTTATTGACGCACAATATAGTATTAATTAAAGATCCTGCAACTCATGAGTAGGCCCTTGAGTAGGATTTTTCCTAATAATGAATCCTCAAGAATCCCATAGATGAAGACTTATCGCTACACTTCAGCAATATAGTGCCAGAATAAATATTGCATTATTGTAACATTTAGTAATTGATTCTCACTTTATCCTAGTCAAAGTTATTGATTCCTATCATTTTGAACTTCATTTTCATAGGTTGTAAAGAAGTCATGTTACCCCCGGTGGAATGAAGTGTTTGAGTTTGATTTGGACGAATCTTTCAATGAAAAGTTAACAATAGAGGTTTGGGACTGGGACCTTGTTAGTAAAAATGATTTTCTGGGAAAGGTAAAATAAAATGTATTACAGCCTAAATAATATAAAATCTGTTTTCACCTGGAGGTACCTGCTTTCTTAGGCTGTACAGTATTATACTACTTAGAGCAGAAGTCTCTATTTCTTAGATGCCTGTCTTGCGGAAATGTACTACTGTATCAACTATTGAACCTATGGGATTTTTCTGTAGCTACTATTTCACTCAGCCTCACATACATAAACAGACTTTTTGTAGCCTAAACTCCTCACTTCTCCTTTTACCTACATTTTCCAACCCTTTTCCCACCCCCCATGTCTTTTTCATACCTCCTTAGAATAGATTATCAGTATGATTGTTACCTTCCTGTGCTTGTCACCATCACATGACTTTTTGCTCACTCCCTCATATTTTATGTGCAAATTAAGCATAAATCACACCCTCAGACCACTAACTATTCAATTTCAGGCCAACAGGTACCCCACTATACACATACTCTCTGCTCTCCAGCAGTCACACAGCTTACAACCCTTTACCAGGCTATGGATTCATAGAGCATACAGGGGGCGAGATTAACGTAAACTCTTTAATACAGAGTGAAGAATGTTATTTGTTTCCAGAATTTCTACACATTCCCTGGTCGAGGAGAGATATGGGGAAGATGTGTTTATATACCCTTGAAGGCTGGATAGCCCTGGGCTGGTGTCAGAGGTTATCTTTGCTGTAGCACTCCCATCTTACCTTAAACTCCAGACACTTAAAAATAGCCTATTACCCTGTGGTTGACCCAATTTGTAATATTTCATTAGAATAATGGTAAGAGCCTGACACCCAGAATGTACATTGAGTTCTTTGGCACCCCAGCTTTACAGTGGAGGGGACCTCCTGCTTCTGGCACAATCCATTGTATCACTTTCAGGGCCCAATGACATACTGATGGTAAGGTCATTGGTATGAAAATTGCATGCAGCCTTTTAGACCCCTTTAAGGGATTGCTGGGCAATTGAAATTTTGAAAAGTGAAGAATAGGGTAAAATAAAAAGTCATACTTCCCCACCGATCCTTAGCCGCCCCCATTATGATGCTTCCCAAACCCCTTCCCTTCTTTACTTTATGGCCCCTACACAGGAAATTCCACCAAGTCAGTCATCGACCAAAGAAGCACTGGGAATCTGTGAGGTAATAGCGTACACTATTTGCAGCCATTTTTACCCCCAAATTTTAACCGATAGACAGCTCTTTTTTTTTAATAAGTGACAGTACCGTAACTATAAATATTTTCAAAAAAGTAAATTACTAAGTGTGGCTTTGTCAGCATGTACATATTTATTATCCAAACATTCTGGCTTGGCGTTTGGATATAAAGGCACTGTGTTCTGTGTGTACCTGGATGTTTAGATTAGTTAGGTGTCTTAATGTGATAAATGGCACACTTCCAGTATGAAGCTATACAACATATTTATTTCTGACATCCTTATCACAAATTAAAGGTGTGCGTGTTAGTAACCTGGAGGCTAAAGATAGTATCCTAAGCGTCAGTCTTCATCCCCATAGTTCCAGAATCACTACAGCTTTAGCTGGAGACGTACAAGAAATAATTGGCTGTTTAACGATGTTTTGTTCCGGTAGAACAGAAATGAGTTCAGTATAGCACACCAAGAGAAATTAAAAATGATTAGAAAAGGGAAAATGATTTTTCAGACGCTGAATTTAACAAAGCGGTGCAACTGCTTTTGTGCATTACTGGCAGGGGGTTAGTTGCTTCATATTGCTGTGCTAGCGAGAGAAAATGAGATGCTATTTTTAGACATGTGTCTGTCCAGCAATATTGGTATTTTTTCTCTTGTGCAGTGTACTTTTTTGTCTGAGACTGAATAGGCCTATTGTTCTGGTAGATTTAATGATACTAATCTGAACATACAATTGTAATAATTTTCAGAAAGCTACTAAATGAAAAGTGATTTAGGCAGAACACTTAATCATAATGAATAATATATAAGTTAGCTTTATGTATGTACAGTCTTCTGTTTGGTAGATATTGGTAGATAATGGTACTCATTTTTCAAACCTTATGCTGATTTAGTGCAATTTTGTCCAGACTTGTACACCCATTTTATGCTTCTTTTTTGGTCATGGCTTTTCTTTCTGGTCTCTAAAATAAACTATAAAACTTTAATAAATTTGACTTATTTCTACGTAACCAAAGATTATTGGTGCCTGAAAGTCCAGGTCAATTTTTGCAGTTCTGTTGAATATTTTTGGAACAGCTTTACATATCATAACAATTTTTACTTAGTTTTTTTTTTCATGTGAGACTATGGCTCAGATTTACTATAGCCCCTGTACCAGTTTTCCGTCTGACTTTGTACTTTCTTTTCAGTGCAAACTGCTTGCACATGTATTTAAGAAACATTTGTGTTGTGGCAGCACCATTCTACATTGAATGGAGCATTCCTGTGCACAGTTGGACCGTGCAACACATTTATCAAGCAGGCCCCATGTTAAAGGTGCACCAATAAAAAGATGGTGCACTCTGTCGGAGCAGTGCAGGAAGTGCCAGATTCATGAAGAATGAGTGCCACAAGTCCTGAATCTGGCACAATCCACAGACAAACTGCGGTTTACACTATGTTTGCTAATTGTGGGCCTATAACAAAAAACTAAATTTTTTTTTGTTTAAATATGTGCATTGTCAATCCATCACCATTCCCAGGTTCAGAGGCAGAGGGTGCATGTACTTTTGCTGTCGCACCAATTCTCTGGAATAACTTTAGCATCCGTGGTTGATCCAGCTCACAGAGGGTGATGATTATCCTTACCTGGTGCACAGGAAAAGCCTGAGGGTGCGTTCACACATTGCAGTTAAAACTGCATCGCAATCAGCGTTGAGGTGGTTTTAGGTGCAGTTTTGTCAATTGAACAGGTGAAAGACATTTGGTGAAATGAACGAGTGAATGACATTTGTGGAGCAGGTTTCCCCTTCAAAATAAAATTCACTCGTTCAGTTCATGTCTTTCACCTGTTCAATTGACAAAAAGCTTAACTGCAACGTGTGAACGCACCCTCAGGCTACTACAGGCTGCTACAGCAACTTCAAATGGAAAGAGGACCCGGCACTCATGATTTAGGTGAAGAAATCCTTTTCTTTATTGGTTAAAATCCGACATAGCGATCACAAATTCAGGTACATTGTAATATTAGCGCTCAAAGCGTTTTGGTGAATAGGCTATTCGCCGAAATGCGTTGATTGCTAATATTACTATGTACCTGAATTTGTGATCGCTATGACAGATTTTAACCAATAAAGAAAAGGATTTCTTTACCTAAATCGTGAGTGCCGGATCCTCTTTCTATTTATATTCTCTGGAATGCCCTTCCCTGGACTTAGACTAATACCCTCCTCCAACATTTCAAAAGTGCTCTTAAAACCCATCTCTTTAGGCAAACCTATTGTCACAGTGGAAGAACAAACGAAGGTAAGCTCCAGCGAGGATCCAAAAATGTGGGAAGTCAAGAAAAAATATATGAAAAAATCAAAAAAATGGAAGCATAAAAACTAACTTTTAATTCATGAGGTTAAAAAAACCATGTGCACATGGGAAAGAAAAAAGCCATGACGGGTTTCGGAAGTCAATCCTTAGTCATACTGGCGTGTGTGCATGTGGGAACTTGGGGCATTTAAAGTCTAAATGGAAACACCCGGTATGCATGAGAAGAAGGAAGTGACGTAATGGAGACACAGTATCAGGGAAAGAGGGAAAACCCGATGTGGACAGAAAATGTTTACAGATGTAAAATTGTAAACAATGAAAAGATCTAAAAAGATCAGGCAAAACTTGAAAATGCGGTAGGTATGAACTTAATAGAAATGACATAATAGAGACACAGTATGAGGCAAAAAAAAAAAAAAAAAAGGGGAAAAACCCGATATGGAAAGAAAAATGTTTACACGTATAAACAAATTTTTTTGCTTTTGACAAAGAATTTTATTTGCAGGTACAAGGCTGCCCTATGGGGGCCAAGTTCTCGCCCTCTCTAGCTAATTTATATATGGCATGGTGGGAGGAACATTATATATTTACGGACACTAACCCTTTTGTTAAATCCATAAAATGGTATGGTAGATATATAGATGATTGCATCTTGGTTTGGTCGGATGACATATGTAACATTCCCAATTTCATCAGTTACATTAACAACAATACTCTTAATCTGACATTTACTCATCATTTCAATACTACCTCCATACATTTCTTGGATATCACTTTAACAGGACACAGCTCTTCCCACTCTGTGTCCACGTGTCTGTATAGAAAGCCTACATCAGGCAATACCACTCTTCATGCAAAATCCTGTCATCCCAAGCACACTATCAGGAACCTACCAGTCGGAGAGTACATCAGAGCACGACGCTCTTGCTCCGACTCTGATACATTTGTCTCTGAAACCCATACCATGGACAACCGTTTCAAACACAGGGGTTACAACACACATACCCTCGAACGAGCTAAAAGAATAGTAGACACTAAACCCCGTCTGGAATATTTATTTTCACAGCAAAACCGTAAAAAACAACAGCAAGCTAATAGTGTAACTTTCACCACAACTTACAGTGAAGAATTTTCCATGGTCAAAACTATCATACAAAACAACTTACCTATTTTATACCAGGATCCTATAGTAAAACAAATTCTGTCTAATGGTGTACAATATGTTGCCAAACGTGCTTCCACCATAGGCAACATTGTTTCACCTAATATGTTCTCTAGTGCTGATATTTCCAGCACACATACTAATACCTGGTTACACCTTAAAGGCAATTTTAAGTGCGGTCAGAATAGATGCACGGTATGCAAATTCATGAAAAAGTCTGCCACCTTTCAAAGCTATACCACCGCTCACCAGACATTGTACAATATTAATAAATATGTAAACTGTGACAGTCACCATGTGGTATACCTTATCAGTTGCACATCGTGTCATCTACAATATGTCGGATGCACAGTGAGAAAATTTAAAATTCGTCTACAAGAACATGTAAATGATGCACACAAAATGTGCTCACGAAACATGTCCAATGTAGCAAAACATTTCAAAACTGTTCATTCTGGCTCTTTCACACATATGTCGGCATTGGTTATCGAAAAAGTTCCCCCACCTAAAAGAGGAGGCGATTGGCGCAAAACCCTACTCACTAGAGAGGCTTTTTGGATACTTACTTTAAATACTAGCCATCCACATGGTTTAAACTTGCGATCCGACCTCATGTACTTCTATTAAGTCTATACCTACCGTATTTCCAAGATTTGCCTGATATTTTTAGATTTTTTCATTGTTTACAATTTGTTTATACGTGTAAACATTTTTCTTTCCATATCGGGTTTTTCCCCTTTTTTTTTTTTTTTTGCCTCATACTGTGTCTCTATTATGTCATTTCTATTAAGTTCATACCTACCGCATTTTCAAGTTTTGCCTGATCTTTTTAGATCTTTTCATTGTTTACAATTTGTTTACATCTGTAAACATTTTCTGTCCACATCGGGTTTTCCCTCTTTCCCTGATACTGTGTCTCCATTACGTCACTTCCTTCTTCTCATGCATACCGGGTGTTTCCATTTAGACTTTAAATGCCCCAAGTTCCCACATGCACACACGCCAGTATGACTAAGGATTGACTTCCGAAACGCGTCATGGCTTTTTTCTTTCCCGTGTGCACATGGTTTTTTTAACCTCATGAATTAAAAGTTAGTTTTTATGCTTCCATTTTTTTGATTTTTTCATATATTTTTTCTTGACTTCCCACATTTTTGGATCCTCGCTGGAGCTTACCTTCGTTTGTTCTTCCACATTGTCTCGGAGCGGCCCGACTTCTTTGCTCCGTGCGCCCGATCCTCATATGGCCTCCTACATGTCGGTGAGCTGAAAGAAAGACTTTATTTCCTTTTATTGTCACAGTCTCAGGGTAATAGTCAGTGGACTCCCTGGACCACCGCGGGAGATAACAACAACCCGGGAGCGGAGTCTAAGTGAACTCCTGGTCTTCGCCAGAGCCCACCGCAAAGCGGGATGGTCTTGCTGCGGCGGGGAGTCACCAGGTTTCTCCACGGGCGCGACCAGGCCTGCGGCGGCAGCCAAGGTAGGGAGACGGGGACCTCTGATGGCAGGCAGGACTTTGGATGGCTGGCAGGACCTCGGATGGCTGGCAGGACCTCGTATGGCTACTGGATTACCGGACCGCCACAGGATACCAGGATCGCCACAGGATACCAGGATCGCCACAGGATACCAGGACCGCCACAGGATACCAGGACCGCCACAGGATACCAGGACCGCCACAGGATACCAGGACCGCCACAGGATACCAGGACCGCCACAGGATACCAGGACCGCCACAGGATACCAGGACCACCACAGGAACATGGGAACAACACGGGAATCACAGAATCCACTGAGGCGTCTGGAAACGCTCGGGAACACGGAAGGAACACCAAATATCAAGTTCCAGGCTTCTGATGGCTGGTTCAAGCAGCATAATTTTTATTTAAATTATTGATTTTTATTAAATTATTTTACATTGTTCCTTTATAAAGAATGGCTGGACCATTGTACAATCTCTTTTACCTCTTGTGTCACCCCCTCATCCTCATAGAATGTAAGCTCTTGTGTGCAAGGCCCTCACTCCTATTGCCCATACTGTACTCTGTAATGTAATATTATATTTGTATATGTCCCCTATCAATTTGTAAAGCGCTATGGAATTTGATGGCGCTATATGAAGATTATTATTATTATCTGTGCCTTTAGCTGTCCTGAACCATGGTACCTATAAATATTATTCTGGTGCCCTATTAAAGAGGAGAATCGCTAGGTGAAATAGAACCGGAGATATCCACAGTTAAATTAGCAATTGAGATGTGTATTTAATAATGGATATTTTCACAGTATAGTGGAATTTTACAGAGGAGTTGTGTGTGTCACCAAGGATGAAAAGATGCCCCAACAATCTTTTAATAATGCAGTACATTTGAAGTTTCCTGAGCCATTCACCAGCCAGTATCCTTGTATGCATAGATATAAAGTTAAGTGTGTTGATTGTGGGTTAGTGTTGGATGACAGTATCATTAGATAATAATGATTTTCAGTACTTCACAAGAAATATACAATAGGTTGCAACGTGCCTTGAGAATTGTATTAAAAGAAATTATGCTGATAGTAAAGTAACATATTGTTTTATCAGATAATGTCAATATAATGTGAAAGTAAAAAGGTACAGATATTTTTGTAATGTAGAAAACCATCACTCCTTATTATTTACTCCTTATTATTACACTCCTTTCATTTTTTTCAGGTCCTGATTAACTTAAATGGACTTCAACAGGATTTACAGGAAGAGGGATGGTTCAGACTAAGTCCTGGAAAATCCAAAGCTTGCATGGATGAGTATGTTTATGATTATTATTTAATTATTGTTGTCTTTTTTATGGTGTCCCTTTGTTAGGTTGCAGGATTTTTTTCCTTTTCCTTAGATGCATTGTGTACCTCCACCCTGGGTAATAAGTATATACGTAAAACAGTTCAATGAGTCACTCTTTGGAAAATTCAGCCAGGAAAATGTCAGACCATTAGAAACACATAAGAAGCACTTCAGGAAGCATTTAAAATCTTTACGTTAGGTTCTTTTATTAGCGCATTCATCTTCTCCCTAAAAAAATGTATTTAGAGGAAATAGATGGGTCTCTTTGGAATTTACTACTTGTGTTAAGTAAATATTCTGTACTTTGAAACTAAGGATTGTAGAGTCCAGTAGAGAAGATTGATCCTTGTGATGTGTTAATCCCCTTAGTATGAGACATTTGACTTTCAGCAGAAGTAATTATAGTGCAATGTTTTGTGGCATTCCAAGCTGAGGGAGATCATTTTCAGTTTGTGTAGTTTAGGAAAGCTCACCAGCCGTGGATCTGTTTTACTTCACCATGGTTTCTGGCACCCAAACATACACTTTGGGCTTTGATGGATTGGAATTATAAAAAGAAACGACAATTTCTAGGATTGATTTTGGTGGGTTTGGCCAGCCATCTACCATGTGGCTTATTGACTACTTACTGTTGGCACTATTTGTTTATTCTCAAGAGACAACCACTTCTAGAGGAATCTGGCAAGGTAAATGTGTCAGGATTCGGGATGTGTGGACCAATAGACCACCGCGGGAGGTGGTACCACCGGACACCTGGGACCGGAGTCTAAGTGGCACCTGGTCTTCACCAGAGCCCACCGCAAAGCGGGATGGAATTGTTGGGGAGGATACCACCAGGTCGTTCCACAGGTGCCACTAGCCCGCAGTGGCAGCCGAGGTCAAAGTACCTTTACAGAAGACATCCTCGTGGTCGAGTTCAGGGCAGGCGGCAGAGATGCAGAGTCAAGTCCAGTCCGGGATCAGCAACGGGAGGTCCAGGCAGATGGGAACGGGAACACAGGCACACGGAACACAGCAACACGGAGGAACTCTGGTAACACAGAAACACGGAGGGACTCAGCAACAGCAACACAGGACTTAGGAGCAGGAACACACTGGAACGGGAATACACAGGAATATCGCTGGGGAGCTTTTTCTAAGACTGTGAGGCACAAAGATCCGGCAGGGGACACAGGAAGGGGCTGGGAATTTAACTGGGAAGGCGGCAGCAATCGGCGCGCTGGCCCTTTAAATCTTTTCGAGCAGCCGCGCTTGCCCTAGGAGACGGGGATGTGGGAGCCGCGGGAGCTGCAGAGACCGTCACTGGAGCCAGAAGAGGTGAGTTTACCAGAGGCTTTGGGGGCACATGGAGGTACACGAGTGCCCCTGCGACCCATATCCCAAGTGTGATATGCAAGTGTGTATCAAAACCTTCTACATGGTTCCTTCCTTGTGTTCATCACTTAGTCAGCCAGCAATTTTCATGCAGGGCATACCCCTTGTCACACAGCAAAATGGGTAAAGCAGTTCCTTGAAATATAAAACCTCTGGGGAGTTATGGCCAAAAAAAACCACAATAGTCACAGACCTGTGGAAGAGACTCGAAGAAGAGTGAATCAAAGTCACAGCAGACCAATGGGAGAGACTAGTGATGTCCTGTGGCTACAGATGTGCTGAAGTCATATAAAGCAAAGACTTGTGCACTTCCTACTGATTGGGGACTGTTATAACCTTCAGAAAATTTTGTTATAATCTTTCTCTGTGTAACAGTCATTGCTGTTCTCTAATAATGATCATGTTTTTTTTTTAATTGATATACTTTGGTAATCTTGTAAAACTCTTTTCTGGTGGCATGGTACCACTGACAAACATCAAATATTGATCAATGGAGATTACATTATTTCTGAAAAAGAAATACCGTATATACTCGAGTATAAGCCGACCCCCCTTATTTTACCACAAAAACCTGGTAAAACCTATATTTTTTTTACTCGAGTATAAGCAGAGTTTGGGGTTTCAGCACATTTTTTGTGCTGAAAAACTAGGCTTATACTCGAGTATATATGGTATTTCTGGTCTCTAAGCTTGATCTACATTGTACATTTCCTGGTTGCTTCTAGCAATAAATTGACGTTTGGGCAAATATATACCCCATCCACCACGTCTCCAGACTGTGTCACAACATATATGAAATTGCAACTAAGTATTTACTCCTAAGCTACAACAATGAAAATTGCAATCAAATTGCTAATTCCAAGTCACCATTTATTTATCCACTTATCAGGATGCAACAACTTCTGATTTTTGCACTTTCACATAAACTGTAAGAGAAAACTTATTGGCCCAAATTTACTAAATTCTGTGTGCCAGTTTTCTGTCAGACTTTACACGTTCTTTTCAGTGTAAACTGCATGCACATGTATTCAAGAAGAGTCCAAGACTCATTTCAGGTGCATACGACACATTTGTGTTGCATCTGCACTATACCTGGTGCAACACTGAAAAGAGCGCTCCAGTTCTCAGTTGAACTGTGTTCCACATTTATTATGCAAAGTACCACAGTTAAAGGTGTACCAAAAAAATGCATTTTTTTTTTGCGTTGGAGCAGTGTATTCATGAAGAATGGGCTCCACAAATCATGAATCTGGTGCACACTGCATCCTACACAGGCACTGTTCTTAGTAATTGTGCCCCATTGTATAAAGTGATTGATCAACACTTTGATTAATGGATGAATGGATGAATTGATAAATAGATAGACAAGAACATGCAATATATCAAAATGAAAACTTCATAAACACTGACTAATGCCACTTCTATTTAGGGGAAACCTTGGTTCTCTACAGCTCCAAGTACGTCTCCGTGATGAGACTGTTCTACCATCAGATTACTACAAGCCTCTGGTTCAGGTGCTTTGTCAGGAGGTTAAAGCATCTCATAAGGTAATATAATAGAGTGAACAGATGCAATGTTGTATTAGGCTTTAGTATTGTGTTTCAATTTAGCTTTGTGTTATAGGATATCTGAATACAGTAGCTGGCATACATTTCACTTGATACAAATTCTAGTCAATGTTTGCTTTACATTTACAAATTAATTGAATAGAAAAGAATATACTTGAATCTTAGGTAATTGTAAAAAAAAAGCTGTTAATCTGAAACAAGGATACGCTGAAAAAAAATTACCCCTTTTTGCTGGTGCCAGCGTGTCACTCATAGAATCTAATAATTAGGCCACTGTGCCATCTGATATGTGCATTATTAAGCAATAGGATCTGATCCATTCATTTGGTTAATGTGCCGTCCTTTCCACATCAAAACAGTATTGACTTATTAAACAATGGAAGGAATTTTGTTAAAAAGGAAAGGTCACAGTTGCATTATTTTTCACTTAGCTTTGTAAAAAGATAACATACATTATGATTTGTAGATTAAGACCTTATACATTTGTTTATATTTTAAAGATCCCACTGGTTGTAGGATTTGTGCAATTATATAGTATTTTAAAGATTCTACTGGTTGCAAAAGTATTTCTTTATACAATAGTCATTATTTAGAATTATAATTTTGAAGTTGTATAGCAATAGCAAGATGCAGTTTTCAAAACATTCCATATACTATACATAAAATCTATGCTAAAGGGACAAAGAGGTGGGCCTCAAACAAGATAAAAGAGAGAGAAAGAACTGAATATTTGATTTGGATGTGGTACAAAAGATCTCTAACCCCTTAAGGACCAGGCCCTTTTTCGTTTTTGCGTTTTTATTTTTCGCTTCCCACATTCAAAAATCTATAACTTTTTTATTTTTCCATGTAAATAGCTGTGTGATGGCTTGTTTTCTGTGTAACAAATAGCACTTTGTAGTGGTAGTATTCAATATTCCATGCCATGTACTGGGAACCGGGCAAAAAATTCTAAATGCAGTGAAAATGATGAAAAAACACATTTGCGCCATTTCTTGTGGGCTTGGTTTTTACAGCTTTCACTTTGCGCCCCAAATGACAGGTCTGTTTTATTCATTGGGTCAGTACGATCACGGGGATACCAAATTTGTATAGGTTTTAAAATGTTTTCATACATTTACAAAAATTAAAACCTCCTATACAGAAAAAAAATTCTTCATTTTGCCATCTTCTTGCGCTAATAACTTTTGATGATGTTTTCAATGCTTTTATTTTTAGGACTGTATGACCTTTTGATCACTTTTTACAGAATTTTTTCTGTTTTTGCAAAATGGCAAAAAAAATGGCATTTGCAACTTCGGGCGCCGTTTAACGAGGTTAAGCGCAGTGAAAAACGGTTATTATATTTTGATATTGTTATTATATTTTGATTTGTGCATTTTCGGACGCGGTGATACCTAATGTGTGTATGATTTTTACTGTTTATTTATATTTATATCAGTTCTAGGGAAAGGCGGGTGATTTGAATTTTTATGTTTTTTAATATAATTTTTTTTTACTTTTTTCATTTATTTTTTTTTACTTTTTTTCAGACTCCCTAGGGTACTTTAACCCTAGGTTGTCTGATTGATTTTGCATACAATCTATTACAATGTGCAGATCACACATTGTAATAGATAGCCTCGATCATGATAGCCTCGGATCTTTGTGTGATCCGAGGCTGTCATGGCAACGGATTGCCGGATTGCCGCTCCCTGATGAAGTCACGGGGAGCGACGATCGGAGCCAAGATGGCGGCACAAAATGCCCGGTGAGTATGAAGAGGGCTCAGCCCGTGAGCCCTCTTCATACTCCCCCATGCGCAGCAAGACGTAAGGTTACATCTTATTGCACTATGGGGTTAAAGGTGATACCATAAAAGTATACCCATTTGAGCACAGGAATGGAAAAGGGTATAATGTCAATATAAGAAGGAGCAAAAAAGGGGACATTATAATGCCACTATAATACCACTTTCTGTATTCTCCACACCCACCTACAATGTTCCCTTGTCTTTGGCCTTTTCACTGTAAGAAAAAAAATCTGTACATATCGACACGAGTATGAACCTAGGGTGGAAAATGCAGCTGCTAGCAGACCCCCCCCCCCCCTCACTAGTAACATGTCTAGCAGCAGCCTCCCCTCACTAATGAAATGTCCACAGCAGAGTCCCCCCCCATTAATGAAATATCCAGAGTAGAGCTTCCCCCCATTAATGAAATGTCCACAACAGAGCTCCCCCCATTATTGAAATGTCCACAGCAGAGCTCCCCCATTATTGAAATGTCCACAGCAGAGCTCCCCCCATTATTTAAATGTCCACAGCAGAGCTCCCCCCATCATTGAAATGTCTACAGCAGAGCTTCCCCCATTATGAAATGTCAACAGGAGAGCTTCCCCCATTAATGAAATGTCCCCAGCAGAGCTTCCCCCCATTAATGAAATGTCCATAGCAGAGATTCCCCCCATTAATGAATGTCCACAGCAGAGCTCCCCCCATTATTGAAATGTCCACAGCAGAGCTCCCCCCATTATTGAAATGTCTACAGCAGAGCTTCACTCATTATTGAAATGTCCACAGCAGAGCCCCTCTTTAACCCCTTAACGCTCTGCGCCGTAGCTCTACGGCACAAAGGTATAAGGAGTGTGTGAAGAGGGCTCATGGGCTGAGTCCTCTTCATACAGAGGTGGGGGTTGTTGCATATTGCAGCAAACCCCCACTGCTAATTAACCCTTTCAACGCCACCAGCGGTTAAAAGACGGCACCGCGCGGGCGCCGCCATCTTTATTACAATCGCCGCGCCCCCGAACGTCATCGGGGGGCAGCAATCGGTTGCCATGGTAGCCTCGGGTCTTCGTTTGACCCGAGACTATCTGGCATCTGCAGATTCGTTACAATGAGCCAGTGGCTCATTGTAATGAATGTGCTGCAAAAATGCCATATATTGCAATACAGAAGTATTGCAGTATATGGTAGGAGCAATCTGACTATCTTGGGTTAATGTACCCTAGATGGTCTAAAAAATAGTGGGAAAAAAAAAAAAAAAGTTTAAAAAATAAAAATAATTTATAAAATATTAAAAATTCTAATCACCCCCCTTTCCCTAGAACGGATATAAAACATAATAAACAGTAAAAATCACAAACATATTAGGTATCGCCGCATCCCAAGATGCCCGATCTATCAAAATATAAAAACGGTTACAGGCGGCGGTGACCTCCGAGGCGGGAAATGGCGCCCAAATGTCCGAAATGCGACTTTTACACCTTTTTACATAACATAAAAAATTATCAAAATGTCGCACAGACCTCAAAATGGTAGCAATGAAAACGTTGCCTCATTTCGCAAAAAATGACCCCTCACACATCTCCGTGCGCCAAAGTATGAAAAAGTTATTAGCGTCAGAAGATGGCAAAAATTTTTTTTCTTTTTTGTACACATTCGTTTAATTTTTGAAAATGTATTAAAACACAATAAAACCTATATAAATTTGGTATCACCGCGATTGCACCGAACCAAAGAATAAAGTAGGCGTGTTATTTGGAGCAAAGAGTGAAAGTCGTAAAAACTGAGCCCACAAGAACGTGACGCACGTGCAGGGTTTTTTTTTCAATTTTTCCACATTTGGAATTTTTTTTCAGCTTCGCAGTACACGGTATGTTAAAATAAATAACATTACGGGAAAGTAAAATTTGTTACGCACAAAATAAGCCCTCACACAGGTCTGTACACGTAAAAATGAAAAAGTTATGGATTTTTGAAGTTGGAGAGCGAGAAATGAGCCGAAAAACCCTGCGTCCTTAAGGGGTTAAAGAAATGTCTACAGCATAAAAAAAACCTCTATACTTACCTCTGGCTTCTTCTCCCCGCGGCTGCATCTTCTTCTCTTCCTGTCCATGCACACACACTATGATGTCACACCACCGTCATAGTATATGCGTGCAGGCAGTAAGAGAAGAAGACAGAGCCACTGGGAAAAGAAGCCAGAGGGAATGTAGAGGATTTTTTTTAAAGTTGAAGCATTCTGGCTTTGGCCCGGTATAGAGCTGCTGCCTGGCAGTCAGGGGTTGCTGCTCATAGACAAACAAAAATAGATTTAGAATAATCCTCAGTCAACTAATAAATGAACATGCATAAGAGAAGATAACGATTCACATTAACCCTTAGTATGCACCACTTGCCATGTTACTGGACTTCAGAGGCTTATTTTTAACAGTAACTTGCTGTAGATCCCGGTGTTGCCCGAGATAGTAAATAACTGCTCTCAGCTGTAACAAAATAGAATGGGTTAACAAACACTGTCTGTCTCTGGCAGTTTCAGTGACTGTCTGTCTCTGATATTCTCTTTCAGTGACTGTGTCTCGGCCACTCTCATTCCAGTGACTGTCTGTGTCTTGGCCTCTCTCACTCCAGTGACTGTCTGTGTCTCAGCCACTCTCATTCTAGTGACTGTCTGTGTCTCGGCCACTCTCATTTCAGTGACTGTCTCTGTCTCCGACTATCACTTTGTATATGGAGAGATTTATTAGAAGTGCCTGAGAACAGAACTGCTCTAGTTGGCAAAGTCAACCAATCAGAGATCAAGTTTCATTTTCCTGCAGCTGTTTATAAAACTACAGCTGATCTCTGATTAGTTTCCATGGGCAACTGGGACAGTTTTACCTCAGATATGTCTGATAAGTCTCCCCCTATCTCTGTCTCTATCCATCTTACCTCATACATAAGCTTCTTATACTCATTGTCTATAGCAACCAATAACAGCTCAGCTTCTAACCGCCACAGCAGCAGCAGAAGACAAGGGCTCCTGTATATGCTGGATAATAAGTGGATTTTGGAAAGTGTGGGGTTAAAATTTTGGCTCAAAACCTGGTCTAAGACGTTCCCTGAGTCACAGGCAACAACTGGCGATTGTAAACACGACGGTACAGATTCCTTTAGTGGACATACACACACACATACATACAGCTTTATATATTAGATAAGCAATGGGATTAGTGAATGTGGAGTCATATTCTTGTCTTTTTCTAATACCTAAGGAGTTGTGACCATGTATTATGGGAATTCGTATTAAAGTGATGTACACGAGAGGCTCATGCATGAGCTATAATGTCTTACTTTCTTGTGTATACCTAATGGATGCAGCCACTTCCATTATTCAATTAGACATCGAAATTGTCATAATGCAAAAGGTGGTCATACACCTTTTTCTTTCCAGCCAGTCTTTGTACATGCAAATATGCAAGCTCAAAAGTGTTTGCTTATCTCTATGAGTATACTGGGAAAGAACAATTACCATATATACTTGAGTATAAGCCTAGTTTTTCAGCACAAAAAAATGTGCTAAAAACCTAAACTCTGTTTATACTTGAGTAAAAAAATATAGGTATTACCAGGTTTTTGTGGTAAAATTATGGGCCTCAGCTTATACTAGACTATATACAGTACATCAACATAGGATTGGGCTTGTTTAAATTCAATATCCATGGTATTTTCCCCTGATAAATGCTCGCCAAAGAATTGGGGGGTTCCAATATACTTCAAAAAGTCAGCCGACTCCCCCTATACAAGGGGGTTTGGCTGAAATTCTTTAATATTAATTTGTAGCTTTGGGTCTATATTCAGAGCTGCTATTCAATTGTTGATATTCTTCTACTGAAAATAACAGTTCACTTTATTTTACCAAAATCCCTAATATCTGTTTATACTAAATAGGAAAAAAGTGGACATTTAATAACTCTGATTGATGAAACCACATCTGCCGAATGTAGACAGGAAGTGGCCGCCAACCTTGTAAAAATCTTTTTGGGTCAAGGGCTAGCAAGGGATTTTTTGGATCTTCTCTTCCGATTAGAACTTGATAAAACAAGTAAGTAGAATAATTTAAATGGTAATTCATTGTGAATATTGTTATTTAAAGTTACTTAAACCATAAATTTAGATAATTGTTTATATTGTATGTGTGGGGGATGTGGTGAACTTTTTTTTATACTTATACAGACAAGTGCTTACTGGCGCAACTGAGTCTAACTGGTGCTGCAATATACTAAATACCTCCTATCATGGTATTAACAAAGAAATGCAAACAAATGTGGGTTTTGTATATCGCACTCCTCCAATATGAAATGATAGTTTTTACCTTTTGCTGCGGTGTTCTGTTCCCGTCCAACAACCTGGAGGGGAAGTAAGGGATAGATGCACTGTTTCTTCTGCCACGGATCCGGAGCAGCCCTGGCCGGTGACCGTGTTAGGTTGTGCGTGGACGCTGTTTGAAGTTCTCCGGTGTCTGCTTCGGTGACGTCACTACTGGAGCTACGGGAACAAACGCGGAACAAATTTCCTACGTGTTTCAGAGACAGGAATGGTCTCCTTCGTCAGGGATCGTTACACTCGTTCCGAGGTATCCTTATATAGCTACTTGGCCTCACCTTTGAACTTCTTACAACTGCTATCAGAGGTAAGTCTCTAAAAAGCAAATATTTCTATTTCGCTGTTTAGTCTCACCGGAGCAAGGGTATTTAGGTTGTAGATCCATCTACTTTCAGCTCTCAACATTTTGTTAATTAAGTTCCCCCCCCCCCCCTTTGATCAGGGGGATGATTTCAATACCGAAGATGGAAATTCCGGGTATTTGTCCTGAGTGTTTTTCCATGAAGTGTCGTGACAGCGGGTGCCCTCCCTTTGTTCTTTTTCCTTATATTCCATATGTGTTCATTTATTCTCTTAAAAAGGGCGCCTATTGTTCTTCCTACGTATAATTTTTCACACTTACATTTTAGTCCATATATCACCCCTTTGGTATGGCAATTTATTTTATTTTTAATTGGAAAGAAGACATGGGACACGCACATTTTTACCTCATGGACTGGATCTTTTTATTTCAAGGTTTTACACATAGAACACCTTTTGCACAGAAAGAATCCATTTGGCATTTGCATCTCAAAGATGGTTTTGTTTGTATTTTTTGGTAACACTTTTTTATTCTTGATGGTGGGGGCTATTAGATTTCCTAAATTTTTTGCTTTTTTAAAAGTAAAGGAGGGGTTTTCAGGAATTAGCTCACCTATGACTTTATCCTCCTTATCCCAGTGTCTTTTGATGATCTTCTTGAATAAGCCACCATGTACCGTATGATTAATTAAAAAGGGAATCTTAATTTCTGGGGATTCGGTCTGTGCTTTTGGTGTTTTTTCTTTCAGTAGATGTTCTCTTGTAATGTCTATACTTAGTTTTTTCTAGTTCTTTTTCATTATACCCTTTCTCCTCAAACTTTTTTGATAGAACCCCAGCCTCCTTTCAATAGTCCTCAATATCTGTGCAATTCCGACGTATTCTTGTAAATTTGGCCTTGGGGGATGTTTTGTAGCCAAACAGGCTAATGACAGCTGTCAAGTGGTATGTAACTGTTGCTGTCAGTTGGTTTTCTGTATGATTTTGTGAGGATTTTTCCATCCTTGATGAATATTGTGAGATCCAGAAAGTTGACTGATTCTTTACTGTATGTTGGGGTAAAATGTAGATAAAACTCGTTTTTATTAATTTCATAAAAAAATTGTAGTAAAGACTGTTCGCCTCCTTTCCATATAAAAACAATATTGTCTATAAAACGATGCCATAGGGCCAAGTTCGTCCGTGCTACCATATCGGCATAGATGGCAGTTTCCTCCCATCGGCCTACATACAAATTAGCAAAGCACGGAGCGAACTTGGTCCCCATAGCCATGCCCCATGTTTGTAAGTAAAATTTATTATCATATAAAAAATAATTATGGGATAGAATAAAAGAGATACATTCTCCTATAAAATCAATTTGCTCCATAGGTATTCTTTGTTCCTTATTTAAAAAATATTAGAATCATGTGAGAGAAAAACAAGATGCGTATAGATGACACAATATAAACTTTATTAGTATAACATTTAAAACATACTTAAAAACCCAAAACAAAGGGATTGGGTGCATATCACAAGAGCTCCCCAGAGCAACCTCATGCATAAACGGTGTACAAACCGTAAAGAATACAATACATGAGCAAAAAGTTGAAAAAAGTGCACACAGATGTAAACTAGGACCAAGGATAATAGTTGGAAATATCAAAAAATATATTATACAATCAGTGCATATCAAGGTCCAATAGCAGCAAATAAATAAATAAAGTGCAAAGTTACATTACCAATTATAAAGGTGCGATCTGGGGAGAGAGGGATGCCCCACGCGTATCGCCCGGCTCGGCGGGCTTCGTCAGGGGATGTCAGCACTGAGCAAGTGATATGCTTATGTACCCTGAACACTCCGTCGCGGCACAGCCCACTCGTTTTTCTCTCACATGATTCTAATAATTTTAGATGTGTGATGAAACCCTCTTATCTTTGAGTATTGTCACCCCACTATTTCCAAAGAAACGATTAATTATTTAAAAAATATGTCTCTTCCTTTTTCGTTTTCAATGACTGTATAAAGTGAGGTGACGTCTAAAGTCCCGATTATATAATCATCCTCCCATTTGGTTTTCTCTAGTATCTGTAAAATGTGCTTCGTGTCTTTCAAATAAGCTGGGAGTTGTTGGATGGCTGATTGCAACATATTATCAACGTATTCTGACACATTAGCCGTTAAGCAATCAATACCAGATATGATGGGTGGGGGGCAGTTGTGGATTTGTAGATTTTTGGTATATGATAGAAGGCGGCTATATGAGGGGTTTAGTTATTTAGATAAAGGGCTTCTTGCTTTGTCAGAATGCCCTTGGTTAATCTTGTTTTGATTAGTACATTCAGTTCCTTCTGATATTCCTTTGTCGGGTCCTGTGGCAACAGCCTATATGTCTTATTGTCGCCTAAGAGTTTTTGGGATAGTACATCTATCCCTCACTTCCCCTCCAGGTTGTTGGACGGGAATAGAACACTGCAGCAAAAGGTAAAAACTATCATTTCATAGTGGAGGAGCGGGATATACAAAACCCACATTTGTTTGCATTTTTTTATACTTCATTAAACCCTTAAAGGGGTTATTGGATTGTTAATAATATGCTGTAGCCAGGCTAGGGAGGTTTTTTTTTTTTTTTAACAAAACAAACCCGTACTCACCCTCCCAGTCGCCCCTGGTGTCCCGTGCTGCTATCTTGCCACTCCACTTGCCACTTCAGCTTCCGGCCGGCCACACCCACCCGTCCCTATTCCTAGCGCTGTATCAGGCACTGGGATATGAGGATGGGTGGGCATTCATTAATAATTTCATAATGAAGTACATTAGAAAAATGTTCACAACACTCCCCCCGCCCCTCACAATACCAAAAATAATCTGAAATTACAGTTTTTATGTTTTTCGGGTAACTGTTCAGTAAAGTGTTTAAAAATGTAATGATCTTAAAGTGAAAAACTTGCTATGATGCTTCTTCTTCTTCTGGCAGCCTGCTGACTGTTGGGTATCAAAAAGTTGGGGACTATTTAATCTACAACTTCAAGAACTTTGTTGTTGATTTGTAACCATAGAGATACAAGGGGAGATTTGTCAAGGTGTCTAGGAACAGAACTGTTCTAGTTGCTCATGGCAACCAATCACAGCTCAACTTTTAATTTATAAACTGCTATGGGAAAATGAAAGATGAGCTCTGATTTGTTGCCATGGGCACCTAGAGTTTTGCTCTCAGACACTTCTGATAAATCTCCCCCACATAGTTTCCCCGGAGTTTTGGAAAGTCTAGGACACTAGACAAGTCTAAAACATTTTGGCATTTGTAAGCAACATAAATCTAAAAAGAAATGAACACATTTTGCATATACATTACCGAATTTATATTTCCCTGATTATATCCTATTACTTGTATTTCTGTACAAAACTGTATTTCGATTTCTTATTGATCCTGTTAACAGTCAATAATTTATAAAACACCTTCCAAACTGAACTCTTATAATGCAGTGTCAAAACGGGCATATATACGGCCATATATATGGGTAGCATACGGCCCCGTTCATTTTAATGGGCAATATGGCCATCCATTTACATGGCTGTATTGCACACCAGCCACAATCCGTTCCCTGTCCCAGTGGAGCGATTCCTGAAAATGTTGGAAAAGTCGACGGAAATGCGGTGGCGGGACCCTTAGTAAATAAGCCCCATGGAGGATGTCTTATTTTCTCATGTATTTCTGTTTATGTGCTGAATACAGTGGCATATGTGCAGCAGAGGATTGTGCACTGATTAAACGTGCAGTATCTGGAACCAGTGGGAGGTGCATTTTCTCAGCCAGCCAATAGTCAGCCATCCATCACTTGCCAAACTGTATTTTATATTGATATACGTGCATTTACAAAAGAAAATAGTCAAGTATATATTTAGTCATATAGCACAGAAATATTTGATCGGAGAAATCACAGGTTATGTGTGAATTCAGCCTAAAGGTTTGGAGCTTTTTTAGGTGTTGACCGACCAAGAAACCACAGTGTACACTGTAGAATAGTGAGTAACTGTGATATAAACTTTTTAATTTCCAAGTGCTTACTTTTTTTTCCAGTAAATTCTTTATTTTTCATTTTATCAAAACAAAATTAACAGAAAGGAAAAAGTTTAAGCAAGGGGTATATAGCATATTCCAAATAACTAAGATACAGCTGATATGGTATACTTCATATGATAGGAAGTCTAGGGTATAGGTGGAAGGGGTAGAGACAACATATAAAGAACATTGAGAAATCAATAAGTACAGTAATAAACATTGTACCCGCAAGGCAAATTCTGGAAAAGTGTGAGTGGTGTGGTGAATAGCCTAATATTAGGTGAAAATTTCTCAGTAAAACCTGGACAAGATTACATAGAGTAGAGATTAGTGAAGTATGCCTGTCTCTGGCTAATCAGTGGTTTTTATATTTTACTTCCACTTCAATCAAGATTTTGCATATTTGTCTAATCGAAGTTGTAAAGTCAAGTCTAATCTGAGCTCTTAAAACTGCCTATAGAACCAGTTTCATTCAACCAGTTGGCAATTGGGGAAGGGCTTGTTTCTTTTTAAAAAAAAAAAATAAAAAAAAAAATATATATATATATATATATATATAGTTTATTTTTAGTGGCACCTATCCGATGTGGAAGCAGTGTTTCTTTATTAAAGAGTTTTGTATCATTACTTAAATTCAGAAGTGCTAAGGTGCTTACGTTTAGTGGTTTTCTTTGGTAATATAACTAACAGAGCATAGGTTTAAAACGTTTTGTATTTTTTAATTACTACAGATGAACCAAACACATTGTTCAGAAGCAACTCATTGGCGTCTAAGTCAATGGAATCATTTCTTAAGGTAAACAATATATTTCCCTTAAAGGAAATCTAGCACCAGGATAAAGGATTGTAAACTAAGTCCTCTGACAGGACTTGCTCCTCCCTAAGCTTCCAATGCCCATGTTTTTACGAAAAAAAGCTTTAGAAATTATGCAAATGAGCCTTGAGCCTCTAAGGTTAATTTGCACAATTTTAAGAGCCTTTTTTTTGTAAAAACTAGGGCATAAGAAGCTAAAATGTGAGCAGATCCTGTCTGAGGGGACACACACCTGCATGTCAGTGGGCTTGGTTTACAATTCTTCATCCTAGAGGTAGATGTCCTTTAAATGTGTGTATTTATGATGTGTTTGTTTGAGCTTGATGACTTATTGCTCAACATCTCTTTATAGAAGACAGAGTTATGCATCTTGTATATATGTATAAGAATTACACTTCAATACTTGCCAACTGTCCTGAATTTTCCATAACATTCCTCAATATATAGAGACAGCAAATGTGGACAAGCATTGACGCAAAGTGCTAACAATCGGACCAAACATATCCCTAATTATTGATCCACAGGAGATTATATGTATTTATATAAGTATATATATGTGTGTATTTATATGTATGTATACCCTGTGTGTGTGTGTGTGTGTGTGTGTGTGTATATATATATATATATGTAATTTTTTTTATTTTATTTATATTATTTATTATATTTCGCCAGCTTGGTCTATAGATCATAGTAGATACATTAATGACAGTTTTTTTATGCATTTGCCAAAAGCTAATTACATTCATTGCTTGATATAGAAGTGAAATGTTTCCTTTTGCTTCATATAGAATATTTTTTCAAGCTATGTGAGGTCCAGTTCAGTTTTTCTTCATACAGAATATTTTTATTTTTCCAGCTATGTGAGGTCCAGTTGACACTTGAATTCCTTTCCTGTTAATTAAGATGATATTTGTTCTGCAGTTGGCAGGGACACAGTATCTGCACAGTGTTGTTGGTCCAACAATAAATCGTATCTTTGAAGAGAAAAAATATATTGAACTTGACCCCAGTAAAGTTGAGATAAAAGAAGCAGGGTAAGTGTTTTGCTAGACAAATGCGTAGTTTGGCTTTAGAATTGTTAATTTTTTTTTCTGAGAGAAGAGTTGATATTCCTATTGATTCTATTTTGGGCACTGTATAACCTTTTGATCAATTTTTTTGAAATTTTTATGTGTGTGGACATGACGAAAAAGTGGCATCCAATACATTTCGACATATTTTTTCCATTGCTGTAATAATCATTCTTATTTTTTGGTAGATCAGGCATTTTGGAAAAGGAGGGATAAATAACATGTATATGATTATGTTTTATTTATAAGTCCAGACAAGGGGAAGGGGATGAATTTAAACTTTTTCTAAATTTAAAAATAAAAATAAAATGTCTTTCTTCCCCAAGGGCGTCTAATCACTTATACAACTGTTAAGCAGTATATTGTGAAAATAATGCATCTGAATAAGACCCTATCATAACAGATCCGTCCTCCATAGTCACAGGGGAGGGTTTTGGGGCAATGATCTTAACGTGCTGGTGGCGTTCAAGTCGCATGGGCACTTCGCTCTTAAAAGGTTAGCTAACCTGTTATCAGGGACAGCACTGATCATGGATGATAGCGGGGAGTGTCTGCTCCAGGGGCGTTGCTAGGGTGGTAAAAGATCCGGGGCACGGGCCCCAATGCATGTGTATTGCACTTTCAGTAATGCCCGCTACTGTACATACCCTCCCTAACATTTGGTTCTGCCAATAACAACGTTATTGAGGGTATATACAGCTATAGAAACACAGGAGAAATCCCTACGTGTTACAGACAGTGACTGCTGGTGACATGTCCACTTCACTATTAGGCATCACCACATGTCCTTCATCGTCCCTATATCTTGGTTCTCTGAAGGTGCGTTCACATGTTGCAGTTCAAAATGCATCACAATCAGTTTTGAGGTGGTTTTAGGTGCAGTTTTGTTATTTTACGTGAACAACATTTGTGGAACAGGTTTCCCCTTCAAACTCAAATTCACCCATTCAGATTAGGTCTTTCAGCTGTTAAATTGACAAAACTGCACCTAAAACCACCTCAAAGCTGATTGTAACTGCATCATGTGAACACACCCTGACAGTGTTATCCTGCTTTTCTAAAAAGCCTTTTTAGACAATTTGTGACCATAAGGAATACCGGACCCCCATTCCTTCTCTTCTCTCATTGCGCCGTCATTTCTAAGCAACTGGTTTGATTTGTAGTTTCCAATTGTTGTTAAGTTTTTACCAAGTGTTATCCTGCTGATGCCCTAACACTCTCCCAAAATACTGCAAGGCTGCGCTCACACATCTGCATCTAAACAAATACAAGACACCAGGCGCTCATTTTTATATATTAATATGAATCGGAAAAGACAAAGAATGGTGGCACTCACCCAAATAAGAGAATCTTCTTTTTTATTCAAAGCGGTGCATAAGACAGGGAGGTGCTACACGCTGCAAACTCCGGCAACGGAACGTTTCACGCACTCCTGCGCTTCGTCTGCCATACGGCCAGACGAAGCGCAGGAAACGGTCCCTTGCCGGAGTTTGCAGCATGTAGCACCTCCCTGTCCTCCTTTTTTGAACAAAAAAGGAGATTCTCTTATTTGGGTGAGTGCCGCCATTCTTTGTCTTTTCCGATTCATATTAATATATAAAATTCACATTCCAAGAAAAGCAAACAGAGCTTTTAGAATTTCTTCAAGCCATCTAGGCTTAAATAGAATATTCAATATTATCCCTACAGAGCACAGAAGCATGCCCTTATTTTGCTATGTAAATAAAGAAATTAAGTCATGGTTTTTGGATTTAAAAAAAAAATCAGAATCCCAAAAAGCGCCATTAACACCTTAACGATATTCGACGTACTATTATGTCACACACACTAGGCTTTTGCTGCAATGTGCAGCAACAACTCAAGATTGGCTCAGTCACTGATCACGGGTGATTACCAGTTAAATGCAGCCTGCAAACCCATAACTGTAAAGATTAGTATTGGGTGTAAAATAATGAATGATGTCAAAATGGACATGTTTGGCTCATAAATAAATTATATTTCTTACTGCTTATCACTAATGTTGTGAAGTTCTCTTTCAGGTGCTCAGGCTTACACCGAATCCAGACTGAGAGTGAAATAATTCTTCAGAGTGCACAGCACCTACAGTCTTATCTTGCTGAACTCCTAATAGCAATAGCCAAGTCAGTAAAGATTTGCCCTGTGACTATACGGGCCACTTTTAGACAACTGTACAAGAGAGTGGAAGAACGGTTTCCAGAAAATCAACACATGGTTTGTCTTAAAAGCACCAGTTATCACTTTGCTTTCCAGGGGTCTCTATAGCCAATGAAGTGCCATTTTTAATTGTATATCTAGAGTTAGGACTTTGCCTGTTGTTAGCTAGATTCTAGTAATAGAAAATGACTTGCTATGTTATATTGTATTGTATTAAATTATAGCAAAATAATTGGAATTTATTGGAACTTCTCTCTATTCCAAATTGTTTTTTATTGTCTGTCACCAGGGGTTTTAATGAATCAGGGAACACAACATCTGACTTTTTAGTTATAGCAACTGATTATTTATTATGGCACATAAAAGATTGCTTTATTGTTCTGCGTCTTTGTTTAGCCTTATTAACTATACTTAACTCTAATCGCTGTGTGTTTTTCAGAATGTGAAGTTCATTGCAGTGACCAGTTTCTTGTGTCTTCGATTCTTCTCCCCTGCTATAATGTCACCTAAGCTCTTCCACCTAAGAGAAAAGCATGCTGATGCACGCACAAGCCGGACACTGCTTCTGTTGGCTAAGGTGAACAAGCTTTGTTAATGTGTGGCAGTAGCAGAGGAAAATGAGAATCAGAAACAGATTTTAGCTTTCAATTGTCATGTGAGGTGGGCCTCTGGATGATTTTCATGTAGGCAAACCAAGATTTTTTTTTTTACATTGCCCTCTACCACATTAAGTTATTATGAAGGAGAATTTCGTTCTTTTCAAAAAGTATGCTTTTTTTTTTATTTTTCGACTTTTTTAAGTGGAATAAATATTTAAAGTAGATCTGCCATCCTTTCTGGGGGTTATGGGGAGGCTTGGGGTGCGGGATCATTGTATAGTATGTGTTTTCTGTTTTAACCCCTTAAGGACGCAGCCATTTTACAGCTTAAGGCTCAGCCCGATTTTTTGGATTCTGACTTGCTTCGCTTTATATGGTTATAACTTTTGAACACTGTTACTTATCAAAACGATTCTGAGATTGTTTTTTCCCCACATGTTGTACTTCATTTTAGTGGTAAATGTTGGCTGATAAGTTTTGCGTTTATTTACAAAAAAAAGAAAATATGATAAATTTTTTGAAAAATTTGCCATTTTCGAAATTCTAAATCATTGCGTTTTCAGGCAGATAGATTTACCACCTAAATAAGTTGCTGAATAACATTTCCCATTTGTCTACTTTACATTTTCATAATTTCTGAAATGTCTGGATAATTTATTTTGATGTCACGCGGCTTACAAATAGAATATCGCTTTTCCGGATTTTCAGAATTGACTATTTTGGGGATAAATACAGTTTTGAATGAAATTTTACATATTTAGCATCAAACCCCCCTATATAATCTACCCATTTTCAAATCTGCACCCCTCAATCTATCAGAAACAGCTTTTACGAAGATTGTTAACCCCTTGAGATCTTCATAGTAATTGAATCAAAATGGAGGTGAAATTTAGAATGGTCATATTGTTCCCTTATACGTTCATTTAGCACTAAAATTTACACATTTCCAAAATATAAAAAGAGAAAACCCACCATACAATTTGTTCTGCAATTTCTCCTGAGTACAAAGACCCCCCACATGTGGCTGTGACTTGTTTTATGGGCGCACAGCGAGACGCAGAAGGGAAGGAGAGCCCTGCAGCTGCCAGGATTTTAGTTTCCTCATTGGCCCCTTTTGAAGGCTATAAAATTTTCGCTTTTTCGTTATTGGGGCCATGTGACGGCATTTTTTTTGCGGGATGAGATGCTTTTTCCATTGTTACCATTTTGGGGTTGGTATCACCTATTGTTGAAAATTTAGGAACTTTTTTTGAGGGCAGGAGTAGAAAAGCATCAATTCTGTACTGGATTTTTGACTTTTTTTTTTTTGGTGTTCACCGTATAGACTAATAATCATGTTAGCTTTATTCTATGGGTTGATACGATTACGGGGATACCAGACATGAATATATTTTCTTACGTTTTACTAAATTTGTCAAACAAAACCCTAATGTGGGGAAAAATCTATAATTTTTGTATTGCCGTCTTCCAAGTGGCATAACTTTGTTACGTTTTTGGCTACGGAGCTGGTTGATGGCTTGTTTTTTGCGGGACATGTTGTACTTTGCACCAGTATCATGTCTAAGTACATATGGTTTTTTGGTCGCATTTTATAGCATTTTTTGTGGGATTGAAAAGGTAAAAATCATAATTTTTGGAGGGTTTTATAACAGTTTTTTTTTACGGCGTTTATCGTGGGGGTTCAATAATGATTTACTTTTATTCTACGGGTTGTTACGGACGCGGTGATACTATATATGTGGGGTTTGTGTTATGATTTAGACCTTTTTTTTGAGTTATATGTCTCTTTATATGTTTTGGGGGTTTGGGGCATTTTTAGTGATTTATGGCTTTATTTTTTTATTGAATAACTTTTTTTTTTACTTTTTTACTTTTATACCATGGTACATGAACAAGAAATCCTCTGATTGCTTGTTCATGATAATATTCTGCAATACTCATGTATTGCAGAGTATTATCAGTGTCAGCCTATGCACTTGCATAGGCTGGCACTTTGCCAGTAAGATGACGTCACAGACGCCATCTTACTGGCAATTCTTGCTAGTAACTCTGGGGTCCAGATCGGACCCCAGAGTTACTATAGCAACGATCGGCGCCCCCCGAAAACGGTTCGGGGGGGCCGATCGTGGGGGAAAGACACCCCAGATGCTTGTTAGATGCCGCGGTCGCGCTGACCGCGGCATCTAAAGGGTTAAGCACCCGCGATCGGAGACAACTCCGATCGCGGGTGTTACACTGGGGTGCCGGCTATTAGTTACAGCCGGCACCCCGTGTTTCCCGATGCCGGTTCGGCTCTGATCCAGAGCCGAGCCGGCATAGGCGCCGTGGCGGATATATCCGCCACTGAGCGCTAAGTCACTGCGCTCCGTGGCGGATATATCCGCCGCGGAGCGTGAAGGGGTTAAACACAAAAAAGTTTTTTGTAAACACTGTTAATAAAATATTAGTTTATTATAAGAAAAAGTAGATCTGCCATCCTAATATGCAGTTCTAGGCAATGACAACAGGTTCCTCCTACCTTCAGAGTTACATCTTTGTGGTGTATAGCTAAAGGGTGAAAGAATAGAAGTTAGCACTACTGCACACACTTTTCAGGCCACCATGTGACAGGCTGATAGATATTCAAGCAAACTGTAGGTCTATATACTGTACTTGCTTACATTTTCCCAATGAGTAGATGAGATGTAGATCTCATTTAACAACTCAGTGCTGTATTATATTGCAGATTATACACATAGGGGAAGATTTATCATACACCAGCGCCCCTGTGCAGGCATATGATAGCGGCGACGCTATCGGAAACATCAAGAGGCTTAGGCGTCTTGATGTATCTGGCGGGCAGCGCGGTCAGTGAGCAAAACCTGGCCTAGTGCTTTATGTGACATCTTATCCTCATCTTGTGGATCGCCTGTCAGTCCATTCATTTTGATATTTTTACTGTAGGCTATACAGAATGTTGGTAATATGGATGCTCCAGCAAGCAGGGCTAAGGAGTCCTGGATGGCTCCACTGCAGCCAACTATCCAACAAGGAGTTTCTCAACTGAAGGAGTTCATCATCAAACTCATAGACATTGAGGAGAAGGAAGGTAACAACAATGCCTGACAAAATGGAATCTGTATTCATTGTTGATCTCCATTCCCCAAATATGGGTAATGTAAAAGTGGAGTGCAATATAATATGTGACCTTACATGTTTTAGAGCTGGATCTTCAGCAGTCACTAAACCTTCAAAGTCTTACAGTCAAAGAAGGACAATTGATGGTCTATAAAACTAAATGCAAAGGATACCTGCTATCATCATCTTTCAAAAAGCTCTACCTCTCATTAACTATTGATGCACTAAGTTTTGCAAAGACACAATTTTCCAAGGTAAGAATATTTTGCTGTAATGAAAGGTTTTTAATACTATTTTTCTGGTTCTCTTTACAACCATTTTTATCCAGGAGCCAATGACATGGATCATGTCCATTTAAAAAAATTACAGGATCTATTTAAAGGAAATATACCACTAGATTTCATCTTTATAAATAATTAATGCTGCTAGGTAGCTCCCAACAGTGTGATTATAACTATGAGCTAGAGCAAAACTATTCTAGTTGCTTATGGTGTCCAGTCAGAGCTCAGCTGTTTTATAAAATGGAAACTAAGCTTTGATTGGTTGCCATGAGCATCTAAAACAGTTTTGCTCTCAGCCCGTTCTAACTAACTACTGAGGTATTAAATTCTCACTAACATGTGCCTCCTGCCATCAAAGTTATTTAACTCCACTTAGATTATATATAATGGCTGGGGCCTATTTGCCAGTAGAGATTGCTGATAGACTTAGTTGATAATATATGTCTTGCTTCTATTGTAGCACACCTTAGCCTTGAATTGCTACTTCTGCTTTTGTTCTTCTCCCACCCTTGCTGATGTATCTATTATTGTGAGGCTCTACCTCCAAACTGTGGGCAAATTTTCTTGTTACATTTTTTCTTTTATATGTGAAGTTATGTCCCTTTATTGTGTCTTTATGAATTCTTTTTTGTGTTTGTGTCTATGCTATAGTCTTTGGACATATATTTGGACAAGTCTTTATGACTTTACTTTACACAATTGGTAATGTAGGATAATGTGGTTTCCGAATAACAATTAGGCAAATACTGGTTCATGGTTTATTTATGCTGCTGTACCAATATGTATGCATCATTTTTTCAATAAAACAGTTTAATAAAAAACTGGAAAGAGTGCTTGCGCCATCCATAAATTCTGGTACATTAAGAGTTAGATGTACACATAAAAAAGAATACCATTTACACAAAAAAACTACACCACAACAACACTAATATGTTCATTAAAACAATTGAAAAGCACTAACTACCTAAGCATATATACCAGGGGGTACATCTGGTAGTAATATAATCCATCTATAAGTCCATCCCTGTACAATATGAGGTAGATACCCATCAAATATTATATATTATTACCAGGTTTAATTTTTTAATTGATTTTATGCACTTATTAATGAATTAAATAAAGATTTCATATCAATTTATATAATTTTGATCTATGGCACATCTTTCTTTTTGTGTAAATCACAAGCATTTCTACAACATATTTCCCACTGATTCATCATCATCTATACGTTAAGCTTCCAAGTCATAGCGTTTGCCAGCTGCAACCAATCTATGACATTACTTTGCCAGACAAACTCACCGGCCACTTTATTAGGTACACCATGCTAGTAACGGGTTGGACCCCCTTTTGCCTTCAGAACTGCCTCAATTCTTCGTGGCATAGATTCAACAAGGTGCTGGAAGCATTCCTCAGAGATTTTGGTCCATATTGACTGAAGGCATCACACAGTTGCCGCAGATTTGTCGGCTGCACATCCATGATGCAAATCTCCCGTTCCACCACATCCCAAAGATGCTCTATTGGATTGAGATCTGGTGACTGTGGAGGCCATTTGAGTACAGTGAACTCATTGTCATGTTCAAGAAACCAGTCTGAGATGATTCCAGCTTTATGACATGGCGCATTATCCTGCTGAAAGTAGCCATCAGATGTTGGGTACATTGTGGTCATAAAGGGATGGACATGGTCAGCAACAATACTCAGGTAGGCTGTGGCATTGCAACGATGCTCAATTGGTACCAAGGGGCCCAAAGAGTGCCAAGAAAATATTCCCCACACCATGACACCACCACCACCAGCCTGAACCGTTGTTACAAGGCAGGATGGATCCATGCTTTCATGTTGTTGACGCCAAATTCTGACCCTACCATCCGAATGTCGCAGCAGAAATCGAGACTCATCAGACCAGGCAACGTTTTTCCAATCTTCTACTGTCCAATTTCGATGAGCTTGTGTAAATTGTAGCCTCAGTTTCCTGTTCTTAGCTGAAAGGAGTGGCACCCGGTGTGGTCTTCTGCTGCTGTAGCCCATCTGCCTCAAAGTTCGACGTACTGTGCATTCAGAGATGCTCTTCTGCCTACCTTGCTTGTAACGGGTGGCGATTTGAGTCACTGTTGCCTTTCTATCAGCTCGAACCAGTCTGCCCATTCTCCTCTGACCTCTAGCATCAACAAGGCACTTCCACCCACAGAACTGCTGCTCACTGGATGTTTTTTCTTTTTCGGACCATTCTCTGTATACTCTAGAGATGGTTGTGCGTGAAAATCCCAGTAGATCAGCAGTTTCTGAAATACTCAGACCAGCCCTTCTGGCACCAACAACCATGTCACGTTCAAAGGCACTCAAATCACCTTTCTTCCCCATACTGATGCTCGGTTTGAACTGCAGGAGATTGTCTTGACCATGTCTACATGCCTAAATGCACTGAGTTGCCGCCATGTGATTGGTTGATTAGAAATTAAGTGTTAACGAGCAGTAGGACAGGTGTACCTAATAAAGTGGCCGGTGAGTGTATGTCCTCAGTCATTTTCTATCAGGAATGATGGCTTCATCAGTGAATGAGGATGGCAGATTGCTTTAGGTTTCTGTGGTGAATTTTGTTTTTATTTTAGGCTAGGTTATTACTTTCTTGTGTGGTATGCCTTGGTATACCCCTGATGATGCATCAAAAATGATGTAATCAATTCTGTCTTCCCAAATGTAATAATTAGTTTAGACTGAGGGTGATGGCACACGTGGCGGTTTGAACGCGTTTTTTGCCCATTTTTAAGCAGTCCGTCAAAAACTGCATGCGTTAAAAAACGCACACCTTTTTAAAAAAACGCATGTGTTTTTGACCAGTTTCAATTAAGATAATTGGTCAAACCTGTCAAAAACGGATGCATTTTCAAAAAACACATGCGTTTTCAAAAGCATGCGCTTTTTGACAGACTGCTTAAAAACGGGCCAAAAACACCACATTTGCCATCACCCTTACCTGTACTTACTATAGCTCTCAACCTTTAAAAAGGGTTGTCTTAGGCTCACATTCTGGTGAATTCAATATTTAAGTCTTCTCAAATCTTTAGGCTATCTTTTGGGATTTTGCCTTCAGGCAGGTGTGGACCATAAGGGAGAGAAAGTAGAGCACGCTGCTTCTCTTTTTTAAATCAATTTGTGGTTTTTACTTTAAAAATGTGGAAACCTAATGTGGAAAACTGAATAAAATTTAAGTTTTCATTGCCCCATTTCCTGTGCAGTTGCAGTTTGTTAAGCTCTCTACTTAGGCTGGGAAAGTGGGTGACCATAACAGAGTTTATAGAAAAATGTTCTTTTAATGGGACAAGACCTTAAAGGGGTATTCTCGTCTCGGCATTCACATTCAGTTTCATTAATCTTCCATATATAAACATTTCTTCAATTTGATGTTATTAAAAAAAAAATGTTTCTGTGTGAAGATAATTTCCCATAAACATAGCCATGTTGCCCCTTAGAAACGAGATAGCTTCCTTGGTTACGACCACGTCGAATTTAGGCAGCAGTGGCCAGACATACGCTATTGAGCCCTGCCTGACCACCTGGATTCAGCGATCATTACTACAGGACGGCTGTGGGACATGTAGTAATTCTCAGATATTTCATATACAAAACCTTTTTGTTTATTTGTGCAATCACTCCAGCAGACGTGGCCGTATCCGAGGAAGCTATCTCGTTTCTAAGGGACCAAATCACCACATCTATGGAAAATTATCTTCACACAGGAATAATTTTTTTAATAACCTCTAATTGAAGAAATGTTTATTAATGGCAGATTAAGCAAACTGAATGTGAATGCCCAGAAGAGAATACCCCTTTAATTATAACAAGTAGTCCTGCGGAAAGAGATAACTTGCTGATTGGTGGGTTTCTGACCACGTTAATAAGATACACACTGATCATGACAAGGTCCACTGTTAAATCCAAATAAATGAATGGGTCACATGTGCAGGACCTTCCGTATTCACTGTGAAGAGGATACCCTCAACCCACAATTCATGATATCATTTATGTCTTTTGGTTTTCCTGCAGAAAAGTTCATTTATTCCCCTATCCAGAATTCGAGCACTTGAGAAGGTGGAAGAGAAAAGCTTTGGAAATTCAAACGTAATGCAAATTATTTACACAGATGAGAACGGTGGTCTGGAGGCATTATATTTGCAGTGTAAGGTACTGATAACGTTACCAATATGGAACAATATGATATACAAGCTACTCAACATTGCCCCACAAGTAAATACAGCATTTGGAAAGGCACTTTATAAGCTTAATATGCTTGATTTATATTGTATTTTGCATATACAGGTAGTCCCCGGGTTACGTACAAGATAGGGTCCGGAGGTTTGTTCTTAAGTTGAATTTGTATGTAAGTCGAAACTGTGTAATTTATAATTGTAGATCCAGACAAAAAAATTTTTGGCCCCAGTGACAATTGGAGTTTAAACATTTTTTGCTGTAATGGGACCAAGGATTATCAATAAAGCTTCACTACAGACACCTTACAGCTGATCATTGCAGCCTGGGACTATAGTAAAGCATTCAGAGAGGTCACCAGAGGTCAGAGGGGTCTGTCTGTAACTATGGGTTGTCTGTAAGTTGGGTGTCTTTAAGTAGGGGACCGCCTGTATGTATATGTAGGTATGTGGATATACATATATACAATATATGTGGAAACTCATGTGATCAGTAAACAGCAACTTGTGATTTGCACTGTTTAGGGTGCGGACCTCGGCCCGATTGCATATGCGTTTCCAGTGAAGCACATGTGATTGGTTACTGATTGCATGTGTTTCACTGTAAACACATATGCGATTAATGGTTGTTTTAGGAGGTGTTTTTGTTTCATATAGCTAGTGCGCATCCCCATTTACAACTGGTATTTTTAACTTGGGCCACGTTCACATGGTGCATTCTGATTTAGTTTTGAGACACAATCTGAAGGCTTCCCCGTGATCACATGTTGAGGTAACATTGCTTTTCCATCACGTTCAGTAATGGAAAGCTTAATGTTAATCAGCATGTGATCACAATTGGAGGGCCCTGTTAGGAGCCTTGCCCTGGGGCCCAAATGAGTGTAGTTAGGCCACTGTTTATATGCATTCAAATATTCTAATAATATTCAGATCTTTGAAACATTTCTTTACCCCTATTACCCCTACTATTAATTTTAGTGTGTCAATGAATTAAATCAGTGGCTCTCAGCACTGCGTAAGGTCTGTGTGAACAACAGCGATATGCTTGGTTCCTATCATCCTGGAGTCTACAAGGGAGAGAAGTGGAGTTGCTGCCATCAGAAGGACAAAGGAGGTACTGCATCATAAATGTTTTTGAATAATGTTTTTCTTAGCAGAATTTTGTGTTGCTATTCTATAGATCACTGAGAAAAACATGGGACAAGGTATTACTTCTCCCTTGCTCATTTTACCAGCTGCTTTTAACAACTAGTTTGGGACAATCGGGTGTATCCCCGCTGTATGTTAATAATAAATGTATATGGAGCCATCGTATTCTGTTGTGCTTTACAGATCATGAACCAATTCATGGGCTCTACCTAATATTTGGGACCCCAATCAATTACATGGAATATGTTAAGGTTAAATCTGTCCCTGTACCCTCAGAAGTTTGACGGGTGGTGCAGCATCTCAGCACCCTTCACTGTAATACAGCTCACTCTGTTTTTGGAAGACGGTATCCTGTATAACACCTAGAGATTAGATAAAGAATTACTGATGAAAGCTCTTTCTTTTACCTTTTAGTTACTGGCTGTGACAAAACTCGTCATGAAGTGACGTTACAGGAATGGAACGATTTCTTGAATCCAGATCTGGAGGCACAGCTCATATTCAGGCATTTGATTGGAGTAAGAGAAGTCATGAGGTACATTGCCTGTTTTTCATGAAAATAACAATATGAAAGATTGAAGCAATAAGAAAACAACCTGTAAGAAGAGTTGTAGAAATACCATGGACAATGGGTTTACATAAATATTATTTAGAAGCCATGTCAGGAGATATTCTGGCTTCATATAAGATGTAATAGTTGTTCACACTATTGTCATGTCTTTCATTAGTTGGATCTGTGTTTAACCTAATCCCTGAACGATCCCTATAACAGAAAGAGAGAAAATATGTCTAGTGGCACTTATCAGACTTATATAACCGACTTTATGTGCTACCGCCTTAGAGAGCGTTTATGTACTTTAATTTAAAGCAAGAATTATGATGCAGACTGGAAAAGAAATCGAATACAATGTGGACTGGTAATGTTAACCAGGTTTTTACTATGAAGTGCTGTGCAGGTTTTTAAAATAATTATTATTTGTCTCTGCAGGGAAAAGTACTTGGAGCTAACAAAACATGATAACATCAGCAAATCTTCACTAACTACAGGTACGTTTTCATCAGACGGGTCATCGGTGAAAATTTCAGACCATGGAATCATATTCCTGTGCATCTTAAACGGTTAAAATATAAGACATCACCTCCGCACATGAGTCAAATTGGTTTGGGCGCATGGAGCATGAAGACCATGGTTTCACCAGATCCAAATATATCACTCCATTTGACTTATAGAAGACTTGATAAAGAGTTGGAAAGTCGCTGTAATACTGAGTAGATCTAAAGGATAAACCCCTTTTTTTTACACTTTTTCTATTACATCTGAAAGAGGTTGTCAACTTTGAGTTAATACTGTAAATTATTTGTATAGTAAAAAATTATACAATTTACTTTACTTTCAGTAAACATTCCTCACTGTTTTCTAGATCTCTTAAGCTTAATTGTTTACTTCCCGTGGATAAAAACCAGGGTCACATGATGTCACACAGGTGATTGGCAGTAGGAAACATTTTAGCATAATTAATGAAAGGGCTTTTTCTACAAAACCGAGGATCAAATTAAAGGAATGTATAAATAAAAGGTACTGTTGCCCAGATTTCCACAGCAGATCTTACACCACTTAGGATGGGTACCATAGTATCTGGTGGTTGCTTGTCTGGCTCATCTGGTAGCAGGTTGCAGGGAATTCTCACAGCCCTCACTCAATAATTCATAGCATATAACACATATATTTTTGTTCATCTCATTTAGGACCTGCAAGAAATGACAGCGCCACACAGCTTTTTCAGATACTGAAAGACCTTGAAGCTGCTCATGATTCATTCCTGGCTGATTCTCCAAATTTTGCAGATCAGGAAAAAAAGTACCTACTGGAAATGTAAATATAATCTCTATAGATATAGTAAGGCTGTACCTATAATACTGAATGTACCTATAATATTGCAAATAATGTATTAGCACAGAGCTGGTAATAATGCCTAAAATACTCAACATTTAAGTCATGTAGCAAAATCTAGTTAATACAGAAATAATTTATAAAGAAGAGAACATGATGCACCGAAAAACTATACGCTGCATCGCCCTTTTCTATGTTTTTTTCTATGTTTTATCTTGTTCCCAAGATTAATCGTTTACCTCTGGGACCTCCAGATAGCGCTATAAATATCACCTTGAAAATAACATCACGCTACATGTAACACTACTACTGTTTTTTTAATTAAAACTGACTGCTAAAAACTGTCTTCTTGTTGTGTGAATATTGATATTGATTAAAGATTACCTTTTTTAACATTTTTCATTACATTTTTTTTTTACTTTTTTGTGTTTAAAATGTCTTTTTCAGTTTTAATGCTTGTGTAATACATTATACAGTACACTGGCAGTATGAATATGAACATGTGTTTGCATCTGGAGCTGATTAAAAAAAAACATCCAGGTGACAAATCTAATCAAGGACACTATGTTACAAATGGTGGCAGAATGGAGATGCCACATAGGGCACTGTTGTGTGGCTATGTCAATGATAAAATTGACTTGTACAAAAATACATAAAAACACAAAACTGTAATCGGTATAGACTCAACCCCCACAAAAAAGGGGGAGGGGTCAACGGGGAACATATTGTCCAATGTTTATTCCTCAATATTTGGCTTTTTTCTGTTAGCCAGATACATCTTAGGAATGTTTCCATTTTAATACCCCTGAGGTAAGGTGCTTAGTGAATTTGAGACTTTTTAAATAAAGGTCGCAAAAATGACCCCCAAAAGTTGCAAGCAGCTAGCAAGAGCAGGTATGTAAGTGCAAATTTTTGCAACTTTAGCATCTAGAATCTAGATCTGTAATTTTAGCATCTAGCATCTCTTGTAAGGCTACAGAAAACTGAACATCTGGTCCTTAGAAGGTGTTGAAGTTAGGTAACTACAACTTTAAATGCACACCACTACAAATATTCCACTGTCATTATTATGTTATCAAAAATGGAAAAGTTCAACTAAGAACAGTTTGCAGAGAACGAGCCCTCATACAGCTCTGTGAACTGAAAAATAAAAAGTTATGTATTTTAGAAGGCGGGGAGTAAAAAACAAAAATGGAAAGGGTTAACATTTTTCATCTTCAGTGGAAACAAAGAATCCAGCCAAAAAGTCACCATATATGTTACTTTCACCTTTCAGGGGCTTGCAGTAGCTCCTACCTTTTTTACTGCTTGAACAAACATTTTATCATATTTAACTGGATCAATAACATTGAGAAAACATGCTACATGTATATGCTATAGGTGGGCACATATGTATAACATCATGTGTTTATTGTACAATCTTATTGGCACTAGAACTGGTTATCAATTATTAGAAAACCATGACTGCTTGCATCCAAACACTGTGCCAAATGCCTGGATGGCTTATTTTATTACTTCTCAGAACACATTTATTACCATTCCATAATGACTTGCCTGCTTTTATTTAGTGCAACATATGTATATTTTCAGGCACATATCTAATCAGAGGAAAGGACACAATGGTTTCTGTCAATACGGCACAAAAGATTTACCATATATATATATATATATATATATATATATATATATATATATATATATATATATATATATAGAGAGAGAGAGAGAGAGAATTTTTTTTTAAACTTAGTACTTACCCTCCAGCACTCCCCACAGGTCCTCTTCTCCTCGCCACTTATTGTCTTCTTTTTCTCGCAGCTCCTGATGTCTTCCTAGCGGTGGGGGCTGAGACACGTCTAAGCACTCTGCCTGCACGCATACTATGACACTGCAATGTCACTGGCGAGTGACGCCATAGTATGTGCGCAGGCAGAGCGCATAGACGTATCTCTTCCCACTATGCTAGAAGACACTGGGGGCTGTGAGAAGAGGTACTAGAAAGGGAGAAAAGCACTGGCACGGCCATAAGAGGACCTGCAAGGAGCGTGGGCAAGTAATAAGTTTATTATTTTTAAGGGGGCCCTGCTGGACATTTCATTAATGAGGGGAGTCTGCTATTGGAAATGTTATTAATGAGGCAATGCTGCTACTGCACATTTTATTAAATTGTAGCTGATATATTTCCTTATACCAGAGGCAATAAGTTTTGCTAGTTTTTTGTGGTAAAAATAAGGGCCCCAGCTTATACTTGAGTATATATGTTACCTGAGAAATATTAATGTAGAGTAGAACAGTTGCTGATTAATGTCTGATGCTGGATGATCAATCTGGTGCAGTACAAGACTGCTGAGTCACTGAGTCATAATTTGCACCTCCTATTATTTGGTCTAGTTTGCTGAACAAATATTGAATTTTCTGTCATATGGGCAATTTCCTGTCTGATCAGACCAACTGGTTACTGAGAACACTCACCTTTTTTGGATGAGTTGGAAAACTCCCAAAAATGGTATAAAACCTTCAATAAATGTTACGCTCTGCATTTCGTGTGCAAGCTACTTCATTTTTCTGGCGCAGACTGATACATCTCCCGCAATTACTGGAAACTGTCTGATATGCATGAACCAGAAGCCAGTTTCTCCATTTATTAATAAGAATGGACTTGCAACGTTTCTTAGTACGTGATCCCAAATGTGCGGCAAAGTCAACAGTGCAGTGTTGGCTTTGCTGCATATTGGGGAAACAAGAACTCTGTGCTTCATATATCAATATTATTAGTCCCCAGCAGAGTGATCAGTCTGTGGTTTGGCACTTCTCATATATACACACACTCGAAACGAGTGTTTTGCCGCTGTGTATGCTAAAGGGAAAATCCAATTACCAGTAAGTGTAATTTTCAACATCCCCCACCCCGCCCAACACACACATGCACACACGCGTCCACAGCGGCACACAAGGAGGAATAAAAGAGAACTCTAAGGTGAGACAACTGCTGACAACACTCTGCAGGTCTAACTTGTAATGTCTGAAAAAGGTACTGGGACTAGCCCAAGTAGAAGCCTTGCAGATCTACACCAAGGACATGCCGGCATGTTCTGTCTAGGTTGATGCTCTTAACCCCATGGGAAGAGGAAGGTCTTTCTCTTGGAAACACAAGGAAATAGCTATCTTAATCCGCCGGCCAATAGTAGTTTTGCTTGCCACCTTTCTTTTATTTGCCCTCAATATTGTACAAGCAAATGATCAGATTGCCTAAACTCTTCTGTCCTCTGAAGATATATTAAAATGCACCTATGTACGTCTAGAGTATGAAATTCCCTTTCTCAGAAGCGGGATTTGGGTTTAATGAAGGGAGTGGAATCTGGATACAACCTTTGGCATTATCCCATGATGATCGAAAAAATTCTTGGAGAACTCTGGAGTGAGCCTCAGTCCACAGGACTGCTGGGATGGAGGAGGTTAAACTGCCCAGCAATTTCATCATTTTGCGGTAAGTTGCAGAAGTTCTGTAGATAAAAGCAGAAACAGAATATGTGATCGATATTACCTTTTTTACTGGTAGAAATGATTTAATCTGAACTGTGCCTAGAAGGATGCCCAGAAAAATCTTCTTTTGGCTTGGCACTAAGCTGGACTTCTCTATGTTGATTAGCCACCCCAAATCTGTCAGGGTGTCTAATATTTGCTGGATGTGGGACAACAGCAGGTCTTCTGAAGGTGCTGATACAGAATCATCTGGATACCCTTTAAATGAAATGATGCAGACTCTTTGTAAAAATTCTGGGGGCTGAGGATAGACCAAATGGTAAGGCCTAAAATTGGTAATGTTTTAAACAACACTCTATATACCTTTGGAATTTCCTGTGAATTGGCGCATAATAGTACACATCACTGAGGTCCAGAGTCGCCAAGTAATGGTTTGATTGAAGAATGTTCACTGTGGTTCGGATTATCTCCATTAAGTTGAAGATGGCTCTGAAAGAACCATTTGGTTTTCTTATGAGGAATAGTGACGAGTAAAAACCCTTTACCTGGTGAGCTGATGGGACAGGAACCAACACTTGACTAGCTTCAAGATTTCTTCTTCTAAGGCCAGTTGATTGACCCAATTTTGTATCACAGAGAAGCCTGGAGTCATGATTCTTTACGCTTATCTTTGGAGAAATGGGGATTGAACAGGAACCCTCTTCCTCTACCTCTAGTAGCTTGAAACTTTTCGGAGGTTGCTCTCTTCCTAGGCCTGAAAGGACTGGCGGTTTTGACAAAACCTTTGCTCCTGAGGAAAACCTTTATTTTTGCCAGAGGCCTTCTACAATATGTCTTCCAAAGCCGAACAATCTATCCCCTTCACACATCAAAGCACGAAGTGGTGGCATCACCACTGTAAGCTTTTAACCAGGTAGTTCTTCTGGCTGCATGTGAGCTGCTGACTTGGCCGCCATTTTTACAAAATCTGCTGAAGCGTCTGCCATGAAGTTTGCCGCTTGATTCAGTACTGGGAGAGACTCTAGGTTGGCTTCTCGGGATGTTACGGAAATCAAATTGTGTTCCAGCTGATCTAACTAGAATTTTAGACCCCTTGTAGTGGAAGTTGCCGCAATAGTTGATCGCAAAAAAGTAGTAGCTAAGTTTTCCTAGGATTTTTTCAACAGCCTGTCTGAATTTCTGTCCATAGGGATTTTTAGTAGTCCCAGGTCCTCAAAGGGCAAAGGAGACTTCTTTAAGATCTTCACGATTGACGCACCTCCCTGCAGAAATGTATCCCAAAATTTCGGATCTTCTTCCACAAAAGGATATTTGCACTTTCGGATCTTCTTTCTGGTTCTTTTTAACAAATAATTCGTCAATATTTTTGTGAACCAGAAACACTCTCTTCTTCTTTTTTTCTAACCCGTGGAACATCTGGTCCACTCAGCTTCTTTATCAGGAATATTGGTGAATAAAATCCCATTACTAGTTTATCCACGGGTACTGGAACTACCACCCCTAAGGATAGTAAGGATTGCACTTCTTGCCATAAAGGAAGAAAGGATCCAGAGGAATATAGAGTTATGGCGTATCTTATTGGGAGGAGGTGAGGGAAGCAGTTTTTTTTTACGATCACATGGATTCCAAGTGATCTGTGACCCACATTCTTGGAATCTTCGAAGTCTCCCTTCAACCATAGCGTCATTGTTTTTTGGTTTTACTTGTGTCGTTAGATGAGGTAAAAAGGAAAGCTCGGTTTTTACCTCCTAATGGGAAGCTCTGTCTTCCTTGTTTTCCCATGCCTTTGTAAGAATGATCTGTTCTTTAAATTTACAAAAGGAACTCTTTTTAGACACAGGTTTATTTGCCGAGAAACCTTTCTTCTCGTCTGTAGCTTTTTCTAGTATAGCATCTAATTCTGGACCAAACGGGAATTCTCCAAAGAACGGTAGCCCATAAATTTTGGGTGTTCCATTGCTTTAACCATTAAGCACAACCTATAGAATTGGACAATTCTAGAAGAAAAACAGACAGATTCAGCCAAAGCATCTGCCAAAAATCTGGTGGCCAACTGCAAGAGAGGCATTTAGAAGAGTTTCTCATGGTGTGTGTAGTTTGTGTCATAAATTCCCTTAGCCAAAAAAGTAGAATTCTAGCTACAGAAGTAGGCGAGATGTTGGTCTTCAAATTTAACATAACTGTTTGCCACTTTCTCTTGGCCTTGAGGCTACCAAACAAATCTTCCTGGATGAGGCTAGGAGAAATAACATCCTCAACATTCAATGTCTCTTTAACTGCTTTTATTAAGTTGTCCATTTCTTCTATAGGAAAAAAAGTATTTTGTCTCCATCGGTTTAACAGGTTTCTGTGTAGAATCTTTGGTGACACATGAGGGAGCGTCTGATTCATCATTTAAATCCTTGATTAAATAAGATATTTTTAGGTGAGATTTATTTTAGAAGGGGGAGCCGGAGAGGTTGTGTCTATAGAGGAGACTATTTTATCCTCAATTAATATTTTCAACTCGTCTCTCATAAACAATGTTGGCTTGCAAAGGTTTTTTTATGACAATTTATTAAAACACATGTTACTTCTTCCAACTGGCATATCCTCAGAAGGTTTGGCCTTGTGTTTCTCCTCTTTGCCTCTCCCTTTTTCAGGCCAATATTTATCCTGGGAAAAGCAAATAGGATAAGCTTACCTGGCTACAGTGTAAAAGTTTCACACACATTGCCCACAGCACCTAACATACCTGGAGGTGGAGCGGTGCCAGGTCTGCCTTGTTAGTAGCCATAACTGGGACGACAGAAGCACAGATACTAGTCACTAGAAGATCCAGCCCTCAGATCAACGAGACAAGCAAGCAATCCGCTTTAAATACCTGAAGGGTAGCCTAACCCCAATGTTCACGTCTATGCATCGCTCTGTGGTCTCCGAGTTTCACTTCCGGTAACTCGTCATTCCTCACACACTGGATAGAACACACGCGTTCCAGAGCATACGGCCGCTTCCTTCAGTCACGCGGCTACAGGGCATAGAAGGAGTCAGGGAGGGAGCCCCAGAGGAACTGCATGACCCCAGTAAGATGGAGTTCTTCAATCCCCCCCCCCCCCTCACTTGGAGGAGAAGAGGGCAAGGAACCGCTCCTCATCTGACAGGAAGACACTGACAGGCAGATGCCGGAAAGGTCCTTTTAACCTCACTTCTTCCTGTCCCTGCAGAGGTCAAGAGGCATCCTCTAAGTGAGCCGTCATGGATGATGACCTGGAAATGCTGTATTTTCGTTAGTAACAGTGAGAATGTGAAAATCTTGTGTTTGTGGGATTACCCCTTTATTAAAATCTCTTCAATAATCTATAGATGCCCCAAAAGGATGTATCTTTAAACTGAATCTCATTAAACTGCAAATATTAAGACCTCATGTCCATATCGGCAAAAAAAAACCCAAAAAACATTTTATAGCCTGTACGAAGAGACAATAGAAATTTAATCTGCAAAGGCGCTCCTTCCTTTAAATACCCTGCCGTGTGCCCATTCAGCAATTTACCACTACATATGGGGTATCATTATGCTTATAAGAAATTCTAACTTTACAAAGCATTTTGGCATTTAGCCAATAAAAAAATTTAAATTTTTTAAGTTATTTTAGTGTTATGAAGTTGGGTTTTTTTAATAAACGCAAGACATGTGACTCAAATTTTTCAACTAACATGAAGTACAATGTGTCACGAGAAAAATATTGAGAAATTTATTGGTAAATTAAATTAGAGGAAGTACCTACAAAACATCAGATGCAAAATCAAATATGGTAAGTTGGTTGTTTTTAATCACCATAATATCCATGATACAAATCTAGTACTTTGTCAGTTTCTTCTACAAGAACGCATTACCAAAATAAAGAATGCAAATGTTAGCACAATGCTACCAGTGCAAGGCACCATATTTTAGAACATCTTTCCAGGGATGGATAAATAACTATTTGTCTCTTACAGAAACAGCTTAAAGGGGTTGTCTACTTTTAGCACATAATTGATATGCTTTGTATAGGGAAAAGTTATACAATTTTCCAATATACTTTCTGTATCAATTCCTCACGGCTTTCTAAATATCTGCCTGCTGTCCTGCTATAGAAAGCTATGTCTACTTTCAGTGGATAGAAATCTGTCCATGGTCACGTGATGGACAGGCAGGTGCATGAACAGTTAGCATCACAAGGTTCTGATTACTCTCGGTGATGATAACGGCAATAGAAAACCGTGATGAAGTATATTGGAAAACTTTCCTTACAAAAACAAATTATTTGCTAAAGTGGTCAACATCTTTAAATTAAAGGGGATCTGGGTCGCTCCAGAACCAACACCTCATCCGAAAATAAAAACAACCGGAAAAAAAGTACTTAATGGCACTACTCTATGTATTAATAGTCCAAGGTGATTATATTTGGCATTCATGTGTTGGTATAAGTCAGATCTGTGGGAGACAGGTGGCACTGAGTAGAATGGCACTCACTGAAGTAGCTCCTTCCAATCCAGTTTATTGGTAATACTCACAAACAAACATGATGTGCAAAATACATTACAGCAGGGAGGGAGAGACGCAGGGACTCACACAAGGACAAGGTAACTGACAGCTGTTTTGCGCCCGCGGCACTTCATCCGATTTGCCTGCAGGTCAGATGAAGCGCCGCGGGCGCGAAACAGCTGTCAGTTACCTTGTCCTTGTGCGAGTCCCTGCGTCTCTCCCTCCCTGCTGTAATGTATTTTGCACATCATGTTTGTTTGTGTGTATTACCAATAAACTGGATTGGAAGGAGCTACTTCAGTGAGTGCCATTCTCCTTTATCTGTTTTTTTCGTTCGTCATCCGACAATAAGTTGTACCTAGCACAGCTAGTAAAGGTGCAGTCATAATGATATTTTGTTTCTTAAAAATGTATCGAAGAGCTGAGGATATTCCCATTTAGAAGTACCTCTATCCTGCCTGTGCTATGTATAAGGCATCATTAGGAAGAACAATGGAGTCATTGGATGGTAAAATGAATGGGATATTCCAGTATTAATTTATGTTTGTAGTAGGAAACTTAACACTTTATAAATATACAAGTATTAAAAGGTTTGTTTACATAAAAATGTCCTCCATTACAAATAACAAAAAAATCAAAAACACACAAAACAGCAACAGGATAGGACTAAACATGGTGACCCATGACCAAGCTGTGTTTTATTTAGACCACTGGATTCCTGTACTTCTACCATTAGACACTGAATTACCCCTTTAAAGGGGTTTTCCCACACAGCAAGTTAGGCCCTAATTTAGGTCCTAACTTGCTGATTCTTGTGGGTCTCAGTGATGGGACCCCCACAGATCACTAGAACAGGGGGGAATACGATGTACCCCAGTTGCACCATCAAGATGGCCGGGCTGCCCAATTTATCTCTGTGGAACTGACAAAGATTGGCGAGTATGGCGTTCACCAATCTCCATAGAGATTAATGGGGCAGCCCCAGCATCTGGTACGATGAGAGTACACCCATTCTCATGATCTGTGGGGGTCCCCATCACTGAGACCCCTCCGATCAGCAAGTTAGGCCCTAGACTGTCGATAAGGCCTAACATGCTTTGTGGGAAAACCCCTTTAAGTAAAAAAAGAATCAAACTAATTATTTTTTAACAGATTTCCAAAGTATTCCTTTCTCCATGGTGCTGCTTGCTAAGTACCGGTTGATATATGCTTAGGCTTTGTGTGCTATTGTAGTGCTGCTTAGAGGGGCACTAGTAACCAAAGTGCATTTGCCAGAAAATATGTATGGTAATTTAGCTGTGACATTTATTACAATTGAACTATATTTTGCTAAAAACATGTAAACTGAGAATATTCTTGTATAATTTACAACCTATATACCACATAGGTAAAAATCATTGCTTTATATGATCACTTATGAAATATATAACATAATAAAACTAAAACATAGAAGGACACAACAGAAAAGGTTTCCCACAGGTCCCTGCAATCCACATTACTTTTCCAGATGACAAAATGTAAAGTTCAGTTGCAAACCGTATAAGAGTCTATCATGGTAAACCACACTAAAATCCCAAAGATCACTTCACCGAGACAATAGTATTTTACATTGTGCAGGAATGACTAAGGTTTATTTCGGTAAAGACGATTCCCAGGAAATCTCAGTAGAAGAAAACAGTTAATTTTCCTGGAGAAGTTCCTCAATCTCCTTGTCCCAGTTCTCATCCTTTATCTTTTCTGTGTCACCAACTACTTCATATTCCTGGACCACTTGCTGCAGTTCCTTTATCCAGTCCTCCGATTCTTCTGAAGGGGAAAAAAAATACATTAAACTGGGCAGGAGTGACATATGCAGATAAAGGCTAGTATTGGCTTAAGAGTGAACACTGGATTCCTCGGTTACCAAACTCCCATTCCCTCTGGTAACAGTGGATTGTACTCATTATGTAAGCATTGAGGAGAACTTCTGAAATTGTGTACCTACATTTAAAAGGGAACCTGCCAGGCAGATCTTTCTCCAAACCAAAGGTTCCATCTCATTTAATGTAGTGAGTTTCTCTGCATGATGATACTGAAATAAGTCAGCAGCTCATTTCAATGATAAAATAACCCACCCTCCACATTGCAATCCTGTCAATCCAGTCAGCAGGGTGTTCCTGAGCCGAGACGAATCAGGCTGCAACACCCCGTTCCTCTGCACATATCATTCACACCCCTTTCTGTGCTGCAGCTTAGCAGGGGGCATGTTCACAAGATGACAGAGGAAGGGGGTGTTGTGGCTTGACTCAGCTCAGGAACACCCCACTGACTCAATTCACAGGATTACATTGCAGAGTGGGGGGTCATTTTATAATTTACCAGAGCTGCTGACTCATTTCAATATCATCATGCAGAGCAACTCACTACAGTACATGAGGTAGGGGGCCAGAAAGCTTACAGGACCCGTCACCAGCATCTCCACCACTAGAATAGTGGCTCCTAGTGCTCGAATTTTCTAGAATTCTCTCAAATGTTAAAACTCTCCTGTTTAACTATTAAAAAATAAAATAGGCAGAGAAGGGTCACTTTTAGAGAAGACACTTCACCTCAGATGTCCATATCTTGAAAAATGCCTAGAAACTCTAATTTGCTTCAGGCCAGTGGTTCTATTTTCTACAGAACCAGAGAAACAGACATGTGATTTGAAAGATGAGATTTAAAAAACTTAGAGGGGTTTACCACTTTCAGCAAATGATTGATAAGGTTTGTGTAGTGAAATGTTATACAATTTTCCATTATACTCTGTTTCAATATCTCACAGTTTTCTAGATCACTGCTTGCTGTCCTGCTACAGAAAGCTTCCATATTTACTTCCAGTGCATAGAAATCTGCCCAGGGTCATGTGATGGAAACGCAGGTGCAGCTGTGTGACATTACATGACCATGTACAGATTTCTATCCACTCAAAGCCAGGAGGAATTGATACAGAAAGTATATTCGAAAATTGTATAACGTTTCCTTAGACAAAAATATCAATTATATGCAGAAAGTGGACAATCCCTTAAACTCCTTAACAACAAAGCAAATAACTGTACATCATGGTGCTGGAAATGATGTATGAAGAGGGTTCCTAACAACAGGTCCAGCTTTCTCTTTGAACCGGTCTCTTCTTAAGTAGTGACCACATATCTCTAGATAAAGAAAATATCTCAGATTTACCTTCTGCTGCATCAGGTTCATCTTTTTTGTCAAGAACAAATTGTTCCATTTCTTTCCTCAGGTCTTCTTGGTTAATGTTGCAGGAGTCAAAAGCTTCACTTACAAATTCAGACATCCCAGGACTGGTAGAGATCTCCTCATCGTCCTGTGTATTAGTGACAAAGCATTATTATTAGCTGGAATTTCCTACCAGACAAGTGTAGCTGATCCATCATTATGGAGTTTTTTTCTTTTCATTTCTCAGGGTTTTTTTTTACTAACATAAAGCAAGATAATAAAAAAAAAAAAAACAACTTAATTGTGGAAAAACTATTTTTCTGTTGTGGCATTTTGAAAGAAAGCTATGACTTTAACAATCTATGTGATAATCTGTGGGCAAGATTCTGTGCTATGAATTAATATTAACCCCTTTCTGACCAGGCCGTAAAAGGCTTTAATGACTAAGCATTTTTAACAAATTTTCATACTTGGTTTAAGGGCCGTAACTTTCTTATATGAGCAATTCTGTCAAGTTTACTGCATTTATTTCGTGACACATAAGGATAGATAAAAAAATATAATAGTTAAGAGACCTTTTTTTCCATTTATAGGTTTTTGGGGGTTAAAGTTACAAAAATGGGCAGCACGGTGGCTTAGTGGCGCCTTGCAGCGCTGGGGACCCGAGACCTTGTCCCATGTCAACACCTGCAAAGAGTTTGTATGTTCTCTCTGTCTTTGCGTAGGTTTCCTCCCACACTCCAAAAACATACTGTTAGGTTTTTTTTAGATTGTGAGCCCCATGGGGGCAGGGACCAATTTGTCATGCTTTGTGCAGAGCTGCGTAATCTGTAGGCGCTATGTAAATAAAGAATTATTATTCTAGAACTGGAGAAAAATATTTTTTCTTTGTAATGTATAGTACAGACAGCTACACATGTACCTGACATGTTCTGCTATAACATGGCTGCCTGGAGCTGTTGTATCTCTCCTATACACACACAGGCTGCAGGGGGCAGGGCCGCCAGCACCAAGAAGCACATGGAGGAGACATCACATCATTATACAGGCTGTCAGTCATGTGTATAGAAGTATCTCATACACACAGGCTGCCTGGGACGTGGCTGCCAGCACCAGGAAGCACATGGAGGAGACATCACACCATTATACAGGCAGTCAGTCATGTGTATATGAGTATCTCATACACATAGGCTGCAGGGGCCGCCAGCACCAGGAAGCACATGGAGGAGCCAAGACACCATTATACATCACATCATAATACAGGCTGTCAGTCAAGCACTGGGGGGTGTAGCTGTGCCTAGCACTCATGAATACACTGGACAGCTCAATATGATAATGATTTATTTGACCTCTCTCAGGGTGCAGTCACAAGTCACATTTGATGCAAGTGTGTAAAAACGCATTGCAACAGCTGAAGAGAGATTTGTCTAATCAAACAGCTGTTAACATTGCATTTACAAAACTGTTAACACAATGTTAACATACATGTTTGTAGAGTGTTGACATTTGAGTTTTGTAAACACAAGTGTTAACAGCTGCTTAATTAGGGAAATCTCTCTTAAGCTGTTGCAATGTGCTTTGACGAATGAGGGGCACATTACAAACCAGTCTGACAAATAAATGCCTTGTGTGACTTTCTGATGTTGTCACTGGAACTGCGCTAAATTTAGCATAATTGGAATTGCATAGAATGGCATTATGAAAAGTTTTCTGATGACAGGGGGGGGGGGTCCGAGGACATATGTGACAAGTTGTGATGAAACATGTGAAACGTCAGTCTTGATAAATACAGCACATGCGAGTACAACAAAGAAAATGTACATCTTCAGTCCAGCATGATAGAGCTACTATCCAAAATAGTGAATGTGCCCAAGAAGCACTCCACATTTCTATTGTACATCTTATAGAGAACAATTATTAACATAGTTCTCAGTTTTATTACAATAGGACACCAAATAGCAAAGGTAAGGATGACATTAAAGGGGTTTTCCAGTAACTAATATTAATGGCCAAGCCTAAGAGTGAGCCACCCCATTCATTGTGCTGATCAGTTGTTCAGGCCTGGCATAATCACAGAGGCAGAAGCATTTGGTTCCTTGCTTTAGGTCCAGGAGATGCAGCCAAAGCAATCATTTACATCAATGAGATCTGCAGTTACTGCTTCTGGTCACTAGGCTTATGCAGGTCCTTATCGGAGTTATATGCCTCCCCCCACCGACCCAAATATGGCAAGAAGGGGGGGGGGGGGGGTGACCAAACATTAAAGGCTTTTATGTGTTGCATGATCTAACAGCTGCAACTGTTACCAGTTGGAGTTCACTATGTAATCTAGGCACCTATAATGATGCAACAATATGTCATCTTTTGTGACAGATTCAAAAGAAGATTACACTAAAATACACGTACAAAAAAAAAGGTGATAATTACCTCCTGAGTTTTGTGTTGGGGCTTGATGGCTACTGGAGGAGTCTTTGGTCTTACAGTTTCTAGAACAGTTTGAAAGAGAAAAGTCATTACTACATTGGTGAAGTGGAATATGTTACAGCCCTTAGAAGATCCTAAATTATTACATGTTTTGCAGTCCACATGCTTTTTGTTATTAATAGCTTCCACTGGGAGAGAGGGACTACAGAACAGTGTTTATTTAAAGGTGTCCGGTAAGCAGGAGTTTAATTAGAAAGGCAAAAAAAGTGTCACAGAATTGAAAGCGGAAGCAGAAAACCTGCAGATTCATTCATATATGGCAAATAAGTGCCAACAATCCACTTCTGAAAAATTGAAGTTTACACGAAGCTTAAAGAGGTTGGCCACTTTTCAATAAATCTGTTCCATTAGGCTGTGCATGTATATGTACCTGTCTCTTTGCCTCCTCTGAGAACTTCAGTCTTTCCCTGTTATCCACATGCTGCACTCAGCATCTCTACACAACTTCCTGTTTCTCACTCCTTCAGACCATCCTAATGGCAACATCCATTGTGTTTTTTGCTCTCTGTCTGTCTCACTGACAGGCACAGGGAGAGGGGAGCAGGATGAGTCATAATCTCCTTCTGCAAGTCCCTCCTATTTATCAGTGTTCAGACATGTAAACAAACATCCTACAGAGTGCACAGAGAGTCTGCACACAGCAATAAAGGAAACAGAGATGAGAAATCAATTGATGAACATTCAGGGATTATTAAGACAATAAAAGCACATGGGCAATGTAAAAGAGTGGCCAACCCCTTTAACAAATTTTCTTGTACTCATTTTTCCCCCAAAATTTTGTGTAGTTTTTAAGTACAGAAGCAATTGCTATGTATCCACTGGATAGTGAGATATTAAGTTGAAAATCAAATGGGTTTCATGTTCTGGGTCTTCCCAGTTCACTAAAATGGAGTACCCCTGCCACACATGGTTGGTTTGGCCTGGTGTTGCAGCCCAGGTCAATGCATTAAAGGACAACTACCACCAGGATTGAGGATTGTAAACCAAGCACATTGACATGCTGGTGTGTGCCTTCTCTGGCAGGATCCACGTGGTGCTGTCGCTCTCATCATTATGTCATTATAGTGTGTGCGCCGCCGAAGCTGGAGCATTCATGGAAAGACCTGCCGGGGGGCACTGGAATGTGAGAACAAATTAATATTTTCTTTTTCTTATAGACTGGGCCGTCCCAGGCTGCAGGCTATATGCAGGGCTGCAGGCTATAGACTGTGGGGGGGGGGGGGGGGTGTTTCAGGGTATGTACTGGGGGCAGGATCTGGCAGGCTATATACTAGGCTTATACTTGGATCAATAGTAATATTGACCCATGTATAAGCCTAGTGTATATAGTTGGGTTAGATTATACTCGAGTATATACGGTAAGTTTTTTGTACGCTTTAATGCGCTCTTTGTATTGGAATAAATTTTAACTTTTGAAGAATGAAGCTGAAAACTTAAAACAATACTTGATGCCCTTCATTTTCTAATACCTCTATTCACATCTATGGAGTCTGGAGCCCCTCAGGCTCATTTGCATACATTTAAAGGCCTTTGTTTTGTAAAAACCAGGGCATAAGAAGCTACAAGAAGAGCAGATCCTGCCAGAGTGGGCACACACCAGCATGTCGGTTTACTATCCTTGATTCTGGTGGTAGATGTTCTTTAAAGAACCTTTGGATGAGCTTTTACTTGCCCAATAACTAAATCTCACAACCTTAGCCTAAAACCGGCATAATGCAAAGAGGAAAAAGAAGAAAGCCTCAGCCAAACAGCTCCAAAAATAAAACTGACTATATCCCCCTCTTCTTAACATTTGAGGGACAACTGAAATCCCCTTATATATCTGACCCCATTGAAACCAGCAAGGTCAGCTATTATGTGAATGCATACAGCTGTAACTGTCATAGTACTGAATACATACTTGTAGTGCTATCATTTACAAAGATGTTCCACATTACATGGAGAAGTCGGCTGTGAAATTTGGTGCATGTTAAAAAGTGAATGGACAGCATTATTAGGATCTCCTTATAAAGACAATAGCTTTATACACTGGTGGTGTGGAAATATGCTGTGAATACCTCACTGTTTATTACTACTGTAAATATTACTAATGAAAATGTGGACAAAATATTGTGTACCAGAGTGCTAGCCTGACAGCTGTAACATTGGAGGTTGTTGATCAGTGTAGTAACCCTCTTCCCTACAATAAACATCAATGGCAGTCATAAAACAATGAGTAATAGTATAAAAGCAGAAACTATACTGTGGAAGTATGGACTGATCATGTATACCAGAAGAAAACATTTTCGTTACCTTCTAGGTCTCCATCACTTTGCTTGCCATTGGCCTCTGACATGCCAGTAGCTTGCTGGGCAGCCAGTGCAGTCAGCTGTGCAGATTGCTTTATCAGAGACACTCGATAAAAATAATTCCTCCAAAACACCTCTTCTTTCACACTAAAATGAAAAGGAACGTCATACACTTGAGATTGTCAAGAACATATATTGAGCTGGAAAATGTCAGTAAAATAAACTCAAGTAGACGTCATTGTAGAACCTGGAGACTCTAGTTTACACATTCTTTCAGAGAATAGACCTCAATCGCAAATTATGGGGGGGATTTATAAAGAGGTGCATCATGTGGATATTGAGCCTGAGGCCGGAGCTTCTTAGTGGCTGGATCAATTCTACACCAAAATTGTGCTGTAACCTGCTGTAGGCACTGGTTGCTGTATAATATATATATATATATATATATATATATATATATATATATATATATATATATATATATATATATATATATATATATATATATATATATATATATATATATATATTACACTCACCGGCCACTTTATTAGGTACACCATGCTAGTAACGGGTTGGACCCCCTTTTGCCTTCAGAACTGCCTCAATTCTTCGTGGCATAGATTCAACAAGGTGCTGGAAGCATTCCTCAGAGATTTTGGTCCATATTGACATGATGGCATCACACAGTTGCCGCAGATTTGTCGGCTGCACATCCATGATGCAAATCTCCCGTTCCACCACATCCCAAAGATGCTCTATTGGATTGAGATCTGGTGACTGTGGAGGCCATTTGAGTACAGTGACCTCATTGTCATGTTCAAAAAACCAGTCTGAGATGAATCCAGCTTTATGACATGGCGCATTATCCTGCTGAAAGTAGCCATCACATGTTGGGTACATTGTGGTCATAAAGGGATGGACATGGTCAGCAACAATACTCAGGTAGGATGTGGCGTTGCAATGATGCTCAATTGGTACCAAGGGGCCCAAAGAGTGCCAAGAAAATATTCCCCACACCATGACACCACCACCACCAGCCTGAACCGTTGATACAAGGCAGGATGGATCCATGCTTTCATGTTGTTGACGCCAAATTCTGACCCTACCATCCGAATGTTGCAGCAGAAATAGAGACTCATCAGACCAGGCAACGTTCTTCTACTGTCCAATTTCGATGATCTTCTGCAAATTGTAGCCTCAGTTTCCTGTTCTTAGCTGAAAGGAGTGGCACCCGGTGTGGTCTTCTGCTGCTGTAGCCCATCTGCCACAGTACAAACGTACTGTGCGTTTAGAGATGCTCTTCTGCCTACCTTGGTTGTAACCGGTGGCGACTTGAGTCACTGTTGCCTTTCTATCAGCTCGAACCAGTCTGCCCATTCTCCTCTGACCTCTGGCATCAACAAAGCATTTCCGCCCACAGAACTTCCGCTCACTGGATGTTTTTTCTTTTTCGGACCATTCTCTGTAAACCCTAGAGATGGTTGTGCGTGAAAATCCCAGTAGATCAGCAGTTTCTGAAATACTCAGACCAGCCCTTCTGGCACCAACAACCATGCCACGTTCAAAGGCACTCAAATCACCTTTCTTCCCCATACTGATGCTCGGTTTGAGCTGCAGGAGATTGTCTTGACCATGTCTACATGCCTAAATGCACCGAGTTGCCGCCATGTGATTGGCTGATTAGAAATTAAGTGTTAATGAGCAGTTGGACCTAATAAAGTGGCCGGTGAGTGTATATATATTTTTTTTTTAACTTCATATCATATTTATATGCCTGAGCCCTTTAATGAATGGTTCTGCAGATATATTTAGAAATTCAGGCCCTCAAGATGTTTGAGCTCTCCATATCTTCATAGTGTTCAGTGTGGAAAGATTCTTTTTTACATCCAAGCCTAAAAGCCAGAGGGAGCAGAAGAGGACTGAGCTGTATCCCATTATATAATGCCAAACAACCAGCAGCCAGAGGGAATGGCTCCTGTAGAAGATAAGGCTGGCGGATATGGGGCTGGTTCCATATGTTTGTCAAACAAGCGAGCACTTACAGTTTTGGAACCAGATCAAATCTCATCCGATTCAGCAGCTCGTCTTCCTGAAGCATTACAAGTGCCACGGGGTACATTTGCTCAAAGTCAAAGTTAAAATGGACACCGGCAGGAGGGTCTCTAAGGAAGTTTCTCCTGTCCTTTAGGATGAGATGAAATGAAACATAAGTAATACAAATACTGCAAAACATAATTTATATCCATAGAAAGTAGACACCTTAAAAGGCTGCATAACAATAACATAAAAAGATAATTTACTTAACAAAGTTTTATTGGAAGGAAGCTATTCATAATAACAGGTCAGTCAGTCCATAGAGAATGGTGAGTCCTGCTAAAAATCTACTTGAATTTATCAATCTGGCTTGTGTTTGTGATCTGTGAGAATGGGTAAAACACAAGAACAAGAACTAGTGTGCCCCTTTTTCCTAACCCAATGGTACAACACAGAGAACCTAAAAGGAAACCTGGGTGAATCTCTAGTATAAACCAAGGTATCCGACAAGAGACCACCTGGCCTGAGACAGCACCCTCCCATAGTTTACAGAGCAGCAGGTCCAAGGAAAGTACCGTATATTCCGGCGTATAAGACGACCCCCCTACTTTCCTGTTTAAAATATAGAGTTAAAGATATAAGACTACCCCTTTTCCAACGCATACAAAACACCGGTAAAAATAAAAAAAAAACAGATTTGAATTTAACATGGTCCTTTTTTTAATTTAAATTCTTATGACATGCAGGTACCGTATTTTCTGCCCTATAGGGCGCACCGGACTATAAGGCGCATTAGTCCGATGCGCCTTATATATGTAATAATTACATATATAAGGCGCATCGGACTATAAGGCGCGGGGTCCGGCGGCCGGGGGCGTGGCGGAGGTCCGGGGGCGTGGCGGAGACCCGACGTGACGCGGCGACGTGACGCGGCGACGAGACGCGACGCCGAGACGCGACGGGGAACGCGGGAAAGGTGAGCGGAGAAGGTGAGGGGGAGGTGGAGGAGGGCAGCGGACCATACTTACATAGGTCCCCGCTACCGGAGACATCAGATCTCCCGCTGGAGATCTCCGGTAGCGGGGACCTATGTAAGTATGGTCCGCTGCCCTGTGCCCAGCGCCATACATAGGGCGCACCGGACTATAAGGCGCACTTTGGATTTCCACGGAAATCCAATGCTTTTAAGTGCGCCTTATAGTCCGGAAAATACGGTATATAGCAGGAAAACTGTCGCTCATAAACATAAGGCATACAACAACAACATTAGCATCGTCCATTTTACTGTAAATGTTACCATACTGTACCTTAAATTTTTATTTTATTAAATATTCCACGCCATGTACTCAGAAGCGGGAAAAAAAATTCTTTGGGTCGGTACGATTAAGGGGATACCAAATTTGTATAGGTTTTATAATGTTTTCATACATTTACAAAAATGAAAACCTCCTGTACAAAAATTAATTTTTTTGATTTTGCCAACTTCTGGCGCTAATAGCTTTTTTATACTTTGGTGTATGGAGCTCTGGGTGGTGTAACTTTTTGCTAAATTTGATAATATTTTCAATGATATCATTTTTAGGACTGTACGACCTTTTGATCACTTTTTATAGGTTTTTTTTATATTTTTCAAAATAGCAAAAAAGTGCCATTTTTGACTTTGGGCGCTATTTTCCGTTACGGGGTTAAACACATTGAAAAACCATCATATTTTGATAGATCGATACCTGATGTGTTTATGATTTTTACTGTTTATTTATATTTATTTCAGTTCTAGGAAAAGGGGGACGATTTGAAATTTTAGGTTTTTTTATTATTATTTTTTTTTTTTAACTTTTTTAAATTTTTATTTATACTATTTTTCAGACTCTCTAGGGTACTTTAACCCTTGGTTGTCTGATCGATCCTATCACTACTGTATGGCAGTATATGGGGATTTTCCTCCTCATTCATTACAATGTGCTATCAGCACATTGTAATGAAGGGGTTAAAACGAAATAACCTCTTCGGAAGACCCGAGGCTACCATGGAGACGGATCGCCACCCCCGATGACGTCACGGGGAGCGGCGATCCCAGGTAAGATGGCGGCGCCCATGCGCCGCTATCTTTTTGAGGCTGCCGCCAGCTTTCCCGGCAGCCATCGCTGTGAAAACACCCGCGATCGGTGCTAGTAGTTGGTGCTACCGCGATGGGTGCAATATGCAGCAAAGACTTATGGCTATGGAGAGGGCTCAGCTCGTGAGCCCTCTCCATGCAGCGCGACCCGACCGCCGCCGTGAATACATGGCGGGCGGGCAATTACCGGGTATAAGACGACCCCAGACAAGACAGAAGATTTTTCAGTCTTCAAAAGTCGTCTTATACGCCGGAATATACGGTAGACTAGGAACCTTTCCCTCCCAGGACAACCCCTAGAACTAATCATAACCTTAATGTAAATGTTTAAGTGAATTTTTGAAATGCAATGGCTAAAGAAAACAACGCAACAATTGATGTAACCATACTGTTATATGTTATTTGTTGGAAAATCAAATAAAATATTTAAAACAAAAAAAAAACACAAGAACAATTAAAGAAATATTCTTACTGCTGATAGGGCCAAGATTTGCTGTTGAATGGTTTCCTCCTCACTGTAGCCAACCCAAGGTGGAACTGCAGCATCTGTTACAAAGAACAAAACAAAACCAATTCATGATCTATACATCAATTTAATAAAGAAAGATCTACCTTCCAATGATGTGGCTTTGTGTAGCTGCTCTATAAGAATAGGAACAAATACATTTAGTACAGTGTAGATTATAAGTATGGGAGTCTAGGGGACGACTGCAAGCTTCTGCAGCAGCTCCACGCAGTCCATTCTAACAGGGGGGAGTCACATGTAGGCCCAGTGGCAGCATGGACCTCACATCATTCCCAACTTGAGTTGCAGTGCAATAATGGTATGTTTGCGTGTCTGTCTACTCCAGTGGTGGCGAACCTATGGCACGCGTGCCAGAGGTGGCACTCAGAGACCTTTCTGTCATCACCAGAGCACTCCAGATATCTTCCTGCAGTCAAAGACAGCCCAGAACTTGCTGTGCACAGAGCTATTTTAAAGTGACAGCGCTATCTGGGACTACTGGACAGACCTGGATCATCATTGTAGCCTGACAATTCTTCCTGTTAATGAACCAAGGAGGGAAGCTACAATGATAATCAAAATTTCTTCTACTTTCTGCTTTATTGGTGTCCTCAGGGTGCGGATATGAATGAAAGCTGTGACAGAGCAGGGCATATAAATCACAAATTACATTTCTGTGTTGGCACTTTGCAATAAATAAGTGGGTCTTGGTTGTAGTTTGGGCACTCGGTTTCTAAAAGGTTTGTCATCACTGGTTTACTACCATCTGCATATACCATATAAGCACATCACAGTAGTACTATTCTTAACCTGCATAGATGGGCAGAGTACTACATCTCCTTATACCCAGCATATGTATTGGGCACAGCACAATTCTTTTTTCCTGCTCTACATATACAATATGGGCACAGCACAGTACTACTTCTCCGACCTATATACAACCACTCAGACTCTATGTAAGAGTTTCCCTGGGTACATGCACCATGTTTATGATTCTTGGAGGACCCAGGGGTCAGACACCTCCAATCAGATTTAAATTCTTGGGAAGACCCCTTTAAAAATAAGCTCCTACTGATGTAGGCACATTAGCCAGCAGGGCTCCTATCCTATATTTAAACACCCAGCAAAGTGCCATTGGAGACTGCTTTGTCATTAGTTTTTGTAGGAAGCCAAAAGGGGAAAATATGGACAAATGCCAACAACCTATATTGTAATGAGTAATGCCTTTCTTCTAGTTGTTATTGAAATATTACATATTTGTACATGATCAGTACGGATGGTCTAAATTAATCTAATACTTTTATATGCAAATTTGGGTGGCTGTTCCAAAGAAGCTTCACATTTTTAAGGAATTGTAATAGTAATTTCTAAATGTAATATAAAGGATCCTTCAAATGAGTGGGACTGTTAGTAAAATACCACAGTAAACTTAAACTTCTATACATGTCATTTCATTTGTAAGGGGAATGTGCAGCGTAAACAGGATCCGGAATCAGGAAGAACAGGATAGACATGGCTACATGCCATTCAGGACAACAATAACATGTGCACAAAGGCAAGAAACTGAGAGCTGTAATGTCCCCTTCGTACCACTTACCTGTCTTCTTATTTGACTTCTCCTGTACAAACTTTTCCTGTTCTTTCTGGAAGTCGCCAATGATGGTCTGTTAAGAGAAAACAAATCCCAATGGGTTATTAAATGGCGTTTAATGGAGTTTACTACTGGAAACATTCTGCACATAATCTATGGGGACATTATCATTTTTTTCTCAATCCTGCTAAAATATCACTACTTCCACCACTTCAGACTGTTGGGTGAAAGCAGAAGTATTTGCATGTAACACACACAGATTTTGCAGCAGAATTTCTACCTTCACTTTCTTCTGCTACATCTTATTTAGTTGTTGCCGATACACCCTAATTAGTGGGAATCATCTATAGTTTCTGAAATGAATCTACTGCATGGATTCCACATAAAAACTACAAGACCTTGAGATCTTAAGAAGATTTTGGCTTAGGATTTTTGACAAAATCCATGTGAAAATTCAACAAATTTTTTCACTATCATTTCACCAATGATTAAATACACAAGACTGAGTAATCTCAGACGAATGCATGCATAGGAAATATGGAACTTTTTCTATATGCTATTCGCTAGAATCCAAACAAGGAAGGACCTTTATACTGACAAAACGATTTGTATCATAGCCCATTGGCAGCTCCAGGCTTTAGGGAACTATGGCATTTAAAACACCGCCAGCCAAGATGCTGAATCAATTTACTTGTTCTGCTCAGTGGCTGCAAATTCATAGGAAGTGACGACAATATCTGAAACACTGATGGTAAACAATCAACCGAACTGCATGAAAGAATCTGACGTCATTTGGAACAAGGCCAAATATCTGAGCTCTTGTCACATTGCTTTAAGCCTTCCTTCACAGGAGGTAGGCACAGTGCGGAGGGGGAGAGGGGGGGAGGGGAGTGGGGGTAGAGGGGAGTGGGGGAGGGGGGAGGGGGGTGTGGGCAAGCCAATCGAAGGTCCCAAGACTAAAGCCCATCAAACCTTATCAATGATGCCATCAATTTTTCCTTCTTCAACAGACTTCTTTATGGTATGAGCAGTCTCAGTTACGGATTCAGATATCTTTTTCGTTGCAACTGAAGCAATGTTCAAGAGATAGCCTAAAACAAGAACAACATCATGAACACCCGGCGGGAGAGACAGCAGGGTATACGGCACAATAGTAGCATTGAGAGGTTATACCCTTGCAACACATGGAGGAGTGGACTTCAAATGTCTGGCATATATAAGACTACGGCAAGGTCTGGGGTCCCTGACTTACTTTCTTCTCCTGAATATGGGCAGCCCACCAATCCCCCAGAATTAATGGAGTTTGCTTATGAAAGAAAGTTCTCAAATTTTAATAAGACACAATGGATGGATATAAGACACAATAACACTGAGCTCTGCTGTGTTTCATCAAATCGATAAAACACAGTCAGCACTGCTATGTTACCCCCTTCCCTCGGATCCAGAGATTATCTTGTTTGTAGATCTTCTGCTGCTGTCCCCTTTCCACACTGCTAGAAGCATGGCTGAAAGAAATGGCAATTGTCCAACCTTAGAGTGAATTCACATGCGCCGTCGGTGCACGGGAGAGGAGGAGAGTTGAGCGCTGTCGGCGCCACCCCTCTCCGTAGAGATATATAAATGGCTGCCGTATATATGTCCCCCAACGGTCGTGTGAATTCGTCATAAGGGTCCATTCACACGCCGTGTGCTGGAGAGGAGGAGGTTGGACTTATATCTGTGAAATGCATTTTTGTTAATGAGAGAATGTGTTATTTTGTTATCCTGAGTATATTTAAGAATCTTGTTTTTGTGGGAATACCCCTCTAAGAAATTGTGAGATCTACGCACATTCTGCACTCTTTGATCCTTCACCAGCTCTTTCCTCCCTCTATTTGTCTGTTTCTCTGTTGACTCTCCCTGCTTTGGTGGTAGACCAGGTGCTACTTAAGAGGTTACCTTACCTTCTGCTCTCACGTTTTCTCAAGCATCTATGTGGATAAACAATGGTCCAATGTCATGTGACATCACAACGATGCAGAAAGCTGGAGAGGGGGGGGGGCGTCAGACCTACACAAACCGAGTCTCATTATCGTTCTCACTCTGACCATGTTGTGACTGCTGTGGATAGGTGGCCGTACAGAGGCCGTAATAAGCACCACCCCTATATACTAAGAGACGACACACAGCTGCCACTAGTCCCTCACACAGAGCACATGTGGGCACAGCCGGACACTTACTGCCGAAACCCTTGGCCTGTCTGAGCAGCACGTCCTCCGCCTCCTCAGGTGGCGTCTCCTCGGGCCCGGTGCTCTCTGCCTCCTCAGTGTCTGCGGCTTTCTCTTCTCCCGGGCTCTGTACCTGCACAGCCTTCTCTGCCTCAGGTTGGGAGTCCTGTTCTGGGTCCAGGCCCAGCCAGCTGCCCAGACCTCGAAACATGTTGCTGTCAGAGCCGGGTCACAGTCCCCAGGTGCTGACTCTGCGCAGTCACGAATACGGTCTTGTTGTTGTTTTACCGTTTAGTCCGTCAAAACTTCCTCGTTCCTAACCCCAACGTCACCAACACGCAATCCAACCAATCGCGACGACTGCTGCACTCACGTGACATTATCGGTGACGTCCACAGACTAACCTTCGTATCCAATCATTGCGTGTCAGTTTTAACCACACCCCTACACCGCTGGCAGCTGCGTCACGTGAACCTAGTCACATGGCACAACGTTTTTGCGCTTGCGCAGTTGAGTGGATGGGTATTAGACATTATGAGGCTGGTTTATTCATTGATGTGTGTGTAATTATAGAAGATGTTACTATCACGTGACAACTATCAATGCATTGACCATTTGCATCAATAACGATACTGCAATTACTAATTAAGTCACCGTATGAGTATCTTACTCATAGATCCAGAAAAATAACCAACAGGTCCTTATGAGGCACGTCAGAAGATCCCATGCTGGCGTCACTGCGCATGAGCTGTACCTGCGCTTGCTCGGTGAAGCCAGGGTGTACTATATCAGCTTCACTTGCTTTATCGCGCACCCGCTGATGGGAGCAAGTGATGAAGTGAACATAACTTTTTTGTTTTTTTTTAGCACAATGGGGCACATTTACTAATGGTCCACGGACCGCATTTCCGTAGGGTTTTCCGACTTTCCGTTTTGCGCCGCATTTAATGGGGTTTTGACGTACGTGATCGCATTTTGGCGCAATCATGTCGACTTTCATGCAACGCAAATCAGGGGGGCGTGGCCGCTGGACAATCCAACTGATTCGGACTAAGCGCGGGATTCAAAATTCAAATTGTGTTGCAAGACATGCACTCACATACACCGGGAAGAAGGTATACTCCAGCGGACCGGAGCAGGGAAGCAACACATGCAGGATCTCGGGCGCACAATCTTGTTGAATCGCAGCAGACTTCAACCTCGTCGGACAACGCACCTCGGGGATCGTGCAGGGACCGGGTAAGTAAATGTGCTCCAATATCTTGAATATGCCAAATGGTGATTTGGGACTCTAAACCACCGGTCCGTAAGGTAGGAAACCTACCATGAGGAGTCATCAGAAGTAGATCTGATGGTAGATTCCTCCTGCCTTCCTATGCCCTAACCCAGCGGTGGCTAACCTATGGCACGGGTGCCAGAGGTGGCACTCAGAGCCCTTTCTGTGGGCACCCAGACCATCACCAGAGATGACTCCAGGTATCTTCCTGCAGTCACAGACAGCCCAGATCTTGCTGTGCAGAGCTATATTAAAGTGACAGGACTACCTGGGACTACTGGAGGATTGGGAAGGTGTGGACATATCTGGATTATCATTGTAGCTCCTGCTCCGGCCCTGACAATTCTTCCTGTTTATGGGACCCTGGAGGGAAGCTACAATGATCATCCAAATATCTTCTATTTTCTGCTTTCTTGGTGAACTCAGGGTGCTGAAAACTGTGACAGAGAAGGGAGTATAAATCAATAATTAAATTTTTGCGTTGGCACTTAGCATCAAATAAGTGGGTCTTGGTTGTAGTTTGGGCACTCGGTCTCCAAAAGGTTCTCCATCACTGCCCTAACCCCTCAACGACCTTGCCCTTTTTTGTTTTTTCATTTCCATTTTTCACTCCCCACCGTCAAAAATCTATAACTTTTGTATTTCTACCCTTAAAGAGCTGTGTGATGGCTTGTTTTCTGCGTAGCAAATTGCAGTTCATAGTGATGGTATTGAATATTCCGTCCTATGTACAGGAAAATGGGAAAAAAATTCCAAATTCAGTGAAAATGGTGTAAAAACGTATTTGCGTTGCTCTCTTGTTGGCTTGGATTTTACAGCTTTCACTTTGTGCCTCATATTACATGTCTACTTTATTCTTTGGGTCGGTGCAATCACAGGGATACCAAATTTTTATAGGTTTTCTAATGTTTTCATACATTTACAGAAATGAAAACCTCCTGTACAAAAATAAATTTTTTGATTTTGCCATCTTCTGGCGCTAATAAAGTTTTCATACTTTTTTAGGACTGCACAACGTTTTTATCACTTTTTATTGAATTTTTTGTAGTTTTTTTAAAATGGCAAAAAAGTGGCATTTTCGACTTTGGCGGCAAGTTTCCTTTACGGGGTTAAACGCAGTGAAAAATCGTTATTATATTTTCATAGATGTGGCATTTTCAGATGCGGCGATACCTATTGTGTTTATGATTTTTACTGTTTATTTATATCAGTTCTAGGGAAAGGGAGGTGATTGGGATTTTTAGGTTTTTATTATAATTTTTTTTTAACTTTTTTGTATTTGTACTTTTTTTCAGACTCCCTAGGGTACTTTAACCCTCGGTTGTCTGGTCGATCCTGCCATATACTGACATACTACAGTATGGCAGTATATGGGAATTTTCCTCCTCATTCATTACAATGTGCTGATTGCACATTGTAATGAAAGGGTTAAAACGAAACAGGCTGTCATGGCGACGGATAGCTGCTCCCCGATGATGTCATGGTCCATGTGCCGCCATCTTTGATCGCTAGCACCGATCACGGGTATTACCGGTAAGTCTTTGCTGCAATATGCAGCAAAGACTTACCGGCTATGGAGAGCGCTCAGCACGTGAGCCCCTCTTCATGTACCCGCACCCGATGCACACCATACTATTACGGCGGTCGTCTGTAAAGGGCTAATCTTTAATTTAATAATCCTGGAACCTAACATGTTAAAACGTTATTTTAATTATATGTACATAAACTGCAGAGACTACTGGGGTATGTACTAGCCTGGGCAGGCACTGGAAGCTAATGAGTTTATTATTCTCACTCCACACGGTGAACTTGTTGATGACTTCTCGGTAGAGTTTGTTGTTACTGTCGCTAATCCAACCAACAATGACCATGGTGTCAGAGAATTTTGGGGATGACTTTGTTCCGAGTGTTGTCTTAAGTCTGAGATATAAAGAGTGAAAAGGAACGTGGATAACACTGTGCCTTGTGGTGCTCCACAGTTTCTAATTACATCTTTGACTTATTTTTATTTATTGTAGGCAAACTGCAGTGGGTAGAGATTCCCCTCTCCCCTCAGATAGGACATTGTTTTTTTTCAAAAACCTTAATTATAAGGGAGGTTAGGGCGACTGGCCATAAGTTACTAATTATATTATTGGCACAATATACACAATGGGGCACATTTATTTAGAAAAGTGCAAACTACAATATGTGCAGTTTGCCTGTGTAGTGTGCAGGGTGCGCCAGATTCAGAATTTGTGGCACACGTTCTTCATGAATTTGGCATCCCCTTCACAGCTTCGATAGAGTGCACCAGCTATTTTCTGGAGCACCTTTAACATGGGGCATGTGACACATTCTGTCAGAATCTGCCTGATACATGTGGTCCAAACCAAAAAGTTAGCACAAAATTAAGTCGTATCATTTGTTCGTAAATTTATGCGAACCCACTCTATTAAACCTTAACAACACCTAAGAAAAGCACATGAGTGAAATCTGGTTCATAGAAATCTCATTATACCGTTTAGTTAAAATTTAATTCATTTTATTTAATCATTACACTTATTTAAAAAACAACAGTATGACAATATAATCTATAAAATGCAAACAGAAGTTAAGTTCTCCTCGGGAGTTCCACTAAAGCGTCCACACTCCACAGAAACACAGGAATATATCCAGATTACTGTCCATATATAAATTATTCCAAAATGTATTATAAAGTGCCAGTGCCCTAATATCCATACAAGAAATTTTATCACAAGAGATATTGTAAAGTGCCGGTGCAACAGTAAATAGCAGTACAGCCTGACATAAGTATGTGGCTACAATTTAGGTATTATGTGCCCTTTATATATTTGTACGGAGATGGCAAAACTGGCTTACCCATGTTTCGTTTAGCGTGGGCGCTGGTACCCCGACGCGCGTTTCGCGTTGCCGCTTCTTCAGGGGGCCTGTGGGTGCATGTGTGTGTCTTCATATTTAAGCATCTCGGCGTGTCACGTGGGCAGGATGAGGTAGCGCCCCACTTCGGCCGGAACCAGACAGGACAATGAGGCCACTCCCCCGACCGCGTCATCGCGGGAGTGGCGACCGCCGTGTCACATGATCCGCCCTAATGCTGACGTCATTCCCCAATCCGCCGCTGCCTCCGTGATCCCAGCTCCCGGTGTCGAAACGGGGGATACAGCACTGAACCCGAGGACATGTCACTCGGGAGCAGTGGTGCACCCCCGCCGCACGGGGGAGCCGGTTACAAGGTGCGCAGGTTCTTTTTGGACACATATGCCGAAAGATGGTACAAGATGTCAAAAAGGGGAATATATGTATTATAATACATTTTGGAATAATTTATATATGGACAGTAATCTGGATATATTCCTGTGTTTCTGTGGAGTGTGGACGCTTTAGTGGAACTCCCGAGGAGAACTTAACTTCTGTTTGCATTTTATAGATTATATTGTCATACTGTTGTTTTTTAAATAAGTGTAATGATTAAATAAAATGAATTAAATTTTAACTAAACGGTATAATGAGATTTCTATGAACCAGATTTCACTCATCTGATACATGTGGTGCACGCTCTGACTGAGCACCGGAACGTAAGTTGTGTTACGTAAAGAATAGTTCAGCCGCAACACAAGTGTTGGCAACCATGTGTAGTGAAACTTATCAAATAACTGTGCAACCGGTTTGCACATAAAAGATGTGTAAAGTCCGCCAGAAAACTGGAACAAGGAACTTAGTAAATGTGCTCAAATAAGTACAAGTAAAAACATAGATAAACAGGAACATTACTGACTATTTCAGGAACAAATACTGACACTTTCATGGACTATTTATAACATACAATAATACTGTGTCCCCAGAGAACGTCTATAGAAATTTTGCAACCTTTATCATCTCCTTCACCAATAGCGGTGTACGTGTCCTTATACCATTGTACGCTGTAAACTTCAACTTCATTAGACCATCAGTAGCAAATCATTACTATTTTCAGACTTGGATACACCTCATATTAATATAAAGAGTTAACTATTGCATGGGCTGTGTAGACCCAAAGCCAGTTACCAACAACTCATGATGGCTATATATGGTTGGCCCATACTTTTTGATAGTTTTAGATGAATGGATTCTGAAACCCATATAATTCAGAGATTATTTTGGTAAGATCTGTTCTCCAGGTCCTTGGTTTGCAACTGGGAATTTTCGACTGCAACCTCCAACTCCTATTGTCTATTCAAGGTCAGTAAAGTGACCCTCATGTCTTTTCACTGTGACATCTAGCATTTCTTGAATGTTAGGTGAGATTAACTTTATTACTGCTACTGGCAAAATTAACTTTACTACTGGCAACTATAATCAATAGCAAATATACACTCACCGGCCACTTTATTAGGAACACCATGCTAGTAACGGGTTGGACCCCCTTTTGCCTTCAGAACTGCCTCAATTCTTCGTGGCATAGATTCAACAAGGTGCTGGAAGCATTCCTCAGAGATTTTGGTCCATATTGACATGATGGCATCACACAGTTGCCGCAGATTTGTCGGCTGCACATCCATGATGCGAATCTCCCGTTCCACCACATCCCAAAGATGCTCTATTGGATTGAGATCTGGTGACTGTGGAGGCCATTTGAGTACAGTGAACTCATTGTCATGTTCAAGAAACCAGTCTGAGATGATTCCAGCTTTATGACATGGCGCATTATCCTGCTGAAAGTAGCCATCACATGTTGGGTACATTGTGGTCATAAAGGGATGGACATGGTCAGCAACAATACTCAGGTAGGCTGTGGCGTTGCAACGATGCTCAATTGGTACCAAGGGGCCCAAAGAGTGCCAAGAAAATATTCCCCACACCATGACACCACCACCACCAGCCTGAACCGTTGATACAAGGCAGGATGGATCCATGCTTTCATGTTGTTGATGCCAAATTCTGACCCTACCATCCGAATGTCGCAGCAGAAATCGAGACTCATCAGACCAGGCAACGTTTTTCCAATCTTCTACTGTCCAATTTCGATGAGCTTGTGCAAATTGTTGCCTCAGTTTCCTGTTCTTAGCTGAAAGGAGTGGCACCCGGTGTGGTCTTCTGCTGCTGTAGCCCATCTGCCTCAAAGTTCGAGATGGTCCTCTGCCTACCTTGGTTGTAACGGGTGGCGATTTGAGTTACTGTTGCCTTTCTATCAGCTCGAACCAGTGTGCCCATTCTCCTCTGACCTCTGGCATCAACAAGGCATTTCTGCCCACAGAACTTCCGCTCACTGGATGTTTTTTCTTTTTCGGACCATTCTCTGTAAACCCTAGAGATGGTTGTGCGTGAAAATCCCAGTAGATCAGCAGTTTCTGAAATACTCAGACCAGCCCTTCTGGCACCAACAACCATGCCACGTTCAAAGGCACTCAAATCACCTTTCTTCCCCATACTGATGCTCGGTTTGAACTGCAGGAGATTGTCTTGACCATGTCTACATGCCTAAATGCACTGAGTTGCCGCCATGTGATTGGCTGATTAGAAATTAAGCGTTAACGAGCAGTTGGAAAGGTGTACCTAATAAAGTGGCCGGTGAGTGTATGTCCTCAGTCATTTTCTATCAGGAATGATGGCTTCATCAGTGAAGGAGGATGGCAGATTGCTTTAGGTTTCTGTGGTGAATTTTGTTTTTATTTTAGGCTAGGTTATTACTTTCTTGTGTGGTAAGACAAATCAACATTGTAAATGTTTGATATACATATACACAAGTGGACAAAATTGTTGGTACCCCTTATTTAAAGGGGTTGTCCGAGTTTTGATAAAAAATATATGTGGCCGGGAGCGGGCTGACTAAAATAATAAAGCTGTACTTACCTCCCGGTGCCCTCCCGTATCCAGCGCTGCTGTCGCTCCGGTCCGGGCACAATGTAAACAAACATGGCCGCCGGAGCAGTGCTGCATTCAGCTTCCGGAAGCTGAATCCAGCTCTGTTCCGCAGGCCATGCCGGACCGGAGCGACAGCAGCACTGGATACGGGAGGGCACCGGAAGGTAAGTACAGCTTTATTATTTTAGTCAGACCGCTCCCGGCCACATATATATATATATATATTTTTTTTTTAACTCGGACAACCCCTTTAATAAAAGAAAAAAAACACAATGGTCACAGAAATAACTTGAATCTGACAAAAGTAAAAATAAAATTTCGATGAAAATGAAAGACAGGCAGACATTGCTTTTCAACCATGATTTGGCAGAACTTAAAAAAAAACAAACAAATAATTCCTGTAACAGTCAATGAGACCTCTGCACCCCTCCACAGGTGATTTGGTCACTCCTCATAAGCAAACTGCTCTAGCTGTTGGGTTTGAAGGGTGCCTTTTCCAGATGGCATGTTTCGTCTCCTTCCAAAGATGCTCAATAGGATTTAGGTCAGGGCTGACTTCAGAATAGTCCAATGTTTACCTCTTAACCGTTCTTTTGGTGTTGTGGGTCATAATCCTGTTGCAAGACCCATGCCCTGGAACTGAGACCAAGCTTTCTGACACTGGGCAACACATTTCTCTCTAGAATCCCTTGATAGTCTTGAGATTTCATTGTACCCGGCACAGATTCATGACACTCTGTGCCATATGCAACAAAGCAACCCAAGAACATTTTTTACTGTATCCTCCATTTTTTACTGTAGGGACCGTTTCCTTCCCACTTTGGCTCATACTACGACAGATGGTGTGACCCGACACTGATGGTCTTTGAACTTCACCTTTAATCTCTTTAGAAGTTTTTCTGGGCTCTTTTGTTACCATTCATATTATTCGTTTCTTTGATTTGTCATCAAATTAATTTATTTTCACTTTTGTCAGATTTAAGTTATTTCTGTGACCATTGTGGGTTTGCCTTTCATTAAACGAGGGGCACCAACGATTGTGTCCATGTGTGTAGCTTAGAAAGTCAATGTTTGTATTTATATAGTGTGCTGCTACTTTCCCTGCATAATATCAGATATCAGGATGATGTATTTGTTAGCTATTGCAGAAAAGTGGTCCAACAACTATTTTGGGTGACCTAGTGTCTTTGCCCTGTTGTGGTCCTGCTGCTCCACAATAAGACCCTCAAGAGTCCTCTGGCCTCTCCTCATCATCCTCATACATACAGAGGTTGCCAAAAGTATTGGCACCCCTGCAATTCTGTCAGATAATACTTGTTTTCTTCAGGAAAATGATTGCGATCACAAATTCTTTGGTATTAATATCTTCATTTATATTGCTTGCAATGAAAAAACACAAAAGAGAATGAAAAAAAAGTCAAATCATTGATCATTTTACACAAAACTCCAAAAATGTGCCGGACAAAAGTATTGGCACCCTCAGCCTAATACTTGGTTGCACAACTTTTAGACCAAATAACTGCGAACAACCGCTTCCGGTAACCATCAATGAGTTTCTTGCAATGCTCTGCTGGAATTTTAGACCATTCTTCTTTGGCAAACTGCTCCAGGTCCCTGAGATGTGAAGGGGAGCCTTCTCCAAACTGCCATTGTGAGATCTCTCCACAGGTGTTCTATGGGATTCAGGTCTGGACTCATTGCTGGACACTTTACAAGTCTCCAGTGCTTTCTCTCAAACCATTTTCTGGTGCTTTTTGAAGTGTGTTTTGGGTCATTGTCCTGCTGGAAGACACATGATCTCTGACGGGAAACCCAGCTTTCTCACACTGGGCCGTACATTATGCTGCAAAATTTGTTGGTAGTCTTCAGACTTCATAATCCCATGCAGATGGTCAAGCAGTCCAGTGCCAGAGGCAGCAAAGCAACCCAAAACATCAGGGAACCTCCGCCATGTTTGACTGTAGGGACCATGTTCTTTTCTTTGAAGGCCTCTTTTTTTTCCTGTAATTCTATGTTGATGCCTTTTCCCAAAAAGACTTCCTCAGGTAAGTTTTGGCAAACTCCATCCTGGCTTTTTTATGTTTCTGAGTAAGATGTGGGGTCTTCCTGGGTATCCTACCATACGGTCCCTTTTCATTCAGACGTGGAGGGATAGTATGGATTGACACCACTGTACCCTCGGACTGCAGGGCAGCTTGAACTTGTTTGGATGTTAGTTCAGGTTCTTTATCCACCATCTGTACAATCTTGCATTGAAATCTCTCATCAATTCCACCCACATCTAGGGAGGTTAGCCACAGTGCCATGGGCTTTAAACTTCCTGATGACACTGCTCACGGTAGACCCAGGAACATTCAGGTTTCTGGAGATTGACCTTGAGGATTGCTCATGCTTCCCCACAATTTTGATTCTCAAGTCCTCAGACAGTTCTTTGGTCTTATTACTTTTCTCCATGCTCAATGTGGTACACACAAGGACACAGGGCAGAGGTTGAGTCAACTTTAATCCATTTCAACTGGCTGCAAGTGTGATTTAGTTATTGCCACCACCTGTTAGGTGCCACAGGTAAGTTTATTACACAAATTAGAGAAGCATCACATGATTTCACATGATTTTTCAAACAGTGCCAATACTTTTGTCCACCCCCTTTTTATGTTTGGTGTGGAATTATATCCAATTTGGCTTTTTGACAATTATTTTAGGGGTTTTCCTTTGAAGACAAATTAAATGAAGATACCAAAAATACCAAAGAATTTCTGGTTGCAATCATTTTGCAGAAAACAACAGAATTAACTGACAGAATTGCAGGGGTGCCAATACTTTTGGCCACCACTACACATACTATTATGTTTGTCTGCTCAAAGATATGCACAAAAGATGCTAAAGCTCTAGGGGTGGTTGGGTAAGCTTTCACCTTATATAAATGGAGGCAAATCCTGATCAGTCTACGAGGACTAAATATTATAAATTTATTTTCACCTCAATATTAAAGTCTTGCTTACACCTTCATTTTCGCCTTGATATTGAATAAGCAATCAAACTTTCTCTTATATCCACTACAAAAAATTTTTCTGTATTGTGTACAGGATAGCCATCAATCCCATTCACTACAATGTAACTGTATTATGCTGCGGTTTTGACACAGAGAAATTCAGCAAAGCCGATACACAGGTAATACACAAGAATTATATAATATGCCTGTACCCTTAAAAGTTTGAGCAGTATTTACTTTCTCTCTATTCATATATAAAGTAAAGAGACTTTCCCATTACTACTTCTTGGTCCATGTATAACTACAGACACATTATGATCGCTCTGTGCTACGCGATCCTGTGTGCTGATAAAGTGGTTAGATCAGGGTACAGGGTTTATATACTTCATTTAGCTTCTGAACATTGTACACATAAAAAAAGAGATATGAGAAAGATCAGAGATTAGGAGATCCCTAAGATGCATAACACACACAATGACACATCTGAGCTATAAAACACACAGTCCCCTGCTATAAAGACCTTATCTTGCCTGAAAATTGTCTCCTAAAAATGTGTTGCTTGCTGGCAGGAAGTCTGTGTGTGAGATAGTCTAGGAATGCGAGGGGGGGGTGGCAGTTAACAGTGAAAAAGAGAATGTGTTATTTTGTTATCCTAAATGTATCAAAGAATCATATCTTTGTGGAAATACCCCTGTAAGGAGACTCAACTTAAAGGCAGACCTCCAGATTTATTGAACTTTAGGCTGTAATGGCATGTGTAAGAGTTATCAAAGATGTCCGCAATTAAGCTATATATTATTAATCCTGGTTACTATGACAACCCAAAATTTAGAAAATCTAGTTGTAACAGAGCCTTCAAAAAAAAAAAAAATTAAAAATAATCAATCTTGTCTGGAGTTACACTTACAAAACGATCTGTTCCGACTTACATACAGGAAGAACAAACCTATAGAACCTTTCTTATACGTAACCCGGCAACTGCCTATATTTAGGAATAGATTAATTTCCCACAAGTAAACAATTTTGCAGAATCAGGTCATAAAATGCAAGGTTGTGCTTAGTCCTCTATAAAAATATAAAAATGGACAACTGGGTGTTAAATAAAAGTCTTTATTTCACAAACAAGAAAAATAATAATAATAAAAAAAATTTGATACTTCTCATAATAGTTCCCCACAGAAAAGGGAACTACTGAAGCTGCAGCAAAAGTATAGCAGGGAAAAAAAAAAAAAAAAAACACACACATTCTCTTAACCGATTCACTCAATTCCCTCTTGTTTATCCTTAATGGCAACCTATAGAAAAAACAAACGCATAAAAAAAAATGTATTAAACTGGTTCAGAGAAACTGCAGAATAATTATGCAACCATTATTTAACCCATTATCAAATGAGACTAGAATTGTCTCTGTGGTTCAAAGCTTATGAACACAGCATTTTCAGGTTCATAACGACCGGGTCCCGTGCCTTCAACTCTGTGTTTAGAACACAAGACTAAGGGGCTCACTTACTAAGGGTCGAAGATCGAACTTTCGCCTTTTTCAAGGTTTGCATAGCTTGGACAGGTATTCAACAGGTATCGCATGCGATTGTTTTTTTTTTTTTGGCACAGATGCGCTGCCTCCATGCGACACAAATTGGGGGGCGAGCCGTTGAACGATCCGACTGATTCGGACTGAGCGCGGGATTTAACTTTCAAATTGTGTCGCAAGACAATGCACTTACATGCACCACTTAAAGGAAGGTGAACTCTGTCGGTCCTGAGCGGGGAAGCAACACATGCAGGATATCTTAGCAAATCGGGCACAGTGCATTCTCATTGGACAATGCACTTTCGTTGAACTCCAGCGGACAGGTAAGTGTGCCCCTAAAAGTGTAATAGCTCTGCATCTTAGGAAACTTTGTTGCTGAAGCCTTTGACTGTGGAGTCGGCTCGGGTGACCATTTGGGTGAAATTGAACAGTTGGAATTTTAGCTTACCGACTCCACAGCCCTGGCCATTATATATAGACACAGATTGATATGTACTTATATCTGTATATAGACATGCATATTGTTAAACAAAAAAAGGCATTTCAGTCCATACCCTAAATCTTTCTTCCAATAGTGACAGCTCACTAATCAAGTCGGTGATAGCATTGGTAAATGCCTCCTGAGGACTGTATTCTGGCGTTGTCTGGACTCTTATAATAATTTTATGTTCCAGGGGATGTGGTACTTTGTATCCAGCAAATAGAACCTGGGGGTCCTTCAATAACTGCCTGCAAAATAAAAACAAAGATTTTTTTTAGAATGACATTATATGGTACATAGACAGATGAAACCATTATATACAATCAACATATCTAATATGTCTTTACTGCACAGCTCATCTTATGAACTATCCTGTAAATCCTATACAAATGATTGTAGCACATGGAGAGTTTTATGGGACATCTGGAATGGTTAACGGTATGCGCAGATCCTGTAATTTCTGTGCAGTCTAGGAGGCAGATTTCACTGATTGTATGGGGAGATGTATTCTAGCACAATTTAACAGCCTGTGAAGATATAGCACATAGGGGCTTTTCCCTTTATTTTAGAAGGAAGGAGGCCATGGATAACAAATATAAGAAGATTACCACATTCACAGTGCCTGAATCTATGAGTAAGTGTCCCTGGCTTATCATGATGGATTTTGATAAAAAAGAATCATCTATGCTGCAAATATGAAATGTCATGGTATTCAGAAAAATAAAAACAATGACCTTTGGAAGGAGGGGAGTAAAAAATGTTTGTGCAAAAATGAAATTCCTAATACAGTGCCACACCCGACCGTAGAGAGATGAATGGAGCTTAGGTTTAATACCACGCACTGTGGTCAGTTGTGGAGCTGTTTTTGGAAGGACACCTACTGCACATGCGGGATGGCAGCAGGATTTTTCAAATCAGGAATTGGCAAGCCTCAGAAATCACTTGGCTTCTAATGCATTTTATGCTATAATTTTGTCTTGCCAAAGGTGGATTTCAGCCGCAACTGGATGACATGTTGTGGATTATAAATCCACAGTTAAAGTTGTTCCTGCAATGTGTGTATGTGATAAATCCTATACACTACACTGCTACTGTAGCAATGCAGATTTACTACATGGACATTTGCATGGCAATTCCACAGATTTACAAGCAAAATCGATAAAATTTTCAAAGAGCTACAAGATTGAAAACTTACGATTTTATTATATTTCCAATGGTATGGTCTTCCTTGTTTATCGTAAACAGGCAAGCATTAGGCACTTTTGTGTCCTTAGTGATCGTTATTCTACAAGAAAATGAAATCAACATTTGAAGGGTTTGACATTTTAAATACATATACAATAAATGTCATCAGATTAATATAAAGAAATAAAATGTTATATTAACCATCAAAGCCCTGGAATTCTATGCACATTACTGCCTGGTAATGGATATATGTGAGCCTAGAATTAATTAAATCTTGTGTGCACAGATGTAACCACAAAAATAAACCTACAATGTATACCGTAATACAGGAGCAAGATTGATAAGACCTTACCACATCACATTTACATGCTACAGAGAAAACGTGCACAATGTCTGTCCGGCACTGTAGATTTTATGTATGTGCATTGCGGAAAGAGATCTGCACTTTCACCTATATTCCATGGGGATTATGATTCATGTCAAAATGTGGCTTGTCCCTTGCAGTCACACCATTGGTTTTACCAATGTCTAGTCAGGAATCTAATGTAGCAAACGGAAGGGAACACAAATATTCCCATTCAATAGGGCAGCACAGTGGCTCAGTGGTTAGCACTACATGTGGTAAGAAGAAAAATAACGGTGTCCAGCAATGTTGGTTTCCAAAAAGTGAAAAAACACAATTTATTTCCAAAACATTAAAAACATCACAGTACTATACCCTCCCTCACTACAAAACATATTGGTAGTTTGATTAGATTGTGAGCCCTATTGGGGACAGGGACTGATTTGGTAACTCCGCACAGCGCTGGGTAATCTGTGTGCGCTATATAAAATAAAGGAATTATTATTATACAAGTCAGTAAAGCAGAACCATGAATGCAGCTCAGAGGCTGAAATTGATGACCAGATACAAAGTCAATCATATTTACTGATCATTATACAATGTGACTATGATCTCAAGTAAAAACATCATCTTACAAACTGCCATTGTTTACACCGGCAAGGGCCACGTTGCGGCGTCACCAAGGTACAGCCTAGAGAACTCACTTTTTTTCTCCTTCAAACAACAAGAACGACTCAAAGGCCGGCGGCGCGTTCATCTTAGCGCTGAATGACTATTTCCCTCCTCGCTCGGAAGCCTCTTGCAGTACTCTCTCCTGTACTAGAGAACGTCATAGGAGCGTCCATCCGTCACGTCCTGCATTACCCAATGTGTCTCTAGTCACTAGAGCACCGAAACGGCCATTTTTATGGAGACCATTATACTATAACGCAATGAAAAGACTCATCCAAAATGTCTCCTCACAAGGAGACAGTTATATTACAAAGCTCTGGAGTTTTAAATATAAAAAAATGGTTGCGCGAGGTGGTCGTTACTAACGGTATTATTTTATGAGAAATACATTATACTGAATACGTACACGAAGTGCTATTACTGCGCAGCGATATGACTGTACTTTGCCCTTCGTTAATATGGCCTCCGAAGTGCTTCCGCCTTCCTGTACGGGCGGTCACGTGAGGAGAGGCTGCAGCGCTCTGTTGTGTTGCCCTTCGTCTGATTGGCTGCCAGCTTGCGGGCTTCTGTGTGAGAGCGCTGCGCAAGGGACTTGTCTGGTGTGGATAGCGCGGCACTTACAAGACTGCGTCACACCATGTCGTGCCAGGTGGAGGCAGCAAGTGACGGGGCCGCGGATTCGGAGCAGGTAATGGCACAGTTCTTGTAGATCGGGTTGGAGTTCCCTGCCCCAGGGTGGCGGGCACACGAGGAAGAGCGTACACACACCTGTCACGTCTTCCCGGGCACCAGCGCTTCCATCTCCTCTCCTGTACCCATGTGCTTGTCAGCTGGGACAGGGCACTGGCTGCTTACTTCACCACACACACAGAAAGTTCTCCCTCCGTGTTACCGGGATATGTGCCCCGGACCTGGAACCAGAACCAGGGAAACTTTATAACAATCAATATCATATAAAGCTCTGAGAATGGATTTCTAGTAGCAAGAAATATTATGCTATAACTCATTACACATCTGTAAATGCCTTTCCAGTGCCACAGATGCCAGGGTGGCATAGATCTACCATGCCCAGGGATTGGTGTTACATGTCATGGCGTCAGGGTGTTGGAGCAGTAGGGGATTTCTAACTTTTGAGGCTTTTTGTTTTGCATTTTGTTTAGCTAGTTTAAGTTAAAGGGGTTTTCCAGTCACTCTGTTTCCCCTGTCCTATAACTTGCTGATTGCTGACGAGAGCAGGGGTTCATTGTGTCCCCAAAGTAGCGCTTGCTTTCCATCGATCAGCACTGACCTTTTCATTTATATACATTTAGGACCTATATGGCTGTATAATAATTTTTTATTTAAATATTTATTGGGGGGGGGGGGGGTTGTCTATCAGAGATCAGTATCTAAGACAGGCCTACAAGACTCTCGCGATCAGTGCCAGTAATCAATGTGGCAGTTAAAGGGAGATGTTAGCTGAGTTGCAGACCTGACACCCGCTGTGTATGGAGAGAGCTCAGCCTGGGAGCCCACTCCATACACCCGAGGGGTTAATATATACTTGAAATAAATACACCACAAGTATTTAATTAATGTATAAATATATATAAAAAAAATGAATACACAAGCAAAAATGTATATCGGCGGTAAATAAGCACACATAAGTATATACCAGCATTAAAGAGTAACTGTAAAGTTTTTTTCCCCCACAAATCAATAGCTCTTGGAATGTAGAACAACTTTGCCTATTATCTTTGTTACCTATACCCAGCAGTTTCTTTGCTCTACCCCTCAGATGATCTCAGTGCTGCAGTGGCTGTTTCCTCTGCCTGTGCTGACAAGCCCTGTGACAAACTGACAAACAAATCTACAACTCTAAAGTCTTACAACAGGGGAGGGGCTACTGCTACCTGCTCGCAGAAGAGATGGTCATGTGACAGAGCTCTCTCTGTGTATGTAGCAGATCTGGATGTGTTCAGGCATGTGGATACATGCAATAGTGAGATAAAAGTTCTCCATCAGTTCCTCCATCTGTGATTCTACAGAACTTTCTCGGTTTCTCCCGTCACCTTTTGCTGTAGCCCTTCCCCCACCTTGTACTATAAGCTCTGTGCAGAGAAGCTATTAACCCTTAGTGGTCACACAGCACAGGCTAAACACGTAATGTAACTGTTTTACTTATGGATTTTACCACTTATTACATACTTATAACATGCTCCTCCATGTGATGAGTTTGCCAGCTGCTGTATACATGCTGTATGTACCCTATTCAATGAATTTACTTGTAGAAATCACACTGGATTTAAAGGGCACCTACCACCACGATTCTACCTATAAAGGTAGATCGGGTGGTAGGTGGATGTAAGGGACGTGAGGATAGCCCTTTTTAGAGCTAATCCTCACGTTCCCGCTAACTTTTAATAAACTTTATTCCCTTAATATGTAAATTTAGTTATGCGGTTACTGGGGTGTGGAGTAGCCGGGCACGAGGCTACACGGCGCGGCTACTCCACGCCCCAGTAGCCACGTTACTCCTCCTACCCTGTTGTGTGCAGCATCCGACAAGCCGGAGTTCTGGCGGAACGCCAGCATGTCGGATGAGGGCGTGCAGCTACGAGGAGCTGCGCGCCGCACACAACAGGGTAGGAGGAGTAACGTGGCTACTGGTGCGTAGAGTAGCCGCGCCGTGTAGCCTCGTGCCCGGCTACTCCACGCCCCAGTAGCCGCATAAATAAATTTACATATTAAGGGAATAAAGTTTATTAAAAGTTAGCGGGGGCGTGAGGATTAGCTCTAAAAAGGGCTATCCTCACGTCCCTTACATCCACCTTTACATTCCCTTTAATGCTAAATTACTTTGAATGAGTGAATTGAACCCAGCTTCAGGTCAGGTACAGGAAGACTTTAGTCTCCGTCCCCACTTCACCTCTGGTGAGAGATTTTTTTAATCTACAGATCGTCAGGTCAAAAATTAATGAAATTTGATTTCACATCCGAAAAAAGTATACATGGATATAACAAAGAAGAAAAGCAGATGTGTTGACAGAACAAATGAATTTTATTGCTTTACAAAAAGAAAATAGTTAAAGAGGACCTTTCGCTACTTCACTTATATGGAGATTATGATATCATTCTGTAGGGGCTGCTACATAGATTCACGGGAACTTTGAATTTTCTTTCTAGCCCGCTTGCAGAGTTATTAGTCACGAGATCTGACCATTACAATCTGTGTTTGGTCAGAGAGGAGGAGCTGGGGGCGCGCGCAAACGTCGCATGGTTGTAAGTGGCGCAAACAGTGCGTGGTCGCAACCACAAGCAAAACTGCCGAAACATCGTAAACATAATGTCAACAGTATATTAGCGGAATGTGTGTGAACACAACCATTAGATGAACATAGAAAAAACTCACAGATCAATATTCATAATCGTTTCTCTGACATTGCCGGACACTGATTGGACAGTATGAGAGAAGATTAGCATAACACACGCCTCCAGCCCCAGCTCCTCCTCTCTGACCAAACACTGATTACAATGGTCAAACACTGGGAATGTTATCTCCGCAACCGCAGGGGCTAGAAGGAAAATTCCCATCTAGCCGCCCCTACAGGATGGTATGATAATCTTCACATGTGTGAGGTGGGGAAAGGTCCTCTTTAAACACTTAAAAACCCCTAATGAAGGGGAAAACAACAAGAAGGTCTCCCACAGTACAAAATGCTAGGAATATGAGGAATATCACTACAAATAATAATGGAGCTACATACAAATGCTATAAAAAAAATGATGCATTGTGAAAAAGTAGTAATAATAGTCAATATATCGCAGCATTGTGCAGTATCACTTAAAGTGCAATATATAGTAGTATATCATATTACCAAGAAAGTCAAGATAGGGGGGAGACCAAGGATGCCCAGTCTCCCCCCTATCTGGACTTTCTTGGTAATGTAATATGTATTTATAGTTATTTATTTATTTTGGTGTCTACATCATTGCACTTTAAGTGATACTGCACAATGTTATATTTATCCCGTCCTCTACGACTATTATTACTGCTTCTTCACTATGCATCATTTTCTATAGCAGTTGCATGTATATACTATATGTAGTGATATTCCTCATATTGCTAGTATTTTTTGCGTTATTGTACTGTGGGAGACCTTCTTGCTCTCATCCCCTCCATTATAGGTTTTTAAGTGTTTTTAACTATTTCCTTTTTGTAAACCAATAAAATTAATTTATCATGTCAACACATCTGCTTTTCTTCTTTGTTATATCCACAGATTATTTTTTTATTATTATTTATTTATTTTTTTGGGTCAGACACTTCCAGCACAGAAAATGCCATAACTTTGGAAAGAAAAGGGTGAGCAGCATAATATGGACATTGTTCTGTTTGTTCATATATGAGAATTTGGTAATGCAGAACTGGGATGCACTCGGGCAGGCACAGACAGTCGCGTACTGTTCAAATTAGGTTGTAGCTGTTTCCTTCTGTCTGTAATGGCCCGGTCCATACTACTACTCTTCCTTGTTGTCTCATAGTTGGCAATCCTTCTCCATCAAGTAAAGAACTTCACTTCTCCCATCCACCACTTATCACTGCAGAATTTGCTACCCTTGTGACTTTGGCCTCTGAGGAAAATCTCCTTACTCTGTCCCTAAAAAAAAAAAAAAAAAAAAAATAAAGTGACCCCTAGATAATATACTGTGGTCCTCAATACTTTATAATATGTACTACTGTATTGTTCCCCTTTATTATTCATATTTAAAACCAACAACTCTTAATGAGTTTAGATAACAGAGCACCCCCAGCCAGAGGTTGCACTAACATTTTTCCAAAAGGGTAAAAATACTCCTTTAACCATTTTTGAGGAGTGTTTTTACCCAAGGAGGAGTATGAAAATTTCGGTAATACCGCGCACACACTCGCCGCTCACAGCACAGCACACACTCGCCACTCACAGCACTGCGCTCACAGCACTGCACACGCTCACCTGGTCCCGTCGATCACATAAACGGAGGCAGCTGCGGGCAGGGAGAGATGGAGCAGGACGGGGAGCAGCAGCCCCGCTGTCCACATGTCTCCCCCGGGGCCGGTGCTCTCACTCCGGGTCTCTTCGGCACGCCCCTTAGTCACGCATGGCAATTATTTTGGGGGGTAAAGGCGCCTCATCACACGTCTATGACGCGTGGTGAGGCGTTAATGCGACCTCTGCCCCCAGCATATACAAGTATCTATGTGGCCAAAGCCAGCACATGCCCTCATTATCAGCACACTAAAAAAAAAAAACGTATACTCACCTTCCTGCACTCCCTGCAGCCCAAGCTTCTTTCCCCTTCAGCAGTAGGCGAACGCCTATCTTACCTACCCTTATTGCTGTGTACTTAGATCTTTGCATTCAATATATTTCCCAGCTGTTTCCCTCTGTATATGGATAAACAATTGAACAAAATGTTGTAAAATCCCCAATAAAGGTAGCAATGTTAATGTTAGTTTCCACAGGTGTGTACACCAAAGTATGAAAGAGTTTATTAAAACATAATAGAACCTTTATTAATTTGGGATCTTCATGATTGTAATGAACCAAGTAATAAAGGGGAGTGGTAATTTATAGCGCACACTGAAAGCCATAAAAGTCCACAAGAACATGGCACAAATGTGGAATTTTTTTTCCAGGTATATAAAACACCGTAGCTAATTTTAATCTGTTGCACAGAAAACAAACCCTCTTACAGTTCTGTACACAGAAACACGCCACACACTGCTGGCAGAAAGCCAGGTAATGTTAAATAAAGTTTTATAGAGTACTGAAATGATTCAGAATGCTGACAAAGGCATTTTTAAAATCAGACTACTGGTCTTTTATGATACCATGAGGCTGGTGACTTCAGCCGTGGTCTGGTCTGCATGTTTAAATTTTTGTAAGGAGACAAAAATAAAAGCTTGGGCCCCAATTGGCTGTTTAAGCACAGAAAACTCTGGCTGTAATAATTTTTCATAAATAAATATGCACCTTGGAGTTGTTTATATGTATTACTGAAAACTTTCATGCCCCTCCTTGGCTAAAAATACTCCTCGAAAATGGTGAGAGGCATATTTTTACCTTTCTGGAAAAATGTTAGTGTGACCTCTGTTTCCCAGACATTTAAATTAAAAACCCCATTCAAAAAGAAACTTAAAGTATTTATTTTGGGTGGGTTAATTTAAATTTATTAAAAATTATAATTAAAACGCATTGCCCAATGGTCCCTTCCCATGGCTGCCATGTTTAAAAAGTAAGCCCACTGATTAGTAACTTGGTCCACTATATGCCGTGTTCACTGAACTGCCCTGCCTTGTGGAACATTGAGAGAAAGTCCTGTTACAACATTAGGCATTTCATCTCATGTAACCAGGGTGATGTAATCAAAGGTCCTGTTACATTTGCAACAACAACCTTGTGTATCTACCTCAGCAGCCTCCATGGAGGATGGCGAGGAGTAGAAGACAAATGCGACATTCTGTGATTTTATGTGAGCCGATACATACATGGGGTAGACGTAAATGGGTAAAGAGCCTTGGCTGACATATGACATGCTGCGAAGAGGCCTGGGACATGCCTCTGATATCGGGTAATAGAAGATAAAGTTGAATTATGGGGATTTGAGGTAAACCATTTTTAACTAAAAGAAGCTATATCCATTAGTTAATAGGGCTTTATAGGAACCAGTCACTAGCTGTATTTTTGAAAATGAGGTGACTGGATCCTTTTTAAGGCTCTAAAACCACCCTATGTACAAAATCATGAAAAAAGGTATTAAATTCCACTGTCCGTATTGATGGCAGCATTTACAGGACTGTAATCCATTCTTTCAGCAACTGCAATTTTTTGCAGCACAAGTCTGGCAAACTACTGAGAACAGTGCTGTACCCCATGTTTTTATGCTCTTTTTGGTATTGGTGAATGTACAGATGACCTATCTAAACGTTTGCACTAGTTGGATTATCTCACATAATCCTAATTTGTTGCAGCATCTGGTCCTCACAGATTATAAAGTATTTACTGCTTGCTCTAGTTACTTCAAGGACAAAACTATTTTTCTATTCCACCCAAATGTGTGTGATTGTTTACTATATGTGCGTCCTGCTTTACTGTATGTATATTAGAATGTCCAGGTGTATGTAGCATCTGCGTGATCTGGTTACATTATCAGAGGATCAAAGGTTTCTCCAACTTCAAATTGACCTCTGCTTGTTACTGTTGTGGTGTGTGGTTTATAACCATGGGTAGAAAGGTTCTTTATTGTCTCCACTCCAAAGTTTGGCGTGGGCTATACTGCTTATTGTCCCTTGTGTAATGCTTGCAGCATTGCTGTAGAAATGGGAAAAAAATAGGGAAAAACCACAGTAAAAGTTGGTATGTATATACCAAGCTCTCTTCATATAGGCAAGGTGTTTGCTGACTGCAGGTCTCCCCCATGGGTTCTGACACATGGTACGGGTGTTCACCTTTTCATGTTCTGTGGTCAAATGCTTAGATCTCTTACTTTTTTATTGGATTTGTATCTCTGTCCTTTTTTTAATCATACAATAAAAGGAATATTTTTTAACTGTTTGAGTACTGGAGGACCCCTATTTTTCCTGCTCCCTTTCTAGAAGGGTCCATGCACACAAACGTATTGGGGATGTATATATATGATATACGTCCTCCGTAGTCGTCTATGACTCCTGGGCTCAGTATAGTGAGCACAACGTGTGCTCACTGTAGGGTTGCACCGATACCAGAATTTTGAGTGCGATGATACGCAGAAAAGTATTGCAATACTTGATACAATACTTTCACGAAAAGAAAAAAAAGTATTATCTGAATGTTAAGGCTGCGGTCACATGGGCCTTTTACATTGCATTTAGAAATGCAGTGCAAATGTCTGGGGGCGGGGCTCAGTCTGATTGCATTCGCATTTGCATTGAAACACATCAGTAACAGTCAGCCAGTGATTTGCGAGGAGAAGCTTTAGTGCTTTATGACGGTGTAGTATATGTGGTTTAAAGGTTATCCTAGTAATGCTAATATAAAATAGCATTCTAAAGAGTATAATTTAGGTCTTGAGTAAACAAGTGTTTTTGATATCCGTATGCTATCCTTTTTTTGCAGATGGCAAACGGACGTGCAGATAGTGCTAAAAAAAAAATAGCAGCATGCGTTATTTTGTCTCGCATGCGGACCACGTACATGCGTACAAGTCAATAGTGGTGGTGAACCTATGGCACAGGTGCTAGAGGTGGCACTCAGAGCCCTTTCTATGGGCACTCAGGCCATCACCCTTGGACAGAGTTCATCAAACACTGGATCTTCCTGCAGTCCCAGGTAACTTAAGCTATTCTGCTCTCCACTGGGCTATTCCACACTTCGTCGGGTGTTTGGAACTGCAGGAAAAGTTGACCCTACCATTCACCCTGCTGAACCCTACCATTCTTCCTATGGAGAGACGCTACAATGTTCGTCTGAATTTGCCCTCCTTCTTTCAATTGTATTGGTTGCCTTAGGCGCCCGATACAATTGAAAGATGTGGAAGAGCAGGTGGCAATAAGTTACTGCTTAAAATTCTTTGTCGGCACTTCACGCTATATAAGTAGATTTCGGACGTAGTTGGGCCACTCAGTCTCTAAAAGGCTCGCCATCACTGGTCTAGTGGATAGAGGCTCTGTCCTGTATCTCTATGGCAGGTGGAGTGTGTAGGTTGTCGGCAAAAAAATTATTTAAGTGGATTAAATAGAGACTTTGTGTCTGGGGAAGCCCTGGGAGATGTAGAGACACAATATATGGACAGATGGTTGTATTACCCTGATGAGGTGGTCTTTGCTCTGCCGCTAACCCGACACATCTTTACAAAGGATTCCCTGCCCGATATCTGCAGATACAAGGAGTCTGTGGAAGTCATTCAGTACCTCAAGTAACAGAAACCTGGTATTGAACCTTTCTGGCTTTGAAAGTTTTGTATAAGTACCAAGATTTCGAAGCATCGTGCAAGCATAGCTTACTGTAACTTGCCTTACCCGCAACAAAGATGGAGCCGTGTGCCACTATTCTCCATGGAGAGGAAAGGGGCGAGCAGCGTTCGCTTTTACTTCTCTCCAGCATGCCTGGCTGTAGCCGTGTGAGTACACATTCGTGTGTATGTACTGTAACTCTGAGGGGCTCCCATGGCTGTCATTCAATGATCACTATAACAGTCAGTCATAGGTTAGGGCAGTGATGGCTAACCTATGGCACTGGTGCCAGAGGTGGCACTCAGAGCCCTTTCTGTGGGCACTCAGGCCATCACCAGAGATGACTCCAGGTATCTTCCTGCAGTCCCAGACAGCCCAGGACTTGCTGTGCACAGAGCTATTTTAAAGTGACAGCTCTACCTGGGACTATTTTCTGCTTTATTAGTGTCCTCAGGGGCTGGTATCAATGAAAACTGTGACAGAGAAGGGAGTATAAATCACAAATTAAATTTCTGTGTTGGCACTTTGCGATAAATAAGCGGGTCTTTGTTATAGTTTGGGCACTCAGCCTCTAAAAGGTTTGCCATCACTGGGTTAGGGTCTAACTTGTTTCCTGGGAAGGGAGGAGATAGTAACTTCAACAAAAACAAAGTCTTCCATTCACCTTCCATTCTCCATAGACTTCATTGAACTTACTGTTTTTGCTTCCATTATTAATAGCAGAAAAACTAAGCAGCCTACTGCATTGTTTTTTTTTTTTCCTGTTACTAATGACATAAGATCTAACTTAAATCTGCCAAACCAATGTATGAACTTTGCCTTCTAGTGTTAGGTACAGTTCACATGTCCTATTAGTGAATAGAGGAAGCAGTTCTACCTGTGTTTTTACCTCCTGGATGACATCTGGCAACAACTATTGTTACAATGTTTGCTTCTACAGATGCCCCTGTAACAATAGAAATTAGCATGAGCGTGTATAACAAAAAATATATACGTTTAGTTTTTTTCTTAATGTTTTCTCTAAATGTAACTAAAGGAAAACTTTTTCCCATGATGTCTGGTGGTTTCTCTGTAAGGAGCTGTACATGATGCAATCTCTGACTCATTGCTGCTCTATTACCTGTCCTCCTCTTCACTGAAGTGTCACCTAATGAAATGTGAAAGTCCCAGCAGCAAATGTATGACTCTGCAGTTTTCTTATCCCTGTGTTTATAGGAAGGATTAAGTCAGTCAGCAAACTCCCCTTTCTAGCATGTCCATCTCAAGTGATATTGTGTATGGCCATAGACACAGAACGTCTCCACGAGGTCAGACTGTATAGTCTGACTTTTTTTTTTTTTTCAACTCTTTATTTATTTTTGATTTATCACAGACAAAAAAATCTGCCCAAACATGGGCTATATACAAGTCCAATGAAAGGAGCATTAGATGATAGATGTTATTAGCCTTATAACCATAGAAGAGACATGTGGGGAGAAACAAAACAACAATCCTGTCACACTAGCTACACACGTTTAGGAGATCATGCGGAGAAGTCAGAGCAGACGGCCTATGAGCCTTGACTATCAGTCATACAGTGAATGTCCCATGGAGACCAAACTGATTCAAATCGATCCAATTTGTTGTTCAATTGAGCAGTCAGTTGTTCCATTGACCTCATATCCTTGATACGGGCATACAGATCTGTCGAAGAGGGTGGGGCCGTTCTTTTCCAAAACGGGGAAATCAAACATTTGGCTGCCGTTAGGACATGAAGGAGCAGCCTGGCTTTTGGACCCTTGATGTTAGTGGGAGGTAAATTCAGTAAATATACTGTCGGATCTAAGGGGACACTAGTTCCCAAGGTTTTCAATCATATTCCAGTAGTTTACTATAACTGGGCATGACCAGAAAATGTGGTATACAGAACCCACCTCCCTGTCACATCGCCAGCAGGTACTTGAGATAAGTGGGTTAAACCTGTGTAGCAGTTCAGGGGTATGGTACCAAAGCATGACCGACTTAGGGATCCTATGTCTCCTCCCATTCCACACGTAATCTAGGCATTTAGACTGCAATCCCGCCAACCACGCCATAGGCGCCATAGTGTTTCAAATAAATATAACAGTTTAGGCAAAATTGTCATTTTCACTGCGGCGACCCGCCCCAAAAAGGACACATGTAGTGGTTTCCATCTAGTTAACATGGACATGATTTCTTGAAAGAGAGGTGTAAAATTGGCCCCAAAAAGTGCAGTATAGCTAGGAGTGAGGTGAATCCCTAGATATTTTAGGGAGGAAGATTTCCATGTATAGGGGAATGTGGCCTGTAAGGCCCTTAACTCCCTGGGGGGGGATATTGAGCGGCAGTGCCTCCGTCTTGGTATTGTTAATTTTGTACCCTGAAAAGTAGCTATAACGGTCCAGCGTCACATGTAAGTTTGGTAGAGTGGTCAGGGGGCTGGCAAGAGTGAGAAGGACATCATCCGCAAATAGAGAGATTTTGAATTGGGTGTTGCGGACCTTGATGCCTCTAATATCTGGATTAGCCCTTATGTACGCTGCTAGGGGTTCGATGCTTAGAACATACAACAGTGGGGAGAGTGGGCAACCATGGCGCGTGCCATTTTTGATGGGGAAGAAGGATGAATGTGCATGGGGAAGGCGAACCGACGCTGTGGGGGTAGAGTACAAGTGCCTTAAAGCTTGGCGGAAGGGGCCTGTAAATCCGAGCCGTTGTAAGGTAGTGAACATGAAGGTCCAGTCTATCGAACGCTTTCTCAGCGACTAGGCTGAGAAAAAGCGCGGACGTATCTTGGTGTCGGTTAACTGCCAGTAGATCCGCAGCCCTTCGTGTGTTATCCCCTGCCTGGCGGTATCTAGTAAACCCAACTTGGTCCTTATGAACCAAGTGTGGGAGCCACTGGCTCAGTCTGTCAGCTAGTAGTTTAGTGAAGACTTTTAGGTCTGTATTAAGTAGGGCTATGGTGCGGTAACTCGCGCATGACCAAGGATCTTTACTGGGTTTGGGGAGCACTGTGATATAGGAGCATAACATAGAGGGTGGGATAGGTGTACCTCCGAGGAAGGCGTTGAACAGCTCGACCATGTGGGGTATCAATATTTCGCTAAAAGTTTTGTAGTAGGTATAAGTGAACCCGTCAGGGCCAGGAGCCTTGCCCGTAGGCATGGCTTGCAACACCTCCGCCAACTCCTCAGAGGTAATTTCTTGGTTTAGGCTGTCCAACGCCTCCCCCGAAAGGGTGGGTAAATTACATTCATTCAGGTATTGAGATAGACCCTCCATCGCCCCTGGGGAGTCAGGATTGACCGTGGGGGGGAGGGAGTACAGTGTGCTGTAATAATCTTCAAAGATACTAGCCACTACCTTCGGGTCGTAATTAATTGTCCCCGCGGCATCTTTCATGCCATAAGGGTTGCTATTAGCTGTTTGTGTCCTTAATTGGTTTGCTAATAAAGTGTGTGCCTTGTTGCCGAATTCATAAAATCGTCTGCGGGAGTACCGGAGTAGCTTCTCGCTCCCCATAACTAGGAGCTCGCGTAAGCTGGCTCTAGCATCTACCACCCGTCTCAGCAAATGCAGAGAGGGTTTAGACAGCAGGCGCGCCTCTAGACCCCATAGTTCCCTTTCACATTTCTGGCGGGCAGCATGAACCATTTTCTGTTTTCGTGCACCTATAGAAATACAGTCCCCTCTGAAAACTGCCTTATGGGCCTCCCATAAGATAGTCTGGAACGGGGCCGTAGGGGTGTTATCACCAAAGTAGTTAAGTAGGCATTGGTTTAACTCTGCACGCGTCGTTGGGTTGGAGATTAGAGTCTCATTGAGCCTCCAGTGTAGCGGGCAATGAATGGGAGTAGTAAAATCAAGCTCAAGCATGATGGGGGCGTGATCAGACCATGTTATTGGTCCTATGGTGGATTCCTGCAAGGTTCTCAGAATAGAGACGTCACCAAAAAAATCAATCAATACGGGTGTAAGTATTGTGCGGGTGGGAAAAAAAGGAATAAGCTTTAGCTGTGGGGTTGTCCACTCTCCACAAGTCATACAGATCATATAGTCGAATTAGTTTTCTGAAGCCCACTGCCAGTCGGTGGGTCTGTTGCTTCAGGGGGCGGTCCAGAATTGAGAGTCTGTCTCTATTTTCTGAAAAAGGAGCATTAAAGTCCCCTCCTATCAACGTGGGGGTACCTCTAAAGTGCGTCAGTAGTGTCAACATCTCAGACAGAAAAGTAAGTTGTCCTGTGTTTAGAGAGTATATGTTGCAAATAGGTTGACCCTCTAAAGCAGAGGTCCCCAACCTTTTTTGCACCAGGGACCGGCTTTAAGCTAGACCAGTTTTCCATGGCCCGGTGGGGGCGGGGCTTTGGTCATATGGGGTGGGGTTATGGATGGGTGGAGCTTATAATACAAGATATCAGGGAGTGTCCGGACCAGATCCATCATATCGATTTGGTGTAAAAATAAAGCAATGCAAAATGCATACAGCGTATCGCCATGTAGTATAAAATGCATGCAGAATACCGCCATGTAGTATAAAATGCATACAGAATACCGCCATGTAGTATAAAATGCATACAGAATACCGCCATGTAGTATAAAATGCATACAGCGTATCGCCATGTAGTATTAAATGCATACAGCGTAACGCCATGTAGTATAAAATGCATACAGCGTATCGCCATGTAGTATAAAATGCATACAGCATACCGCCATGTAGTATTAAATGCATACAGCATACCGCCATGTAGTATTAAATGCATACAGCATACCGCCATGTAGTATTAAATGCATACAGAATACCGCCATGTAGTATTAAATGCTTACAGAATACCGCCATGTAGTATAAAATGCATACAGAATACCGCCATGTAGTATAAAATGCATCCAGCGTGCCACCAAGTAGTATAAAATGCACACAGCGTGCCACCAAGTAGTATAAAATGCATACAGCGTATCGCCATGTAGTATAAAATGCATACAGCATACCGCCATGTAGTATTAAATGCATACAGCGTGCCACCAAGTAGAATAAAATTCACACAGCGTGCCACCAAGTAGTATAAAATAGATACAATGTACCGCCAAGTAGTATAAAATGCATACAGCGTATCGCCATGTAGTATAAAATGCATACAGAATACCGCCATGTAGTATAAAATGCATCCAGCGTGCCACCAAGTAGTATAAAATGCATCCAGCGTGCCACCAAGTAGTATAAAATGCATACAGCATGCCACCAAGTATTATAAAATGCATACAGAGTACTGCCATGTAGTACAAAATAGAAGCCCTGATAAATATCACAAATGCTGCATATACATACAGCATATATACACATAAACAAACAGTAGATACAGCATATACATACACACACATACACATACATATATACACACACACATATACATATATATACACACATATATTACACATATATACACATATTACACATATATACACATATTACACATATATATGCAAAGATAAAGTAACCTTACCTCTCTATTGTGTTCCTGGAAATTTCAGTGCCTTGTCCTGCAGCGTTGGTGGCGCGGTGAGGTAGCCAGGAGCGGGTAGTTCGTGAGAGCCGGGAGGCCAGGGAGCCTGGAGCTTAAGCGGAGGAAGGGGGAGCAGGGAGCCGAGAGCCTGGAGGGGGGGACGTTAGCGGAGCCAGGTTGAGACGGGAGTGAAAGGGGAGCCGAGAGCCGGAAGCGGGTAGGTGAAGAACGGTAGGGGTGAGTGGAGCTTGAGCAGGGGCAGGGAGCCGGGAGCGGGGGACGGAGGGAGCGGTAGGGGAGCGTGGAGCTTGAGCAGGGGCAGGGAGCCGGGAGCGGGGGGCAGAGGGAGCGGTAGGGGAGCGTGGAGCTTGAGCAGGGTGCCGGAAACGGGGGGGCAGGGGGAGCGGAGAGCGGAGGGAGCGGTAGGGGAACGTGGAGCTTGAGCAGGGAGCAGGGGGCAGAGGGAGCGGAGAGCAGAGGGAGCGGTAGGGGAGCGTGGAGCTTCAGCAGGGGCAGGGAGCCGAGAGCCAGGAGCGGGGGGCAGAGGGAGCGGAGAGCGGAGGGAGCGGTAGGGGAGCGTGGAGCTTCAGCAGGGGCAGGGAGCCAAGAGCCGGGAGCGGGGGGCAGAGGGAACGGAGAGCGGAGGGAGCGTGGAGCTTCAGCAGGGGCAGGGAGCCGAGAGCCTTGAGCGGGGGGCAGAGGGAGCGGTAGGGAAGCGTGGAGCTTCAGTAGGGGCAGGGAGTCGAGAGCCGGGGGCGGAGGGAGCGGAGAGCTCGCGGCAGTAGCGGCACCGCACAGCGGGCACATCACGTCTTGTACCGGGGGGAGGCAGCAGTTCCCCCGCGGGCACTCCCGGGGCCCCGTGTGTTGTGTGAGGTGCGGAGATGAACCGCAGGACCTTGGCCTTCAGAGGCGGTGGAGGCCTAGCCGCTGTGTCAGGGGCCCCCGTGAACAACAATGCCGTCATCTCGGGGCTGCTCTCTGTGGACTAGGCCTCGAGCCTGAGCCGACAACTCAACGGGGGGAGCGGAGCCGCGGCCCCCTGCGCGGACCGGCTGATAAACTGCAACGGCCCGGTCCTGGTCCGCGGACCGGCGGTTGGGGACCTCTGCTCTAAAGCACCCTGCACTATAATGTATCTACCCTCTTGATCTGCCTGTATTTTAGAGGCCAGGAAGGGGCAGGTACGGGATATTAGTATTGCCACCCCTGCCTTCTTAGTTTGGGAGTTCGCCAAGTAGGCCTGCGGATATAGCCGCCTAGCAAATTTACAGGAACCAGAGTCCGATAGATGTGTCTCTTGTAGGAAGGCTATATCCGGGGCCTGCCTTTTCAGCTCCTGCAGCAATAAGTTACGTTTGGTATTGGAGTTGAGTCCTTTAACATTCAATGTCAGAATTCTCACCATCTCGTCGGGCATCTGACAGGCTTATCTGCGGACCACAAGAGAGGCACAGGAACCCGTCCCGGGGAGGCCCCTGTGTGACTGAGCCAGGCTGCTCCTTCGGTGAACTGAGGAAGTATAGCCAATAGACGGGAGATGAGTACAATAAACCATAACAAAGCAACTTTAAAGGCATAATGGAACATGGGAACGCACTTAAATTCGAAATAACAGTTCTAAAACCTGAGAGTGGAGCCAAGCCCCCCCCCCCATGAGGCGGGGATTAATCCGCCCCATGTGGGGATCCAGCAACCAGGTACACCTATGACACCCTATCCAAGCAGGGGTTCCATACCTCTGCGTCCGGGTGTCTGGGCGACAAAGGTCATACCCGGTGTTGGGGGTCGTGCCAGACGTTTTGGGTCAGGTACCGCAACGTCTCCCCCTCCCCGACCTGTTAGTAAACTGTGGATCAGCAAAGCCTACCTCAACATTTATACTAATTGTATATAAAGAGAAAAAAAAACTGGAAATTTTTAAGTGAGACCACCAATATTAACAGTCTAGGGACCTGCCGACTGTATGGGCTGACTGGTGCTGCGAGGGCCTCTTGATCCTGCCGGTTGATCTTGTCCTCCCTTTTTTCCTTGGTTGGACCTTCTGCCATGTAGGAGAGAGGGGAGGATTCGGAGGGGCAATGGCCCATTCTGGGATTACTGGTATCGGCATGTTCAGAAAGGAACAGAAATCTGGGAGGTCCTTGTGTGTTTTAAGTGTGAGGGTCACTCCATCTTTCCGTGCTGATAGGCTGAAAGGGAAGCCCCATCTGTATGGTATATGGTGGTCTTGCAGCAGTTTCAGCAAGGGGCGTAGGGTTCTGCGACGTTGAAGTGTGACCAATGATAGGTCTTGGTAAAGATGGTAATAGAAGCGTCCGTGGGGTTCCCCAGGAGTGTGTAGAATATTTCTTGCAGGATAGAGAAGGTGTCTTCTTGGCCCGCAGATTCCGGTACACCCCGGACCCTGATGTTGTGCCGCCTGCCCCTGTTATCTAGGTCTTCCACATGAGATTGTAGTTCTTGTATTGTCTCTTCCTGAGACATAACCCGTTTCTGAAGCACATTAATAGCTTTGCGAGCAGTGGCATGGTCATCTTCGAGAGCATCTACCCGCTGGGCTACCAGTTGTACATCTTGGCGAATCTCAGCTATGGCTGATTTGCAGGTCTCCTTTACTTCGGAAATCAGAGTTTGGAAGTCCACCTTCTTTGGTAGCTGATTAACATGAGACCACCAATTGGGTGGGAGCAGTAGTGGTAGATCTCTGGCTGGGGAGCTCTCTGGTGGTGAGGACCAGCATAGGGAGGGAGAAGCAGGGCGCAGAGCCCTTGGAGTGGCCATGTAGTCTGTGGCCAGATATGAGGGCTGCCTCATGGAAGGCTGTCTCTGTGGCAAGGGGGCAGCTTGGGAGGCACTTGTAGAGGGAATAATAGAATAGAATGCTTTATTGTCCTCATAGGGGAAATTGACCTTGTCACAACGACAACAACAACACAATTATACATATACAAACAAGTAAAATACAACATACATTTACAAATAGATAATAAAAGTTTTTTAAAAAACAGTAAAAAAAGAAAAACACCATGGTTACTGATATTAATTACTTGCCCATGTTAACTAATGCAATTGCCCTATTTATAAAGGAGTTTTTAAAACGATTCGTTCTACATTTAATATGCAGAAACCGTTCACTAAATGTGCTACGTTGACCCATCAGTGTGTTATGTAATGGGTTTTTCTCATTACATACAATGGACTTAAATTTGGAGAGCATACGTGCACACAAGATTGACTCCCAATCCTCTGTCTTAGTGCCAACAATTGAGTTCACCTTCCTAACCAATTTCTTAAATTTAAGTCAGTCGTGCGGGCATTGTTTCCCCAACATACCACCGCATAAAATAAAACACTTCCAATTACAGACTGGTAAAAGGACAACAACATCCTACGGTCCACATCAAAAGACCTAAGCGATCTTAACCCCTTAGCGCTCTGCGCCGTAGCTGTACTGCGCTGAGTCCCGCGATTAGCGCTCAGCGCAGTACAGCTACTGCGCAGAGCCGATGCCGGTTCAGCGCTGTATAGCAGCCGAACCGGCATCGTTAGCCGCGGGATTTCAGCGGTAATTTACCGCTGACATCCCCGGCTAACACCCGCGGTCGGAGTGGGCTCCGATCGCGGGTGTTTAACCCGTTAAATGCCGCGGTCAAAGCGACCGCGGCATTTAACATGCCTTCTGGGGGTCTTTACCCCACGATCGGCCCCCCCACACCGTTTTCGGGGGGGCCAATCGCTGTTTTGGCTCCTCTGGGGTCCGATCGGGACCCCAGAGAAGCCTGGAGGGTTTACCTTTAAGATGGCGTCTGTGACGTCATCTTAAAGGCAAAGTGTCAGCCTATGCATCTGCATAGGCTGGCACTGATAATACCCTGCAATACATTAGTATTGCAGAGTATTATCAAGAACAAGCAATCAGATGATTGCTTGTTCATATCCCATGGTGGATCATGTAAAAAATGTACAAAATAATGTTTTTCAATAAAAAATTACTTTATAAATCTCTAAAAATGCCCATAAGCCCCAAAACATATAAAGAGACATATAACGCTCAAAAAAGTCTAAATCATAACACAAACCCCACATATATAGTATCACCGCGTCCGTAACAATCCATAGAATAAAACTAAATAACTATTGAACCCATATGATAAACGCCGTAAAAAAAAGTCAAAACCCCGCCAAAAAGTATGATTTTTACCTATTATATCCCACTAAAAATGCAATAAAAAGTGATCAACAAAACATATGTACTCCAGGATGATATTGTTGCAAAGAACAACATGTCCCGCAAAAAACAAGCCATCAACCAGCTCTGTAGCCAAAAACATAACAATGTTATGCCACTTGGAAGACAGCGATGCAAAAATGATAGATTTTTCCCCACATTAGGGTTTTATTTGGCAAATTTAGTAAAACATAAGAAAAAATTATTAATGTCTAGTATCCCCGTAATCGTATCGACCCATAGAATAAAGATAACAGGATTATTAGGCTATACGGTGAACATGAAAAAAAAACAAAGTAAAAAATCCAGTACAGAATTGATGCTTTTCTACTCATGACCTCAAAAAAAGTTCCAAAATTTTCAACAATAGGTGATACCAACCCCAAAATGGTAACACTAGAAAAAGCATCTCATCCCGCAAAAAAAATGCCGCCACATGGCCCAAATAACGGAAAAGCTAAAATTTTATAGCCTTCAAAAGGGGGCAACCAGAAAACTAAAATCCTGGCAGCTGCAGGGTGCTCCTTCCCTTCTGCGCCTCGCTGTGCCCCCATAACACAAGTAATGTCCACATGTGGGGGGTCGCTGCACTCAGGAGAAATTGTAGAACAAATTTTATGGTGAGTTTTCTCTTTTTATCTTTTGGAAATGTGTAAATTTTACGGCTAAATGAACGTATAACCGACAAAATTTGACCATTCTAAATTTCACCGCCATTTTGATTCAATTACTATGAAGATCTCAAGGGGTTAACAATCTTTGTAAATGCTGTTTCTGATAGTTTGAGGGGTGCAGATTTGAAAATGGGCAGGTTATATAGGGGGGTTTTGTTGCTAAATATGTAAAATTTGATTTCAAACAGTATTTATCCCCAAAATAGTCAATTCCGAAAATACGGAAAATCGCTATTCGATTTGTAGGCGGCGTGACGTCAAAATAAATTATCCAAACATTTCAAAAATTATGAAAATGTAAAGTTTACAAATGGGAAATGTTATTCTACAAGTTATTTAGGTGGTAAATCGATCTGCCTGAAAACGCGGTGATTTTGAATTTCGAAAATGGCAAATTTTTCTAAAAATTCATCATTTTTTTCTTTTTTTGTAAATAAACGCAAAACGTATCAGCCAAAATTTACCACTAAAATGAAGTACAACATGTGGGGAAAAAACAATCTCAGAATCGCTTTGATAAGTAACAGTGTTCAAAAGTTATTACCACGGGAAGAGACACTGGTCAAATTTCAAAAAGAAGTTGCGAGCCTTAACCTGCAAACAGGCTGCGTCCTTAAGGGGTTAAAAAGTACAGTCTCCCAGACGCCTTTTTATACAATTTACAATAACTTATCATCCAGATAGACGCCCAGATACTTATAGTTGGTGACGCGTTCTACTGCGACACCCCTAATCTTTGTAGGCTCACATCAGTATCACGTTCTTTTCGGAAACTGATTACCATTTCCTTGGTCTTTGATAGATTCAATTCCAAGCCATTTGTGTTGCACCACTCCGAGAACAAGTCAATGGTTGACCAATATTCAGACAAATCTCCCTCTTTTATGCACCCTATTATCGCAGATGGATGGGCTAGGACTGGGCATCAGACCCACAGGTCCTGCTGGAGGGGCCAGATCTATTAAAAGGTGCTGGTGGTCAGCCTGTGTCCCCTCTTGGGCCCCCTCCATGACTGTCGGGCAGTCATTTTCTTGGACCCAGCGTTCCCACTCTTCCCCGATACATGAGGCCCTGCAGGGTGCCATGATAGCGTCTGGTATCTGGGGGGGTGCAGGGCTGTATAGTCCTGTGTGCCTGGTGGTCTGTCCCCCTGTCAGGCTGCCGGCCTGCCCTGTAACTGATGGCCTCGGGGTAGTGGCGGAGCCCGGCCAGTCTGTTGATCGGTGGGGTTGCGTCTGTTGCAGAGCTCCCCGCAGGCCTGCAAGCGGAGGCTCCGGGAAGTCGGACGCCCTGGTCCCCCTAGCAAACATCTCCGGCAACGTGGACGTCTGCGGGGTCCCCGAACGGTCCGGTGAGGTGCTGACCGTCTTCTGCTTACGGCGGTTGCCCATGGCGTTGACGTAGGCAGCGGGTGGCACTGTTATTTGGGTCAGGGAGAGTGGAGCCTGTCTTCCACGCGTCCTACTCCCTCGGCATCTGGACACGCCCCCTATAGTCCGACTCTTTGCATTCAGGTTATGCCCCTTGAAACTGTTGTGTGAATTGGATATTGCCTCATGTAAGGCTGGGTTCACTTCACGTGCGTTTATACAGTGGGATACTTCAGCCAGTGACCTCCCCCTTCTTCCCCCCGAATGCCATGTATGGGGGTTTTTTCATATTAAATGTAATTATTTTAAAAGTAAAACGGAACATAACAGAAAAAGGAGGTCAAACAAGGTAGACTTATTATGAGGCACTAGACCGCACCCGATGAGGGGGTTACAAATGAGTGCTCCAACAATATTCCATCATGTGCGGCAAAGATAATGGATACTATTAGGTAAGGAAAGATAATAGATTACCATTAGATGGTACAGTAATTATCTAAAATGTCCTCGACGCCTGACACCGTTAACATCTTGCCACAGAAAGATACTCAGAGTGGAGAGAAAAGGAAAGGGGGCAGTAAAGGCAGAAAGGGCAAGGGAGTGGGGAGGGGCTATGCCTCCTTCTACCTGCAGGCTCACCATCAAGTGCACCTCATTGACATGGCCCAGCCACTGATGCAAGGAGGGAGGATCAAGGGAACACCAGCTGGCCGGAATACAGGCCTTTACAGCTTTAAGGAGGTAGCACAGCAGAGACTTTCTATAACCCCAATATATGGGGTTATACCCCAGAGACATAACCGCTCAGCAGCTCGGGCTCCGGAATTCCCCATAGACTGGTCTTTCCATCCCGCTGAGGGACGTATACACTCAGTGGAGGAAAAAGAAATCTCACCAATTCTTGTTATCAAGCTTTTTTCGCTGGTCAGATGGAGGCAACTACTATGCCTCTGTCTGCCGGTATATGTCAGTAGGTACACTCGGCGTATGTCGGGAGCTTGTGGTATTCTCGTCTGGGCATTCACATTTACTTTCATTAATCTGATATATATTATATATAAATTATCTTCACACAGGTAAATATCTTTTAATAACATCTAATTGAAGAAATATATATTATACGTATATAGAACAGCAAAAAAAATGGCAGCACTCCGAGATTTGTGGAAATCAGAAAAACATACTCATTTATTCACACATGTGTCAAGGCTACGTTTCGGCTGCTTGCATCTGGAGCCTTTCTGAAGGCTTGAGAAAGGCTCCAGATGCAAGGAGCCGAAACGTAGCCTTGACACATGTGTGAATAAATGAGTATGTTTTTCTGATTTCCACAAATCTCGGAGTGCTGCCATTTTTTGCGTTTTTTTTTTTTTTGCTTTTTTTTGCTGTTCTATGTTTTGATGGACCTTGGTTCAGGTCCTGGGAATTGCACCCGAGTTCATAACTTTTCCCGAGTGCTGCCTCACCTCTTTGTGTATACACATATATATATATTTCTTCAATTAGATGTTATTAAAAGATATTTACCTGTGTGAAGATAATTTATCATAAATGTAGTGATATGGTCCCTTAGAAACAAGACTGTGTTCCTGGATACTGCCACCTCTGCTGCAGTGATTGCAAAAATTCAAAATTCAGTAAAAAATTATTTTTTTCGTTCTGCGTCACAAATAGCATTCTTCTTTACTCTTTGGGTCAGTATGATCATGGGGATACTAAATTTATATAGATTTTATTGTGTTTTCATACATTTTACAAAAATGAAAAACAAAGGCATTTTGCCATCTTCTAGCGCTAATAACTTTTTTACTTCAGTGTACGAAGCTGTGCGTGGTGTCGTGTTGTGCTAGATGAGATGAGGACTATATAGCCTTTTGATCACTTTTTCATAAACTTTTTTTTATATTTTGCTAAATGGCGAAAAAGACTTGGGGCCCTATTTTCTATTGCAGAGTTAAGTGCTGGTAATAAGCGTGTTACTTTTATTTATTTATTTATTTTTTTAATATGCAGCAAACGCCAATCTTGTAAAAATTTTTACTATAATGCCTAAACCCACGCAGGGACCACAATCCCTGTAATGCAGCTAGGGGAGCAGGATTGGATCATAATGCACAAAAACCGTTGGCTGTAATGATTTCCTTGTATAAATATATGTTTATTAACACTATACACTCTTACAACCTATTTATTTGTATAACTTAAAATGTCTTCTCCTCTGCTAAAATTACTCCTCTAAGACGGTAAGAGGAACATTATTGCCCTTCTGCAAAAATGTATGTGTGAACTTGCATTGAGCAGTGACTTCATGTTACCTCTTCTAGGGTTCCAAAAGCTATCTAGCCCTTCAAGTTTGTGCAGCAGGCACATGAAACCAGGAATACAAAATTGTCTCCTGAGCTGGAGATTGACTGCTGGATTTGTAGCCACGCTAAACACTGCTCTCTTCCCTGTGTTTCCTTTCTTAGGTCGTGAAGGGAGAGAGTGAATTAAAGACTGCTGAGTGCAGCTCCAACCTGTTGGTGAATCCCCATTCTGTGGAGAATGGCAAAGAAATACCCAATTCCCGGATTCTAGAGGAAGTACAAAGCACAAACATTAAAGACAAAATGATGTCAAATTGCTTAGTGAAGGCGTCCCGAGAGGAAACCCCAGGAAGAGAAGACTCCAGATTGGGGCCACCAGATGGGCAGCAGGACCCAGGAAGTGAGAATAATAAAGAGAAAACACTGGGTATGAAATTCATATAGAGCTTGCAATTAAAAAAAAAAAAAAAATTAAAAAACCTCTATACTTCTGGCTTCTTCTCCCCGTGGCTCCGTCGTCTTCTCTTCCTGCCTGTGGCCACGTTATAGTGTGCGCTTGCAGCCAGGAAGAGAAAGACGGAGCAGCGGGGAGAAGCCAGAGGCAAGTATAGTTTCTTGTTTTTTTTGTTTTTTTTTTCTCCATGGGGGCTTTGCTGTGGCCATTTCATTAATGGTGAGGGGGGAAGCACTGCTGTGGCCATTTCATTAAAAGGGAGGGGGGGAAGCTCTGCTGTGGCAATTTCATTAAAAGGGTATTCCCACAAAGACAAGTTTCTTATATGTACTCAGCATAAGAAAATATCACCTTCTCTAATTCACTGTTATTAACAAAAATGCAGCATTTCACAGATCTAAGTCCAACCTGTCTCTATCAGTCCGGCTGTACACAATTTCAGTTTCCCATAGACACGACCCTGTAACTTCAGACTTGGGGTCGGGTGGTGGCCATCTTGAATTTCTGTGTGACTCCATGCTGCTGAGTTTCTATCTGCTGTGTGGCTGCAGCTACGCCCCCTGCCCGGAGCTCATAGGCTCTCACTGATCACAGCCTGTCAGCACATAGTGAGGAGGGAGAGAGGCTACAAGGAGATAAGTGATCCGGCGGAAGGGAGAGGCAGGCACATGTCAGTGAGATGTAGCAGAGCTGTGTGTATAATAGGCATCTAATCGATCTCATGATCTGTGAGATGTAGTAGAGCTGTGTGTGCAATAGGCAACTAATCATCTCTGATCTGTCTCATCTCTGTGTCAGTGTCTTAGTACGATGTCGGAAGCCAGATGAAAGTGCTTATACACCTTGTACCCTGATAATGTAACCACATTGTCAACCCGCATAACTAGATATATAATACAGTAATATTTCTGCTTAGAGAGGCCCGCCCACACCCAGGGATTTTACACTGAGCAGCCTAGAGAGTGATACGAGGTAAAACACTAATAAAACTGAGTAATTTTGTAAAGTAAGGGGTTAAAATGATCTTTATTGTGTTAACATCACTAGGGGATTGAGATGTATGAATTTTCTTTGGTTGGAAAACCCCTTTAATGGGGAGAGGGGAAGCTCTGCTGTGAACATTTCTCTTAAGGGTGGGCTGTGCTGTAGAAAGTAGCAGGAAAAGGGGGCATTTAAGACCTGTGGCTGCTGGAAATGATGCATGATATGGGTTATTTGCAGGGCGACCTATTTTTTTCCCCTAGCGTCCCCCATGATGGCCCCACTTGGAGGATGACCCTTAACCCTGCAGGGACAGGAAGCAGAGAGGTTAAATAGCTTCTGGAATGGGACAACTCTCTTGCTGAGACCACGACTAGCGGCCATTTTCCTCAGTTAGTAAGGGCACTGGACCGCACTCTTAGCAGAAAAGTTGCCTCACCACCAGATTTTGTCAGCAAAAATATTTTAGTGTGCCATTTCTGACACAGGTCTCTTAGGTTAGGCATCAATGAGGTATACTGAATCTTTTCTCCCAAAACTTAAATATCTCTACTTATGCTCCTCTTGCTCTATTATATGCCACAAGTGACTTGCGCTGCATTTTCATTGGGACAAGTTAGCTTTAATAAATGTAGCTCAGTCATTGCTGTATTTTTTTTCGGACATTTTTTTTCTTATTCCTATTCTTGGTGTTGGTTGAAGTCATTCAAACACAATAAAACTGTATTCTAATGTAGATTCCTCCAAGACTGATTTGTATTTTCTTGGCCAGCAGGTAAAGAAGTGCTTCTATTGATGCAGGCTTTAAACACGCTAAGGACTCCGGAGGAAAAACTAGCAGCGCTCTGCAAGAAATATGCTGATCTTGTAAGTATGTCAATGTATGGATGAGGTTACCAGACTCCTGTTCTAAGTTGACAAAATGGTTGTAGAATATGGGTATCCAGCTGAGCATATGCTGTGAAAGTGTAATAGAAGTATGCATGCATGAAGTACACAGAACTATGTAACCTTTCCATTATTAAGTGTTGGGTTATTACATTCATGTCTTTTACTAATATGTTGACATACATGAAATCCATTATCTTCTCAATTGTCATACTTTGTCACATTATATCATTTTTGATTTGTAAAATTGCCCTATTTGAACTGTTGGAAGTCCTGTATAGGGGATCTCTGCGCACTGGCCTTATTTGAAGAGATATGCTTCACGGACATCGAGTTCTGGAATATTGACCACAACCACATTAAACATGTGTGATGGGGCTGTGTGCTAGCTGCTTTTTTTATGGATAACACTAGGCCCCATTACTTGCGCTTGCTGCCTGCCCGGACAGCAAATAATAGAGCAGGTTCTATTCCCATCTGCCATATGGGCAAGCCTTTTTTGTTTATTGAGATTGAAGGTGTTGCTCACCCGCTGATGTCTGATGGGCTGCAAAGAAGGGCTTTATCCAGGCTTTCTTTCCCAACTGAGACAGATTCCTTTTTTTTTCTTTTTGCTTGATTTCATATTACATTACGCAATGCCTTAATATGGTAGTATTTCCAGTTGAAGCTTGCTTGTGACAGTAGAAAAGCATCTATGATGTATGTATTTTGTATGACAAACATAGGACTTTTTTCTCTTCTAATTTTTAGCTGGAAGAAAGCAGAAATTTCCAAAAACAAATGAAGCTTTTGCAGAAGAAACAATCCCAAGTGATAAAGGAGAAGGTTCACCTTCAAAGTGAGCACAGCAAAGCCATTCTAGCACGTAGCAAGCTTGAGTCCCTGTGCCGAGAGCTTCAGAGACACAACAAGACATTAAAGGTCAGCTATGTAAAAATAATCTACACCTCACATTGTCTATATTAATAATAAAATATGACCCTGGATCTTTGAGGGGGTGGTGGAACAAATCAAAGTTGTTCTTTGGGATTGAGCACAGATGTCAAAAACTTGGCGCTAAAGTGGTGCAGGTAAGACACGCCCCCACGGCTGAATCGGGAGTGCAACGTAGAGTACTTTGTGCATATGAATCGCTAGTCATTGTGCACAGCACGGTATAGCTACGCTGTAATGTGTGTGCCATGCCATATAGCAGTTGCTGCCACAGGACGCCATGGTCAAAGAGGCGGGGCTACTTTTACACTCGTGTGGGCACCCCCTCTTTAGCAGTGCACAGCGCCCAGCTGTACGATGGGAAGATGAGATGGTAAGAGAGTGCATGTTCTATCTGTATGGTGCCGTACATGGTACTGTATGGCGCCACACAGGCGGCATAGCTGTCTACGGGGCGTATATCCGGCCACAAACTTGTGGCCAGATACACGTCCCCACATGTGTAGTATGAAAGGGACCTAAGACCAATGGGCACAAGCACTGTGATGTGCCTATTGGTGGAGCGGGCACTAGAACAGAGCTTTTGAGTCCCTTTGGTTTTAACTACATTTGTTTCTATGGCAATGCAAAAGAGAAGCCTTTTACAGTGTTTGGCTTTACTTGGTAGTCATATAGAAAAGACTGGAACAGTACAAATGGGAAACCTACCTCTCCATTAAAAATGTGGATCTTTTGAAACTCATGAGCAGTATGGTCCTAGGGATCAGACCTCCAACTATCAGCTAGTCATGATACAGCCCTAAAATATGTTGTGTACTGGACAAAGGGTCCATAATTATGAAGTGTTTTTCAAATCCAGGAGGACAATCTGCATCAAGCTCGTAAATACGAAGAAGAGCGTAAAGAAGCCACTGCACATTTTCAGATGACCCTGAATGAAATCCAAGCACAGATGGAACAACATGATGTGTACGATGCCAAGCTACGCCAGGAAAATGTAGAACTGGGAGATAAGTTAAAGAAAATCATTGAACAGTATGCACTGCGTGAAGAGGTACTACAGCAGATTAATTGTGCAATGCCATTTCTACATTGTAGAGAAATTAAAATGCAAAGAGCAACATCTAGTTTACAGTGATATTCAGCTTCTTAATAATGATGACCTATGCATACTATAGATAATCGATATCCCATCTATAGGGGTTTCACATTTGGCACTCCCACCAATTGGTGCCAGAGTTAACATAGCTCTCTCTGTAGTAGCTGAGCTGTGGCGATTGCCAGACCTGGGCCTTTTTTCTTGGTCTGGCATCCATTCCCATTGTAGTGGCTGCGTAATGGCAGCTCAGTACCCATCCAAGTGGAAGCTTAGGTGCAGTGTCAGAGCTCAGCCACTATACAGAAAATGAAACCGCTTTTTTTCCAGCTCAATTCTCTGTGGCTCCTGTGTCAGAGTTGGCTGGAATCATCGGATCAGTGGGAGTATTGAGTGACTTCCATCAATCTCATACTTATTGTATCAAGAACCCCCTCCCCCTCTCCTTTCAATATTTTTGTACATATTATACATTATAAAGGTATGTTGAATCAGTTCAATTTTGACAGCAAGTCGGTGTGTTTCTGAGAACCAGAGATGCACTTGGCTTTCCATTATGGATTGTAAATTTATACATAAAAATGCTATTGAGGGAGCACTGCTGGGGACATTTGATTGGGGTAGGGAGCACTGCTGGAGATGGTTTATTGGGGAAGGGTGAGCGCTGCTGCAGTCATTTTATTAACCCCTTAGTGACACTGCCCGGAAAGGATCTAGTGACCGGGCATTTTTAGCAAATTTTCGTAGGCGGCAGTCTGAGGGCCATATTTTTTTCAATGTTTTTTTTGGGGACAAATAGGGCTAGTTAAAATGTATTAAAAGTTTAAACTTTTTTTTAATTTTTATTTGGAGTTAAAAAGTGGAAAGTTTTTTTTTTTTTTTTTTTTTTTGTAATTTACAGTAAATATTTTTTTTTACTTAAAATGAATATTATTAATGATTTCCCTATTTTGTTTCGGTCATTTTGATTTGTAATATTTATAGTCTAAGGCAAACGGGGCAACTATGGCAATATTTTTTTGTTGTGTAAGGATATTATTTTTATTATATAGGGAATGTGAAAGTATTTTTCAATTTTTTTTTTGTTTGTTTTTAAATTTTACTTTTATTTTTTCTTTTACAAGGTTTTCCCTGTAACTGGGGGATGTACCCCAGCAATGAAAATAAGAGAAAACTGCAGCGATGTCTAAAGACGTCGCTGCAGGCTTCAGACCTGCGCCTGCCGACATCTAAAGTCAGCGGGCGGTGTGAGAGAGGTTAAAGAGTAGTGGCTGCATTCCCCATCCTAGACTTAGAGCCTTCCCAGTTTTTTAGTGGTAAAATTAGGTATCTTGGTTTACACTCGGATTGCCTTATACTTGCGTATATGTGGTATGTATATTTTCTTTCTTCACAGTGAAAAGGCAAAGATAAGGGGACATTATAGGTGTGTGGGTATTATAATGTCCTCTTATCAAGACAAAGGGAGACGAGAGAAAAACAGTTACCTATAGAGGAGGCTACAAAAAAGGAGGCATATTAGAGCAGAGGCTTTAGGAAATGGGACATAATATGGGTTGTGAATAGATATGGCGTATATGCGGGGCACTTTTTTTTTTTTTTTTTCTCGTTTTCTGAAACCATGGTAAGCGGGTTACCCAGCACGATCCCTGGGGGTAAAAATGTGGGTGCCGCTGGTCCCCAGATACAAAAAGGTTGTGGAACACTGCTCTTTATACTAAACATTGAACATTTTAGTATATTTTAATGTTTGTTTGTTTACTAAATGATACATTATTCATAATATTTGTTTATTAGTTACTCATGTTATCTAAAAATTGGCTATCCTTACAAGATCTAACTTTTTTTTTTTCCTGCAGCACATTGATAAAGTCTTCAAACATAAGGAGCTACAACAACAACTAATTGATGCAAAACTACAGCAGACAACTCAGCTTATGAAGGAGGCAGAAGAACGACACCAACGTGAAAGAGAGTTTGTAAGTACGGCAAATGGAATAGTGTAAACAGTTTACTTTAATGGGTTCTTTTCGTCTTGTGCATTGTGCTCCTATAAATTCAGAACTATAATTGAGCATTTTCTTTTTAAAGAAAATATCACCCATATTGTACAGCAACATAATATGGAATACAGGAGTATAGCAGTACATTTACAACACAACTTTTATTTATTATATATTAAAAATTATAGCGAAAAATAGGTATACATGAAATAAGCTCTGAACGCATTACCCATGGCCCAGGAAAATTGGAGGAAAGATCCCTTATTTTAAGTTCTCTATTTCTATTTGAGATATATGTATATGGTACCATTCAGTACTGAATAAGGGTGGTGTCTTATTGGTACACTTGTTAGGCTACGTTCATGTCTTCTTTTTAGCCCTCAGTTGTAAGCCCTCCATTAGACAGATTCCCAATTTTTCCCTACAATGGACAATGTCCTGTTCCACCCCTCCCCATGAAAGCGGGAGGAGAAGTGAACATCTGCTCCAACCAGTGATGGGCTGCTGATGGTGTTTACGGTGTCCTCCCAGAATGCACGCTCAGCGAAGGGTGGGGGTAGATGCAATGCAGTTGCATCTTTTCCTTATTGCTGATGGTATACGTTGCTCATGTTGTTGCTGTTACCATGCATTTTGGCGGACTTCAAGATTCAATAATTCCTTCATCCATAAAAGTCAATCAATCTGTACAACCAAATAGTGAAAATGAAGCTCCAGCAATGCATGCAGTGGTGAGCTGACGTCACAGAGGGGCATCGGCTAAGAATCGGGCATCCCTCCCTTGGTTCCTAGTGGCCGCCTGTCCGTGATGCGACATGGAGGGGGGGGGGGTCAGTGTGTGGGAACCGCTAAAGGGTGAGGAGCAGACAACTTTTTGAATTTGAATCCCGGCCCTGTGACTTCAGGGGGACCTTGGCCGGGAGCCAGGTACGTTGGTATAATGACAATATTAGCTCATGTACACATAACACAAACATGACCAAAGCACATATGCATTTATCATATTATGGGTTTTTGGCACATGTTATTAGTGTAAAATAGTGCGTTGGTGACATGTTCCCTTTAAGGCAGGCGTTTTTGACATGCATGAGCATTGAATGGCATAGTTTATTTTTGGTTTATTTTTGGTTTTGAATGTACATTAAAAAAACTAATTTTATGTGTGTGGTGTTACAGAAGATTTTCTCTGAGACCTCTGAAGCGGTTTATTCACAGCCACATGTTCTCTATTAATGGCATGTAGTGTGCTTTACTTTTATGAATTTTAACTCAATATGTGTGGGAAAAGCAGCAAGCTTGAAGAGACTGGTTCTTGGCACATAACACATGAAAAGGCTTCTTTTTACTTTTTAGTTGTTAAATGAGGCAACAGAAACCAGACTAAAATTTGAGGAGCTGAAGCAGCAAGAGAGTCAGTTAAAGCAACAGGTATGTGAAGATTGATTGATTCTTTCTTTCTTTTGACCATGCTTTGTGTTTCTTAGTTATTTTAACGGTATGGTAAAAAGCAGGATGAACTGTGTAGATTGCTCTCTAACATTCTATCTGCACACAGCATTTTCATGGTTATTTCTCTAACCCCTTAACGACGTGCGTTGTAATAGTACAGCGCACGTCGTGTGCAAGTGCATGGAGAGGGCTCATGGGCTGAGCCCTCTCCACAGTTGCTAAGTCTTTACTGCATATTGCATCAAAGACTTGTCGGTAACACCCGCAATCGTTGTTATCCTGTCGATCGCCGCCGGCAAAGACCATCTTTGCTCCCCGTGATATCATCAGAGAGTGCCGATCAGTCGCCATGACAGCCTTAGGTTTTCCGAAGACCCGAAGCTGTCTCGTTTTAACCATTTCATTACAATGTGCGATTTGCACATTGTAATGAATGATGAGGAACATCTCCATATACTTCCATACTATAGTATGGCAGTATATGGTAGGATCTTTCAGGCAACCTAGGGTTAAAGTACCCGGGGGCATTTGGAAAAAATAGTAAAAATAAAATTTTTTTTTTAAAAAAATCCTGAAAATTAATATCACCCCCATTTCCCTAGAACTGATGTAAATATAAACAGTAAAAATCATAAAAACATTAGGTATCACCACGTCCGAAAATGCCCGATCTATCAAAATATAATAACGGTTTTTCACTATGTTTAACCCTGTAACAGAAAATGGCATCCGAAGGCACTTTTTGCCATTTCAAAAAAATATAAAAAATTCTATAAAAAGTGATCAAAAGGTCATACAGTCTGAAAAATTGTAGCCTTGAAAACATCATCAAAAGTCGCAAAAAATGACACCACACCACAGCTCCTTACAACACGGTATAAGTTATTAGCACCAGAAGATGGCAAAATCCCCCAAAAATCTTCTTTTTTTTAATGTATGAAAAATGTATTATAAAACCTATACAAATTTGGTATCCCTGTTATCGTACCAACCCAAAGAACAAAGTAGACATGTCATTTGGGGCGCACAGTAAAATGCAAGCCCACAAGAAAATGGCGCAAATGTGTTTATCACCATTTTCACTGTATTTGGAATTTTTTTCCTTTTTCCCAGTGCACGGCATGGAATAATAAATACCATCACTATGAAGAGCAATTTCTTATGCAGAAAACAAGCTGTCGCACAGCTCTTTACGTGTAAAAATAAAGTTATAGATTTTTGAAGGTGGGGAAGTGAAAAATGGAAATGAAAAAACAAAAAAAGGGCCAGGTCATTAAGGGGTTAAAGGAGAAAAGAGCTGCTTTTTTCCAGGATTTTCTGCAAATTTTTTATGATGGCTTGCCAATTCAGCTGAGCACTGAGTGAATGGGACTTGATACTCTTTGTTCTCTATTGCTTCTTTATGATTAGTGGTTTTCATTCCAAAAAATAGGTTGGAGGCTTAAATGGATAATCTTCTGGAATATGATCAAAAAGAAAGACTTTAAGTAATTGCTGAAAGCTTTAATCACTTGCCTGCCTAATGGACTATTAACATGGAATCCAACAATCAGAACAACTGTGGTTCCAGATTGCCCCATACGTATGGTAGCTTAGGGACCGTCAGTCTATTTTGGGGCACTCTGGAACGTCTATACTTGTGATCACTGGGGGCCACAGGAAAAGGATAGAAAGCAACTTTTATGGAACAACCCCTTTGAGCTGTCCTCTTTGATGTTTTCTTAAAACTTTGTTGATGGCCAGTAATATGTACACCTGTCTATGGTTACAAAGCATTGCCACATCTGGCGCTTTCACAACGTTACCATTTTATTGCAAAAAATGTCTGTTCTGTTTTGTGATTTAATGGAGTAGCTGAACTAGCACTGGTCTGCAGGCAAGCCCTAAAAAAAGGATACTGATCTAAGATTCTTCATCAAATATGTTTACAGGTCATGACAGTAGGTTTGTGTAATATAGGTGCAGAGTGTTGTTTTTTCATTGTTTAACTGCACAATTTTGGCATTAGTTTCCGTTGAGTGATTTTCACTGACATTTCACTGCCATAGAAACATTAGTCGTGGTGACCACCCATTGACAATGCAGTGCTAACTGAGGAAAGAATAAAGAGAAAAAAAAACCTGCCACCAGGAATGTGATTTTTAGCTGTTGACAGGTTCCAAAGGCTTATGCTATGCAGATTTATTTTAAGAATGCCTTGTCAGGTAAGATATTGTGCTAACCCAGTATGTTGTTGCTGTTCACTTTGCTGAAACTTGTAATATTTGTTGAATCTTATGTAAAAGGTTTTCATAGTATCATAGTATCATAGTATATAAGGCTGGAAGGAGACGCAAGTCCATCAAGTCCAACCTTCAAGAATTAAATAAATGTTTTATCCCCATAACCCGTGATATTTTTTCTCTCCAGAAAGTCATCCAGGCCTCTCTTGAACATGTACATAGAGTCGGCCATAACAACCTCCTGCGGCAGAGAGTTCCATAGTCTCACTGCTCTTACAGTAAAGAACCTCTGTCTATGGCGATGGTAGAATCGCCTCTCCTCTAGGCGTAGAGGATGCCCCCTTGTCCTGGTCACAGGCCTAGGTATAAAAAGATCTTTGGAGAGATCCTTGTACTGTCCGTTCAGGTATTTGTACATTGTAATGAGGTCTCCCCTCAGTCGTCTTTTTTCTAAACTGAATAATCCCAAATTTTGTAATCTGTCAGTGTATTCTAATCCCCCCATTCCCCTAATAATCCTGGTTGCTCTCCTCTGCACCCGTTCCAGCTCTATTATATCCTTTTTATACACTGGTGCCCAAAACTGTACACAATATTCCATGTGTGGTCTGACCAGGGATTTGTATAAGGGCAAAACTATGTCTTTATCATGAGAATCTATTCCTCTCTTGATACATCCCATTATTTTATTTGCTTTAGCCGCAGCCGCCTGGCTCTGGTCACTAAAATTAAGTTTACCATCCACCAATACGCCCAAGTCCTTTTCAGCTTCAGTTTTACTAAGTAATTGACCGTTTAGAACATAATTATACTTTTTGTTTCCATGGCCCAAGTGCATAACTTTACATTTATCTACATTAAACCTCATCAACCATTTCTCTGCCCATCCCTCAAGCTTCCACAAATCCCTCTGTAATGCTAAACTATCGACCTCAGTATTTATTACTTTACACAGCTTAGTATCATCTGCAAATATTGAAACTTGACTGTGTAAACCCACTACAAGGTCATTAATAAAAATATTAAAAAGAAGTGGCCCCAATACTGACCCCTGTGGCACTCCACTGGTAACATCAACCCAATCTGAGAATGTGCCATTAATGACCACCCTCTGTTTTCTATCACTAAGCCAATTACTTACCCAGATACACAGATTTTCTCCTATTCCCAGCAGTCTCATTTTATATACCAACCTTTTATGTGGCACGGTGTCAAATGCCTTTGAGAAGTCCAGATATACAACATCCACAGCGTCCCCCAGATCCAGTCTTGAACTTACCTCCTCGTAGAAACCAATCAGATTAGTCTGACAGGACCGATCTCTCATAAACCCATGCTGACGCTGGGTTATAAGGTTGTGCACAGTGAGATACTCCAGGATAGCATCTCTAATAAACCCCTCAAATATTTTCCCCACCACAGCAGTTAGACTTACGGGTCTGTAGTTTCCAGGATCGCTATTTGATCCTTTTTTGTATATTGGTACCACATTTGCTATGCGCCATTCCTGTGGAACATAACCAGTCCTCAGTGAATCTTCAAATATTAAAAATAACGGTCTGTCTATCACCGTACATAATTCATGCAGAACCCGGGGGTGTATGCCATCTGGCCCCGGTGATTTATCTATCTTAGTGGTTGCGAGGCGGCGCCGTACCTCTTCCTGGGTTAAACTGTTGACATTATAAAAAGAATTAACATTATTCCTCATTGTGTCTTCCACCAGGGGATTTTCCAGGGTAAAGACAGTTGAGAAGGCGACATTCAGTAGATTGGCCCTTTCCTCGTCTCCTTCCACCATGACCCCCATGTTATTTCGAAGGGGACCCACACTCTCTGTTTTTAGTTTCTTATCATTTATATACTTGAAAAATAATTTGGGATTATTTTTGCTCTCCCTGTCAATATTTCTCTCAGTCTCTATTTTTGCGGCCTTTATCTGCTTTTTACAGGATTTATTTTTCTCTCTATAATCCTGTAATGCCTCATCGCTCCCTTCACGTTTTAGCACCTTAAACGCTTTATCTTTCTCGCTTATTGCTTTCCTTACAAGACTAGTTAGCCACATAGGGTTTTTCTTGTTCCTTTTATGCTTTTTCCCATAAGGTATGTGTTTCTCACAGGACTTTTTCAGAATATATGAGAAAAAGTCCCATTTTTTGGGGGGGCTTTTGTCCTTGAGAGCATTATCCCAGTCTATGCCTTTAAGGTCTTCCCTTAGTTGCTGAAAATTTGCCCTCCTGAAGTTTAGAGTGTTGGTTGCCCCTTCACTAACGCTCTTAGTAAAGCGTAATACAAAATCAATGATATTATGATCACTATTCCCCAGGTTCCCCCCAACCTGTAGTTTTGATATCCTATCAGGTCTGTTGGTAAGGATAAGGTCCAGCAGTGCCCCCCCTCTTGTTGGCTCCAGGACTAGTTGCGACAGGTAATTGTCTTTTGTTGTTGACAAGAACCTGCTACCTTTGAAGGACCTGCAGGTTTCTGCCCCCCAGTCAATATCTGGGTAATTGAAGTCCCCCATGATAAGTACTTCACCATGCTTTGAAGCCGCATCCATTTCACTTATCAGCATTTCCTCTGCTGCCTCCATTATATTTGGAGCCTTATAACAAACCCCTAGTAATATTTTATTTTTATTTTTCCCTCCTCTTATCTCCACCCATAGGGACTCCACATTTGCGTTACTGATGTCATCTCGCAGGACGGGCTTGAGGCAAGAATTCACATATAAACAAACCCCTCCCCCTTTTTTATTTATACGATCCTTTCTAAAAAGACTATAACCATCTATAGTAACAGCCCAGTCATAGCTACTGTCCAGCCATGTCTCGCTGATACCCACTATATCATATTTTCGCTCCAACATCAAGAGTTCCAGTTCCTCCATTTTGTTTGTGAGGCTTCTGGCATTTGTGTACATACACTTTATATGGTTTTCCCTGTCCGTATTCCTTTTGTCCTTATTCCCCAATCTCATTCCAGCCCCCCTTCCTCCCCCATGGACTATGACCCTTCCCAGCTCTCTATGTACACCGTCTATTTGCCCTGCACAAGTGTAATTGCCCTCCCCCCAGGTCTCTAGTTTAAACACTCCTCCAACCTTCTAGCCATTTTTTCCCCTAAAACAGCGGCCCCCTCCCCATTGAGGTGCAGCCCATCCCTACTGTAGAGCCTGTAGCCCACAGAAAAGTCATCCCAGTTCTCCATGAACCCAAACCCCTCCTTCCTACACCAACTTTTGAGCCACTTATTTACCTCCTTGATCTCCCGCTGCCTTTCTGGTGTGGCACGTGGTACAGGCAGTATTTCTGAGAAAATTACCTTTGAGGTCCTTGCCCTGAGCTTATGGCCTAAATCTCTGAAATCATTTTTAAGGACCTTCCACCTACCTGTTACTTTGTCATTAGTGCCAATGTGGACCATGACCGCTGGTTCCTCACCAGCCCCTCCCAGTAATCCGTCAACCCGATCCGCAACATGCCGAACCCGAGCACCCGGCAAACAACACACTGTTCGGTATGCACGGTCTTTGTGACAGATTGCCCTGTGTGTTCCCCTAATAATGGAATCTCCCACTACCAGCACCTGTCTGACCTTGCCTGTGCTCCCATTACCCTTCTTACTGGAGCAGACATTCCCCTGGTTGCTAGCGGCCATGTCTTTCTGCAGCATTGCTACCCCAGAGCTGATATCCCCCTCATCCACCAGCCTGGCAAACTTATTTCATAGCCCTGCATGGCGACTTGATCGTATATAACATGCATGTTGGTTTTGCCGTACCTGACCTGTATCCTTGGCTGGAATGGGAAGGTTGGTGGGTTGTTGTTTTTTTTTTTTTCTTTTTGTTTGTATGTTTATGTGTAAAAGTTGAAAAAGAAGCATCTGATTTAAAAAAAAAAAAAAAACCTTGTCAGCATTTTGAATACTCCTACTACCTTATAAAATTTTATTTTGCATTACCTGGCTCCCTGCCAGCAGCATGTGGTAAGTCCTAGTCACAAGCACACTTACATGCAGGTGTGTGCCCTCTAGCAGGATCTTTTCTTTTTTTTTTTTTTCTAGCTTCTTATGTCCTTTTTTTTTTTATTTTATTTATTTATTTATTTTTTAGTAAAGGCTTCTAAAATTTTATGCAAATGAGCCTGAGGCGCTCCAGGTTCCATAGGTGTTAATGGAGCCTGTAGAATCTCAGGCTCATTTTACATAATTTGTAAAGCCTTTTATTCTTAAAAACAAGGGCACAGGAAGCTTATAGAAGAATGGAACCTGCGAGAGGGGGCACACACCAGTATCTCAGTGTACTATTTTACTATCCTTCATCCTGGTGGTAGATGTCCTTTAATGAGACTGGGACACAGGCTGCAGCTGTGAGCCGCCCAACCTTTCTGACCCCAGGACACACCACACACTGTTGGCAGGGAGCCGGGTAATATGAAATAGTTTTGTAGAGTAGTGGCCGTTTGCAGAATGCTGACAAAGACATTTTAGACTTGACATTGCATAGGCTATTGGAACCCGTCACCAGCTAAAAATTGCATTCCTGGTGATGGTTTTGCTTTAAAGCAGCTAGAATATAGTTTAAACTAAGGTAATTTGTTTATTTTTTTCAGCTGTCTCTTTACATGGACAAGTTCGAAGAATTTCAGACCACAATGGCAAAAAGTAATGAGCTTTTTACAACTTTTCGTCAAGAAATGGAAAAGGTTTGTGGTTTTGCTTTTGTTTTTGTTTTTTTTTGTTTATAGTTTTTCATAAATAATTTTATGAAAGAACACCAATAATAAGCTGTACAATCCTCAGAGCTTCAATATTCCTGCACAGGAGGTCACATGTGAAAAAGGTACATGGGGTGTTATATGGTGTGTAGAGTGTTCATTACTAGGCTTTGAGTAAACAGCCCATTACCTCATGACATAAAAGATCCGCACGAAACCTGTTCCATTTATATAAGGAGGAGCGATGATGAGTCAGACTCCTAGATAGGTGAGATATTGTTCTCTGTTTTGGAATCCGTAGTTTGATAATAAGTTATTCTGTTCTTGGATAGGGATGTTAAAGAATAGAGCTTCGGCTTTATCCAAATTTACGCGAGACGCTGGCATATTGTTGCAGTAACACATGTAGAGGTGGAAGGCACAAGTGAGGAGAGAAAAGGGTAAGTACCGTATATACTCGAGTATAAGCCGACCCGAGTATAAGCCGAGACCCCTAATTTTACCACAAAAAAATGGGAAAACCTATTGACTCGAGTATAAGCCGAGGGTGTAGTATACAGCCAGCTAGCCCCCTGTAGTATACAGCCTGTCCCAAGTAGTATACAATCAGCCTGCCCCCATGAGGTATACAGCCTGCCCCCATGAAGTATACAGCCTGCCCCCATGAAGTATACAGCCTGCCCCCATGAAGTATACAGCCTGCCCCCATGAAGTATACAGCCTGCCCCCATGAAGTATACAGCCTGCTCCCATGAAGTATACAGCCTGCTCCCATGAAGTATACAGCCTGCCCCCATGAAGTATACAGCCTGCTCCCATGAAGTATACAGCCTGCCCCCATGAAGTATACAGCCTGCTCCCATGAAGTATACAGCCTGCCCCCATGAAGTATACAGCCTGCTCCCATGAAGTATACAGCCTGCCCCCATGAAGTATACAGCCTGCCCCCATGAAGTATACAGCCTGCCAGCCTGCCCCCATGAAGTATACAGCCTGCCCCCACAGGGTATACAGCCTGCCCCCACGAAGTATACAGCCTGCCCCCACGAAGTATACAGCCTGCCCCCACGAAGTATACAGCCTGCCCCCAGTATAATAAAAAAATAAACTTAATACTCACCCTCCGACGATACTCACCTTTGATTTGAAGTGGCGGCTCCCGGTCCTCGGCGGCGGCTCCTGGTCCTCGGCGGCAGCTCCCGATCCTCTGCGGCGGCTTCTCTCTTCGATCTTGACGTGCCGGCAGTCGCGTCCATGCGACTTGCCAGCGGGCGCACAGTGCGATGCGGCGGTGTCGCCGCTGATGACGTCATCAGCGGCGACACCGCTACATCATATTGTGCGCCCGCCGGCAAGTCGCATAGACGCGACTGCCGGCACGTCAAGATCGAAGAGAGAAGCCGCCGCAGAGGATCGGGAGCTGCCGCCGAGGACCGGGAGCCGCCGCCGAGGACCGGGAGCCGGATGGTGAGTATTAATTTTTTTTTTTTTTTATTACCTCATGTTTTTTTTTTATTAACTCGTGTATAAGCCGAGATTAGGTTTTTCAGCACATTTTTTGTGCTGAAAAACTCGGCTTATACACGAGTATATACGGTATATCGTAGGCAAATAGACTGACCTTAAAGGAATTGCCATCTACTTCAAACCCTCTTTATGTCATGGTCAGCCCTTATGGATGCCGCCAGGGGTTCCATCACCAGGGCTAATAGTGCGAGTGCCTCTTTCTATGTTTATAGGAGTTGGAGTAGTGGGATACTGATGCATCGTATAACAATATCAGAGATGACATAAAGGCCTGGTGGAATCCAAACTTGGTACTGAAAATAAATAATCCCAAGAAATGGTCAAAAGCTGTTTCTATGTCTAAATTACAGTAAAGTGCTGACAGGCCATCAGGGGCTTCACCTTTTTTAAAGTTTTTAATTGCTAGAGAGATCTCCTCAGGTGGTTTCGGAGATCTGCGGCTACTGCTTCTGTAATGGAGGTGCACAGTAGAAAGAAAGTTGTCCAGTGTCTGGGCACTAGGTGGTTGGGGCTGAGAGTATAAAAGTATATAGAAGTATAAAAGTTATGGAACTCCTGATATATATCCTATTAGGGATATATCCCTGATATATCCTATTAGGTAGTGTTAACCCTTGAGTATAGTATTCATAGACGCAATTTTTGAGCCACATCCATTTTGTTTGTAAAACGTGGTCTGTGTCCAACGTTTAGCCTTTTTGGTGTGTACTGTAAGGATTGTTTGTAGCTGAAGATTAGTCTCAAAGATTTGTCTGTAAAGATACCTAGAGGGGAGATTTGATTGGCTTGCTCCCAGACGCAGCAATTTACTTTCCAGTTCAAGCTGCATTCTGTCCCTTTCCTTTTTCCTATTGGCCGCTAGAATCATAATTTATCCTAAATGTACTTTTTATGTGAAACCCAACTAACCCCTATGGGCGTTTCAGGGGAACAATTGTTCTGGAAATATCTCTTAAAGGACACCTGTCATCAGGTCCCTGCCACTAGTCCTGTCACCTCTACCTGTTGGAGCAGCTCACAAGGATCCATCCCAGCCTTTATTTAGTTATTTCATACATTAATCATTGTAAAATCATCTATTCTTTATTATGTAAATGAGGCGGGTCACATGGTCAGAGGCAGTGATGTCACTCCTGTTCCCCCTCCCCCTGCTCATGTCTGTGTGTAATGTATAGTAAAGCATGGCTAGTGTGTGCTGCATCCTCCTAATATACAGGTGAGAGACACAGACATCAGCTACACATGAATCTGACATGTTCTGCTGTAACATGGCTGAAGCCTGGAGCTGCTGTATCTCTCCTAAACACACACACACATGCAGACACAGGCTGCAGGGGGCGTGGCCACCAGCAAGCACATGGAGCCATCACATCATTATACAGGCTCACACCATTATACAGGCTGTCAGTCAAGCACTGGGGGTGTGACTGTGCCTCCCACTCATGAATAGAGTGGACAGCTTGAATATGCTAATGCTTCATTGGACATTTCACAGGTCATTTGCATACAGCTTTAGGACCTCATTGCTTAGGTTTACAGGCATGTAGAGGGACAATAAAGGGATAGAGGCAATGCTCTCTAATGGCAGTTTATGAAAATATATTTAGTTTAGGGGGGTTATTTTGCATGACGGGTTCTCTTTAAGGTCTTCCTCAACCTGACCCTTTACAGGTGGATCTTGTAGCATCGCCTCATTAAGGTGCCATCAGTAAATGGAGGTAGGCACAGTGAGCTCAAAACATCATGGTCTGACCATGCTGAAGGCACGTGTGTGGAGAACAATAAGGCTACATTCACACTACTGTATGGAGGACGTATATATGGCCGACGTATATACGTCCTCCATAGACCGCAATGGGCGCCCGGCACCGTACCGCTCCGGACCCGGGAAAAAGATAGGACCGGTCCTATCTTTTCCCGTAATACGGCACCATGTATCTCAATGGAGAGGGGCGGGGGTGAGCTGCGCTCACCTCCTCCTCCTATCCCTGTGCACTGCCGTTGCCCGGTATGGCACGGGTGGGCAACGGCAGTGTGAATGTAGCCTAAGGTCAATATGCGAGTAAGATATATGGTCCGGTGTGTAATACGTGTAACGCGTCACCCAATCTCCCTGGAGAGATGCTGTCATGGTTGAGGTTCAGGGTGAAATTGAAGTCACCACACCAGTTCAAAGCACAGTATGGTAGTGAAGCTAAATGTGTACAGATCGTTTCAAAAGTACACCGCTGTTCACCCTGCGGTATATAGTTTTTACAATGCATGTGGTGATGCTTTCAATTGCACCTTGGAGAATGATAAAGCGGCCTTTATAGTCTACAATTGTATTGCTAGGATCAAATGGGAAGGAGTTTTCCAAGAAAACTGCCACCCCTCTAATCTTTCTAGAGTGGGAGGAGAGATATACTCTTCTATATTTGCTGTGAAAGTAAGAGGGGGAGGTGGTCTTGGAAAAGTGCATATAATCAATTAAAGCCTTACGCCAGTGAGATGGGGCAGTACATTGTGCTGAATAAACATACTTATTTCAATAACTGTAGGGCTATAGCAGATCTTGCGATGAGTAATACAAAAATTTTACAGGTGCATATTCGCATAATCATGATTCAGCAAAATACCTCACGCTCTCCAGCCGGGGAAAGGAACAGATGCACAAAGGGAAACATGGGGCAAGACTCCAACCAAAACACAAGACATTACTAACATAAGAACTTTCTTTTCAGGAGAAAGGAGAGGGCCTAATATTAAATTGGCAGTCTCCAAACTTCTCCTACAGGGGGCAGCAATAGTCCTGATGTGTCCTGAAACCAAAAACCTGATCTCAGGAAAAAAGATAACATGTCCAGTACATCTCGGGCATGAAGAATTTTGCCCAGGTAGAAACTTCAGTAGCATTGCTGGATCTGGAACTTTGGTGAAACTGCATCAAATATAGACAAGATGGGGGTCTCAAGCCAAAATCAGTCCAGAGGAGAGGGTACTTGGGTTAAGCGACCAATCTCTTGCCAATCTCTAGACGGTTTAGGTGAATGTTGCTTGCCTTCCTCGAGTGTGTGGATTACATAGCTCCGATATTCTTAGGTGCAAAATAAGGTAAAATGGAAACCCCATTTTATATTTCACTTGTGCTGCTTGTAGGACCCCAGTGATGGTTCGAGGGATCTCCTTCTAGCAAGAGTTGTTGGGCTAATGGATACAGTTATGCTGTTTGCAGACGAGAGGTCTGGCAAATAAGGGTTCTCACAGACCGCATATAGAATATGGTCTCAGAAATCCTCATCGAGTAACTTCAAGACCACATTCCTAGGTACCTCCGGATTGCATTGTCTACATAGGGCCCTGTGTAGAGACACTGGTGGCAATAGGGCTGCAAACAAGTTTGTGGCCTTCTCCTTCACATCTTTATTGCTTTCTGGCAGACCCTTTATCCTTATTTTTCCCCTTCTGGATCTGTACTCGATGTCCTCATATTTTAGCTCCAACCGCTTTATGCATGCAGCTTACTCATTCAAGGGAGTTTGATATTCCTCTATCGCATCTGCTGCCTCGTCGTCCTTTGAGCAATGTCCTGGATCTGAGCAGAAAACTTTTTGATTGCCGCCGAGAGCTCCGCTCTGAATGTAGCCTGGATGCTCTGGAGGCGGTCGGCTGTAGGGAGCACCGAGCCCTCCCAGCGCGTGAGGTACTCGCGAAACTAAGGCCTGGGGACTGTATGTCTATATTCAACTGACGCCATGACAGGAGATGCGGCCTGCTGTTGTTTAGCTAGTAAGTCCGTTTTTATTGCCAGTCCGGGGCTTGGAAGTTGCCGTGTATAGGGCCTAATTTTCGTTTGTGGGAAAACCCCTTTATGCTAAATAAGCAGATCTAGAAGTGCCATCTGGCCTAAGTGTACTGACTGTTGGCCTTATAGTGGGAAGGTCTCTAAGAGGAATTTAAAACCCAATGCACCAAAGTTTATACTTCCAGGAATCGATTGGATGGTATAAACATTAGGTCCTTTAGGGCACCGTAAAAAAAAAAATGGCGATACTATTTAATATGTCATTTAAATGACAGTGGCGCTCCCACATATAAGAAGCTAGTAGGACAATAACAATAAAGAAACCTGCAATAATTGCACATAAGTACAAAAGGGATTCAGAGGAGGGAAATATTGGGATAAAGGATGTTAGAACCCAAACATCAGACAGCTGGAAACTTCTGCAACGGAGGTTAATAAATATGGCCAGGCATGGGTTTCACAACTTACAGCCTTCATTGTCAAAAAGTGAGCCCCTAAGTTTTTACACACTTAATTTCTCATTTACAATATTTTGCCCTTAACCATGAGTTCACCCAACTGAGAGAGGGTCCATCCCTTAGGATAACCGGACCATAAAAGAAAAGGACGCTCCCTCTCTCCAGCTTTGGTGGTTTTCTGTCCCTGCAAGAAGACCTGAGTGCAGATGAAGAGGACACAAGATAACTTTGTTAGGTCCCTTGAGTAAAGACAGGTAAACGACTGTTCCGGGTCCTGCAGTATGCTGCTGGCCACATTGGGAGACGAGTGTGGGGGTCTCCAGAACTACCTGTTAGTTATGCGCGTGCAACAACTCCTATACTCCAGGCGTGCCTCGATAATTGTGAGTGTTACAGCACTGGGGAGGACTCGACTTGCTGAGAAGCGGGGCTGCTGCTGTTTTACTCTAGTGCAACATGTATTATAAATCTAAGAAAATGTAATGCCATAGAAAGTGTAGGCTCTGGAGACTGGTTGCTCTCATCCTATGAAATATGCAGGTTTGGCATATTTTTGTTTTCGGAAAATTATTGCCATATTGTGGATGTGGATTAGTTCCATGCGCGGTGTGTTGATGGATGCGTCTTTAATGATTTGAGACTAAAATTCCTCCTCAAAGATTGGCATTTCTAAACTTTTATTTTTACCTTGAAGACATGGGATTCTGGGAAGTTGGTGGCTGCAGCCTTAAAGCTTAACCGGGTTTGTCCATGAAAGAAAATTCTCAAATTTCAATCCCCTAGTAATGTTTATACAATAAAGGTATTTTTTAACCCATTACTATACAATTTTACTCAGTTTTATTGCAGTTTTAGCTTCGAACACTCCTTAAGCTGGTCAGTGTAAAATTCCAGAGTGTGGGCGGGGACTTCCGAAGCAGATACATTGGGGCACATTTACTAAGAATGTGGGCAACTGCACCAAAAGTGCTCTGCCCCTGTTTAATGCTGGGTGACAGATTCATTATGAACGTGCGCCAGAAATCAGGAATCTGTTGCTTCCCTGCACTGGCCCGACAGAGGTCACCAACTTTTTGCACCTTTAACATAGAGCGTGGGACAGACTTTGCATGTTAAATCTGGCGCACGATCCGACTGAATGCCGGAACACCATCTAATTTGTGACGCATGGTGGCTAGCGCAGCTTTGCCACAAAAGGTCTATGTGCGACTCAATAGTGGCACAGACACTTCTTAAATACCTGTGCAAGCCGTTAACACCTAAATAAATGTGCAAAGTCCGTCAGGATTAGGCAAGATTAAGCATGTGTAGCGCAAAACGAACCATCGCCTCTAGTGAGCTCCTACTCTGTTCCTCTCTCCCGCTGCAAATTTTTAATGTGTTTTGGGAATTAAGTTTGAGATGTTTTACAATGGTGAGTGCCAGCTCTTTTTTTCTTCTTGAAACTGCTCATCACTGTTACTGTGGACTATGTGAGCTAGTGCACCACCATGTGTTCCTATGATCTACCGCCCCATGTAGTCAGTCTCGCAATATAAATGTTTGGAGATTCGTATGGAAACTAGAAGAGCAGTTCCCCCCGTTTTCCTCTATCCTTACTTATATAAGTTTTCACTGAAGCAGTAAGTAGGAGACAAAGTATAACTTTAAATAAAGATAATGAACTCCTAATTAACCAGGATGATTTTGTATGTCCATGCAGAAAGATACTTTACCGCACAGGGATATTCTATAATGTCCCGCTTGTGGCCCCAGCACCAGAAGCAGTTGCTGTCAGCTGTCTATTACTTTCCCATACAAACACTTAATAAAGTATAAATACCACAAATACACAAATAAAACCCACATATTTGGTATTGCCGCATCCGTAACAATCTGTATAATAACACAGAATCGTTACTGAACCTCCACGGTAATTGCCGGGGAAAAAACCTCCGCAAAAAAAGTTCCAAAAAAAAGATCATTTTTAAAACTTTTTTTAAAAATGATAGAAAAAATGATTAAAAAAAATGTTACACACTCTATACTGAGACCTCTAAAAAGAACTCTTCTCGCAAAAAATAAGATTCATCAGCCAAAAAATAAAGTTCTGCATATGAAAAGGAGAAGATTTTCTCCAAATTAATTTTTATTCAGTAAAATTGAATAAAATACATAAAACCCCCACATATTTTGTATTGCTGCGTCTGTGACAGTTTTCATAATATAACAGAATAGTTATTGGACCCGCACAGCGAACCACGTAAAAAAACAACCTCAAAAAACGTTCGAAAAAAGATAATTTTTAATTAATACCCTTTATATAAATTAATACCCTTTATATAAATTAATGTATATAAATTAATTAATACCCTTCTATAAAAAATGATAAATGTTACGCACTCTAAAATAAGACCATTAAAAAGAATGTTTCTGACAAAAAAAAGATGGAGATGCTAAAATGAGCAAGATTTTCTCCAAATTAGTTTTTGTTCAGTTTAATTGGGGAAATGGCGACCCCTAGAATAAAAGTATTTTTATGATTTTTATGGTATCGTGTAAAAAAAAAAAAAAAAAAAAAAAAATCTTCCCAAAATTTGATGATTTTAATTTCCTCCACCAGCAAAGTGTTAATAAAATCTCACCAATTGGCTATAGATGCCCCAAAATTATGTACCAGAAAAGTGCGTCTCATGTGGCAAAAAATAAGCCCCTATAGGTCCACATTAAAAAAAATAAAAAAAAAATAATATCCTGTACAATTTGACAATGCAAATCTGCTCTGGATGGCGCCTCCTTCCATACTATGCCCGGACGTGCATACAGCAGGATCCCACCACATATGGGGTATCGGTGTACTCAGGAGAATTTGGGTATCAAACTTTGTGGAGCCTTATTTTCATTTAACGCCAAAGCCACTTTTCACCTTCCTGACACGGCCCATTTTTTCAAATCTGCCCTGTGTCACTATAAGTGGTTATAACTTTGAAACGCTTTAACATATCAAAGTGTTTTTTTTTAAATTGTTTTCTCGTGACACATTGTACTTCATGTTAGTTGAAAAATTTTGGTGGTATGTTTTGCATTTATTTATGCGAAAATCAGATATTTGGTGAAAATTTGGAAAAATTCTCGATTTTTGAACTTCAAAATGTTCTACTTTTTCCACATATAGTTATAACAGCAAAAAAACTTAATAACTAACATTCACCGAATGTCGACTTTATGTGGACATGGTTTTTTATGCATACTCTTATTTTTGTAGGATGTTATGGGCCTTTGAACGTTAGGTACGATTTTTCACATTTTCATAAAAAACGCAAAATCCTGCTATTGAGGGGCCTGCTCAAGTCACTTTGAGAGGCCTAACTAAAAGTAAAACCCCATAAATTACCCCATTATAGAAACTACACCCTCAACGTACGTGAAACAACTTTTATGAAGTTTGTTAACCCTTTAATTGTTTTACAGGGGTTAAAACAAAATCGGATACAATTTTGAAAGTAAATTTTTTTTGGCTAAATTAATGTTTTTGGGTTTTTTTTCAAACAAATGTACAAATTCTCAGTGGATAAAGTAGCAAAACGCTCCACAAAATTTGATACCCAGTCCCTCCCGCGTATAACAATCCCCCATATGTGGTGGTAACCTGCTGTATGGGTACACGCCAGGGCATTTGAAGGGAAGCTGCGCCATTCAGGGCAGATTATGCATTGTCACTTTTTATTGGCTATACAATCTTTATTTTTTTGGCAATTTGGACATATAAGGGCTTATTTTTTGCGACATGAGATGCACTTTACAAATATTTCATTTTAGTGGGTCATTAGCTTATTGATGAGATTTTATTAACTCTTGAATGTATCGGTGAAAGGAAAATTGTCAATTTTGGTTTCCTTTCTTTTTGTATCTTTTGGGGGTCACCGTATTCTAAAAATACTATATTATCTTTATTCTACAGATCACTACGATTACGGTGATACCTCATTTATATCGGATTTCATTTATTTTTACAATTTTACTGGAGAAAAACGAATATAGAGGAAATCTAATTTTTTATTTTTTTTTTGCATCGCCATCTTTTCGGAGACGTAACTTTCAAGTGGTACCATTTTGGCGCTCATAACTTTTTTTTTATCACTTTTTAGAACATTTTTGTGAAGAGATTTTATGAAAATCAAGCTATTCTTCACCTTACACATTGTAATACAGATGTATTACACTGTGTAATGTAACACATTGAGCATGCTGCACATGCTCCGTGTGTTACAGCTGGGTCCTGCGATCCGAGCCACGGTAAGCACCGCGGGGGGCATTCTTGTGAAATGCCCCTAGCGCGACCACATGTGTTAGGGGTTAACACCCGCGATCAGAGAAATCTCCGAACGCTGGTGTTGGAGGCGGGTGTCGGCTATAATATATAGCCGACACCCACAGCTTCTGGCCCCGGCTCCGTTTAGGTGCCGGGGCCAGAAGTTTGACGTAATAGTACTGCAAATTGCGGGAACGCACCTCCCGTGATGCAGTACTATTACGTCAAATGTCGGGAAGGGGTTAATCAATTGCAAATGTTTAATTTTCCACCCAAAATTAATGTATTGTCAAAAAAGAAAATTACAATTTACAGATCGCAACTCCATTTTGTTTTAACCCCTATAAAACACCTGAAGGGTTAACAAACTTCTTAAAAGTGCTTTTTGACCCTGTATGATGTTTATCCAGATATGGATTCAGATAATTATTAAAATCCCCCACTATCAGTACTGGGAGATCAGGAGACGCTGCCATAAAAGATAGTACCCTTTTCAAGGTAACACTGGAGAAAGGAGGAGGGATGTATATTGTAGTTAGGTACATCAGTGTTCCATACAGCTTACACTTAAGGCACACAAAGCGGCCTTCTGAGTCAATTAATTTTTCCAAGCAAGTGAATGGAATGGAGCAATGTATCAATATACTGACTCCTCAAGAGTGGGTGGTATATGTAGAATGAAATTCGTGAGACATCCAGCTCTATGAATAGTAGACACATTATCTTTTACTAGATGGGTCCCTGCTAAACGCCAAATTGCAGGTTGGTTTCGTTGCAATGGGGAAAATACTGCACATCTCTTAGCAGCGTCTCCTAATCCCCGCACATTCCAAAATAGCACATTAAGTACATTCGTCATTTTCCAAAATGTAAAAATAACATTGAAGCATCCCACTCTCTAGCACAAGTAAACAGCTGATCCATAGGTATATAATTCTTATACGGACTTGTAGTCCCTCTGTCTGCTTTAAACATTTTCCCCCCAACTAAACTTGTAACAAAAATCATATTAACATAGATACACATACACGACATTCTAGCCATTTCCCCCCGTAAGAGGGATTGTGCCCAAAACCTGAAGCCGAATCTCCGCTCCGCAACCAGAATCAAGGGGTCTTCAATTGACACATCCACAAGTAATTTCTTCTCCCGAACAGATCATAGCCCCCGGGTATTCAACAGCAAGTCCCTTAGTGAACAAAGAACTGTAAGTCAACTTGTTTCAACACCCTCTTGATCTTTTCCTTTATTTTCCATAGCAAAGAGAAAAAGGAGGGCAATACCCGCATTGGCTAGCAGGTGACACCAGAGTACTTACTCTGGATCTCTACGCCTCAATCTGTTCTCATTATTATCCAGCCAATTCAGCAATCCTCTGGTGTAATAAACACATGCGTTTTCTTCAAAAGCCACAACCCTCAGACGTGCCGGATACAACATAGCATAGGGTAGCTGCAGGCTTCTCAAATGCTTCTTGATATCTAAATACTGTGCCCTTTTCTTCTGGACCTCTGCTGAGAAGTCCGGAAATATTGACAAGCTTAAGATCAGGATTATCTCTAGCTGCCTGCAGAATTATATCTCTATCACGATAATGGAGGAGCCAGAGAAGAAGCGGCCGCGGAGGGGCGCCAACAGGAGGTGCACGGGCCGGGACTCGATGAGCTCTCTCAATAGCGAATAGAGGGGTCAGGGTATCTTTGCCAAACTGGGTAATAAACCACTCCTCTAAGAACTCAGCAGCTCGCTGCCCCTCCACTTTTTCAGGTTTCTCAATCAAACGCAAATTATTTCTCCGTAAACGATTTTCTAAATCATCTGCTTTGGACTGTAAATTAGCGAGCTTATTCACCACTCTGCTCATATCACGATGCATTGGCGCGGTATCTTATCTTCCAGGACTCCCACTCGGTCCTCCACCTCACGCACTCTTTCATTAACTTTCTGTAAATCATGCCTAATATGGCTCACATCTTCAGATAGTCCACCAATCTGGGTGACAAAGGCACTTATAGCAGCCCCACTCTGTGTGACTACCTCAAATATGTCCTGCATTGAGGGACCCTCAGGCAAGATGGCGGCTGCTGCAGCTTCTCTCCCCTTCATACCTGTTCCTGCAGTGCTGGCTGCGGAAGATGTTCCTGCTCCTGCCGCTGTGGTGGTCATCTGCTGCTGGAGCTCAGCCGAGGAGGCCGAGGACTTGCTGGATGAAGGGTGCACCGCCCTGGCATACTTTTCCAGGCACGCTGCTACCGCCTGTAGCTGGTCCGCGGCGGCGCCATGTTGCTTTGCTGGTGTGGCTGGCACGCTGTCCCGCTCCTCACCTCCCTTATTCTTTGTCCGGCTCAGCATGATATTAAACTCCTGCCTGTCGGTCCTGGGATGTTCCGCCGACCCTCCGGTACTTTCGGGCCTGCAATGTATGACCCGGGCAGGATATATTCAGGATGGTGAGTCTGGAGCGCTCTTACATGCGGCCGCTCACATCGCTCGTCAGGCCACGCCCCTTAAAAGAGCTTTCTATTACGTTGAGGAGTGTAGATTCCACAATGGGATAATTTAAGAGTCTAGCTATTATTTAGGCCTTTCTGAGTCATTTGAAAGTTGAGCAAATACGGGTTTTGACGATTTTCCGAAAAATTTTAAAAATGGCCCCCAAATTCTGAGCCTCATAACATTCTATTAAAATATGTGGAATTAAAAAAAAAAAAAAAAAAAACGTGAAGTAGACATTTAGGAAATGCAAGTTATGAATTTATTTGGGTGCTATGACTTTCTGCTTCAAAAGTAGACAATTTAGAACTTTGAAAATAAAGAATTTTTCCACATTTTTTCCTCCCAATTTTCAGGTTTTTTTCATAACTAAACAAAAAAGATATCATCCAAATTGTTAAACTAATTTGAAGTACAATGTGTCACGAGAAAACAATCTTAAAATCCCCAATGTTTACAAGCTATGTTGACGCAACAATGTGAACACTGATTGAATGGCCACATGCAAATGAGGGACTGGGAAATCCAGGGAAATCATGTGTACCTGCATATATTAGCTTCTAACAAGGAGATCCCAAGACGTGACTCTGGCCCGTTATGATACCAACAGGTTTTTTTTATCAATTGCAACAGGTTAGCTCTGCCTAGCCCGGTGTTAAAGTGACCCACGTTATTGCCCTATGAATCTACTAAAGTATAAGGTGAAGTTTCTCATATGTCTATTCTCATTATAGGAGAACAATGGCGCTCATTTACCAAGGGGTTGGAATTTTATGTATGAAATGCTGTATTTTGTTATTAATAGTGAATTAGAGAATGTGCTATTTTGTTATCCTGAGTGTATTTAACCCCTATGTAACTCGGCCTATTTTGGCCTTTAGGACGCGGTCCCATTTTTCAAATCTGCCCTGTGACACTATAAGATATCCAAGGGATTTTGAGATTTTCTCGTGACACAATGGGGCAGATTTGCTTACCCGGTCCTGTGGCAATCCCGCGGTGCATTGTCCGACGAGGATTCGGGTCTGCCGCGATTCACTAAGGTCGTGCGTCCAATTTCCTGCATGTGTCGCTTCCGCGCTGATATCCGCCCGAGTGTTAACCTTCTTCTTCCTGGTGCATGTGAGTGCTTGATCTTGCAACACAATTCCATTTTTAAATTCTGCGGCTTGTCCGAATCCGTCGGGTAGTCCGACGGCACATCCCCCGATTTCTGTCGCATGCAAGGTTGGCAAGGTTAACCTTTATTTGGATGTTGTGCTTACCCTCAGTTGTTTAACAGTTGTTTAATCAGCCTTTACCTCCACAAACAAAGCAGTCAGATCTGAGGGTAAGCACAACATCCAAATAAAAGTTAACCTTGCCAGTATATCTGATGAAAGAGATATTTATCGCATCCAGCTACTTATTCAAATAAGTGGCTGGCCACCTAATTTGAAGCCCACACCCAGTGTAAAATCATCCTGTGTGGACTGCAGCTTAAAAGATCCAATTGTGGAAACAACTGAACCATATGAGCATGTGACTGGTCATACAATTTAATCGAATATATGGACTTTGATACTTATACGGAACAAGAAATGAGACCTTTTTTACATTTTAAACATATTTTTGCAGTATAGGTTAAGCACGTGGGCCCCTTTGAGTGCCACCTTTTTGCCCTGCCTGAAATCACACCGTGATACCTTTTAACCGGTTTGCGACCGCCCGCCGTGTATTCACGGCGGCGGTCGCGTTCTGATGCATGGAGAGGGCTCGCGGGCCAAGCCCTCTCCATAGCCGGTAAGTCTCTGCTGCATATTGCAGCAAAGGCTTACCAGTAACAGGGTGTTTTCTTGCTGATCGCTGCCGGCGGCTTCAAACAGATGGCGCCGCATGGGCGCCGCCATCTTTCCGAGGATCGCCGCTCCCCGTGACGTCATCGGGGAGCGGCGATCCGTCGCCATGGTAGCTTCGGGTCTCACGAAGACCCGAAGCTACTTCGGGTTAACCCATTCATTACAATGTGCTATCAGCACATTGTAATGTATGAGGAGTAAAATCCCCATATACTGCCATACTGTAGTATGGCAGTATATGGTAGGATCGATCAGACAACCTAGGGTTAAAGTACCCTAGGGAGTCTCAAAAATAATAAAAATTAAAAAAAAGTTACAAAAAAAAATTATAATAAAAAAACCTAAAAATTCAAATCACCCCCCTTTCCCTAGAACTGATATAAATATAAATAGTAAAAATCATAAACACATTACGTATCGCCGCGTCCGAAAATGCCTGATCTATCAAAATATAATAACGGTTTTTCACTGCGTTTAACCCCGTAACGGAAATTCGCGTCCAAAGTCAAAACTGGCACTTTTTTGCCATTTAAAAAAAAATTAAAAATTCTATAAAAAGTGATCAAAAGGTCGTACAGTCCTAAAAATAATATCATTGAAAACATCATCAAAAGTCGCAAAAGTTGACACCACCCTTAACTCCATACAACGAAGTATGGAAAAGTTATAAGCACAAGAAGACGGCAAAATTAAAAAAAAAATTTTGTTCATGAGGTTTTAATTTTTGTAAATGTATGAAAACTTTATAAAACCTATACAAATTTGGTATCCCTGTAATCGTACCGACCCAAAGAATAAATTAGATGCGTCATTTGTGGTGTGAAGTGAAAGCCGTAATATCCAAGGACACAAGAATACGACACAAATGCGTTTTTTCACCATTTTCACTGCATTTGGAATTTTTTTCCAGCTTCCCAGTACATGGCATGAAATATTCAATGCAATCACTATGAAGTGCAATTTGTTACGTAAAATAAAAAAGTTATAGATTTTTGAAGGTGGGGAGTGAAAAATGGAAATGAAAAAACGGGAAATGGCCCGGTCCTTAACCGTTTAATGTCCTAATTGGGTATAAACATTACGTTGCTGCCTACTTATATAGGACTGATTTTAATTTTATTTTTTTTTTATATAATCATTTGATAATCAGTACTGTTATGTATTTTATCTATTGTTGCTTATATACAACATTGAAATATAATATGTGAGAATCAGGATATGTAATTTTATTTTTTTGATGTATTGAGACCACAACTTGATTAAAACTTTCATATTAACTGTCTTACGAAATCAGTGTAAATTGGTGCTTGGTGTATTTTCTCTTCTCTTTTTAGAATTGTAAATGACCCCATTATCGAAACTACACCCCTCAACGTATGAAAAAGCACTTTTAAGAAGTTTGTCAACCTTTTAGGTGTTTTATAGGGGTTAAAACAAAATGGAGGTGCAGTCTACAAATTGAAATATCATTGACAATACACTCATTTTGGGTGGAAAATTAAACATTTGTAATGGAAAATTAAATATTTGGGTATCAAAATTTGTGGAGCCTTTTTTCATTTAATCCATAACAATTTCTCCCTAGTACACTGATACCTCATATGTAGGTATTGGCGCACAGCCGGGCATAGAATGGAATCCACAGCAGATGTATTTTGTATTTTCACATTGGATATATATATTTATTTATTTTTTTTTTAGTTTTTTTTTTTTTTTATTGTGGACATAAAGGGGCTTATTTTTTTGCCACATGAGATGCACTTTTCTGGTACATAATCTTGGGGCATCTATAGCTAATTGGTGAGATTTTATTAACTTTGTTGAAAATCATCAATTTTTAGGAACTTTTTTTTTGTCCGTTTACCATACCATAAAAATAGTGTATTTTTATTCTATGGGTCTCCACAATTACGAAAATACCTTATTTATATAGTTTTAAAAAAAGTAATTTGGCGAAAATGTTAATTTTAGCATCACAGACTTTCATGAGCAGAATTTTTTTTTCTTTCGGCCGACAAATCTGGTTAAGGGCTTATTTTTTGCTAGAAGGATTGTTCTTTTTAGTGGTCTTATTTTGGAGTGCGTAATATTTTTTAATCCCTTTTAACCCCTTAACGACTTGGCCTTTTTTAGTTTTTTTCACTTCCATTTTTCACTCGCCACCTTCAAAAATCTGTAACTTTTTTATTTTTTCAGCTCTGTGATGGCTTGTTTTCTGCGTAACAAATTGCACTTCGTAGTGACGGTATTTAATATTCCATGGCGTGTACTGGGAAGCGGGGAAAAAAATTCCAAATGCAGTGAAAATGGTGAAAAAACACATTTGCGATGATTTCTTGTGGGCTTGGATTTTACAGGTTTCACTGTGCGCCCCAAATGACAGGTCTACTTTATTCTTCGGGTCCCTACGATTACGTCGATACCAAATTTGTATAGGTTTTAGAATGTTTTCGGCCCATGCCCACCATCTTTTTGAAGCCGCCAGCAGCATTGCCGGTGGCGATCGAGGTAAAAACACCCGCGATCGGTGTTTGGCGGTAAGCCTTTGCTGCAATATGCAGCAAAGACTTACCGGCTATGGAGCGGGCTCGGCCCGCGAGCCTTCTCCAAGCAGCGGGACCGGGCGCGCGCTGTACTAGTACGGGGCGCTTCGGGAAGGGGTTAAGAGCATTTTTTAAAGGGTATTAATTTAAAATTATCCTTTTTTCGGAGAGTTTTTTGAGTTTGTTTTTTACAGGGTTCACTGCGTGTCCAATAACTATTCTGTTTTATTATGCAGATTGTCACAGACGTAGCGATACCAAATATGTGGGGATTTCGTGTATTCTATTCAATTTTACTGAATAAAAACTAATTTGGAGAAAATCTTGTTCATTTTAGCATCATCATCTTTTCATATGCAGAACTTTTTTTTTTAAGTTTTTGGCTGACAAATCTGGTTAGGGGCTTATTTTTTTGCAAAAGAGTTGTTCTTATTAGTGGTCTCATTTTAGAGTGCGTAAAATTTTTTAAATCGACTTTAATTTTTTAGAGCATTTTTTTAAAGGTATTAATTAAAAATTTATCTTTTTTTGAAAGTGTTTTTCCCCCTGCGTTTACCGTGCAGGTCCAGTAACAATTCTGTTTTATTATAAAGATTGTTACGGACGCGGCAATACCAAATATTTTGCAGGTTTTTTTTATACTTTGTTAAGTTTTTGTATGGGAAAGTAATAGACAGCTGACAGCAGCTGCTTCTTGTGCCAGCTCTGTGAAAAAGTGGCATTTTAGGGGCTTATATTTTTATGTATTTTTTTTATTTATTTATTTTAATGTGTACATTTTTGTGTTTTTTAACTTTTTTTTTTTTAATTACTTATACATAAATTTGAACCAGTGGTGCTCTGATCGCTGGTTCAAGTCCAATACACTGCTCTACAATACTAATTCTTTGTAGAGCAGTGTAAACTGTCTGAGCATGCAGGAAGACCCTTACATTTTTGACCGTGGTGTGTAAGGGGTTAACACTCGCAATCGGAGCCGGCTCCGATCGCGGTTGTTAGAGAGCGGTGTCAGCTGTACTAGACAGATGACAGCCGCTGCTTCTGGTGCCAGCTCAGTTCGGTGTCAGAAGCGGGACTTTATAGCATGTCCTGGTGCGGGAAGTATCTACCCGCAGGAACGTACTATAATGTCCAGGTCGCGTAGGGGTTAAGAAACTCGTCTTCGTGGGAATACCTCTTTAATTTTTATACAACAGGATATGAAAATGTATTCATATACAATGCTTAGGGGGTGACTTATCACCACATTGTCTGTTTTCTTTTACTTCTTTATGTGACGTATTTGTCCCAGTCTCGACTAACAGAAATAAATCTACAAAAGTAGTAAATGAACCCAGACAACATACCCCCATTTTGGTTGTTGCTAGGCCATGCACGATATGACCATTGATAGCTACAAGATATATGTAGTATTATCCTCACAGTGTATGTCATTATAAAGATGAAAAGATTATCCAGATTGTACATATTGGTTGCTCTGAGGCACTCAGTACATCTACTGATGTACGGTGTATGTTTTGTGTGCTCGTGCACTGTTTTGTTGGAGACCTGCAGCAGTTCCGTAGCCGAGTGGGGTGACATGGCCATGTGTGTTGTAATGCAACATTTTTGCTAGGTCTTAGTGCATGGTGCAAAATAGTGCTCTCACCATGTTATTGGAGCCTAGGACCAAAAAATATGCCATGTGTTCCCAGTCTTGGCATATTTCTCCTAGAATGTGATTTTTTTTTCTTGATCAGTAAGTACTCTCTGTGGTTAGATGACAGCTTAGTCAGGCATTTTGAGAGCCATAAATGTTTCAGAACTGATGTTCCACTCTTGTAAATGTGAATTTCCTGCATCAGTAGATTCTATAAGACTCTGAGATTCTGTATTATATCTGCCATTTGAAGCTCAACTGTAGGATGTATGGCTTTGAAGAGTAACTGTAAAGGGTTTTTTTTCCCCACAAATCAATAGCTCTAGGTATGTAAAACAACTTTGACCATTATCTTTGTTACCTCTATGCAGCAGTTTCCTTGCTATTCCCCTCAGATTACATCAAAGCTGCAATGGCTGCTTCCTCTCCATGTGCTGAAAAGCCCTGGAGTCTGTACTTTGTTTCATGGGAGGGAAGAAGCTGCTGCTCACAGTTTAGGAGTTCATGTGTGTATGAAGCAGAGTTTGATGTGTGAATGCAGATGTCTCCTGCACAGGATAGTGAGTTATTAAAACTCTCCTGTTCCCTATCAGCCCCTCCATCCGTTACCTTGTCATTTGCAGTATCGGCTCTGTGTAGATAAGCTATTAACCCTTAGTAAAACAGTTACATGAAGTCTATAGTCTGTGCTGTGTGAACACTAATTTCTACCACTTATTCCACATTCCCTGCTCCTCCATGTGATGGAAGCTGCCAGGCTGTCACCATATACCCTCGTAAATAACTAACATAAACCTAACCTTCTACTAGAGAAAATTCACAGATTACAATAAAAATATAGTGAAAAGCATACAAAGTCGGAAGGACGGCGCTGGGAAAGTGGAGAAAGTCCAAAAACACCACAGTCCAAATACAAAACTCAGACAGTTTACACTGCTCTGCAATAAAATAGTATTGTAGAGCAGTGTATTGAACTTGAACCAGTGATCAGAGTATTGCTGGTTTAAGTTCAAGTATATAGAAGTAAAAATATGCAAAACACTTAACACTACACATTATAATAAAAAAAAAATAAATACATAAAAAAATATAAGCCCCTAAAAAACACTTAATAAAGTATAAAAAACATAAAAACACCCAAAAAAAACCCTGCGTATTTGGTATTGCCGCGTCTGTAACAATCTGCATAATAAAACAGAATCGTTACTGGACCCGTACGGTAAACGCCGGAAGGAAAAAACGCAAAAACCGTTCCGAAAAAAGATAATTTTTAATTAATACCCTATAAATGTCCTAAAAAGTGATTTAAAAATTTTATACACTCTAAAATAAGCCCACTAAAAAGAACAACTGTTCTCGCAAAAAATAAGCCTTTAACCAGATTTGTCAGACGAAAAATAAAAAAGTTATGCATATGAAAAGATGGTGATGCTAAAATGAATAAGATTTTCTCCAAATTAGTTTTTATTCAGTACAATTGAATAAAATACACAAAACCCCCACATATTTGGTATCCCTGCGTCCGTAACAATCTGCATAATAAAACAGAATCGTTATTAGATCCGCAAAGTGAACCCCGTAAAAAACAACCTCAAAAAAACTCTGCAAAAAAGATGATTTTTTATTAATGACCTTTAAAAATTCTCTAAAAAGTGATTTAAAAAAGTTATGCAATCTAAAATAAGACCACTAAAAAGAACAATCATTCTCGCAAAAAATAAGCCCTTAAACAGATTTGTGAGGTGAAAAATAAAAAAGTTATGCATATGAAAGACGGTGATGCTAAAATTAACAACAATTTCGCCAAATTACTTTTTATTCAGTAAAAATGGGAAAAAATAAAAATTATAAATGAATTAAATGAAGTATTTTCATAATCGTGGCGACCCATAGAATAAAAATAATATACTATTTTTATGGTATGGTTAACGGCCAAAAAAAAAACACATAAAAATTGGGTATCAAACTTTGTGGAGCCTTTTTTCATTTAATACATTGTAAATGTTTAATTTTCCACCCCAAATGAGTGTATTGTGAAAAAATATTACAATTTGCAGACTGCACCTCCATTTTGTTTTAACCCCTATAAAACACATAAAGGGTTAACAAACTTCTTAAAAGTGGTTTTTCATACGTTGAGGGGTGTAGTTTCCACAATGGGGTAATTTATGAGTCTCACTATTATTTAGGTCTCTGTGTCAATTAGAAGTTGAGCAGGTCCATCTAAATACGGGTTTTGGTGATTTTACAAAAAATGTGAAAAATGGTACCTAAATTCTGAGCCTTATAACATTCTAGTAAAATATGTGGAATCTTAAAAAAAAAAAAACATCCAACATAAAGAAGACATTTGGGAAATGTAAGTTATGAATTTATTTGGGTGCTATGACTATCTGCATCAAAAGTTAGAGAATTTAGAACGTTGAAAATATAGAATTTTTCAAAATTTTTGCCAAATTTAGTTTTTTTTTCAGAACTAAACGCAAAAGATTTCATCCAAATTTTTAAACTAATTTTGAAGTACAATGTGTCACGAGAAAACAATCTCAAAATCCCCTGGATATCTCATAGCGTTCCCATGCTATAACCACTTATTAGGGCAGATTTGAAAAATGGGGCCGCGTCCTTAAGGCCAAAAGAGGCTGTGTCCCGTAGGGGTTAACATTACCAGGATAACCTTTTATAGCGCAAATCACTGATCACATTTGCATTTCCATTGAAATCGATGAGAACAGACTGAGCCCTACCCCCAGACATTTGCGTTGCATTTCTAAATACAATGTAAACGCCCCATGTGACTGCACCCTAAACATTCAGATAATACTTTTTTTCTTTTCTTGAAAGTATTGTATCTATCATCACAATACTTTTCTGGGTATCGTATCACACTTAAAATTCTGGTATCGGTGCAACCCTATTTTATACTATTATTTATCTGCCCAAACTTACACATAATTCTATCTGTACTCCTACCCTCACTCCTCCTTACATGGTGTGGGCCCCTGTTCTCTAGCCTCCTTACATGGTGTGGGCCCCTGTTCTCTAGCCTCCTTACATGGTGTGGGCCCCTGTTCTCTAGCCTCCTTACATGGTGTGGGCCCCTGTTCTCTAGCCTCCTTACATGGTGTGGGCCCCTGTTCTCTAGCCTCCTTACATGGTGTGGGACCCTGTTCTCTAGCCTCCTTACATGGTGTGGGACCCTGTTCTCTAGCCTCCTTACATGGTGTGGGACCCTGTTCTCTAGCCTCCTTACATGGTGTGGGACCCTGTTCTCTAGCCTCCACATATTGTCGGCCCCTGATCTCTAGCCTCCTTACATGGTGTGGGACCCTGTTCTCTAGCCTCCTTACATGGTGTGGGACCCTGTTCTCTAGCCTCCTTACATGGTGTGGGACCCTGTTCTCTAGCCTCCTTACATGGTGTGGGACCCTGTTCTCTAGCCTCCACATATTGTCGGCCCCTGATCTCTAGCCTCCTTACATGGTGTGGGACCCTGTTCTCTAGCCTCCTTACATGGTGTGGGACCCTGTTCTCTAGCCTCCTTACATGGTGTGGGACCCTGTTCTCTAGCCTCCACATATTGTCGGCCCCTGATCTCTAGCCTGACTAGGGTCGCACACTTAGCCTGTTAAACAATCCTACAGGTTGCCAGGTCTTTAACTTACATTAATTAGTAATAACATTTATGCAGCAATTATACTCAAAAAATTATGCACAAGAAGCAAATACTCAAATTAGTGATTTAAAATAATCATCAGAGTACTGGAAAACAAGAAGATCTCTTAATGATGTACCCATTTTCCTAGATGACCAAGAAAATAAAGAAACTAGAAAAAGAAACTGTTGTCTGGCGTACCAAGTGGGAAAACAACAATAAAGCCCTACTACAGATGGCCGAAGAGGTGAGTTCACTTTTTGCTAGTTTAGACAGAATTTCTGGTGCTTTCTTAGTGTCCCCCATGTTTCTGGTCTAGTTCACACTAGATCCCTAATGTGCAGTTTAAAACATTGTAGCATTAGAGATGATTTCTCAGTATTAAAAATTAAATTCTGATATGACTCTTCTGTTCCCCTAATGTAACACCTATTCTGCATGAATGACACAAACAGTGCATCTTATAGGGTTAAGAAGGCTAAGTGCACTAAAAAGCACTAAAACCATGTGGGAAATATCTGTACGATAATGTGAAAGATCTATCATGTAAAGAAAGTTCCATTTTCTAACTTTCTTTTCTCCTCAGAAAACCATTAGGGATAAAGAGCATAAAGCATTGCAAGTCAAGCTTGATCGTCTGGAAAAGCTTTGCCGGGCCCTCCAGACTGAGCGCAATGAACTCAACAAGAAAATTGAGGTTCTTCAAGACAAGGTTACTGTGCTTGATGGTGATGCATTAAATGGAGACTTCTTAAAGACAGACCCAGCAGAAGAATCCTCAGAGGGAATCTCAGAGAAAAAACATCCTGGGATCCAACCCATTACTCGACCCCTGTTGTCAGAAGAACCAGTTCCTTTGCAAAAGACTTTTTCAACAGGACCACCTTCTGGCATAGACTCTGTTGACTAACACACCGGCAAAACACTGTTAAATACAGATACACAAACATATGTATATAAAGAAAATATACATATATATATTTTTTGTGTATAACTTAGTTGGTGGTAAATTGTTTTGTGGTGACAAATTTCTTAAATTTTTCTACCATATCTGTATTTTCTTAGGACTATCAGAGAACATGTGGTGCATAAAGCTTCCTCGCAATTTCACACAGTCTTATAGATTTTTGTCACATTCAAGTTTGCCATTTGTCTCCATTTCATTGTCACTTTCTGAAGGGGGGTGCATGTTTTAGGCCGTGCAAGTGACAAATATAACAGTTTAGGTGCCCTGTCTTGCCTTTTCTATTTATATCCTCTAAAAGCCGATGGTAAGAAAATAATTCCTTTGTTTGCACAAACTTTTCTTTCCCCACAAGTCACCATGGCAGCACCGTTTTAGCATTCTGGTGCATTCATGGAGAACTTCCAGGAAGTCCTAAATCTTTATTTTTAGATTTAAACTAAAATGCTGTGATATTCATTTAGTTGTATGCCATGCCATCTTTGGCTGGAATATGAATTTAGTACTAATACGTAAAGATGCCCAGGGTCCTCGGCATGTCCTTGAAATTAATATGTTGAGACCTGGAATTATTAAACTGAATACAACTGGATGTTGAAATATACCAGCTCTACATGTGGTAGCTTCCTCGACCATGCAAATGCAGCTTCTTTAGTAGCCTGAGTAATGTCATTGACTTCCATTCTGTGTCCGCTCCTCACTGTGGTGTTTTGTGTCCTGCTTTCCATAGAGATGCTTAGTCTGTATTTGGACTTTTTCATTAAAGGAAACCTACCACTTGAAGTGGCAGGTTTCCGATGGCAATACCGAGCACCAGCTCAGGGTGAGCTGGTGCCGGAGCCTATTTTAGTTAGTGTTTTAAACCGCGGTATCGCGGTTTAAAACACTTTTTAAACTTTATAGCCGGCGCAGGCAGGTACGCGCTCGGTGCTTACCGTGCGCGCGGCTACATAGGAAGTGAATGAGAGCCGCGCGCATGGTAAGCGCCGAGCGCGTGCCTGCCTGCGCCGGCCATAAAGTTTAAAAAGTGTTTGTTTTAAACCGCGATACCGCGGTTTAAAACACTAACTAAAATAGGCTCCGGCACCGGCTCACCCTGAGCTGGTGCTCGGTATTGCCATCGGAAACCTGCCACTTCAAGTGGTAGGTTTCCTTTAACAAAGAAGGAAGCGTAAAAGGCTGTCTATAGTTACTAATGGGTCCTGTGGGAGTGTTGTACAAAATGAGAAATTTGTGGATATATATATATGACTGATGCTGCAGTGTGGCTGCTTATTCGTATTGTACTGTGGCTAGATGACAGCCAAGGCAGGGTAAAGGTCAAAATAACACTTACTTACCCTGGTGAACCCACAAAACCCTTTTAACATCCCTATTTCTTTATGCAAGACAAGTGTTATACGAGAGGCCCAGAATCTTTCCTACCGAGGTGGCCTCGGTGGCCAGTATCTGGTAAGAGTTGAAATCTAATTCTGCCCTCATAAATCTATAATATTAGAGTAGATAACAGAAATTTATATTGGTAGATTTTTGTAACCCACATTTATGAAATGTGCTGGAGTAAAAAATATTTTTTTTATTGCCTAAATAATATTTTGATACTATATTGTAATGGGGCTCCTGTTATGTGATTTCCCTTATAACTACATCCTTGGATTTCTGATGTGTTTCATAATATGACATTCTGTGGTTTGATGCATAAAGTGAGCTAGTCTATCGGTTACCACCCGCCGCAGAAATTGTCTATAGTATTTATCTCATTACAAAGATTTAACAATGGCGGGGAAATTCCTTCCTCCTAATTCCTTATTCTATTTAAACATACCCATTTGATAAACGCATAATAAATATGCTTTTCTGAATTTCCTTTAAATACATCCAATTCTACAGCTCAAGGCTGCCACTAGGGGAGGAAAACTAAAAATGGATTCATTTAAATTAAAAAGTAAAATAGATCTCTATATCAAGGAAACTCATTAGAACAGTATTACAATATAGTATTTAATTCATCAGTGTAAGGGGACTTTTTTTTTTTTTTCTTCACTCATCCTGGAGATATGTTTAATTCCCTGGCTACTACATTGTCTGTATGTTCCACCATTAATTCATCAAATTTGTCATAACTGGTAGACAAAAAAAAAAATTTCGGTAACAGGGTACAACACAACTTTCCGTATTGTAGAGAGTTGCATGGCTTCTTTTATATTGTGTTTCTAAATACATAAAGCCTAAGTTAATTAGCTCAGGAAATGAAGGCCTTGTGTAATGTCACATTCCTGATATTGAAATGAATGGCTGAAATATTTCTGAATACTGGTCCCAGTAGTCTCTATGCATTGTCAGCAGTAAAGTGCATTGTCAAGTGTATTCCTTGGGGCAGAGCTACAGCATGTGGGGATGCCCTATTACACCCACCGGCCACTTTATTAGGTACACCATGCTAGTAACGGGTTGGACCCCCTTTTGCCTTCAGAACTGCCTCAATTCTTCGTGGCATAGATTCAACAAGGTGCTGGAAGCATTCCTCAGAGATTTTGGTCCATATTGACATGATGGCATCGCACAGATTTGTCGGCTGCACATCCATGATGCGAATCTCCCGTTCCACCACATCCCAAAGATGCTCTATTGGATTGAGATCTGGTGACTGTGGAGGCCATTTGAGTACAGTGAACTCATTGTCATGTTCAAGAAACCAGTCTGAGATGATTCCAGCTTTATGACATGGCGCATTATCCTGCTGAAAGTAGCCATCAGATGTTGGGTACATTGTGGTCATAAAGGGATGGACATGGTCAGCAACAATACTCAGGTAGGCTGTGGCGTTGCAACGATGTTCAATTGGTACCAAGGGGCCCAAAGAGTGCCAAGAAAATATTCCCCACACCATGACACCACCAACACCAGCCTGAACCGTTGATACAAGGCAGGATGGATCCATGCTTTCATGTTGTTGACGCCAAATTCTGACCCTACCATCCGAATGTCGCAGCAGAAATCGAGACTCATCAGACCAGGCAACGTTTTTCCAATCTTCTACTGTCCAATTTCGATGAGCTTGTGCAAATTGTAGCCTCCGTTTCCTGTTCTTAGCTGAAAGGAGTGGCACCTGGTGTGGTCTTCTGCTGCTGTAGCCCATCTGCCTCAAAGTTCGACGTACTGTGCGTTCAGAGATGCTCTTCTGCCTACCTTGGTTGTAACGGGTGGCGATTTGAGTCACTGTTGCCTTTCTATCAGCTCGAACCAGTCTGCCCATTCTCCTCTGGCATCAACAAGGCATTTCCGCCCACAGAACTGCCGCTCACTGGATGTTTTTTCTTTTTCGGACCATTCTCTGTAAACCCTAGAGATGGTTGTGCATGAAAATCCCAGTAGATCAGCAGTTTCTGAAATACTCAGACCAGCCCTTCTGGCACCAACAACCATGCCACGTTCAAAGGCACTCAAATCACCTTTCTTCCCCATACTGATGCTCAGTTTGAACTGCAGGAGATTGTCTTGACCATGTCTACATGCCTAAATGCACTGAGTTGCCGCCATGTGATTGGCTGTTTAGAAATTAAGTGTTAACGAGCAGTTGGACAGGTGTACCTAATAAAGTGGCCGGTGAGTGTATGTTCCCTACATTCCACTTCCAATATCTTGTTTAATATGTTTTGCAGAAAATCATTAAATTACATCTAACACCAGGATGAAAAATTGTATGCAAATGAGCCTGAGGGGCTCTAGGCTCCATTAACACCTATGGAGCCTGGAGCACCTCAGGCTTATTTGCATATATTCTTTTATCCTGGTGGTAGATGCCCTTTAATGTTGGTGGTAAACCAAGAGAAGGTAAATATTTCGAATGACTGAATGACTACATGTAGGGTGAATTTATGTGGCCATGTCCTGGGGACACACTAAGCATTTCCCTTACTGTTTTGCTGTTGACGATGCTAATACCATGTGCCTCCTATATTACTTTCTAATGCAGTGTAAGGTGAGTATTTTAGTTTCTAAGTCATTAAAGCTGTGAATAGACGTAGGCCTTATTCACACAAACGTATTTGGGGCTGTAACACAGCCGCACAATTTGCACCCGTATCACAGCCCCCATAGAGGTCTATGACACCCAGTCACGGTGCAGTGAGCATACTGTGTCTCACACACCATGCAAAATCTAGTACATGTCCTATATTTTGCCGTAATAAGATGGCAGCTACTCGACTTCCTCTTCCACCTGGCGATGTGCATGAGGCCTTAAAGGAATGGTACAAAGTTTGATTGTTAACCTCTCTCTACAAGATGAGAGAAAAATCATAAGAATGGTGTTTCTGTGGTCTAACATAAACCCTTGTGCTACATTCAGTACTAAGGGACTGTTGGAAAGTGCCAAGCACAGTGCTAGGTTATCTCTGGAACTCTAATAGACAGTGCACGGTAGTGTGTTGGAGAAAGTCCAATAGATTTGAATGGAGCTGCATAGGACCCCTGTCCTCATGATCAAATGGGGTCCCGGCTGTTAGAACCCCTCTGATTAGATGTTTTATACTGTGTTCTGTGGATAACAATTATATAACTTCATCCAAAAATAAGCCAACAACTGTTAGAAATAATAAAATAAGTATATTGTATAATTACCCCATTGGAGTGGTTATCTTAACCCCTAGGCGCACCAGGACGTTATAGTACGTCCCCGGGGCTAGATGCTTAGCGCACGGGGACGTTCTATAACGTCCTGCTTCTGGCACCGGCTCACGAACGGAGCCGGTACCAGAAGCAGCGGCTGTCAGCTGTCTAGTACAGCTGACAGCCTGCGCTAACACCCGCGATCGGAGCCGGCTCCGATCGCGGGTGTTAACCCCTTACACGCCGCGGTCAAACATGACCGCGGCGTGTAAGGGTGTTAGCGCTGTGGATCGGATCCCCCGTGCCGCTTACCGGGGGATCCGATCCTCTTCCGGGCAGCTCCGAGGACTGGCATGTGCCCCGGAGCTGCCCGGTCTCCATGGCAGCCAGACCCCTTCCGGGTCTGGCTGTAAACTGTCTGAGCATGCGCAAGCTTGCTCAGACAGTTTACACTGCTCTACAATAAAATAGTATTGTAGAGCAGTGTATTGAACTTAAACCAGTGATCAGAGCATCACTGGTTTAAGTTCAAGTATGTATAAGTAAAAACATGCAAAAACAGTTAACACTACACATTATAATAAATAAAAAATTAATACATAAAAATATAAGCCCCTAAAATGTCACTTTCCCATAAAAAAACTTAATAAAGTATAAAAAACATAAAAACACAAAAAACCCCCGCATATTTGGTATTGCCGTGTCCGTAACAATCTGCATAATAAAACAGAATTGTTACTGGACCCGCACGGTAAACGCCGGAGGAAAAAAACGCAAAAAACATTCCGAAAAAAGATAATTTTTAATTAATACCCTATAAAAAATGCTCTAAAAAGTGATTTAAAAAATGTTATGCACTCCAAAATAAGCCCACTAAAAAGAACAACTGTTCTCGCAAAAAATAAGCCCCTAACAAGATTTATCTGCCAAAAAATAAAAAAGTTATGCATATAAAAAGATGGTGATGCTAAAATGAATAAGATTTTCTCCAAATTAGTTTTTATTCAGTACAATTGAATAAAATACACAAAACCCCCACATATTTGGTATCCCTGCGTCCGTAACAATCTGTATAATAAAACAGAATCGTTATTAGATCCGCAAAGTGAACCCCGTAAAAAACAACCTAAAAAAACTCTCTCTGATAAAGATGATTTTTTATTAATGCCCTTTAAAAATGCTCTAAAAAAGTGATTTTAAAAAGTTACGCAATCTAAAATAAGACCACTAAAAAGAGCTATCATTCTTGCAAAAAATAAGCCCTTAAACAGATTTTTGAGGTGAAAAATAAAAAAGTTATGCATATGAAAGACGGTGATGCTAAAATTAACAACAATTTTGCCAAATTACTTTTTATTCAGTAAAAATGGGAAAAAATAAAAAAAAATATATAAATGAAGTATTTTCATAAACGTGGCGACCCAAAGAATAAAAATAATATACTATTTTCATGGTATGGTTAACGCCCAAAAAAAAAAACACATAAAAATTTTCCTAAAAATTGATGATTTTCATTTCCTCCACCAACAAAGAGTTAATTAAATCTCACCAATTAGCTATAGATGCCCCAAAATTATGTATTAGAAAAGTGCATCTCATGTGGCAAAAGAAATAAGCCCCTATAGGTGCACAATAAAAAAAAGAAAAAAATTATAGCCTGTACAATGTGACATAGCAAATCTGATTTGAATGGCGCCTCCTTCCCTTCTCTGCCCGGCCGTGCGCCCATACAGCAGGTTACCACCACATGTAGGGTATCGGTGTACTCGGGAGAAATTGCGTATCAAACTTTGTGGAGCCTTTTTTCATTTTATCCATTACAAATGTTTAATTTTCCACCCAAAATGAGTGTATTGTGAAAAAATATTACAATTTGCAGACTCCACCTCCATTTTGTTTTAACCCCTATAAAACACGTAAAGGGTTAACAAACTTCTTAAAAGTGGTTTTTCATACGTTGAGGGGTGTAGTTTCCACAATGGGGTAATTTACGAGTCTCGCTATTATTTAGGCCTCTCAGTGTCAATTAGAAACTGTGCAGGTCCATCTAAATACAGGTTTTGTCGATTTTACAAAAAATTTGAAAAATGGCACCCAAATTCTGAGCTTCATAACATTCTAGTAAAATATGTGGAATCTGAAAAAACCATGCCAACATAAAGCAGACACTTGGGAAATGTAAGTTATGAATTTATTTGGGTGCTATGACTTTCTGAATCAAAAGTAGAGAATTTAGAACGTTGAAAATAAAGAATTTTTCAAAATTTTTGCCAAATTTTGTTTTTTTTCATAACTAAACGCAAAAGATTTCATCCAAATTTTTAAACTAATTTGAAGTACAATGTGTCACGAGAAAACAATCTCAAAATCCCCTGGATATCTCATAGCGCTCCCACGCTATAACCACTTATAGTGACACAGACCAGATTTGAAAAATGGGGCCGCGTCCTTTAGGCCAAAAGATGCTGTGTCCCGTAGGGGTTAACACCATCAATAACAGTGTAAAGTTATGTGCATGAGTTATTTAAAAACAAACCTGTCACTGTTGTAGAGATACAGAGATGAACATTTTATGTGGATTTCATTGACCACTGAGGTCCATGCAAGTTGTTATTTCGTCCCTCTAATACATGTCCTGGTACTGGAGACTATCAGCAATTTTGTCATCTTTGGGAACTTATTGAGGACGTGTGTATGAAATCATTATCGCAAAGTATTCTTTATAAATTTTAAAATATGGGTCCACCTCATTGCTGCCATGGAACAAGAAACTCCAGTACTTCCATTAGCTGCTTTTCTGCCTGTATATTTTACTCATTTTTAGAAGCAATGTATCACACGTGGGATGGTCTGCATTATGAGTATCCATAAATCATATTCCCAGCGGTAAGCCTTCCACTAAGCAAACTTTTATTCTGAATCAAACGGATGTGTGATATACGGGTTTTGTTCTGTAACCATGAATATTGGGCATTCTGGATGGCAAATCCTGCTACACAGGTGCTTTATAGAAAGTCTACCTCCAGCCTGTGCATGAAAAGAACTGTGAAATGAGAACAAAAAAGTCTCCTGTGTACTGCTTTATAGTTACAAGATTTCACAATTTGGTGTTGGATTTATTTACCTTATAACTTTGTATAGCTTTTTCTCAAATGCAAAATGGCATTTTCATAAATGTATAGATTAAGTAAATCTGTATACTTGCTAGAGCAGTCTGTGTCTTATTACACAAGAGTTCTAAGTCCACCATCTTCACTCTATGGTTGTACCATAAAAATAGTTTATTGAAGCAAACTTGGATCTTGCCGTATGGTATCAAGCAGAATGATATTTCCTTAGTTGAAACCATTTTGCCCTTTGCATTATATTGTATTACAGAAAATACTTTCTACGCATCTGTTTTTCCCTTTTCTGCTCACTTGGCAGCTTGTAATCCGTGATGTCCGATTTCTGTATATGCTCCTAGTTCCACAGACTCTTCCTACAAAATGTTTAACCCCTTAAGGACGTGGCCCTTTTTCATTTTTCACTCCTCTCCTTCAAAAACTTTTTTATTTTTCCATGTACAGGCGGTCCCCTATTTAAGGACACCTGACTTACAGACAACCCATAGTTACAGACAGACCCCTCTGACCTCTGGTGGAGCTCTCTGAATGCTTTACTATAGTCCTAGATTGCAATAATCAGCTATAAGGTGTCTGTAATGAAGCGTTATATATAATCCTTGGTCCCATTACAGCAAAAAATGTTTAAACTCCAATTGTTACTGGGACCAAAAAATTTTTTCTTCTGGATCTACAATTATGAAATATACAGTTTCGACTTGCATACAAATTCAACTTAAGAACAAACCTCCGGACCCTATCTTGTACGTAACCCGGGGACTGCCTGTACAGAGCTGTGTGATGGCTTATTTTCTGCGTAACAAATTGCACTTCATAGTGATGGTATTTATTATTCCATGCTGTGTACTGGAAAGCAGGAAAAAAATTCTGAATACAGTGAAAATGATGAAAAAAGTGTTTACGCAATATTCTTGTGGGCTTGGATTTAACAGCTTTCACTAAGCGCCCCAAATCACATGTCTACTTTATTCTTTGGTTCGGTACGATCACGAGGATGCCAAATTTGTATAGGTTTTATAATGTTTTCATACATTTTAAAAAATAAAACCTTTAAGTACCAAAAAAAATTTTCTTCATTTTGCCATTTTCTGGCACTAAGTTTTTCATACTTCAGTGCACGGAGCTGTGAGTGGTGTCATTTTTTGTGACTTTTGATGACATTTTTAATGCTATCATTTTGAGGACTGTATGACGTTTTGATCAATTTTTATAGAATTTTTTATATTTTTCAAAATAGCAAAAAAATTGTATTTTTGACTGGTCGCCATTTTCAATTTCCAGGTTAAACGCTGGGTTTATGATTCTTACTGTTTATTTGCTTTTATATGTGATCTGGGGAAAGGGGGATGATTTAAACTTTTATACTTTTTTGTAAATTAACCCTGCAGGGTCTGATTGCTAATACTATATACTGCAATACTACTGTATTGCATTATATAGCAATGTTACTGGTTATCTCTAATAGCTGGCTATTAGCGATAACTACACATGGCAAGCCTACAAGTCTCATTGAGACTGTAGGCTGCCGTGGCAACTGATTGCCACCCTTTACCATCCAAGATGGTGGCGCCCATGTAAAGGTAAGTTACATACTGCGGTGCCAGCGCCGACTGCTGCAGTTACAGGTGGGCGTCAGCTGTATTATACAGCTCTCACCCACTGTGTAGCTCACTGGCTGAGCTCTCTCCATACACCCTTCGCAGCACCAGGACGATATAGTTTGTCTTTGGTCGTGAAGGTGTTAAAAAATAAAAATAAAGGGAACACTAAAATAGCACATTCTAGATCTCAACAAATGAAATATTCTAGTACCAATTCTTTATTCATTACATAACAGAATGCATTGGGATCAATAAAAATTAGTAATGAAAATGACCAGTTTGCACGGTAGAATTGCACAGTTCTCTGCAGCTCCTGGTTTATTATCCAGCATCAGACACAATGATGAATATGGTGCAGTATTAGACTGGGGAGTTGTACTTTGCACTTCCTATTAATTTCTGTGCAGCAACAAAATAATGAATTTTCTGCCAAGCTCATAGTTACTGAGAACATGCCCATTTTTTAGACAGGCCAAAAATGTTGTAAAACTTAAAATGTGGCACGTTGCATTTCAGGTGCAAATCACTCAAATTTTCTGGTGTAGACATTGGGAAGATGTATCAATCTGGCTTCATCATGCCAAACTTCTGACATACTACAGCCACATGAGGTCTAGCATTGTCATGCATCAGAAAGAACCTGCATACGGTCTCACAATTGGCCTGATTACCTCTGGTTAGCAAAAAAAAGCTAGGGAGCGAAACTCCCTGGAAGGTTGTTACAGGGGTCATAGCCCCCTTCAGTGGCAAACCAGTCCTTGAATTAGCAAGATCTTTTGGTAATCTGGGAGACATCAAAAGCCAGCACTTGATTCCCAGAAGCTCAAAATAAGGATTTCTCAGACAACACCACAGCAATTGCCTACCTTCGCCATCAAGGGGGAACAAGATCCCTGGAACATTCACTCCCAGCCAGAAAAATCTTGTCCGTCAGCAATCCATCTGAAGGGAACAGAAAACACGGCAGCAGACTTTCTGAGCAGTCATCAGATCTGTCCAAACAAGTGGTGTCTACACGGCGAGGGCTGCAGTCTTTTGACATAGATATGGCGGGGTCCTCGGGTAGACTTATGTGCTACAAAGAAAAGTACCAAAGTACCCCAATTACTACTTGGTGAACAAAGGGACTCCAATATTGCAGATGCATTCTTTCTGCCAAATTTGGAATGCATCCCTTCCTTATGCCTTTCCCCCTTACTCTGATCTCAAAAGTGATTAAAAAAATCAAATAAGACAATTCAAAAGTTATTCTGGTTGTTCCTTTTGGGCCCAAAAAGACCTGATTTACTTCCCTGAAGAACATGGCTCTGTCAGAACCAATAATTCTGCCCCAGAGAAGATCCCCTGTACCAGGGCCAATTCTTCACCCTAAACCTGAAACATTGATACTCTCAGCTCGGATCCTGAAAGGACATTATTAAGATCCAAAGAGCTCTGGAAATGATTTCTGCAATCTATCGTAGAATATAGAAAAAATGTGAAGCCTTTTGTTGGGAAAGACCTCCTAATATACTGTTCTCATTCAAAAAGTTTTCTGTATTTTCCAAACTATAAAAATTGTAAATTCACACTGAAGGTACAAAACTACGAATTAACACATGTGGAATTATATACTTAACAAAAAAGTGTGAAACAACCGAAAAAATGTCTTAAATTGTAGGTTCTACAAAATAGCCATCTTTTGCTTTGATTACTGCTTTGTACATTTTTGACATTCTCTTGATGAGCTTCAAGAGGTAGGCACCTGCCATGGTCTTCCAACAGTCTTGAAGGAGAAGCTTAGCAGTTGTTGGCCTCTTGTCTTCACACTGCAGTCCAGCTCACCCCAAACCATCTCGTTTGGGTTCAGATCTGGTGAATGTGGAGGCCAGGTCATCTGGCGTCGCACCCCATCACTCCCCTTCTTGGTCAAATAGCCATTACACAGCCTGGAGGTGTGTTTGGGGTCATTGTCCTGTTGAAAAAAAAAAGGATGGTCCAACTAAACGCAAACCAGATGGAATATTGTGATGTTGCAAGATGCTGTGGTAACCATGCTGGTTCAGGTAATAAATCCCCTAACAGTGTCACCAGCAAAGCATCCCTCCACCATCGTACCTCCTCCTTCATGCTTCACGGTGGGTACCAGACATGCAGAGTCCATTCATTAACTTTTTCTGTGTTGCACAAAGAACCAAAGATCTCAAATTTGGACTTGTCGGACCAAAGCACAGATGTCCACTGGAATGTCCATTCCTTGCGTTCTTTAATCCAAACAAGTCTCTTGTGCTTGTTGCCTGCACTTAGCAGTGGTTTCATATCAGCTGTTTTACCATGAAGTCTCCTGCACACAGTCTCCTCTTACCAGTTGTTGTAGAGATGTGTCTGCTGCTAGAACTCTGTGTGTCATTGACCTGGTCTCTAATCTGAGCTGCTGTTAACCTGCAATTTCTGCAGCAGAGGGGACTCTTGGTCTTCCTTTCCTGGAGAGGTCCTCATGTGAGCCAGTTTCTCTGTAGTGCTTGATGGTTTTGCAACTTCACTTGGGGACACTTCCAGACTGACTGACCTTGATTTCTTTACATCTTTTTGCAGTGCTTTGCTGCTTTTTTCTAGCCATAAATCAAATTCTAACAGTCTATTCAGTAGGACTGATGGGGTTGGGACTGACACAACTGATGGTGCCAACCCCATTTAAGGCAAGAAATCCCACTTATTATACCTGAAAGGGCACACCTGTGATGTGAAAACATTTTCTGGGGACTACCTCTTGAAGTTCGTCAAGAGAATGCCAAGAGTGTGTAACGCAGTAATAAAAGCAAAAGGTGGCTACTTTGAAGAATCTAGAATATAAGACATATTTCTAGTTGGTTTCACACTTTTTTGTTAAGTACATGTGTTAATTCATAGTTTTGATGCCTTCAGTGTGAATCTACAATTTTTTATAGTCATGAAAATACAGAAAACTCTTTAAATGAGAAGGTGTGTCCAAACTTTTGGTCTGTAATGTATCTTTCCCTAATATTCTACAGATATTAGAGTTCTTACAGGACAGCCTGGAGAAAGGCCTGTAGACAGATACACAGAGTTCAGATTTCTGCACTTGGGGCCTTCTTTAGCACCGCTCTAGCAGAACATTGTTGAATAAAAAGGTTTGTAACTGCTTCAGCTAAACTGAGACCTTTCCAGAAACCGCAGATTGCTCCCCGGGACCTAAGTCGAGTCCTGAATTCCCTCAGGTTCACCCTTTGAACCTATAAAGAATACAAGTGTTAGGAAACTCACTAAAAACTTAATTTTTGGTGGCGACTACAACTGCTGGAATGTTTGGTGAAATCCAGGCCATATCTATTAATGAGACCTACGTAAAATATCTGTGGACGGACCTGTGTTTCAGAGAATTGTACGAGACTCATAAAATTTGTTGTTACAAACCACTCCCACACAACAGCAAGTGATTTCCTTATAAATGAAACACACTCCCTTTTTTTTTCCAACACATGAGAAATTCAGACAGAAAAAAATAAACGGGAGCGATAACCCCCACACCACGACAGCACCACTGGAGAGAGTAAAATAGGAAAACACTGCTTAAGGAGGGACAACAGAGGAGAGTACAACCAAAAGATAGATCTTGAGACCCCACCACATACAAACGATTATGACAAAAGAAAGTGTTGAGCGAGGACCATGTAGCTGCTCCATTGATCTGATCTATTACAACTTCTCTAAACTCTGCCCAAGAGGTAGCTACACTTCTGGGGTATGGCCAGGTTGGCCACCGAATAGGCTACAGAAATGGCAAGTTTAATCCATCTCACTATGGTATTGATCTAAGGAAATCTGCCACTCTGTTTTCTGGGCCTTTTATATGTACTGCCACGATGCCAGGTGTTGCTCTGCTAAAGGACAAGATGCTGAATGTTAGGTACATTAGTTCTGGGCTCTAGGCACCTCCTTCATGGTTGAGAGAGGCTACAGAGTTATCTGACAGTATCTTTACATTGAACCCTGAAACATTAGGAAGAGTTGCCTTCAAAGCCTCTGGTACCACTGCTAACTCTCTGAAATTCATTAGCCCAGGCTCCTTGGAAGATGTGGTCTTTTAGATGAGCCCCCCAGCCTCAGGTGCTATCATCCGTGGTATTACTATGGAGTTTTCCTGCTTACAAACTAGACCACAATAAAGATTTGTGGGAGCCAACCACCAAACTAAAGACTGAAGTGCTTCTGCAGGGAAGGAAATTTTAAACTCCCATCTCAACATCTTAACATATGAAGCTGGAGATGGCAAAAATGCACTTGAGCCCATGGAACTGCTGGTATAGCTGAGGTAAAAAGACCTAAAACTGACATTACTTAGTAATTCCCTTACCGTTCCTGGATCTTCTAGGTTTTATCAGGGGGGGGGGGGGAGAAAAGATTTCTGACAGACAATCCAGGCAGATACCCCCCAAAAATTTAGACTGATGGGTTAAAGGATGACTTTTTAAAAAAATTTATTATCCAACCTAATAACCCTAACTAGTTGGGATGAGATAAAACCTTCTCTGATTTCCCTACTAATAAAAAAATCATCCATAGGGAACAAAAATACCATGTTGTAACAAAATAAAGGGAGCCATTTCAGCTACTACTTTAGTAAATACCCTCAGAACAATGGCCACTGTAAGTTGTGTCAAAGTCCTATTCAAAAACACTGCTATCCTCAGGAATTTTTGGTAAGAAGGATGTAATGGGACAGGATAGTACACGTCACACAAATCGAATGACCCCCCTGTAACAGTCCGGAAAAAGTAAATTTATTGTGATATTTTAATGTCTCCATTTTACATTTTTTCAACCAACAAAAATGTAATCTGGGGTTTCAAGTTAATGATAGTCCTTAAAAATCAGGGTTTTTTTTAACTTGAAATAAGGTTGAATAGAACCCTTAGGCCCAGGGCTGATTCTACCATATTCGCTGCCTGAGGCGAATTGCTGACCCCCCCCCGCACTCCAGTTTCATTGTCCGCTCCCTGTTCAGTAACTGCCGAAAACTCTCTTAACATCCCCACTGACAGCTCACTGACACTGTGTGACTGACTACAGGTTCTGAGAGTCATTAGTGGGATCTAGTACCTTATAGATGCCAAAACTTCCATCAGGAGGACTTTATTCCGGGTTCTCCAATCCATGACGCATCACGGCTGAATTCACAACCAGATAGCTTCAGCTCCGTGCAGCATCTCCACCCGGCGTCTATTGTATCCTATAACTAATATATCCCACCCTGTTATTATGTTACATATGATTTTATATACAGTGCTACCCTGACCGATGTAAATATATAGCACCCCATAATTAATGAATATACACTGCATATATTATAATTTATTTTTATAAAGCCCTGCTCTCATATATTTAAAGACCTCATTATTCAACCCCCCCCCCAATTAAATATACAGCTCCCATATATTTCCTCCCAGTTTAATTCATATCTTGTCCCCATATTTAGATCCCCCTGACTATATACAGCCTCCCATATAGCAACCCCTGGTTTAATTATTTACATGCCCCATATATACAGTATATTTCCCCACCCCAGTTTTATACAGCCAGACATATATAAATATATACAGCCCCCCCCCTGTATAATCAGAATCTGCCCCCATATAAATATATACAACTCCCCTATAATTAGAATCTGCCCCCATATAAATATATACAGCCTCCTATATAATAAGAATCTGCTCCCATATAAATATATAAATATATACAGCTCTCCCTATATAATCAGAATCTGCCCCCATATAAAAGAATACAGCCCCCCAGTTTAAAATGAATCTGCACCCATATAAATGTAAACAGCTCCCACATCTACCCCGTTAAAGAAGTATTAGCCTCTTATTAGCCAGATTTAAATAATAATTGTCCATGAAAAAAAAACACTTATACCTACCTCGAGGTAGGTGCTCCCACGGCACGCGGCTCCAGTTTTCCTGCGGCTCTTCCCTTATTGTCTTCCCATGGTTCCGCTGAGTGACACAGCCAGCGTGACGGCATCATCCGCCGCCTGTGTCCCTGTGGAGAACGGAGCGACGCCAGCAGCCAGATAGGCGCTGCGTCGCTCCGCATATAAATCGCGCCTGTGTCTTAAAGAGACCGGCGCAATATATTTACCAGGGGGACCATTTGGGCGTCAACGGGCGCCGGAATAATCCCCATTAGAGTGGCAAAATGCCGCTTTTTAAAGGGACCCGCATTCTGCCGCCTGAGGCGAGATGAAAATGGCAGATGCGGCCTTGCTTAGGCCTTCCACACTTGTGTTTTTCATGCGCGTGTTCTGACCCACTGTAATCAACAGGCTTTTTCAGACTTTTGAAAGTGACGCAAGTGGAAAATGCACCATACAAATCTATGGAAATGCATCAAAAACGCATTGCACTCTGAGACAAATGCAAGTCCAATGCCAGTGCAATGCGTTTTTCACACATAAATTGCCATAGAAAAATGTCAGTTTTTCTCTGACCAAACCCTGATCGCACCCTGATCAGACTCTGCCGTAATCTGCAACGCAAGTGTGGAAGGGGCTTCTACTAGACCTCTACTAGAATCAACTTATGAAGAAGAAGGGTAGTGACTTCTGATTTTACAGCCAGGTGGCTTGAGAATTTGACATGCAAATGATCTTAAACCTTCGTGGAAGAGGGGGGGGGGCAGAAATGGAAGTTTTAAGCTTTTATGGATGATGCCTAACACCCACTTATTATTAGAAATCTTCTCCCATTACCTACCTCTGGCTGGAAGCTGGCGTCATTGTTGGCTTGTTCTTTTAGCATGCTCTGGGGCTGATCGAACATGAAGCCTCTCGGCTTTCTAGATGACTCCCAGCGCCCTCCTTTTTCTCCCTAGGCTACCGAGTGGGCGAAAAGGATTACTTCTAAACCCCTGATTGTCAGGGAAGCCCTTTTTTATTTATTTTATCTAATGTAGACCCGAACAGGTACTCTTCCTCACATGGGATGGCACACAAGCGATTTTTAGATGCTACATCGATTCCAGCTCATTATATGGCTCTTTTAGCCGAATTTGTGAGGGATGAAGATCTTGCTGTCAGATTTAGTGCATCCACTGACCCGTCTGCCAGGGAAGCTGATGCTTTCTGGGAGATGTGTTATGCGATAGAAAATTGTCTCTCAGAGTACCTTCTTTTATTTTCTCTTTATGATCTCTTAATAAAGCAATCTGCTTTCTTATCCATTGGATTTTTTAGGTTCCCTGCATCGTTAAATGGTATGTAAGACTTCTTTGAGATTTTTTAAATAGCAACATCAATCTTTGGGGGTCTGTCCCAAAACTCAAAAATCAAAGGGATACATTCTCTTGACAGCCCGAGGAATGAAGCCTTTTTTCCCAGGTTTCTTCCACCCCAATTGGATAAGGGAGGAGATGTTCTTATTTAAAGGAAAAACCAGTCTTTGCTTTTCCCCTAGGCCCTGGAACATAACGTCCTGGACAGAGCAAAGTTCCTTCTGTTCCTTAATCTCCATTGTGGATCTCATCAACTTTATTAGAAACAGCGGCCTTCCAGAATAATTAGTGTTTTAAACTCCTTATATTTAAATTGCCCAACCTGCTTGACTGATCACATGACACGCCGCGTGCCTCTGGTGTCCACTGGAAGTGGGGAAGGAACGGCGACATCCGTTGCCTGCATTTGGATTCCATGGGTAGGAGCAGTGCAGCCTAAGATAACCACTCCACAACTCTCAGACTGCGTCCACTCGTCTGTGCAACCACGAGCTTCCCCCTAGTATATCCAGGTAACATGGGTGACCCCCAGTAACCAACTTGTTCCAACAAGGACCACGGAGGCAAATTCCTCATTGAGGTTCCTGCTGGGTCTCCCACAGGGACAGGAAACCACACGGAGGTGTCCCTATTTGATAGACACTGCACTGGGGGTGCTAGAGAGGGGCATTTAACCTTTGTTCCCGCTTCCAGTCCACAGTACACATCCAAGATGGTGGTCACCTTGCAGACAGCACTGCCTGGCTACCACACAAGGTGGGATGACACACCAATGCCTTGCCCCTTCTCCTTTAGCCAAAAGGGACTGCGGCAGAACTCGCAGAGCATCCAGGAGAAAAGGGAGGACTCAGAACACCTCCCTGACCGCTGGTCAGAATGGACCCCATGGAGTCAACAGCATGGGCTGAGACCGACTGAGGACCCATGGTGTACTGGGTGGGTAAGAAGTACTCCCTCCTCCCCCCATGAAGGAGAGGGGACAGCCTCTCACAGGTCTTCCCTGTAGGGACAGGAAATACACTGGTGTAGGAGGTTAAGGGAAGGGTTTTAACCTCTGTTTCCTGTCCCTGCAAGTAGGTAAGAGGTCATCCTCCACGTGGCTGTAATGCGGGATGATAAGGAACTATTCATATGAGCAGAGACTTCATGAGCTGAATGACAGATCAAATATGGAGAGAGTGAACAGCAATTTGTGGGTTATGGCGCAGGCAGAGGTTGGCGGGCTGCCACGGTCAGCGCAATCCCTGCATGACCTTCCGGTTGTCTGGAATGTAGATGAGGGAGACGGCTTATCCACACTCCTAAAGAACACAATCCACAGCATGCCGCGACGGTGGAGCCTACTTCTGCCTTCCATCTGGTGTAATGACTGTCCTATACCAATAGCTGGGGTCTCTACAATAGACACAACAGTTACTGCTCCGGCATCCCATGTATGGCAGGAGATCAATACCACACTGCTCAGTGCCCCCACTACCGGAAACACTGCCAACACCAAGATACACTGCACATTGTTTTTTGTGGGGCCTCCAGTAGAGATATCAGAAATAAACAAAGGCAATAATTTTGCTTATACATCTGATAGGTCCCCAGCTACTCCGCTATTATGCCAGCATAATATAATAACACTGTTACTTAAGTTGTATTCTTGTTTTCAAACACATTGCAAGTCTCTGAGCATGAAATTCCCTTAACAATACAGGGTTTGAAACTATTCATATGAGCAAAGTAAAATAGGGTCATAGTCTGGAAATTGTAATCTTAATACTCTGTATCCAAGAATGAAGAATTATGAGCAACAAGCAGCTCAAAAATGGGAATTGTGTAAAGGCTGAATAGCTAAAGTTATGGCGGAAGAATCTGTCATTTATGGAAGATCTGTGTACTATGATAGCAGGATTCAATCCTCCTTATGAAATGTTATTGCTCAAAGGAGAAAGATGCTGCTTCCAAGTCTGATATGGAGGCATCATGCCGGTATGGACTCTATGGAGGCCGAAACAGCCTATGGCTCTGAAGAGCATGATAAAAGGGTTTTTTCACATCTAGCAATCTGGATGATCTTATTGCCGCAGTCTGCTCCACGATAGGGATTGAAGATATCATTCAGCCAAAATCAGTGTAGGTCAAAATGTTTGAGTCTTAAGAACAAAAAGGGGAGAGTCTTCCCGATTAATGACATCCTAAAAGAAATTAAAAACTAATGGTCTAATCCAGATCCAGCGTTCTAAAATTCTCCATGGAGTTTGAAAGGGAAATTCCAATGGCCATGAGGCTCTCCGCCAGAATAATAAAGACACTACAGAAGAGATGTAAGCTGATTACTACGGCAATATACAAGGAGGGCCTAAAGATGGGACTTAAACCTAGAACCCTGAAGGTTGAGGTCTCCGATTTTCTCTTTAGCTAATCATAGGTGGATTTCTGAATTCTTTGTGGCGGCAGCTAGACAGACCATCCCTAAAAGTTCTCTCCCCCTCAATGGGATCTGTCTACAGCACTGGAGTGTCTATTACAACCTCAATTAGATATATTATATAATATTCTCTTAGTAGCCATTACATCTGCAAATAGGTTAGGGGAACTACAGGCCTTATCAATCCGGAGACAATATATTATTGTTGCAGAAGTCAGGATTAACCCGATTCTAGATCACTCATCTCCCAATAGTTTCAGATTTTCACAGAGAACACTTCCCTCGTTCTATTACAATCCAAACTAAGGAATAAAGATGGCATTTCCAGTCCGTCAGGTGAGCAGTCCTCCAACATCTAGACGCCAAGGTAGCGTGGAAAATTGATGACAACTTTATATTCTTTTTTGGGAAAAATTGAGGGTAATACACTTCTAAATCTTCCATAGCCAGATTGTTATGCCCAGCTATAAAGAACACTTATATGGACAAAAATCTCCTGGTGCCTTCAAATATTAGTGCACACTACTAGGGCAATTGCAGCCTGCTGGGCAGAAAGAGGGGGTGCTTCAATAGATCAGATATACAGGGCAGCCACATGGGCCACCCCCCTCACCTTTGTAAAGCATTATCTGGATCTGAAGGGTGTCAGGGATCTATCTTTTGGGTGCAAAGTTCTCCAGGCGGTGGTCCAGGAGGTCTTCCACATGGCCGTCATGTTGGACAGATGAATTAGTACCTACTAGTAATTCCTTTTCCATAACTCTACAATTCACTAGCCAATTTAAAGGGACAGTACAAACACGCGCTGATAAAATATGGGTCATTGTGTATTTTTTAGGCAAGTTTTCAATTTCTTTTTTATGAATTGGGCAAACTGGGCCGGCTGGCTGTAAAATGTGGCTGCTATATACTGGGGGGCAATGATCACTGCATTTTCCTCCCTAGGCTTATACTTGAGTCAAGATTTGCCCAGTTTTCCGTGGCAAAATAAGGGGCCTCTGCTTTATATTCAGGTTAGCTTATACTCGAGAATATACAGCAAGTTATATTTATCTTTTAACATTTTCCTTTAAAACTTCCCCAAAATAGTATTTTATCTTGCCATATGCACTATATTCCCATCAGCTACTGTTACATCTCATCTATGTCTAATGTTGCTCCCCATCTCTCACTATCGGTTACATTTTAATAGACATCCAAATTGTGAATTAGACTCACCGGTAATTCGGTTTCCATCTAGTCCTCCATGACGGCCCACTAGGAGGATGACCCTTGACCTCTGTAGGGACAGGAAGCAGAGAGGTTAAAAGCCTCCCCCCCACATCCTCCCGCCAGTGTCTACCAAATAACTACACCGGTGGAAGATACAACATATTTTTATTCTGTCTGTTTGAATCACATACAGAATTTACAACAAAGTGAAAGAAACATGGGAGGGAAAATATATAGGCCGTCATGGAGGACTAGATGGAAACCGAATTACCGGTGAGTCTAATTCACAATTTCCATAACGTCCCCCATGACGGCCCACTAGGAGATCTACAAAATTAGTAGAATCAGGGTGGGACCACGGCCTGGAGAACCTTATGACCGAAGGCGAGATCCTGTGAGTTGGGTAAGTCCAGCCGATAATGTTTAGCAAAGGTGGATGAAGAAGCCCAGGTGGCAGCTCTGCAGATTTGTTCAAGAGAAGCGCCCCTCTTTTCTGCCCAGGAGGCGGATATGGCTCTGGTGGAATGGGCTTTAAGGTTAGGAGGAACTTCTTTCCCTTGTTCTGTGTAACAAGAGGCTATGGCAGTCTTAAACCATCTGGCGATCGTGGTTTTGGATGCCTTTACCCCTTTGTTCTTCCCCTGAAACTGAACAAAGAGATTGTGATCTTTGCGCCAGGGTTTTGTAGCTTTCAAGTACTCTAAGACCGAGCGCCTTACATCCAGGGAATGCCACTCTACTTCCTTGCTTGAAGAAGGATTCCCGTAGAATGATGGAAGAATTATTTCTTGATTCTTGTGAAACCCGGACGCCACTTTGGGAACAAAGCTTGGATCCAGAGTCAGCGTTATCCTGTCAGGGAGAATACACATATAGGGTTCTCTAATAGAAATGGCTTGGAGTTCCCCCAGACTTCTAGCTGAAGTCACAGCTATTAATAGAGAAGTCTTTAAAGTTAAGTTTTTTATACTAGCGTCCTTTAAAGGCTCAAAGGGAGGTCTGGAGAGAGCATCCAGAACCAGGGAGAGATCCCAGGAGGGAACCCGCTTCAGAATCTGAGGCCTAATTCTATTTGCAGCAGCAATAAATCTTTTGACCCACCTGTGGTCCGCCAGGGGATGGTCGAAGAATGCACTCAGAGCCGAAATTTGGACTTTCAGAGTGCTAGTAGAAAGACCAATTTCTAGTCCTTTTTGCAGGAAGTCTAATACCTGTAAAATATTAGTCTGAGAGGGGGGATTAGCCCCACAAAAGGTCACAAACTTTTTCCATATCTTATGATATATGGCGAAAGTAACCTTTTTCCTACTTGCCTTCAAAGTAGTTATTACAGCCCGAGAGAGACCTTGGGACCTTAGGAACTCGAACTCAGGATCCAAGCCGCCAGACGGAGTCTTCCTGGATCGGGATGGAAAATCGGACCTTGGTATAGAAGGTCCTTCCGAATCGGTAGAATAAGAGGTTGCTGGACAGATAGGGACCTCAACAGTGGGTACCAGCTTCTTTTTGGCCAGTTTGGGCAGATCAGGATCACCCTTGACCCGTCGAGCAAGATTTTCCTGAGTACTCTCGCAATTAGGGGAATTGGGGGAAAGGCATACATGAGACTTCCGCTCCAACGATGGCTGAACGCGTCCATGTGATCTCTGGACTCGCCGGCCTCCAGAGAAAAGTATTGTTGGCATTTTGAATTCTCCCTCGTGGCAAATAGGTCTATTTGGGGTATGCCCCAGATGCTGGTTAGATGTAGGAAGGTCTCTTGGTTGAGACACCATTCATTCGGTAGGATTTCTCTCCTGCTGAGATAATCCGCTTCTCTGTTTAGGGATCCCTTCAGATGAGTGGCTGAAATGGAAAGGATGTTTTCTTCTGCCCACTGGAAGATGGTACGAGCCAGACTCGATAATACTGGGGATCTTGTACCCCCTTGTCTCCTTAAATAGGACACTGTCGAGATGTTGTCCGAGAGAATGTGGATATGATGATTCCTCAGATAGGCTGTGTTTGATCTTAGCGCTTCCCAGACCGCTCTTAACTCCCTGTAGTTTGAGCTGTTTCTTGCTTGGGCTAGAGTCCAGGACCCTTGCTCGTAGTGGGAAGGAAGTATTGCTCCCCAGCCTGAGCTGCTTGCATCTGTCACTATGGTGATGCTTGGGAGGTGGTGCCAACATACTCCTTTCTCTAGGTTCCTTAATTCCGTCCACCACAGCAGGTCCCTCTTTACGAAGGAAGGAATCCGGATCTTCTTGTCTAGACCTGAAGACTTCCTGTTCCAGAAAGTTAAGATCCAATTCTGAAGGATCCGAGTATGGCTCTGACTCCAGGCGACCGCAGGTAGGCATGCTGTGAGGAGCCCCAGGATCTTCATCGCCTGTCTGACTGGTATAGAGTCCTTCCGTCTGAATGAGTGAATCTGATGCTTTATGTTGGATATTTTCTCCTGAGGAAGAAAAGACATTTGGTGAGTTGAGTCTAGAATGATCCCTAGAAAGGTCTTTCGAGTGGAGGGTACTAAACTTGATTTTTTCAGGTTGATTAACCATCCCAACTCTGTTAAGATTCTTAGGGAAGACTCTCTTGCCAAAATTAGGTTTTGTTTGTCTTTCCCTATAATTAGCAAGTCGTCTAGGTAAGGGATGATTGATATATCTTGTAGTCTTAAAAAGGCTACCACCTCCACCATGATCTTGGTAAAGACCCTTGGAGCCGATGAAATACCGAATGGAAGTGCACGGAACTGAAAGTGTAAGACAGAGCCCTCGGGAGAGAGAACCGAGAATCTTAGGAATCTCTGAGATGAGGGGTGGATAGGTACATGATAGTATGCATCTCTTAGATCTAATGTGCACATATAGGAGTCTGTGTGAATAAGTTGGGTAGCTGTTCTTACCGACTCCATGCGAAATCTCCTGTAAACGATGAAGCGGTTTAGCTCTTTCAAGTTGATGATTAGGCGATTTGATCCATCTGGTTTTTTGACAAGGAACAACGGGGAGTAGAAACCCAGTTTTTCTTGTTCTTGAGGGACCGGCACCACCACTCCCATGTGGATTAGATGAAATACTTCCTGCCAAATGAAGGAATGTGTAGAGTGAGAGAGATGGTAAGGGGGCGACAAACCTTGGAGAAGGGGGGGGGGGTGATGAGAATTCTATCCTGTAGCCCGATTCCAAGATGGACAGTACCCAGGGATTCGAGGTGATCTTTGTCCACTGGGATAGGAATCCCAGGAGACGCCCCCCCACTTTGGCGTCATTGTTTCTTGTTTCCTGGACCCTCTGGGAGGTTAGAGAAAAGGAAACCCCTTCCCCTTCCTCCTTTGGGATAACTCCATCGTCCTTGCTTACCTTTGCCACGGTAAGTCTCTCCGGTGTTCCTAAAAGGACGAAAGGAAGATTTCTTGGGTATTGTTTTGGACTCTGGAAATCCCCTTTTCCTGTATAGCGTCCAATTCGGGTCCGAACACAAAGTCCCCGGAAAAAGGAATGCTGCACAATTTGGATTTAGAGCGAATGTCCCCGCTCCACTGCTTCAGCCATAAGGCCCTCCTGGTGGCATTGGTAAGAGCTCCTTCTTTTGCAGCGAACCTTATTCCTTCAGCAGATGCGTCAGCAAGGAAGGCAGTAGCTGATCTTAATAACGGTATGCTTTCCAGTAAGTCTTCTCTGGGAGTACCCTCCCGGATATGGGACTCTAATTTCCCCAGCCAGAAATATAGTGTTCTCGCCACCGAGGTGGCTCCTAAGTTTGACTTAAGGCTTAGCATGGAGGTTTCCCATGCCTTCTTTAAAAGTGCTTCAGATTTTCTGTCCATCGGGTCTCTTAACTGAGCCGAATCTTCAAAGGGCAGGTCCATCTTCCTTGAGACCTTGGATACCTGTACATCAACTTTTGGAAACGAGTCCCAATCCTTTGACTCTTCTGGGTCGAAGACTAAGCGTTTCCTGAAATTCTTAGAGACCGCGATTTTCCTCTCAGGGTCTTTCCATTCCTGACTAATTAGTCCCCTAAGGGTATCGTTAAGGGGAAAAACTCGATGTTTCCTGGCTTTGAGTCCCCCAAACAATTCATCTTCACGAGAAAGAGGGGGTTCCTCATCTTCAAGGTTCAATGTATCCCGCATAGCTTTCAGAAGATCGTCCAGATCTTCATTTTGGAATAAGTAGCGGGAGCTTGTTGCCTGCTCACGATCCTGATGTTCCTGGTCTCCAGCCAGAGAGCAGGAAGGAGAGTCTGAAATGCACCCTTCTTCCTCTGAGGAAGAAGCCGATACTATCCGAGCTTTCTTACGTGGGGGGGCTCCTTGCGTTGCCGCCGCCACCGAAGAAACCACTTTCTCATCTATAAAGGACTTAAGTTCGTCCATAAATGACGTTTTCTCCTCCCGCATGAATTCTTCAATGCAGGTTTTGCAGATCGGTTTCTTATAGCCTTCTAGTAGGGTACGGAAGCACATACTGCATTTTTTAACAGGAATTCTGCTTTTTTCTGGTTTTTCTCTACTCTTTTCAAACAATGACTTGGTGATCACAACAAAAACAAATGTATATCTTGCCACACAGCACCACTCACGTGCACCGGGGGGTGGAGTAGGCCCAAGTCTGCCTCATCAGCCATTATGATGTCTGGGACGGCCAGCCAAGAAAGAACCCGAGTCATAGACCTCAGACCAACTGACTACCCGCTTTTAAGGATTTAAATACCTCCATGGGGAGCCCATCCCCCTGCCGGTGGCCTCCTCCGTGTCCCGCGCCGCGGTCACTTCCGGTCGCGACCGGAAGTCGTCATCGGTCAGGAGGATTTCTGGGAAACGTAGTTCCCGCGTCCGCGCGAGAGTCTGGCGGACCAGCCCGCCGGACGATGTTTCCGTCCAGGGAGAGCCCGCAGCCGCCGGGCCAACCGAGGACCTGTCCGGAGGGGAACTTGGACCGCAGTCGGCGTAACCCCAGGTAAGGTAGGTGAGTATGGAGATCCTTCTCCATTTTTTTTTTTTTTTAAACGTCCCCCCCCCCTTAGGAGGAGAGACACCCTCTCTTGACCTGACCCCTGTAGGGACAGGAAGACACTGGCGGGAGGATGTGGGGGGGAGGCTTTTAACCTCTCTGCTTCCTGTCCCTACAGAGGTCAAGGGTCATCCTCCTAGTGGGCCGTCATGGGGGACGTTATGGAAAAATTAGTTTTCATGTACACATGGCAGTTTTTGTTGAAGTTTATGCACCCCTAGTAGAAATGTATTTAACTAAGCCTTAAGGCAAGCAGAAGTACAGTTTCTTTATTATGGGCTGCTCATGTACAGAAACTCTCCCTCTACTGCTAGAGAATGCCTCTGCATGATATGATTTTTATCTATTTTTTGCTTGGAAAGAAAACTGAAATTTGAAGCATGTGAAAGAACCATTACAGGCAATTACAGACTCAAGGCACAATCAGCAATAATATTGGGTAGGTCCAGCGGCATAACTAGGAGAGGCAGGGTCCCATACACTTGAATGGGACCCCTCTGCTCACTTTATAAAGTGTAATGTGTATTTTTTAGACACATAGTATGAAATTTTCAGAAATACAATAACTATTTAAACTATTCTTTGTAGCTTTGTGTGGATGACATGTCTGGTTGTCGAATGCTTGTACATTACCTCAGGTCATAGCACAATTAAGTTGCAGACATTGCATAACAGGAAGAACACTTTTATTAGACCAGCCATTTCACAAGCCTCGTGTCAAATACAAACATTTTCCGTACAATACAACATATAGGAAAAATAATCTTGAAGGAATATCAACCACTTCACATTGTGTGAAAGTCTGCATTGGTAAACAGGGAAAAAAAAAAAAAAATAGAACAAAATAAAAAAATAGCACATCTAAGATCCTTGCGCCTCCAATTCAGATGGTTGAACGTCTGGCTCTTCATCGTTATAAATATTCTCTGCCTAAAAATAATTAAAAAAAAAGTAGAGAAAATTAAATTCTGGTACACAATTTGTAGCGTCATGCTGTGTTCTGTGTGCACATGCTCGCTCATGAACTTACCATCTGCCAAATCTGCATTATGTTGTCTTCAGACACTGAACAGATAACCCAGGGCTCATTTGGGTTCCAGCTGAAATCCGATATTTTTGCCGTGTGTCCTCCATGGATAAACTATTAAAGGGAAACAGCAGTTAGACTTTTTTTTAACCCATTCTCAACCTATTAAACTTTAAAAATGAAATTGATAAATCACCTTTCAGTTGTCCCTTTTCCAATACCAGAAGCATTTATATTATAGGCAGTCACGAAACATACATTATGCCAGTGACTGCGAACCTAAGGCACGATGTGGTCATTATCCCAGCACAAAGTACACCAGACAGGACTCAAGGCCTCCTATTGCAGTCCCAAGTAGCCCTAAAGGTAACCACACTGATAATGTAGATGGTTTACTTTGTCTCTAAAAGGTTTGACATCACTACATTAGGGACTGGAAAGCTGGTGCAGGAATGTGAGAAATATCCAAGGCAAGATTCTTGTTCAAACAATTTCTGAAGTCACAATAGCCCGTTAATGTTATACTTCTTATGTTGAACAAACCAAAGCCTTACCAATAGTTCAGGGGGACCATCCTCAGCATCTTCTGCAGATTGTTCCTCACCGATTTTGCTAGATATAAAGAAAACAGATTAAGAAATCTGAACATCGGACACAAAACCCAAACTAGCTTAAATAGTTTGCTTTTATGATTCACAAATTTAGTAGGCGGAGTTATCTGCAAGATGGCAGCCATCTACAACCCCCATGATGTCTCTGTTCTCACTCATGGCTCCTACCTCTTATGCTCTGCTCCCAGTGATGATATAACAGACTTTCTTGCTCTGTTACCAAAGTAATGATGTGTAACTGCCATCACTGCACATTGCCTCACTGAGATGGGTCTGACCGCAACACTGGTCATACAGGATACACTGCAACCAACCGACTACAGCCAAACTAGTGATGATCACATGACCTGCCCAGACAGGCGCAGGACATGTGACAAGTTGACATCTTCTGTCCTGTGTCTCCACCACAGAGACAAAGTCACCGGACTAATTAAAGGACCAGTGGCATTTTAATTCATCATTGTGCATCTCCACAGCATTTTTCTGCTAAGGAGAGCAAACAAAACAACTAATTCCATATTGGCTATTTTAATGACCCATTTGAATTATTCTTTTATTACAGGAGTAAGCTTATTTAGAATATAATGAGGGATCTGTGTCTAGGGTAGTACTGTGGGATGCCATGAAAATGTTCCTGCACAGGGCTCTTGCCAGGGAAATTAAAAAAATGTAAAAAAAAATCTAGACAAATTGGATGGGAAGCAGAAGAAAAGCATATTCAATGCTGAACGAGGGAGACAGAGTTGGGATGGGCAGAAGCGCATTAACAGCGCAAGAAACAATTAGACCGGGCAGAGAACAAGCTTATGTTTTTGAAGGAGCAGTTTTATGCCGAGGGGGAACAAACGGGGAAACTGCTAGCGAGGAAGGTGAAAGCCTAGAGAACAAATTCATACATATATGGGTTGAGGGATGTAGAAGGCAGGGAGGACACAGTCATGAAGGGTATACTGGAGGTATTGAGTACTTTCTATAGACAATTGTATTCTTCTAAAGCAAACTATTCGAGGTCCTAATTAAACGGTTATCTAGAAGAGGCGAGTATGCCTAGAGTGCAGCAGCGAGGGAAATGCTGGAGGCCCCAATTTCTTTTGAAGAACTGGAACAGGAGATGGGGGGTATGGCCATTGACAAAGCACCAGGGATGGACGGTCTCCTGATAGAAGTGTTTAAAGAGTTTGGGGAGCTATTATTATCACAATGGTTGGAAATATTGAAAGAAAGCTTTGAACAAGGAAGACTAACGTTTTCCTGTTATGAAGCGCTAATAGTGGTGCTCCTTAAAGAGGGGAAAGATGGCCAGTTACCTTAATCGTATAGACCAGTGTCTATTGACGGCCGATATTAAGCTATTGGCGAACTGGTCGGGGACGGTTGTGCACCGGGATCAGTCCGGATTTATTCCTTCCAAATCGACAGCATTAAATCTCCGGTGACTTTCTGGACAAAGCCATGGTGGTATCACTATCCAAGGCTTTTGATAGCATAGAACGGGAATGCTTATGGGCAGTACTAGGTAAGCTGGGGTTTGGACCCAATTTCATACAGTGGGTCCGTATATTGTATAAATCACCAGTTGTGAACGTGAGGGCGAATGGAGTAGTTTCGGAACAATTTCATTTGCAAAGAGGTACAAGGCAGGGGTATCCTCTGTCACCTCTTATTTGCCCTAGCCATTGAGCCCCTGGCTTGCATGATAAGACAAGACCCGGCCATAAGGGGGTTTAAATTTAGAGGGGGGGGGGGGGGGGTTCATTATATGCAGATGAGAACCCGTCATGCAAAATAACCCCCTAATCTAAATATATTTCCATAAACTGCCATTAGAAAGCATTGCCTCTATCCCTTCATTGTCCCTCTACATGCCTGTAAACCTAAGCAATGAGGTCCTAAAGCTGTATGCAAATGACCTGTGAAATGTCCAATGAGTCATTAGCATATTCAAGCTGTCCAGCTTATTCATAGTATCATAGTATATAAGGCTGGAAGGAGACGCAAGTCCATCAAGTCCAACCTTCAAGAATTAAATAAATGTTTTATCCCCATAACCCGTGATATTTTTTCTCTCCAGAAAGTCATCCAGGCCTCTCTTGAACATGTACATAGAGTCGGCCATAACAACCTCCTGCGGCAGAGAGTTCCACAGTCTCACTGCTCTTACAGTAAAGAACCTTTGTCTATGGTGATGGTAGAATCGCCTCTCCTCTAGGCGTAGAGGATGCCCCCTTGTCCTGGTCACAGGCCGAGGTATAAAAAGATCTTTGGAGAGACCCTTGTACTGTCCGTTCAGGTATTTGTACATTGTAATGAGGTCTCCCCTCAGTCGTCTTTTTTTCTAAACTGAATAATCCCAAATTTTGTAATCTGTCAGTGTATTCTAATCCCCCCATTCCCCTAATAATCCTGGTTGCTCTCCTCTGCACCCGTTCCAGCTCTATTATATCCTTTTTATACACTGGTGCCCAAAACTGTACACAATATTCCATGTGTGGTCTGACCAGGGATTTGTATAAGGGCAAAACTATGGGCCACATTTATCACTTTTGTGCGCCTAAATGTAGTAGTTGCGCCTAAATTCGGGCGCACTGTTTTGCCAGAATTATCACAAGCTACAACCATCTGTGATAAGTTTATTTTCTGCCTCTTATTAATCACTTTACTTTAACACAGTTTAGGCGCAATGTTAGATTCGGGCACTTACATGTGATCCTGCTACAAGCTCCTCTCTGCTTCTCCCACAGCCCAGAATGAAGATAACACTCACAGCAGCACCCAGGTGTGTGACACCCAGCACCCAGTGACCTCCTCAGCAGGGGCTTCTCCTGGAGGGGATCCCCCAGTGCTGGTCTCCTGCTGCACCCCTGTAATTCTGCACAGTATCCCCCTCAGACACTGTGCAGAATTATATGGGGGACACTTGTTTGTAGTATCTGCTACATTCTGCAAGCTTCTGCAAACTTGTGCAAACTTCTCTTGCTCTTGCTGTGAGCTCAGGTTTTGCAGAATATTTTGTAAATAGAAAGTGATGAACTGTAAATAGTCTGCAGCGTCTGTCTGCAGAGTATCTAATTGTATCTATTATATGTTCTAGTGTCTGGCTGAGCTTTGCTGCTAGAAATGAGCTCTTCTGCAAAGGGGCTCAGTGCTTTCTTCTCAGATAACGCCACCTTCGAGCTGGAGTGTTTTTGCGCCCGTTTTTGCGCCTAAATGCAAAAGTCGCACGTGATGAATATCATTAGGCGCAGCAAAACATCTGGAATTGAACGATAGATGAGGGAAAGGTGGTTATTTTAGCTGCGCGGCTAATTTGACGTTTAATCGCAAAAATGGCGCAAAAACGGTGCGCCTAAACGAAAAGGCGCAAAAACAACAGAAAAAACAAGTGATAAATGTGGCCCTATGTCTTTATCATGAGAATCTATTCCTCTCTTGATACATCCCATTATTTTATTTGCTTTAGCAGCAGCCGCCTGGCTCTGGTCACTAAAATTAAGTTTACCATCCACCAATACGCCCAAGTCCTTTTCAGCTTCAGTTTTACTAAGTAATTGACCGTTTAGAACATAATTGTACTTTTTGTTTCCATGGCCCAAGTGCATAACTTTACATTTATCTACATTAAACCTCATCAACCATTTCTCTGCCCATCCCTCAAGCTTCCACAAATCCCTCTGTAATGCTAAACTATCGACCTCAGTATTTATTACTTTACACAGCTTAGTATCATCTGCAAATATTGAAACTTGACTGTGTAAACCCACTACAAGGTCATTAATAAAAATATTAAAAAGAAGTGGCCCCAATACTGACCCCTGTGGCACTCCACTGGTAACATCAACCCAATCTGAGAATGTGCCATTAATGACCACCCTCTGTTTTCTATCACTAAGCCAATTACTTACCCAGATTTTCTCCTATTCCCAGCAGTCTCATTTTATATACCAACCTTTTATGTGGCACGGTGTCAAATGCCTTTGAGAAGTCCAGATATACAACATCCACAGCGTCCCCCAGATCCAGTCTTGAACTTACCTCCTCGTAGAAACCAATCAGATTAGTCTGACAGGACCGATCTCTCATAAACCCATGCTGACGCTGGGTTATAAGGTTGTGCACAGTGAGATACTCCAGGATAGCATCTCTAATAAACCCCTCAAATATTTTCCCCACCACAGCAGTTAGACTTACGGGTCTGTAGTTTCCAGGATCGCTATTTGATCCTTTTTTGTATATTGGTACCACATTTGCTATGCGCCATTCCTGTGGAACATAACCAGTCCTCAGTGAATCTTCAAATATTAGAAATAACGGTCTGTCTATCACCGTACATAATTCATGCAGAACCCGGGGGTGTATGCCATCTGGCCCCGGTGATTTATCTATCTTAGTGGTTGCGAGGCGGCGCCGTACCTCTTCCTGGGTTAAACTGTTGACATTATAAAAAGAATTAACATTATTCCTCATTGTGTCTTCCACCAGGGGATTTTCCTGGGTAAAGACAGTTGAGAAGGCGACATTCAGTAGATTGGCCCTTTCCTCGTCTCCTTCCACCATGACCCCCATGTTATTTCTAAGGGGACCCACACTCTCTGTTTTTAGTTTCTTATCATTTATATACTTGAAAAATAATTTGGGATGATTTTTGCTCTCCCTGGCAATATTTCTCTCAGTCTCTATTTTTGCGGCCTTTATCTGCTTTTTACAGGATTTTTCTCTCTATAATCCTGTAATGCCTCAACGCTACCTTCACGTTTTAGCACCTTAAACGCTTTATCTTTTTCGCTTATTGCTTTCCTTACAAGACTAGTTAGCCACATAGGGTTTTTCTTGTTCCTTTTATGCTTTTTCCCATAAGGTATGTGTTTCTCACAGGACTTTTTCAGAATATATGAGAAAAAGTCCCATTTTGGGGGGGGGGCTTTTGTCCTTGAGAGCATTATCCCAGTCTATGCCTTTAAGGTCTTCCCTTAGTTGCTGAAAATTTGCCCTCCTGAAGTTTAGAGTGTTGGTTGCCCCTTCACTAACGCTCTTAGTAAAGCGTAATACAAAATCAATGATATTATGATCACTATTCCCCAGGTTCCCCCCAACCTGTAGTTTTGATATCCTATCAGGTCTGTTGGTAAGGATAAGGTCCAGCAGTGCCCCCCCTCTTGTTGGCTCCAGGACTAGTTGCGACAGGTAATTGTCTTTTGTTGTTGACAAGAACCTGCTACCTTTGAAGGACCTGCAGGTTTCTGCCCCCCAGTCAATATCTGGGTAATTGAAGTCCCCCATGATAAGTACTTCACCATGCTTTGAAGCCGCATCCATTTCACTTATCAGCATTTCCTCTGCTGCCTCCATTATATTTGGAGCCTTATAACAAACCCCTAGTAATATTTTATTATTCTTTTTCCCTCCCCTTATCTCCACCCATAGGGACTCCACATTTGCGTTACTGATGTCATCTCGCAGGACGGGCTTGAGGCAAGAATTCACATATAAACAAACCCCTCCCCCTTTTTTATTTATACGATCCTTTCTAAAAAGACTATAACCATCTATAGTAACAGCCCAGTCATAGCTACTGTCCAGCCATGTCTCGCTGATACCCACTATATCATATTTCCGTTCCAACATCAAGAGTTCCAGTTCCTCCATTTTGTTTGTGAGGCTTCTGGCATTTGTGTACATGCACTTTATATGGTTTTCCCTGTCCGTATTCCTTTTGTCCTTATTCCCCAATCTCATTCCAGCCCCCCTTCCTCCCCCATGGACTATGACCCTTCCCAGCTCTCTATGTACACCGTCTATTTGCCCTGCACAAGTGTAATTGCCCTCCCCCCAGGTCTCTAGTTTAAACACTCCTCCAACCTTCTAGCCATTTTTTCCCCTAAAACAGCGGCCCCCTCCCCATTGAGGTGCAGCCCATCCCTACTGTAGAGCCTGTAGCCCACAGAAAAGTCATCCCAGTTCTCCATGAACCCAAACCCCTCCTTCCTACACCAACTTTTGAGCCACTTATTTACCTCCTTGATCTCCCGCTGCCTTTCTGGTGTGGCACGTGGTACAGGCAGTATTTCGGAGAAAATTACCTTTGAGGTCCTTGCCCTGAGCTTATGGCCTAAATCTCTGAAATCATTTTTAAGGACCTTCCACCTACCTGTTACTTTGTCATTAGTGCCAATGTGGACCATGACCGCTGGTTCCTCACCAGCCCCTCCCAGTAATCCGTCAACCCGATCCGCAACATGCCGAACCCGAGCACCCGGCAAACAACACACTGTTCGGTATGCACGGTCTTTGTGACAGATTGCCCTGTGTGTTCCCCTAATAATGGAATCTCCCACTACCAGCACCTGTCTGACCTTTCCTGTGCTCCCATTACCCTTCTTACTGGAGCAGACATTCCCCTGGTTGCTAGCGGCCATGGCTTTCTGCAGCATTGCAACCCCAGAGCTGATATCCCCCTCATCCACCAGCCTGGCAAACTTATTGGGGTGCACCAGATCAGGACTAGACTCTCTACAACTCTTCCCTCTACCCCGCCTTCTACATGTTACCCAACTAGCTGCCCCCTCATTCTGCACCTCCATACTTCCCTCCCCACAACCATCTTCCCCAGAGAGTTTGTGCTCCAGGAGCAGCAAACTTCGTTCCATATTATCAATTGCCCGCAGCCTTGAAACTTGCTCATTTAGATCCAGAATCTGGGCTTCCAGATGAGCAATTTTCACACACCCCACACAGCAGTATTCCCCCTCGAACGGCTGTTCAAGGAAAGCATACATGGCACAGGATGTACACCGTGTAGCAATGCCACTTATGGAGTCCATTATTCTAATGGGGATTACAATATAAATATGCACAGAAAGAATTTACAGTCAAAGTAACACAAAACACAGAAGTTACCTGCTAAAGCCCCTCAAACTTAAGTCCCTTAAACCTAAGTCACACTTATGACACTGCACACACTTGGGATCAGTGCACACTCGCTGCCAAGCTCATACACTCGCTTTGCTAATGCTTTTTTTTAAAGTTATCGGCCACAAAAATCTGCAGAGCTCACTGCACAAGATCTGGCTGCAAACCACCAAACAAACTGACCACAGAAGTATATAAAGGCTGCTAATTAGATAGCCACACCCCACTATTAATTAGGCAGCACCTGTGACTATACTGTCTAGATAAGCAAGGTGAATGCCTCCCTATACCCCCCACACAATATACAGATTATGCAAGTAAAATACCTTTAGATCTACTTGGTTGCAATAAAAAACACACAATGAATATCAGGAAATAAAAATGTAGATGCACTTATCTATTTGTTGCAGGATCCAAAACGTACTCCTTCCCTTAAACCTAAGTCACACTTATGACACTGCACACACTTGGGATCAGTGCACACTCGCTGCCAAGCTCATACACTCGCTTTGCTAATGCTTTTTTTTTAAAGTTATCGGCCACAAAAATCTGCAGAGCTCACTGCACAAGATCTGGCTGCAAACCCAATTCATGAGTGGGAGGTACAGCCACACCCCAAGTGCTTGACTGACAGCCTGTATAATGGTGTAATTGCTCCTCCATGTGCTTCCTGGTGCTGGCACCCCCTGCAGCGTGTGTGTGTGCGTGTATATGTATAATATATAATATATATATATATATATATATATATATATATATATATATATATATATATATATATATATATATATATATATATATATATATATATATATATATGAGAAATACAACAGCTACAGGCAGCCAAGTTATAGCAGAACATGTCAGGTACTTGTGTAGCTGATGTCTGTGTATTAGGAGGATGCAGCATGTCAGCAGATAAAGCACAGACACTAGCAATGCGTTACTATACATTACACAGACATGAGCAGGGGGAGAGGGATCCTCGTGAGCTGCTCCAACAGGTAGAGGTGACAGAAATAGTGACAGACCTGATGACAGGTCCTTTAAGATTACATTAATGCCACAATTTTTATACGCATTACGTTGGTGTCCATACTGGAGCACCAAGTTCTTTTTTAGGAAGATTAATAGTTTATTTAGGAATTTAATATGGAAACAGGGAGTACCCATGATAAAATTAGAAACACTACAACTGCCTAAATATAAAGGGGGTTAGCGGTTCAGTGGTGGCACTTTGGAGACACGTTGGAACCAGTGGCTCCACTAGAGGCAGGGAAGCTGGGAAATCGGTACCCAACACTGGCATTGCTGCAGAGAATCTGGAGCGTTTATAATCAGATAATGGGGATAAGATCTTGGAGCAAGTATACCCCATTAAGGAATAATCTGTATCTGGGTGAGGTATATATGTTAGACAATGTCCAAAGATGGAAACAAAAGGGGGTAGGTTATCTACAACAATTGTATGAAGGATCCAATCTCAAGTCCTTCAGTCAGCTGGTGGAGGAATTCGAGATACCCAGGACTATGTTTCATCAGTACCTGCAGTTACAACAAATCTTACAGACACAATTTGAATCTGAGGAGGTTGAGTTTTCATCAATGGGAATTATGACAGGGGTAGTGCAAGCACAGAACATGAGTCTTATTTCAATGTTGTATGGAGCAATTTTGGATAAGCTGTTGGGTGATCCTATGGAAAAACACGAAGAAAATGGGATCTTGAGGTTGGGGAATTGTCGGATGATGAATTGGAGGAGATTTTGGAGTATTTGAGTAAAATATCTTTGAATGTAGCAGGCACTAAAGATGTTCTTAGTTTATTAAAATAAGAAATAAAACCCTTCTTTGTTAATAACCCAACTGTACTTTTCACCAGTTTTACCTTCGTCCCGCCTTATTATATACATACCTCAAATCCCAAACATTTAGCCTCCGATCCGTACCGCTTGAAGCAAGGATAGTTTCATTATGGGGTGACCAGTGTACCTAAATAGTAAGACAGTAAGTTAAAGTCAAGCGTTCAAGCAACAGATGGGCGCAACATCTGCATAACATATTTCCTGAAATTCCACTCACCTGAAATATCTCATCTTTATGGGACTCGAATGAATGAAGCTTAAGTTTTAGGTTCCGGAGATCCCACAATGCAACAGTCTACAACATTAATAACAAGAACTTTAGTCTAATCTGCATAATAAACCCTAGTACATACATTTTATGCTTACAGCTAGGAAAAAAAAAAAGTGCTAGCTGCACTTCACATTGAACAAACAAAGATTCAACATTAAAGGGGTATTTCAGGAATAAGCAAAATACAGCATATACAAATGGGCCCTTGTAATAAAAGCTAATATATAATGTTAAAATATAAATTTTGCTCCCCTTAACAGAAAAATCCTTTTATGAACTAATGATTAATTAAAATGCTACTGGCCCTTTCATTATTCTGTTAATTTTCTCCACCTGAAGCAGACACAGGATAGAAGACAGCACCTGGACACAGTAATGCCATGTGAAGTGATCACAGTTACACATAATTATGGTAACAGATCATGGGATTACTAGTTCATACTAATGCACTGCAATAATTATTTATTGCAGTACATTAGAATTATGCAAGTGCATAGGCCAACAGGTCCAGCCAGGGTTCATTAGATCTCCAGCTGTCCAGCAGTGAAGACAGCACTGCGCAATGGCGGGGCGGGGTGCGGAGAGGGAGCCCCTCCCTATCCAGGTACATGGATCCCTGTGTCACATCATTGACAACGGGATCTAAAGGGTTTAACAGGCATTCAGATCCACACTTTCAGTCTAACCCGCTTGCTCAAGGCCCCTTAGTGTCTCAGGCAGAAACCAATAAGGGCGGTTACTAGTTAATGATCCCTGTAATGAAAAAAAAGTAACCCCCTCAGGACAAATCCAGTTTATAGCGTAATAACATGTCACAGGTCGGCCAGTGCTAAGCCCTCTCGGGTCTTGCACATTGTAATGAATGAGGGGGAAAATCCCCATATACTACCCTACAGTAATATGGCAGTATATTGTAGGATCAATTGGACAACCTAGGGTTAAAGTAAAAAAAATAAAATAAAAAAAAAAGTATAATAAAAGACCAAAAAATTCAAATAACCCCCCTTTCCCTAGAACTGGTATAAATAAACAGTGAAAAAAAAAAATCAAACACATTAGGTATTGCCGCATCCAAAAATGCCCAATCAAAATATGTTTTTTCACTGCATTTAACCCTGTAACGGAATATAGTGCCCAAAGCAGGAAATGGCACATTTTTTAATATAAATATGTATAGTCCTAAAAATGGTAGCATTGAAAAGTCGCAAAAAATGACACCACCCACAGCTCCGTACAGCAAAGCATGAAAAAGTTATTAGCGCCAGAAGATTGCAAAATAATAAAAAAAAAATTCTACACCAGTTTTCAATTTTTGTAAATGTAGGAAAACATAAAACCAATACAAATCTGGTATCCCCATGATCACACCGACCCAAAGAATAAAGTGGACCTGTCATTTGGGGCGTGCAGTGAATGCCGTAAAATCCAAGCCTACAAGAAAATGGCGCAAATGCCATCACAAAGCTCTGTACGTGTAAAAATAAAAAAAGTTAGATTTGATTGTGGGGAGTGAAAAAATGGAAATGAAAAAACAAAAAAGGGCCAGGTCCTTGAAGCGTTAAAGCACAGCCCCATTTTTTTTTTAATCCTGACATGTGTCGTTTTATATGATTATAACTTTTGAACACTTATCAATAGATTTTGCAGCCAGATCTTTTTAGGCAAGTCCTAAAAAATTGCACTGGGTCTTATTTTTGGGATGCTCTTATTTTCAGGGGAAAAGGGTAGATTTACATAATACAGTCCTGCATATTCAAAATCCAAAGATAGTATGGTAGTGTTATGGACTTGCATCCAACATGGCTCGTTTCACAGTCCGAGGAGGTTTCTTTGAAACAAGCTTAACCAGCCGTAATAGTACGGCACATGTCCGGTGCATGAAGAGGGCTCACGAGTTGGTCTTCCAAAGCTCAAAGTGGCCTCATTTTAACTGATTCATTGCAATGTGCAATCAATAAAAAGTGATCAAAAGGTTGTACAGTTTTAAATATTGTAGCATTGAAAACTTCATCAAAAGTCGCAAAGTATGACACCATCCACAGCTCCGTATACAAAAGTATAAAAAGTTATTAGCGACAGAACATAGCAAAATCAAAAATTTTTTGTACAGGTGGATTTAATTTTTGTAAGTGTTTAAATGCATTATAAAACCTATACACATTTGTTATCGCACCGATAACTTTTTTGAGGAGCTGGAAAGGAGCAGTCCCCCCCCCCCCCCACCCTTGGGGAACAGCTACTCCATGTGACCTTTTCAAATATATGAAAACGTCCATCACTTGGCTTAGCAACGCCCCCTGCTCCTCTACAGCCAGTCCCGAGTGAGGGGAGTTATTCATATATTTGAAAAGGTCACATGTTTCCCAAGGGTGGGGGGTGGGAAAACTGCTCCTTTCCAGCCCCTCCCATTAGGCAACTGCCTAGTCACACAGCAGATGCTAATGAAAGGTACAATATAACATATCTTTTTTTTCTGTAAAACCAATTTTTTATACAAACACACTTTGGCAGTGTATGTACTATGCTCTGTGGGGACTAGGGGAGTGCTAAAAATGGCTCTCCTGGTGACAGGTTCCCTTTAAGTAAAATTGGAAGGAACCATCAATTTTAGCAAGAAAATGACCGATTTGTGCAGTGCTCTGTATTTGTAAGGTATTATTACCTTATCCGCGGATCCTGTAGCAAGGATAAATTCACTATATGGATTAAAGGACAGGCAGTTGACTTCAGCTGTATGTGCATCCACCGAGTGACTTGGTTTAGAAGTTGTGTTTGACCGTGTGTCCCAACTGGCAGAAAAAACAAAAAAAACAATACAATACTACATATGCTGAAAGTTCTAAACTTCAATATCGACTATCCAGTATCATATGCCCTTTCATTGCCAACAGCCTACAAAGAATTACCATCAATTTCCTAATCATACAATAATACAATTCAACTTTATTGATCCCCTGGGATACACTCAGAGGTACTATTTACCTGAACCAAGTCTACATTGCTACACATTGGGAGAGATTTATCATCAAGTTTCTGAGGTAAAACTGTTCTAGTTGTCCATGGAAACCAATCAGAGCTCAGCTTTAATTTTATAAACAGCTGTCTGAAAGTGAAAGCTGAGCTCTGATTGGTTGCCATGGGCAACTAGAACAGTTCTGCTCCAAGAGACTTGTGATAAATCTCCCCCATTATGTTTGATGCGGTCAGTCTAAGGTAAATGTTCACTAGCATTTTACAAGTGGAATTGGCAGAAAAAACAAAAATTTTTGAAATGGGAGACATGGCCATGCGTCACACTGAACTGCTGCTTTGGCCAAAACCTGGTTGCTGATTAGAATTATATGGGACTGATCAAATAGGCAGTATACTGCAAAAGAAACCAACAGTCGTTTTTACAGCTGTTCAGGACTTTGCAGTTTAGAAGTAGATTTTTCTGCTGCAGTACTCACAGACAAGTCCTGCAAGGATTGAGTTATTTTTTACTTCCTAACAACCTATGTTGCAATAGTTTGTCAGAAGGCAGTTAAGGGAGTATGGAGAGGACTCACAGGCTGAACCCTCTTCCATACAGCCCAGGTAAAATGCCACATAGAATTAAAAAAAGGTACTAGCGTTAGAAGCAAAAAGTGAAATCTAGTAAATACAGTCACTTGGCAGTTCAATCAGATACACAGAAAACAATCATGTATACAGCTCACTATATAAAGAAAAAAAAGTGGCTCCTTAGAGGGGGGTATATACTGTATTGCAGTGTACTGTAAAATCACAATCTGTAAAAGGCTCCTTTACAGATCCTTCTATGACAGGCACTAGACCAGTGATGGCGAACCTTTTAGAGACTGAGTGCCCAAACTACAACAAAGACCCGCTTATTTATCGCAAAGTGCCAACACAGAAATTCAATTTGTGATTTATACTCCCTGTTTTGTCACAGGTTTCATTGATATCAGCACCCTGAGGCACCAATAAAGCAGAAAGTAGTCCCAGGTTGAGCTGTCACTTTAAAATAGCTTTGTGCACAGCAAGTCCTGGGCTGTCTGGGACTGCAGGAAGATACCTGGAGTCATCTCTGGTGATGGCCTGAGTGCCCACAAGAAGGGCTCTGAGTGCCACCTCTGGCACCAGTGCCATAGGTTAGCCATCACTGCACTAGACCTTTGTTAAATGTCCCAGCTGTCATCACAACCAGTCAGTGTCTCATTTAAGTGGCACTACCGCATTTATTGCCAACACCAAGGTGTTAAAAAGATGTCTCAAAGCTGGTTTCACATTTATTTGCAACTTACAATACTTACATCATAAGCTTTTGATCATCTGCAACAGATCCAAACAATGACTCATGCAATAGATGCCATGCTACGTCCTCCACCACTGCCGAATGGCCAGTAAAGATAGCTTTAGCATCAATTACTTTTCCTTCCTTTGGTCCAGCACTTATGTCCCACAAGCAAACAGTCTGGGGAGAAAAGTATCTTTAATTTAAAATGTAACCTTTCAAGTCATAAAAACCTAATGTAGCATTACTAAATCCCACATTGAATACTGAAGAATCAGAAGAAATTTGGCTTACTCACATGATCATCGGATGCACTTAGCAGGTGCCCACTTAAGTTAGAATTCCAAGACAGACCATATCCCTCTTTCTGATGACCTCTTAATCGAAGGTCAGGATTGCACTCTCCACTAGGGTCTAAGAAGCATGACAGAAAGCAACTAGTTAAAACACAAAGAAACTTGGAGGTCCCGTCACCAGATTTTGTTCCCCACCCCGACTAAAAATGTCTGCTGATAAAGAGTTACAAGTTCTCCATATATCACGTAAAGTTAGCTGCCAGTGGGGCACTGTACCCAAAAAGTTTTTCGAATATGCAAATTAGCTTTTCTGACTCATCTCTGGCAGCCTGAGTGCAGAAGAGTCAAAGATACCAGTGAACGACACCCCATTATTGTGACCGACAGCGGTGTCTCTTCACCGCTCTGCCTCCTTGTACTTAGGGGCCGTCTGCTAATATTCAACTACAGACAAAGCTCTATGTACAGATGCAAAATATTGTGACAATCTTTACACGGTGCCTTGTGTTACTTTCATTTTTTTTTTTAAGTATTTATTTTTGCAATTTTTTGATTTTTTTTTTTTTACAATTACAATAAACAAAACCAAAGAACAAGATTGTCTGTTACATATTTCCCCCCCCCCCCCACAATGCAGAATTATTAAATAACATCCATGGTAACAATCAGGGTCTTACTGCGTTCCAATATTAACTAAGGGATATTGCGCAATAAATGACAGCAAATAATGTAGCCAGACGTCTTGTTATGACACAAATAACTAATGACACAGACAATCAGTCACACACGCATGCATACAAGCACTCAGTCTCCATTATGGAGAGAAGTAGATACCACATGTGATTATAAGGCTGTGTGGGGTGTCACGCACTATCTGTTGTGTTACTTTCATGACATGTGACATTGCAGGTCTGAGCCTTCTAAGAATAGCAAACTGTACCCCATTTATGTGATTACATGGAGAGGAGTAGAAGTCAATAGAGGTTGCGGCGACTTCATGTAGAGGCACGGTGGCTGAGTGAGTAGCACTTCTGCCTTGCAGCACTGGGGTCCTGGGTTCAAATCCCACCAAGGTCAACAACTGCAAACAGTTTGTATGTTCTCTCCGTGTTTGGGTGGGTTTCCTCCCACACTCCAACCTACTAGTATGTTTTGTTATTAGATTGTGAGCCCCATAGGGACAGGGACCAATTTGACATTCTTTGTGCAGCACTGTGTAATCTGTATGCGCTATATAAATAAATAATAATAATTATTATATTACATGCATGGGGTACAGTTTGCCATTATTAAGAGGCCAAAATACCTGAGGTGATGTCACTCTGGTCACATTGCATGAAATGTGACCAGTGAGGCATAAGGCATGGGGAGGATAAAATAGGAGGGGCCAGCCAAGCAGGAGACACCCCCTCTGATGCCAGCTAATATATACTATAAAAAGGTGATTTCTGTGGATGTAAGCAAAATAATTATTAGCTTAAAGAAGGGGAGGGGAGGAGGGGAGGGGGGGAGGGGTGTCAGTCCGAGATCTATAGGAACCTGTCACTGGCTGTATATGTGCGAATGTTGGGACAGGTCCCATGCTTTGCAATTTTTCATAGATTTAAAGTACAAAATGCAAAAATTTGCTAAAGTATATTTCCTTCATGTAAAGGCATAATTCAACCCTCAAAAGCTCTGCTATTAAGGGAGAGAACCCTTTGAGCTTCAGGGTCAGCAACAAATGAGGTCTAGTTCTGTACAGAATTCCAGCCAATTGTCAGTGTTTTTTCTCATATGCATGCACCATATTCTGAAAGTTTACCTAAAAGGGTTGACTTACCAGGTTTAGATGGGTGCTTCGTGTAATCAAATACCAGCACATCAGACGATGGAGTTTTTGTAGCAATAATACATGGATTCTGAGGCATGTATCTGGCCCGATTCACTTCGCCTTCATGATTGATCTTAATTTCTGTTTCAATTTTGCCACTGACAGAACCAAATCCACCAAATTCTGAAATGCACAGCACCATAAAACAGAATGAAATAGACACTAAATAATTCTTAAGTAGGTTAGCTAGCGATCACCCTAGCGTAAAAGTGAAATCTGTAAAAAACAGTCACTAGGAAGTCATTACTGCAGTTTTGAATGAGAATTATGAAAATCTACTCATTTCCCAAGTTTGGCTTTCATACGACAAACCGTTTCAGGTGTGGAACTGGTTCCTAAAATACAGGTTTATCATAAATGGTTAACACAAAGCTGCATTGAAGAACTACAAATAGATGGCACAAAAAAAAAAAAAAAAAAAATCTTATCAGGAAAAGGGTCACCACATAACTACATCAGGTTCAGCAGTGAATTTACATTCTGCCTTACCTCCTTTCTCACTGTCATAGTGCGAAGCATCAAACTGTGCATCATCGTTGGGGATCTGGACTCTAGCCACTACTAGGTGATTCTGCTCATCAGAAGTGTGAGTACCAAGCACCAACCAATGCAAGGCATAATCTTTACCTTCTGGCCTATAAAGGAGAGAAAGCAGCAGTGTCACACAAGAGTAACTTCACTTTGCTCCCAAGTACCTTAACGCTTGGAAAAAGGAACAGAGGTTGCATGAGCACGTTGCAGAGTCAAAAAAAAAAAAATCTTCATAACACTTATGATTTACCCATTGGAAACATCACCAACATTAAATCAGCAGGGTCCTGGCATGCCCGTCTATCCACTGTAGAAGGTACTGGAAGCTTACGCTCTAAAACCCCTCAGATCAGGCCTTTTCCCCATAATTAAGTTTGTTTTTCACATCCTACATTCGAAAAGCCATAATAATGTGCAACCTACTGAAAAGTTCTGAAAAATCTTGGAGGTGAAATTGACAAAACTGCTGTGCCATTTTCATACAGTCTAGGTTTTTCCTACTTTATTGCTGGAGTCAGTATCCTTAACATACAATTTGTTATATCTGTGATTGCACCAACCACTTGGCCTGTACAGGGAGAGCACCAGCATAGAACCTATAACATATTGGGTAATGAACCCAGACTGAGGATGCATTCTCAGGCTCTGATTTTTTTAATGTAGTTTTTGATGACCAAACCAGGAGTGAATTGAAGAAGAAGCTTCTCTCAATTATATGTTCACTCATTATAATCCACATTCGTTTTTGTTTTCATATACTATCTGAAAAACCGAACGCGTGAACACACCTCAAACATTGTAACGAAGTCTGATCTCAATCCAATTAGGTGCTCACATGTTGCATTTTGATATAATCCGAGGGCTACCCTATGATCACGTCGTTGTAACATTGAGTGTCTATCGCATTCGCTGAAAGCAATTTTACCTCACCACATGATGACAAGGGAAGCCCTTGGATTCAAAACGCCAACAGCCTAGCATGATTGATTTTTACTAAAAAAACACAAAAGTGAAAACCAGATATAAATCCATATAAACAATAAACAACTCAAACCCAAAGATACATTCACACTAAACAGGAGAGGGATTTGACAAATATTTACCTTGTAACATCTGGAAGCCACTGTACAGTAAGACTTGGCCACTCCAGGGCATGCGTCATTACCAAGTCATAGAGAAATGGAGTATTTTTCTTCCAGATTTTGTACTCCTCATTTATAACACGTTCTTCCACAGTATCTTCAAACACTAAAGAGAACAAATTAAATAAGTTGCCAACAAATTAAAAAACAAATTGTTAAAAGGTCTTACAGAATAACGTTGAATGTTTAGATCCAAGTAAATCAAAATAAGGCTCATAAGGCAAGAGCAACCCATTTAATAAAACTAAAATTCTCCAGGAGCGAGTATTGGGTCCCCAAATGCACAAGTGAAAGGGGGCGTGTGTGAACACCTAGGTGTTACAAATGCATCAGACCAAGTCGCATTATGTGCATTGTGACAGGAGTGAGTTTTTGCCGTTGTAATCACCGAAGTAAAAAAGTCATTTTATTGAACAAGGGTTATCACAATGCACGTTTTTGCATTCCTTTGGCACAATTGGGGAGATTCATCAGGCTGTCCACACCAGAATTCTGGAATGAAAAGCTAAAATTCCTAACGCCATATTAATGGTTTAAAACAAATTTTGGTCACTTTTTTTTGGTTGAAAGTATGGAAAAGAAAAAAGGGCGTGGACACAACAACAAAAAAATTCTATGCACCAGGAAATTACGGTAAGTCTGCCGTAGCAACTCATTAGTTGCTACGGCAGACTTACCGTAATTTCCTGGTGCATAGAATTTTTTTGTTGTTGTGTCCACGCCCTTTTTTCTTTTCCATACTTTCAACCAAAAAACTTTCAAGTGCAAAGTATCACTTGATAGTCATAGATTTCATTTAGCACCATAATAAATTTGGTGCAGGCTGGTTTAGTGGTATGCTGCAATGGTCTAATGTGCAACACACTGATATATCTTCCACAATGTTTTTTTTTTCTTTTAACTTCGAGTGTTGGCGGATTTAAAATGTCACAGATTTTAAAAACTTGTCTGCTTTCTTTCACAAACAGGTAACACGTGCTAATGCCACTCTGCTACATACAGCAAACTTTAGTCAGGGCTGGTGCTTAAATGGAAGAAAGCAGCAATGCCAAATAGAACCTTTTATTTTATTTTTTTAACATGTCACCATTTTTGACATGGAGCAGACTGGATGATGACGTACGTCGAGGCAATCCGCACATGGGAGGTCATACTGATATAAAAGGCCCATAAAATTTTGGGAATCAAAAGAAAACTAAGCACAATTTTGTAATGACATTGCATTGTTGTATTCATTTACTTGTAGAATTATTTTTTATCAGATTTTCATATTCCCAGAATACTCCTTTCCAACAAGGACACTTATTTAACGGAAGGGACACATCCATTAAAGCAACAGCCATGAGGCCATTGATCTATTAAATTCAGCCGTGTGCCATACGTCAAAACAAGAACGGACAGCACTTGTCATTTGACATGTCAGTTTTCTATAATGAAGTTTGTAAATGTTGTGGTTGAAGTGCTGCTGGTATTATATTGAATAGTTCATTCGTACCAAGACGACTCAAAATACTAAGCGTAATATTTCTACAGTGCACAAAAAAAATTTGTGCAACCTCTGGAAGCACATAAATGCAACAGATAAGACAACTCCAGTTAACCCATGGCAAGAATCACAGCACCTGTGAAAAAAATAAATAAATGATTACCTCCTACTTGGTATACAGAAGATCAGTTGTGATGTCACTGTGATATGCACAGTGCATATACCCGTTATAGCATAATACAGGCTGTATCATGCTGCAGTCCTTACAATCCCAACACACTGGAATTAGGCTTCATACAATACAGTATTGCAAAGGTGGACAACGGTCCAGCAAGCAGCACCAAGCCCACCTATGTACATAGAAACTGAGTGGACATGCCGCGGGGGTTGCACGTTCCGATAGCATTGTGTTCATAACTTGCCGCTAGCACACAGGGGGGGCAGGCCGAGGTCCGATCGCATATGCGTTACCCTGGAAACTCATGCAATCGATAACCTGATTACATGCGTATCTTTGGAAACGCATATGCGATCGGGCTGAGGCTTGCCCCCTGTGCGCTAGTGTTGCAATATAAACGCAACGGTAACTGAACATGTGACCGCGGCCAAAAAGAAGCAACATCAGGACAGCAACTGGGATAACATGACATGATTTAATGGCCAACTGCTAATTGATTCTCAGATTACAAAACTTTCGTACACTGAAAGAACTTTACATGAATTGTGAATTATACATTTTTATTGCACTTTAATTTTCTGCGTCATTTCCTAACAGAGGAATTCTCAGTACAGCCATGGTAAAACCCACAAGAAAATCAAGAAATTTCAGGTGCAGTGTTGATTTTCTGCCATGTAACTGAGGATCTGGTGATGAGTTTTCACCCACTGCAGGAATATTTAATAGTGTGGTGCGGTACAGCAAATACGTTGCCAACATGTTCAGTAGGGGTCTAACCTCACACAATGTCAATCATTGCCATGGCTAGCGGCAAAAGGCATCGATTTGCAGGATTGCCCAAGCAATACGCCTGGGTCACAAGGACGAATTCAAACTAAAACTACTGAACTGCTCATCTCTAGAGGCAATGCGTTTTCACACCAGAAGGGTGTTTTTACCAGTCATAAGGATGCATAAGCTACGTGCATGCAGCCAGTACATCCTTTTGTATTCTTTAGGCCCCACAACTATCCTGCAATATAGATTGCAAACTACCTCCCTGCTAGCTTTATACCACCAGTGAGTAAATGGTGCACAAAATGTCAACTACTCATTAGGCTCTGCGGCCAATCCCTGTAATGTCACAAGCTGCCACTCAAAGATTGGCTGTAATTGTAAGCTCTTGTGAGCAGGACTCATTCTAATTTCATCTGAATGTTTTATTACTCTCCATCTTATTTTGTCTATGTGTAAAAATGAGCACCAAATAAAGTATGTTGTATATTATGTACATGAAACCCTGTATAGTACCCACAAGGCAGCAATCACTATTACAAGAGGAAAAAGGCCACTGCATAATATGCATCAATTTGAGGGACCCCCAAGTTGTCCCCTTCCCCACATACACAATGATATATTAGGCGCCAGGGAGATGGCTATTCTATAATCCTGGACCAGCAGGACGTGGGCCCACTGCCTGGCATGGGGAAGCCCGATCAGTGCTATATTCCAATGTCCCCCGTGACATAGACACACCGAGCACAGAACAATGAGGCAATGCGGCGGGGAAATGAATGGGGCCGGATACACAAAGGTAGACACCGGGAGGAAAGTCTTCCCTCCACGAGCGGGAATCTACGCCATGACAGCGCTCGGGCCGGTTGTACCGGCTACAAAACGACACAGAACACCGGTCGTCAGCCCGCGGCCAGGCCCCGCTTACTTTCTTTATTCGCCATCTTCTCGCCTCTTCCAGATGGTCACCACCCGCAGAGACAGGGTCCTCTCACTACCTCCCCGCCGGTCACCGGAGGAGCTTCCCGCGCGAAACTACAAGAAAAAGGCTGAGGTGACGCAGCCAGCAGAACCGCGCCAAACTTCCAGTGATACTTGTAACAGCAGCACGCCGTCTCCTGCTCCGCCCCCGACACGCTGCGGCGTAAAGCGCCATGCTCCGAGCAGCCAATCAGCGGGCTCGAGCTAAAGGTGTCAGGGCAGCCATGTTTAACACTGGCAGGAGAAAGAGAAGGGTTTATAAAATGGTTATCAGGGATGGAAGCTAGTCATCTCCACCAGGGCTATGTTATTGGTAGAGGTCCCCTAGTGGTCAGTCCTAAGCACATCTAATAATGTAACACATGTAATACTGATCACATAGATTTGGCTGCACCACATACAGCAGAAGAGTAGAACCAGGTAACAAATATTAATGTCTTACAGTAATTGCTATTACTGCTCTACTATTACTATTACGTTTTGAAACACATTACAAATTAGGATTTGCCTAATGACATTAATGTTAACATTTGCGTTTACAAACCGCAACTGCTAACACAATGTTAACCCCTTAATGACCCGACTTTTTTTTTTTTCATTTCCATTTTCCCATCTTCTGGCGCTAATGACTTTTTCATCATTCGGTGTTCGGAGCTGTGGGTGGTATCATTTTGTGCGACTTTTGATGATGTTTCAATGCTACCATTTTTAGGTCTGTAAAAATTTTTTATCACTTTTTATAGATTTTTTTTATATTTTTCAAAATGGAAAAAGTGCCATTTTCAACTTTGGGCGTTGTTTTCTGTTTTGCGGTTAAACTCAGTGAAAAACCGTTATTATATTTTGATAGATCGGGCATTTTTGGATGCACCAATTTGTTTATGATTTTTACTGTTCATTTATATTTATGTCGCTTCTAGGGAAAGGGGGGTGATTTGAATTTTTAGGGTTTTTTTATTATAATTTTTTTAAAACTTTTTTTTATTTTTACTCTCACTATTTTTAAGAACCCCTAGGGTTCTTTAACCCTAGGTTGTCTGATCGATCCTACCATATGGCAGTACTACAGTATGGCAGTACATGGGGATTTTCCACCTCATTCATTAAAATGTGCAAACCGCGCATTGTAATGAATGGGTTAAAACACTGGGTTATATACACTGGGGCAGGGCCTATCAGGCTATATACACTGGGGCGGGGCTGGCAGGCTATATACACTGGGGCAGGGGCTGGCAGGCTATATAAGCTGGGGCAGGGGCTGGCAGGCTATATAAGCTGGGGCAGGGGCTGGCAGGCTATATACACTGGGGCAGGGGCTGGCAGGCTATATACTGGGGAGGCTGTGACCAATGCATTTCCCACCCCCGGCTTATACTCGAGTCAATAGATTTTCCCATTTTTTTTTGTTGGTAAAATTAGGGGCCTCGGCTTATACTCAGGTCGGCTTATACTCGAGTATATACGGTATACATATTTTTGACCACCTTACAGGTGCAGTGCCCGCTTAGCATATGTTTTGGCATAGCTGTGACATATTCTCTATTATCATGTTATTGCAGATGTGATTAGAAAATCTCACAACAAGGTTCTATTGTTGTGCTGGCACCTCCAAGAAATATCCTACCAACGGATCCTCTGGTCCCGACACACGATCCCTGTTTTGGCGCATTAGACATCATTCACATGATGGCGCACAATCTCTGTATTGGCGCATTAGGCATCATTCACATGATGGCAACGCAGGCGCACTGAAGAGGTCCGATGAGTGGAACTCTAGCAGAAGATTGTCAGGATCAGTGGATCCTTTGGACCACCGCGGGAGATGGAACTAGCCGAAACCTGGGACCGGAATCCAAGTGGCACCTGGTTTTCACCAGAGCTCGCCGCAAAGCGGGTTGGACTTGCTGCTGCAGGATACCACCAGGTCATTCCCAGGCGCGACCAGCCCGCGGTGGCAGCCGAGGTCAAGGTACCTTAGCAGAAGACGGTCTCGTAGTCAGGTCCAGGCTCGGGGTCAGGGCAGGCGGCAGAGATGCGAGGTCAAGTCCAAATCCGGGGTCAGCAACGGGAGGTCCAGGCAGGTGGGAACGGGAACACAGGCAAACGGAGGAACTCGGGTAACAAGGCTACACAGGACTTGGGAGCGGAGACACACAGGAATACACAGGAATACACAGGAACGCAGGCATACACAGGAGAGCAGGAATAATCACCAGGAAGCTTTCTCTTAGGCTGAGAGGCACAAAGATCCGGCAAGGAACACAGGGAGAGGCAGGATTCTTAAAGGTGAGGTGTTCAGCCAGTGCACCAATTAGCGGTGCGCTGGGCCTTTAAATTTTCGGCAGGAGCCGCGCGCGCGCCCTAGGAGGCGGGGAAGCGCAGGAGCCGGGAGAGGTAATTGAGACCGGGCAGCAGCGGGGGCTGTAAACGATCTCTGATGTGCCAATACAGGGATTGTGCGGCGGGACCATGCTTTGGACGAAGCGCTGTGTGACTCTACAGCAACGTCCATTTTATGGAGGTGCAAGCACAAAAATAGCACCTTATTGTGACACTTTCTAATCACATCTGCAATTACATGATAATAGAGAATATGTGACAGCATTGTTAAAATTTTTTGGAAAGGATGACCAACCCCTTTAGGCAAATTACCTCTCCTCAGCTGTTTCAATTTAAATGCGACCAAAATATGTGTGAACAATAGACTACATTATGACCACAATCATTACCTCTACATAGTCAGTGAATAATACCACAAAACCATGACCACTACATAGTTAGTGAATAATACCACTCATACTGAATAAAAGAAATTTTAAAAAAAATGCAAGTTAATAAAACACTAAATGCTAATTCTGCACTGACGCTTTGTAGAGCATGCAAGTGATTACAGTATTACGACTTATATTTTACCCTCTTTTTCACTTCTGTCCACACAATACAGTCGTTTTTATAGTGTTCTCTATAATATGGTATCTCTTGAAGGGTAGTGATTTCATAGCATATTACCAGATTGCAATACCATAGTTACTTACTGTAAAATGACAACTGGATGACTATAAACTTACAGCATCGACTAAATAAAACTACATACTGCACCACTGCTACAGAGTGCTCCTCAGCTATACAATGCCCTCCTCATTCATTTATATTCAGCCTCCTGTGCTGTTCTCCTCAGATATATATATATATATATATATATATATATATATATATATATATATATAAAATAAAGAAGACGGCAGCACTCCAAAGTTTGTGAAAAAAACGTGGTGTTTATTCCACCTCCCGCAACGTTTCGGCTGTGTTCAGCCTTTGTCAAGCAATGTGTGTCTGGTTACATACAGGTATATATGGTCACAAAGTGATGACATCATACACAAGGTAAACAATGAAAGTGCACTAAGTTCGTGCTCATCAACATATGTTATAGTGATTATACAGAAGTGTAATCATAAGTACAATGATAGGGATCATACATTACTAAGATCAAGTGAAACTGTATTACAAGATCCATTTTAAATAAAAGTATAGTGTGAAGTCTCACCTGTGTGGGAGTCTCCTCTGTAAAAATCAAAACAGGCGCTCGTCGCGTCTAAACTATGCGACTGCGCATGTCCGTGACGTATAATGGAGAGCAGATCAGATGTGCGCATGTCGCGCATGCGCAGAATGACTAAGGTTGCTATCCGCGCCATGTTGCGCAAGGGTACTGCGATCTAATTCGCTAGGTACCGGCGCATGCGTGGATCACCTGCAGATGTCCACGTTCGCCATCACAGGTAAGGGAAAGTAGTATTATCAAAGGATCTATTGCCAGTAACAGACTGAAGGTACAATCGAACATACATAGTAGACCAGAGCCTAAGGTAAATAGTGCCTTGGGATGTCCTTACTTGGGCACAAATGGAAGTAACAAACCGACCCCAAAATTTGGGCTAGAAAGGCTATATAAATGAGAACATGTCCCAAAATAATTCTAGCCCAAATTTTGGGGACGGTTTGTTACTTCCATTTGTGCCCAAGTAAGGACATCCCAAGGCACTATTTACCTTAGGCTCTGGTCTACTATGTATGTTCGATTGTACCTTCAGTCTGTTACTGGCAATAGATCCTTTGATAATACTACTTTCCCTTACCTGTGATGGCGAACGTGGACATCTGCAGGTGATCCACGCATGCGCCGGTACCTAGCGAATTAGATCGCAGTACCCTTGCGCAACATGGCGCGGATAGCAACCTTAGTCATTCTGCGCATGCGCGACATGCGCACATCTGATCTGCTCTCCATTATACGTCACGGACATGCGCAGTCGCATAGTTTAGACGCGACGAGCGCCTGTTTTGATTTTTACAGAGGAGACTCCCACACAGGTGAGACTTCACACTATACTTTTATTTAAAATGGATCTTGTAATACAGTTTCACTTGATCTTAGTAATGTATGATCCCTATCATTGTACTTATGATTACACTTCTGTATAATCACTATAACATATGTTGATGAGCACGAACTTAGTGCACTTTCATTGTTTACCTTGTGTATGATGTCATCACTTTGTGACCATATATACCTGTATGTAACCAGACACACATTGCTTGACAAAGGCTGAACACAGCCGAAACGTTGCGGGAGGTGGAATAAACACCACGTTTTTTTCACAAACTTTGGAGTGCTGCCGTCTTCTTTATTTTATATCCTTTGGACTCTATCTGGTGAGAGTCAGGATAGCACCCAATCGTACCATACTCTAAGGACTGTGCTGCTGATTTTCCATTTTGTATACTTACCATTGCAAGCTTTGCACGTCTTGATGGCTGAAAATCCGGATATCCCACCTCATACTTTTTCCTTTACGGAGGACGAGATAGCGAGAATTGTGAGTGGCATAGGAGGAGATGCCAGTTTCTTGAAAAAACCATCACCAAACGAACTCAAAAAGAGGTATGAAAACCATTCCAAGAGAGCATTAAATCTGAAATTACATCTTGTTACATTAGGAGAATATTATAAAACGGGTCGGATACCCAAAGGCATGCGATCAAATGTAAGACCAAATCTATTCTCCATGAATACATCATTTTGTCAAAGGTTTGAAGACTTATCTAACAAATATGCATCGGACTTTCTTTTATTGAACTTGGAATTTCTACAGCTGGAATTAAAAGAAATAACAGCAAAACTACAGGATTTGGAAACTGAGCTTAAAAACACTTTGACAGAGGAAGATTTTTTGAGCTTTAAAGAAAAAATCACCAATTATCTATCTAAATTACAGTCTGAATTAGAATGTACTAAAAGACAAAAATGGAACAGAGATGCGGAGGACTATCAGAAGGGGACCGTCTACTCCTGGCAGTGTGACCCCTCGGGTCGAGGTCCACCACAACAACACAATTATGTACGCAAAAACAAGGGCAGGAGCCCCACCATCAACAGTCGAGACCAAGGAGCATCGTCCACGAGTTCGGATTCTTTTTTAGGCGTTGGGCCAAGTCCCCAACCGCCAAGGACAGACCAACAAGGCGAGGAGGAACCCGACATTGGCGATATAGGAAAAACAAGGAACCAGAAAGAGAAAATGGCACTATCCAAGGTTGCAACAAGAAAGAAGGACAAACATTAGTTGTTAACATATCTTCAAAAATCCTAACCGCTGAACAGACCTCACTGTTGAATAGAGGCCTGTCATTTTGTCCAGCGGCACCCATTGACTGATTTAATATTGAAATTGATCTCCAAAATTTTTTTAGGTCCATCAAATTGAAGACCTGGTTCAGTGAGAGACCATCTGCATTATGTGTGAGTAATGTACATATTCCATCTGTACTTAAACTTAAAGATTTTGATCTACATGTGAAGAGCAATTTTGTACCTAATACTACCAATACAGTTGTTGACTCCTTTATACAAGGGGTCAAGGGAGGAATTAGAAAACTTAGGGAAGATAATACCTTAGGTTTGCTGAAACACCCGAACATCACGACTCGGGAATGGCAGGCACTTCAGAGTCTGGTCCATGACGACGGCCTCATCATCAAGCCCGCTGATAAAGGGGGTGCGGTCGTCGTCATGGACAAACAGACCTACATTCAAGAGGCAGAGAGACAGTTGGCAGACAAGTTGGTATATAAAAAGGTGAACTGTGATCCGAAATTTGAATTTATCAGAAAGATCTGTGGTGTGCTTGATAGTGCCAGAGAGTCCAATCTCAATGACGATGCTTTGTTTAACTATTTGAAGGTGGATCAACCGGTCACCCCTGTCTTATACTTACTGCCCAAGATCCATAAATGCTTGGTCAACCCACCAGGTAGGCCCATAGTGGCTGGTATGGGCTCAATTTTTAATACTATTGCCATTTTTCTGGATAAACTCCTGAGACCATTTGCAATAAATACTGCCTCCTACATTCGGGACATGTCCGACTTTTTGAAGAAATTGGATACAGTAGATGTTACATCACATGATAACGTAATTTTGGCATCTTTCGACGTAGTAAGTCTATACACGTCGATTAGCCATGATAGAGGTTTGGCTGCAGCCAAGGGCAAACTTTGTAATTCCAATTATGGTGACGATGTAATTAAATTTGTTTTGGAACTTTTGGAACTGGTACTCACATGCAACTATTTTCTTTTCCAGGACACGTTTTACGTGCAGTTAAGGGGAACTGCGATGGGGGCGAATGTAGCCCCCACGTACGCAAACATTTTCATGAGTGTTTTTGAGGAGGATGCGGTCTATGTATCCCACCACTTCGGCAATGTGCTGAAGTGGTGGAGATACATAGATGATATCTTCCTGATATGGAAGGGGACATTAGATGAACTCCTCCTTTTTCAAAATTTCCTCAATGGGGTGGATGAGAATGTTCAGTTCACTCTTGTATGGTCCAGAGAGACGATTCAGTTCCTGGACGTACAAGTAGTTTTGAAGGAGAAAACTTTACAGACAGATCTTTATGTGAAACCGACAGATAAGAACAACTTATTACACTTCAGTAGCAACCACCCTAAAAAGATGGTAAGGTCCCTTCCGTACAGCCAATTCCTCAGGGTGCGCCGGATAGTCTCACTTGAGTCTAATCTTCAAAAAAATTTTGATGAACTTGCTACTAAGTTTAGGAATCGGGGCTACCCAACACCACTCATAGTGGAACACAAAGACAGGGTTTCGAACATGACGAGAAGGGAACTCTTAGAACCTAAACCCAGACAAAGGGAACTCAAACGGGTACCTTTTGTGTCAACCTATACACAGATGAGCAGTGAGATAGGTAAAATCATTTCCAAAAATTGGCACATCTTGTCGGATGCCTTCCCAATGATCCCTGAATTTAATGCCCCACCGCTCCTGTCCTATAGACGCACGCCCAGCCTTAGAGATAAATTGGTGAAAGCCGATATAGGCTCTAAGAAACAAACCAGACAAACCTTCCTTGCCCCCCAGAAGATGGGCAGTTTCCCTTGTAGACATTGCATTAATTGCACAATGATGCTCAAGGGTGACAGATTCACTCCCCCAGTGACCAATGTCACATATGAGATTAAACATTACCTCACATGCGACTCCGATCATGTAATTTATTTACTGGAATGCCCGTGTAATTTATGGTATATCGGGGAAACCACCCTCGATTTTAAGACCCGCATCAACCAACATCGCTACACTATTAGGGCCGGTAGAAAAGACCTCCCTGTCCCCAAACATTTTTCTGAATGTAAACACAGAGAGGGACAACTCAGATTTCGTCTGATTGACAGGATCCCGCCCCTGAGGAGAGGAGGGGATAGGATGAAACTGCTAAAAAGACGTGAGTTGGAATGGATTTTCAAACTAAACACATTGAAACCCAACGGTCTCAATGTGGACTTTAAGACAAGTGGAATTTTTTGAAGTGATTGGTTTGCCAGACTATGCCGCTTACATTTTAGCCTTCTGTGTTCCTCGGTTTAGGTTATGGTGTCTTTACCATATGTATCTAACCATGTTTTTTCTTCTTTTTTCTAGATCACGTATCCCACTTACACATCACTGTACCTTCACATTATGTTGGACACCACATGTGGATTTCTCCTTTGGCATGTACTATCTATTTTTGTATGCAATTAATAAATGATTCTCATTATATACTTTTTGCGTTTTTTGTGACATATATAATGGAGTAGCAGATCATATAACATAGACTTTGGGGCGATTTGAATCATTGATTTTTGCAGAACTCTGTCTAAGTTGCATCTCACAACACTACAGCATTTTTGACCTCTGCCTTTTGTTATTTGAAGCTATATGCTTCGCATCTTCAGTACATCCCGACCTCTAGGGCTCTATTCTTCTTTGTCCTCTAGTGGGAAAGATAGCACAGCACCTGTGGTGAGGATATACTTATTTTCATTACGGTACAGTGCAAAATTTCTTCTCTTTATTACCCACATTATTTTGGGACATGTTCTCATTTATATAGCCTTTCTAGCCCAAATTTTGGGGTCGGTTTGTTACTTCCATTTGTGCCCAAGTAAGGACATCCCAAGGCACTATTTACCTTAGGCTCTGGTCTACTATGTATGTTCGATTGTACCTTCAGTCTGTTACTGGCAATAGATCCTTTGATAATACTACTTTCCCTTACCTGTGATGGCGAACGTGGACATCTGCAGGTGATCCACGCATGCGCCGGTACCTAGCGAATTAGATCGCAGTACCCTTGCGCAACATGGCGCGGATAGCAACCTTAGTCATTCTGCGCATGCGCGACATGCGCACATCTGATCTGCTCTCCATTATACGTCACGGACATGCGCAGTCGCATAGTTTAGACGCGACGAGCGCCTGTTTTGATTTTTACAGAGGAGACTCCCACACAGGTGAGACTTCACACTATACTTTTATTTAAAATGGATCTTGTAATACAGTTTCACTTGATCTTAGTAATGTATGATCCCTATCATTGTACTTATGATTACACTTCTGTATAATCACTATAACATATGTTGATGAGCACGAACTTAGTGCACTTTCATTGTTTACCTTGTGTATGATGTCATCACTTTGTGACCATATATACCTGTATGTAACCAGACACACATTGCTTGACAAAGGCTGAACACAGCCGAAACGTTGCGGGAGGTGGAATAAACACCACGTTTTTTTCACAAACTTTGGAGTGCTGCCGTCTTCTTTATTTTATATCCTTTGGACTCTATCTGGTGAGAGTCAGGATAGCACCCAATCGTACCATACTCTAAGGACTGTGCTGCTGATTTTCCATTTTGTATATATATATATATATATATATATATATATATATAACAAAAAGTGTTGTAGCAGCACTCGGTATAGAGGATATAGGTTGGGTGCACATCCCAGGACGACGACCACGAGTCCCTCTCAATTGCAGGAAAAAGAAGATGGCAGCACTCCAAAATTAGTGAAGAAAAAAGTACCGGTTTATTCAAACATGTGCCAAACAGCTACGTTTCGGCTCCTATGGCCTGGAGCCTTCCTCAAGCTTGAGGAAGGCTCCAGGCCATAGGAGCCGAAACGTAGCTGTTTGGCACATGTTTGAATAAACCGGTACTTTTTTCTTCACTAATTTTGGAGTGCTGCCATCTTCTTTTTCCTCATATATATATATATATATATATATATATATTTATTCAACTGTTCATATTAATGCATTCTGTTCTATTATTGTTATATATTATTCCATTCTTGTTATATGTGACATATATTGGTGCTATGCTGCCATCTGCTGGTCAGGATGTACATGCTCTCCCTCTGCTTGTTTTGATACAGTTTAAGTGGGCGTGTTTTCGGAGCCTTAACCCCTTAACGCTCTGCGCCGTAGCTCTACGGCGCAGAGGTATAAGGAGTGTATGAAGAGGGCTCACGGGCTGAGTCCTCTTCATACAAAGGTGGGGGTTTTTGCATTTTGCAGAAAACCCCCACCGCTAATAACCGCGGTCGGTGCTTGCACCGATCGCGGCTATTAACCCTCCCAACGCCGCTGGCGCGCGGGCGCCGCCATCTTTATTGCGATCGCCGCGCCCCCGAACGTCATCGGGGGCGGCGATTGGTTGCCATGGTAGCCTCGGGTCTTCTTTTGACACGAGGCTACATGGCTTCTGCAGATTCGTTACAATGAGCCAGTGCCATATATTGCAATACAGAAGTATTGCAGTATATGGTAGGAGCGATCTGACCATCTAGGGTTAATGTACCCTAGATGGTCTAAGAAATAGTGGAAAAAAAAAGAAAAAAAAAAGTTTAAAAAAATAAAAAAAATTAATAAAATATTAAAAATTCAAATCACCCCCCTTTCCCTAGAACTGATATAAAACATAATAAACAGTAAAAATCACAAACATATTAGGTATCGCCGCGTCCCAAAATGCCCGATCTATCAAAATATAAAAACGGTTACGGCCGGTGGTGACCTCCGAGACGGGAAATGGCGCCCAAATGTCCGAAATGCGACTTTTACACCTTTTTACATCACATAAAAAATTAAATAAAAAATGATCAAATGTCGCACAGAACTCAGAATGGTAGCAATGAAAACGTCGGCTCATTTTGCAAAAAATGACACCTCACACAGCTTCGTGCGCCAAAGTATGAAAAAGTTATTAGCTTCAGAAGATGACAAATTTTTTTTTTTTTGTACACATTCGTTTAATTTTTGAAAATGTAATAAAACACAATAAAACCTATATAAGTTTGGTATCACCGCGATCGCACCGAACCAAAGAATAAAGTAGGCATGTTATTTGGAGCGAAGAGTGAAAGTCGTAAAAACTGAGCCCACAAGAACGTGGGCTCAGTTTTTTCAATTTTTCCACATTTGGAATTTTTTTTCAGCTTCGCAGTACACGGCATGTTAAAATAAATAACATTACGGGAAAGTAAAATTTGTTACGCACAAAATAAGCCCTCACACAGGTCTGTACACGTAAAAATGAAAAAGTTATGGATTTTTGAAGTTGGAGAGCGAGAAATGAGCGGAAAAACCCTGCGTCCTTAAGGGGTTAAACTGCCCTTACTTCAGTTGTAAAGGTGACTTTCAAATTAACTCTTTCATGGCTTCCCAGTACCGGGAACGAGAGCATAAAACCCAAGACCTTGGATAGTCAGTTCTTAGTTACTTTAGTGTTAAAATAAAAATCCTCACTCTGCTGTCAGTGCACACTAGAGAGAACATGAAACACGGAGATGTCACTGCATTACGTATCCTGCTTCTAGCAGCTCAGTATAGTGGTCAAGAGCAGGAGACATGGTATAATGATGGCACCATGCCTCCTCCTTTAGTGAAGAGAGATATGTTTTTTTTTCTTGATACAATAACACAATAAGTGTGAAGGAATTACTGGCATGGGGTCATAATTTGTGTGGGGTTGTTACTTGCTTGGGGTCATTACTAGTGTGGGGCAATACTGGCACGGGGGCATAATTATTGTGAGGGTATTACTAGGGTGTGCCATAATGAAAGGGGTTATCCGGGTTTAAAAATCTTTTTATGGCCGGGCTGGGAAGGGCTAGTTAAACATAATAAACATGGACTTACCTCCTCCGGCGCTGCCGATGTCCCGCGCCGCGGTCACTTCGATCCGTGCCCCTGTAAACAAACAGGGGCACGGAAGCCGCGCACAGGGAGCTTCCGGTCCGCGTTGTGGACGGCTCCTCCCATCCGTCCCTATCTCTCAGCGTTGTAAGCGCTGGGAGATGGTGCGCATGGGAGCATCTGGCCGGCCGGAAGCTCCCTGTGCGCCGGTGTAATGAAACCGGCGCACGGAGAAGACGGGCCGCGGCGCGGGACATCGGCAGCACCGGAGGAGGTAAGTACATGTTTATTATGTTTAAATAGCCCTCCCCAGCTTGGCCATAAAAAAATGTTTAAACCCGGATAACCCCTTTAATGTGGATCTGATGTGAAGGATTATTAGGTGGGGGTCATAGTGTGGGGGGATAAGTCAGGGACAAATTATTAAAGGGGAACTGTCGTGTTTAGTATTTATGTCAGGGGTTATTGAGGTGTTATTATTAGGTGGCTGGCACATTGATGGGTCGGAGGTAGTGATGAGCGAGCACTAAAATGCTCGGGTACTCGTTATTCGAGACAAACTTTTCTCGATGCTTGAGTGCTCGTCTCGAATAACGAGCCCCATTGAAGTCAATGGGAGACTCGAGCATTTTTCAAGGGGACCAAGGCTCTGCACAGGGAAGCTTGGCCAAATACCTGGGAACCTCAGAAAAGGATGGAAACACCACGGAAATGGACAGGAAACAGCAGGGGCAGCATGCATGGATGCCTCTGAGGCTGCTTAATCGTACCATTATGCCAAAATTATGGGCAACAGCATGGCCATGACAGAGTGACCGAATGAGGCTAGATAGCATCTAAAACATGCAATAATTGACCCTGACACTATAGGGGACAGCATGCAGTGGCAGCGGCAGCAGTGGCAGGCTAGAGAGTGTCATGGCGACATACCCTAAATGTACTCAGGCTTCACCAAAGGAGGTGAGCAAGAAGCGCTGAAATGATTTCCTATGTGAACAAAAGGTTGACGGTATATTTAGTCGATAACACAGCATGGTGGCGACATAGTGACCAAGTTCCGTAACGTATCTGGTGAAACACCCGAAAAATGAGCCTGACACAGCTCTTTTGATAAGGGGACGACATGTGGAGGCAGCCATGGAGACGACTTCCATGATTAAGAGCGACAGTATGGGGCATTCATATTGCGCTGCTATGATTGCAACTTCAGGTCTCCAGCATGGCGGCGACAGATGGGCCGAGTTCCACTATGTATCTGGTGAAACACCTGAAAATTCTGCCTGACACAGCTCGTTTGATAAGGGTATGATGTACTGCATATCCTCTCGTGCTCCAGTGTCTGGGGTATAGAGAGTTGAAAGTTGCGCATGGAGACATTGGTGGACGCTGTGGAGGATCGTGGAGACAAAATGGACAGGAAACAGCAGGGGCAGCATGCATGGATACCTCTGAGGCTGCCTAATCTTGGGATGGAGCTGGCGGTCCGCTGCCAGGTGAGCTTTCGCCTGTCCAAGCCCCTGTCTCTCGGCTACTCCCCAAACAGCACTTCTAAGAACCTTTTGTATAAGATCAAGTGTAGTAGTGTTCTTATAAGTTTGGATTATGGCGGGTGAGGGGAATGTAAACAGATGCGCAAGAAGTGCTGAAATAATATCGGTAAATGATAAAAGTTTGCCAGTATATTTTGTGGATTACACAGCAGGGTGGCGACAAAGTTAACAAGTTTGATTGTACCTTCAGTCTGTTACTGGCAATAGATCCTTTGATAATACTACTTTCCCTTACCTGTGATGGCGAACGTGGACATCTGCAGGTGATCCACGCATGCGCCGGTACCTAGCGAATTAGATCGCAGTACCCTTGCGCAACATGGCGCGGATAGCAACCTTAGTCATTCTGCGCATGCGCGACATGCGCACATCTGATCTGCTCTCCATTATACGTCACGGACATGCGCAGTCGCATAGTTTAGACGCGACGAGCGCCTGTTTTGATTTTTACAGAGGAGACTCCCACACAGGTGAGACTTCACACTATACTTTTATTTAAAATGGATCTTGTAATACAGTTTCACTTGATCTTAGTAATGTATGATCCCTATCATTGTACTTATGATTACACTTCTGTATAATCACTATAACATATGTTGATGAGCACGAACTTAGTGCACTTTCATTGTTTACCTTGTGTATGATGTCATCACTTTGTGACCATATATACCTGTATGTAACCAGACACACATTGCTTGACAAAGGCTGAACACAGCCGAAACGTTGCGGGAGGTGGAATAAACACCACGTTTTTTTCACAAACTTTGGAGTGCTGCCGTCTTCTTTATTTTATATCCTTTGGACTCTATCTGGTGAGAGTCAGGATAGCACCCAATCGTACCATACTCTAAGGACTGTGCTGCTGATTTTCCATTTTGTATATATATATATATATATATATATATATATATATATATATATATATAACAAAAAGTGTTGTAGCAGCACTCGGTATAGAGGATATAGGTTGGGTGCACATCCCAGGACGACGACCACGAGTCCCTCTCAATTGCAGGAAAAAGAAGATGGCAGCACTCCAAAATTAGTGAAGAAAAAAGTACCGGTTTATTCAAACATGTGCCAAACAGCTACGTTTCGGCTCCTATGGCCTGGAGCCTTCCTCAAGCTTGAGGAAGGCTCCAGGCCATAGGAGCCGAAACGTAGCTGTTTGGCACATGTTTGAATAAACCGGTACTTTTTTCTTCACTAATTTTGGAGTGCTGCCATCTTCTTTTTCCTCATATATATATATATATATATATATATATATATATATATATTTATTCAACTGTTCATATTAATGCATTCTGTTCTATTATTGTTATATATTATTCCATTCTTGTTATATGTGACATATATTGGTGCTATGCTGCCATCTGCTGGTCAGGATGTACATGCTCTCCCTCTGCTTGTTTTGATACAGTTTAAGTGGGCGTGTTTTCGGAGCCTTAACCCCTTAACGCTCTGCGCCGTAGCTCTACGGCGCAGAGGTATAAGGAGTGTATGAAGAGGGCTCACGGGCTGAGTCCTCTTCATACAAAGGTGGGGGTTTTTGCATTTTGCAGAAAACCCCCACCGCTAATAACCGCGGTCGGTGCTTGCACCGATCGCGGCTATTAACCCTCCCAACGCCGCTGGCGCGCGGGCGCCGCCATCTTTATTGCGATCGCCGCGCCCCCGAACGTCATCGGGGGCGGCGATTGGTTGCCATGGTAGCCTCGGGTCTTCTTTTGACACGAGGCTACATGGCTTCTGCAGATTCGTTACAATGAGCCAGTGCCATATATTGCAATACAGAAGTATTGCAGTATATGGTAGGAGCGATCTGACCATCTAGGGTTAATGTACCCTAGATGGTCTAAGAAATAGTGGAAAAAAAAAGAAAAAAAAAAGTTTAAAAAATAAAAAAAATTAATAAAATATTAAAAATTCAAATCACCCCCCTTTCCCTAGAACTGATATAAAACATAATAAACAGTAAAAATCACAAACATATTAGGTATCGCCGCGTCCCAAAATGCCCGATCTATCAAAATATAAAAACGGTTACGGCCGGTGGTGACCTCCGAGACGGGAAATGGCGCCCAAATGTCCGAAATGCGACTTTTACACCTTTTTACATCACATAAAAAATTAAATAAAAAATGATCAAATGTCGCACAGAACTCAGAATGGTAGCAATGAAAACGTCGGCTCATTTTGCAAAAAATGACACCTCACACAGCTTCGTGCGCCAAAGTATGAAAAAGTTATTAGCTTCAGAAGATGACAAATTTTTTTTTTTTTGTACACATTCGTTTAATTTTTGAAAATGTAATAAAACACAATAAAACCTATATAAGTTTGGTATCACCGCGATCGCACCGAACCAAAGAATAAAGTAGGCATGTTATTTGGAGCGAAGAGTGAAAGTCGTAAAAACTGAGCCCACAAGAACGTGGGCTCAGTTTTTTCAATTTTTCCACATTTGGAATTTTTTTTCAGCTTCGCAGTACACGGCATGTTAAAATAAATAACATTACGGGAAAGTAAAATTTGTTACGCACAAAATAAGCCCTCACACAGGTCTGTACACGTAAAAATGAAAAAGTTATGGATTTTTGAAGTTGGAGAGCGAGAAATGAGCGGAAAAACCCTGCGTCCTTAAGGGGTTAAACTGCCCTTACTTCAGTTGTAAAGGTGACTTTCAAATTAACTCTTTCATGGCTTCCCAGTACCGGGAACGAGAGCATAAAACCCAAGACCTTGGATAGTCAGTTCTTAGTTACTTTAGTGTTAAAATAAAAATCCTCACTCTGCTGTCAGTGCACACTAGAGAGAACATGAAACACGGAGATGTCACTGCATTACGTATCCTGCTTCTAGCAGCTCAGTATAGTGGTCAAGAGCAGGAGACATGGTATAATGATGGCACCATGCCTCCTCCTTTAGTGAAGAGAGATATGTTTTTTTTTCTTGATACAATAACACAATAAGTGTGAAGGAATTACTGGCATGGGGTCATAATTTGTGTGGGGTTGTTACTTGCTTGGGGTCATTACTAGTGTGGGGCAATACTGGCACGGGGGCATAATTATTGTGAGGGTATTACTAGGGTGTGCCATAATGAAAGGGGTTATCCGGGTTTAAAAATCTTTTTATGGCCGGGCTGGGAAGGGCTAGTTAAACATAATAAACATGGACTTACCTCCTCCGGCGCTGCCGATGTCCCGCGCCGCGGTCACTTCGATCCGTGCCCCTGTAAACAAACAGGGGCACGGAAGCCGCGCACAGGGAGCTTCCGGTCCGCGTTGTGGACGGCTCCTCCCATCCGTCCCTATCTCTCAGCGTTGTAAGCGCTGGGAGATGGTGCGCATGGGAGCATCTGGCCGGCCGGAAGCTCCCTGTGCGCCGGTGTAATGAAACCGGCGCACGGAGAAGACGGGCCGCGGCGCGGGACATCGGCAGCACCGGAGGAGGTAAGTACATGTTTATTATGTTTAAATAGCCCTCCCCAGCTTGGCCATAAAAAAATGTTTAAACCCGGATAACCCCTTTAATGTGGATCTGATGTGAAGGATTATTAGGTGGGGGTCATAGTGTGGGGGGATAAGTCAGGGACAAATTATTAAAGGGGAACTGTCGTGTTTAGTATTTATGTCAGGGGTTATTGAGGTGTTATTATTAGGTGGCTGGCACATTGATGGGTCGGAGGTAGTGATGAGCGAGCACTAAAATGCTCGGGTACTCGTTATTCGAGACAAACTTTTCTCGATGCTTGAGTGCTCGTCTCGAATAACGAGCCCCATTGAAGTCAATGGGAGACTCGAGCATTTTTCAAGGGGACCAAGGCTCTGCACAGGGAAGCTTGGCCAAATACCTGGGAACCTCAGAAAAGGATGGAAACACCACGGAAATGGACAGGAAACAGCAGGGGCAGCATGCATGGATGCCTCTGAGGCTGCTTAATCGTACCATTATGCCAAAATTATGGGCAACAGCATGGCCATGACAGAGTGACCGAATGAGGCTAGATAGCATCTAAAACATGCAATAATTGACCCTGACACTATAGGGGACAGCATGCAGTGGCAGCGGCAGCAGTGGCAGGCTAGAGAGTGTCATGGCGACATACCCTAAATGTACTCAGGCTTCACCAAAGGAGGTGAGCAAGAAGCGCTGAAATGATTTCCTATGTGAACAAAAGGTTGACGGTATATTTAGTCGATAACACAGCATGGTGGCGACATAGTGACCAAGTTCCGTAACGTATCTGGTGAAACACCCGAAAAATGAGCCTGACACAGCTCTTTTGATAAGGGGACGACATGTGGAGGCAGCCATGGAGACGACTTCCATGATTAAGAGCGACAGTATGGGGCATTCATATTGCGCTGCTATGATTGCAACTTCAGGTCTCCAGCATGGCGGCGACAGATGGGCCGAGTTCCACTATGTATCTGGTGAAACACCTGAAAATTCTGCCTGACACAGCTCGTTTGATAAGGGTATGATGTACTGCATATCCTCTCGTGCTCCAGTGTCTGGGGTATAGAGAGTTGAAAGTTGCGCATGGAGACATTGGTGGACGCTGTGGAGGATCGTGGAGACAAAATGGACAGGAAACAGCAGGGGCAGCATGCATGGATACCTCTGAGGCTGCCTAATCTTGGGATGGAGCTGGCGGTCCGCTGCCAGGTGAGCTTTCGCCTGTCCAAGCCCCTGTCTCTCGGCTACTCCCCAAACAGCACTTCTAAGAACCTTTTGTATAAGATCAAGTGTAGTAGTGTTCTTATAAGTTTGGATTATGGCGGGTGAGGGGAATGTAAACAGATGCGCAAGAAGTGCTGAAATAATATCGGTAAATGATAAAAGTTTGCCAGTATATTTTGTGGATTACACAGCAGGGTGGCGACAAAGTTAACAAGTTTGATGTGGAAGCCATGAAAACAACCCGAAATTCTGCCTGACACAGCTCGTTTGATAAGGGGACCATGTATGGAGGCAATGAACTAGTAGTAGAGTAAAGGTGCTGCAGTTAAAACTATGTTAGTTGGATCTTGGGATGGAGCTGGCGCTCCGCTGCCAGGCGGGCTTTCGCCAATCCAAGCCCCTGTCTCTCGGCTACTCCCCAAACAGCACTTCTAAGAACCTTTTGTATAAGATCAAGTGTAGTAGTGTTCTTATAAGTTTGGGTTATGGCGGGTGAGGGGAATGTAAACAGATGCGCAAGAAGTGCTGAAATAATATCGGTAAATGATAAAAGTTTGCCAGTATATTTTGTGGATTACACAGCAGGGTGGAGACAAAGTTAACAAGTTTGATGTGGAAGCCATGAAAACAAACCAAAATTCTGCCTGACACAGCTCGTTTGATAAGGGGAGGCAGCTATATGGACGACTTTTGGAGGCACCTATGGCGATGATGTGTGGAGGTAGCAATGGAGACAACGTGTGGAGGCAGCTAAAAAGACGACGTGTGGAGGCTGCTATGGAGACAATTTAATTTGGATAGTGCCTGTATGTGGCAGTCCAAAAAAGTTTTCAAACCAGAGGAGCAGGTAGGTGGTCCTCCAGAAAAATTAAATAAATTGAGTGCCTGTATGTGGCAGTCCAAAAAAGTTTTCAAACCAGAGGAGCAGGTAGGTGGTCCTCCAGAAAAATTAAATAGATTGAGTGCCTGTATGTGGCACTCCCAAAAATTGTTTAAAACAGAGGACCGGGTAGGTGGCCCTCCAGAAATATTAAATACATAGAGTACTATAGCTAGAGCCAGTTGGCCCTGGCAAAAAATAGCCAGTTTCCTCTGCTTTAGTGTACAAAGAGGAGGAGAAGGAGGACATTGAGGAGGAGGAGTGCATACATTATTCAGGTTGAGCTTCTTTCACCTGGTGGAGAATGGAAATCCTGAGTAATCCAGGCTTTATTCATCTTGATAAGCGTCAGCCTGTCAGCGCTGTCAGTCGACAGGCGTGTACGCTTATCGGTACCACCAGCTGCACTGAAAACCCGCTCGGACAACACGCTAGCGGCAGGGCAGGCAAGAAACTCCAAGGCGTACAGCGCCAGTTCGTGCCACATGTCCAGTTTTGAAACCCAGTAGTTGTAGGGAGCTGTGTGATCATTTAGGACGATGGTATGGTCAGCTACGTACTCCCTCACCATCTTTCTGTAAAGATCAGCCCTACTCTGCCGAGACTGGGGACAGGTGACAGTGTCTTGCTGGGGTGACATAAAACTGGCAAAGGCCTTGTAAAGCGTACCCCTGCCAGTGCTGGACAAGCTGTCTGCTCGCCTACTCTCCCTCGCTACTTGTCCCGCACAAGTACGCTCTCTGCTGCTAGCGCTGTCAGAAGGGAAATACTGTTTCAGCTTGTGCACCAGGGCCTGCTGGTATTCATGCATTCTCACACTCCTTTCCTCTCCAGGGATGAGAGTGGAAAGATTTTGCTTGTACTGTGGGTCCAGGAGAGTGAATACCCAGTAATCGGTGCTGGAATAAATTCTTTGAACGCGAGGGTCACGGGATAGGCAGACTAGCATGAAATCTGCCATATGCGCCAGAGTCCCAACGCGCAAGAATTCACTCCCCTTACTGGCCTGACTGTCCATTTCCTCCTCCTCCAACTCCTCTTCTTCTGCCCATACACGCTGAACAGTGAAGGATTGAACAAAGGTCCCCTCTTCTGTCTCGCCAACATTTTCCTCCTCTTCCTCCTCTTCCTCCTCATCCTCCTCCACCTCCTCCGATATGCGCTGAGAAACAGACCTGAGGGTGCTTTGGCTATCAACAAGGGAATCTTCTTCCCCCGTCTCTTGTGACGAGCACAAAGCTTCCGACTTCATGCTGACCAGAGAGTTTTTCAACAGGCCAAGCAGCGGGATGGTGAGGCTGATGATGGCGGCATCGCCACTGACCATCTGTGTTGACTCTTCAAAGTTACTCAGCACCTGACAGATATCAGACATCCACGTCCACTCCTCATTGTAGACTTGAGGAAGCTGACTGACCTGACTACCAGTTCTGGTGGAAGTTGACATCAGGCAGTCTACAATCGCTCTGCGCTGCTGGTAAACTCTGGATAACATGGTTAATGTTGAATTCCACCTCGTGGGCACGTCGCACCACAGTCGGTGAGCGTGCAGTTGGAGGCGGCGCTGCGCTGCCCTGAGAGTGGCAGCATCTGTGCTGGACTTCCTGAAATGCGCACAGATGCAAATCAAACAGATCGGGGTATGTCTTGAGGAAACGCTGAACTATGAGATTTAACACATGGGCCAGGCATGGCACATGTGTCAGTCTGCCGAGTTGTAGAGCCGCCACCAGGTTACGGCCGTTGTCACACACAACCATGCCTGGCTTCAGGTTCAGCGGTGCCAGCCACAGATCAGTCTGCGCCGTGATGCCCTGTAATAGCTCTTGGGCGGTGTGCCTTTTATCGCCTAGGCTCAGCAGTTTGAGCACCGCCTGCTGTCGCTTAGCGATGGCACTGCTACTGTGCCTAGAGCTACCGACTGATGGCGCCATGCCCACGGATGGTAATTCGGAGGAGGAGGTGGAGGAGGGGTGGGAGGAGGAGGAGGCATAGTAGGCCTTTGAGACCTGGACCGAGGTAGGCCCCGCAATCCTCGGCGTCGGCAGTATATGACCAGCCCCAGGGCCAGACTCGGTCCCAGCCTCCACCAAGTTAACCCAATGTGCCGTCAGCGATATATAGTGGCCCTGCCCGGCAGCACTCGTCCACGTGTCCGTGGTCAGGTGGACCTTGTCAGAAACGGCGTTGGTCAGGGCACGGATGATGTTGTCTGACACGTGCTTGTGCAGGGCTGGGACGGCACATCGGGAAAAGTAGTGGCGGCTGGGGACCGAATACCGAGGGGCGGCCGCCGCCATGTGGTTTTGAAAGGCCTCGGTCTCTACCAGCCTATAGGGCAGCATCTCCAGGCTAAGCAGTTTGGAGATATGGACGTTGAGGGCTTGGGCGTGTGGGTGGGTTGCACTATACTTCCTTTTGCGCTCCAGCGTCTGGGGTATGGAGAGCTGAACGCTGGTGGATGCTGTGGAGGATCGTGGAGGCGAAGATGGGGTTTTCGCACGAGAGGTGTTTGGGCTGGGGTCCTGGGCAGGGGGCTGACTAGCAGATGACACAGGGGAAGAAGCAGTGGTGTGCCCGGCCGGAGGTGAACGGGCTTGGTTCCATTGAGTGGGGTGTTTAGCTTTGATATGCCTGCGCATACTGGTGGTAGGTAAGCTAGTAGTGGTGGAACCCCTACTGATCCTGGTTTGGCACAGGTTGCACAACACAGTCTTTCTTTAAAGAACCTCCAGACTTCTGAAAATCTAGCCCTCGCCACGGGAGCTTGACTACGTGAAACATTTGGCGCTGATGTACCAGCTCTGGCCCTGCCTCTCCGTCTGGCCCCACCACTGCCTCTTCCAACCTGTTCTGGTATAGGACTCGCCTCCATCTCAGAAGCACTGTGTTCACCCGGCCTATCAACCCAGCTTGGGTCTGTCACCTCATCATCCTCCGATCCCTCAGTCTGCTCCCCCCTCAGAATTCCTGCCCTGACAACAACTTCACCATTGTCTGACAACCGTGTCTCCTCATCGTCCGACACCTCTTTACACACTTCTTCCACTACGTCAATAATGTCATCATCACCCACAGACTGCGACCGGTGGAAAACCTGGGCATCGGAAAATAGCTCAGCAGCAACCGGACAAGTGGTTTGTCACTGTGGGAAGGGTCCAGAAAACAGTTCCTCAGAGTATGCCAGTTCAAATGCCAAATTTTGCTGGGAGGGGGCAGACTGGGGGGAAGGAGGCTGAGGTAGAGGAGCTGGAGGAGTGCTGATTTCGGTGACATGGGTGAACTGCGTGGAAGACTGACTGGTGGACAAATGGCTAGAAGCATTGTCCGCAATCCACGACATCACCGCTTCGTACTGTTCTGGCCTCAACAGTGCTCTACCACGAGTCCCAGTAACTTGAGACATGATGAACCTAGCGAGTGTAGCTCTGCGGCGTTCCCCTGCTCCCTCATCAACAGGTGGTGTCTCACCCCGCCCAGGACCACGGCCTCTGACCCCTGTAGTAGTTGGACGCACACGTCCGCACCCTTGTCCTCTACCCCTAGCCCTCGGGTTAAACATTTTCAAAATTAGAGTGTAAACTTAAACGTTTTTTTTTTTTTTTTAATAAACAAAACGATGCTATCCTATTGCTATGGCTAGTTTCTAACCTACACTGACAGCACACAACTGGATTTTGTGCTGTGCCTGATGACTTTGAGTTATAAAAGTAAATAAATGTAAAAAAAAATAAATCAGCAGACTGTGCCTAATTCAAATCAAACCCCTAATAAATTGTCCCACTTCGGTGTTTGAGGTGGATATGTGTGTCACTAAGAGCTAAACACAACGGTCGCAAGTCTCCCTGCAAATTCCTCACAATATGGTACGAGCTGCACTACTAGTGCCAGCAAGCCCAGCCACAAGCAAACCAAAAAAAAGTAAAATATAACGCTATTGTAGGCCTAAGTAAGCCGTTGGGGTTCTCCTATAGCTATTTTCTAGCCTACACTGAAAGCACACTGCTTTGCCAGATTACTTTGAGTTATAAAAGTAAATAAATGTAAAAAAAAATAAATCAGCAGACTGTGCCTAATTCAAATCAAACCCCTAATAAATTGTCCCACTTCGGTGTTTGAGGTGGATATGTGTGTCACTAAGAGCTAAACACAACGGTCGCAAGTCTCCCTGCAAATTCCTCACAATATGGTACTAGCTGCACTACTAGTGGCAGCAAGCCCAGCCACAAGCAAACCAAAAAAAAGTAAAATATAGTGCTATTGTAGGCCTAAGTAAGCCGTTGGGGTTCTCCTATGGCTATTTTCTAGCCTACACTGAAAGCACACTGCTTTGCCAGATTACTTTGAGTTATAAAAGTAAATAAACGTTAAAAAAAAATAAATCAGTAGACTGTGCCTAATTCAAATCAAACCCCTAATAAATTGTCCCACTTTGGTGTTTGAGGTGGATATGTGTGTCACTAAGAGCTAAACACAACGGTCGCAAGTCTCCCTGCAAATTCCTCACAATATGGTACTAGCTGCACTACTAGTGGCAGCAAGCCCAGCCACAAGCAAACCAAAAAAAAGTAAAATATAATGCTATTGTAGGCCTAAGTAAGCCGTTGGGGTTCTCCTATGTCTATTTTCTAGCCTACACTGAAAGCACACTGCTTTGCCAGATTACTTTGAGTTATAAAAGTAAATAAACGTAAAAAAAAATAAATCAGAAGACTGCCTGATTCAAATCAAACCCCTAATAAATTGTCCCACGTCGGTGTTTGAGGTGGATATGTGTGTCACTAAGAGCTAAACACAACGGTCGCAAGTCTCCCTGCAAATTCCTCACAATATGGTACTAGCTGCACTACTAGTGGCAGCAAGCCCAGCCACAAGCAAACCAAAAAAAAGTAAAATATAACGCTATTGTAGGCCTAAATAAGCCGTTGGGGTTCTCCTATGGTTATTTTCTAGCCTACACTGAAAGCACACTGCTTTGCCAGATTACTTTGAGTTATAAAAAGAAATAAACGTAAAAAATAAAAAAATCAGCAGACTGTGCCTAATTCAAATCAAACCCCTAATAAATTGTCCCACTTCGGTGTTTGAGGTGGATATGTGTGTCACTAAGAGCTAAACACAACGGTCGCAAGTCTCCCTGCAAATTCCTCACAATATGGTACTAGCTGCACTACTAGTGGCAGCAAGCCCAGCCACAAGCAAACCAAAAAAAAGTAAAATATAACGCTATTGTAGGCCTAAATAAGCCGTTGGGGTTCTCCTATAGCTATTTTCTAGCCTACACTGAGAGCACACTGCTTTGCCAGATTACTTTGAGTTATAAAAAGAAATAAACGTAAAAAAATAAATAAATCAGCAGACTGTGCCTAATTCAAATCAAACCCCTAATAAATTGTCCCACTTCGGTGTTTGAGGTGGATATGTGTGTCACTAAGAGCTAAACACAACGGTCGCAAGTCTCCCTGCAAATTCCTCACAATATGGTACTAGCTGCACTACTAGTGGCAGCAAGCCCAGCCACAAGCAAACCAAAAAAAAGTAAAATATAACGCTATTGTAGGCCTAAATAAGCCGTTGGGGTTCTCCTATAGCTATTTTCTAGCCTACACTGAGAGCACACTGCTTTGCCAGATTACTTTGAGTTATAAAAAGAAATAAACGTAAAAAAATAAATAAATCAGCAGACTGTGCCTAATTCAAATCAAACCCCTAATAAATTGTCCCACTTCGGTGTTTGAGGTGGATATGTGTGTTACTAAGAGCTAAACACAGCGGTCGCAAGTCTCCCTGCAAATTCCTCACAATATGGTACTAGCTGCACTACTAGTGGCAGCAAGCCCAACCACAAGCAAACCAAAAAAAAAGTAAATATATAACGTTATTGTAGCCCTAAGAAGGGCTGTTGGGTTTTTGTAGAATCACTCCTGCCTAACACTATTCTAATAGAACACCCAAACGCTTTCCCTGACCAGCAGCAGCTCTCTCCCTAGCGGCATCCAGACAGAGAATGATCCGAGGAGCGCGGGCAGGGGCTAGTCTATTCCAGGGTCACCTGATCAGGCCAGCCAACCACTGCTATCGACGTATAAGGGTACCACGTCATGCTGGGTGGAGTGCAAAGTCTCCTGGCTTGTGATTGGCTCTGTTTCTGGCCGCCAAAAATCACAACGGTGGGAGATCCCATTTTCTCGAGCTGGCGAAATACTCGTCCAAACAACGAGCAGTTTCGAGTACGCTAATGCTCGAACGAGCATCAAGCTCGGACGAGTATGTTCGCTCATCTCTAGTCGGAGGTAATTGGTAGCTATATATTTTGTGTTTTCCGAAGCAGTATATGATCAGTGCTATTGTTATTATTGCAAGCATATGTGGGGATGGGGGGGTATGTAGAGGAATTGACATATGCATTGGGGCCCTAGCAACGCCCCTGGCCAAGAGACATGGGGAAACTAAAACGAAATAGGACGCGCTGGCCTCGTGTAGTAGGTCTTGGCAAATGTAATTTCCACAGTTTTAAGAAAATTTCTCACCTTGGTAACATGAGCGTGAGCACATGTAAAGTAGTGGTAGTCGATGGCAGCCGGGGTCTCCTTAGGTCAGTGTATCTCGCACCAGAGGATGAGATGGCGGTTTTCAGAGTAGGTATACCCAACGTGGGATAAAGAAACCTCAGGCGCTCGGTGACATCCAATTCAAAAAGTTAATTTATTTGTATAAAAATAAATAAAATCATGACGCGTTTTGGCCCAGTACATGAGCCTTCTTCATGCCTAAATTAACTTTTTTAATTGGATGTCACTGAGCGCTTGAGGTTTGTTTATCCCACGTTGGGTATACCTACTCTTCTCAGACTAATTGGCCTTGTGTTAGCTCTGTTAAATCATAACATGGCCTTTAAGCAGAAAGGAGCGAGAACATAGTGAATTCTAAACACTTTCACACTGGATGAAGTTTGAATAGTGACATTAGCTGTACACAGATCAAAAGCTCCCCCAGCTAAAACTAAAATGTCCACTTGATTTTCAAAATGGCTTCTGTTTGGTTCTCTTGGTCCAAGATGGCTGCTGTAGAAGAATAGATCATTAACATTCCCCCCTATTTGAGACTTGCAGACCTATAACCTCCCAAAGCAACCTCCTCAAACTCCAGGTACCTTCAGCTGAGCTAAACCCTCACCTGCTGGACTTTATGGCTTTACCAGATACCCCAGAGGCCAGTCACTAAAAGGGTTAAAGGTCTGCACAATCATATCACATCACAATCACCAATATCCCCACTTAAAGGAAACCCTTCGAATCCCCCAACCACAAAGTGAAGGACGGGAGTTGCTCCAGTTCAGTGTCTTCATCTTGGGCTGACATGGCTGAGCTGGTCTTGTGGAGTTGAGGCGGTTAACAATGTCCGTTGCAATGGGTGATGGCTATTAATGGGGACATGGGCACTTACAGCACAGTCACTATTCCCTGGAAGGTGAGCCAATTACCTAGCGTCGGAAAACAATCTCTACCCCCCTTTAACTTCCCCAGTGGTACTCACTCAGGTTCAGCCGCGGTGATGGGACAGCTGCGGTGAACGATGACCTCCTTTCCCGATGTCGGCAGGCAGAAGCGACTCTCCTCCAGTCGCAGGACTCTGAATGATGTGCACGCTGTGGACAGGTTCAGGCGCGGCCTGCGCCGAAATCCAAGTTTAACCCTCTTCGTTGCCGGCCGCTCACGCTCCATCTACCAGGGACACATACTACTGACTCTAAGGGCTGCCCCAGGGAGAACCAGTGCATCAGCCTCTCCCTCCATATCATTTCTTGCCAACACCGCCTGCTGGAGACCTGCCAGGCTGTAGGAAAGCCCTCCGGTCCCCATACCAAGCACCGTGACACTAGCGTTCCTAGGCCGCAACCGCCAGCCACTCCGGTATTCTGGGCCCCGGCTGCCTCCAGGCCCCAAGAAAAGGTTAGGCCCCGGTGGGGGATGTTGCAAGTGGCGTCATGAACAGGATTTCTAATTCGGTGCCTTATTCTTGCACTATAGACTGTCCTTTATTACAAATCTACTGTGCTGCCTAATCCTGCTGCCATCCGGGTTTAGGCCCAAGTGACTTTGTGCTTTTCCACATTGACTTTGTTACTGAACTTGCCACGTGCTGTCGAGCATCGCTCCAGCACTCCAGAGGTTAATCTCTGTCACAGAACTCTGCTACATCCGGCGCTGCCGCGCCTGAAGCGTTTACCCCAGAGGAATCGCCAAGCTCCACCCACTGTGCATGTTGCGCGAAGTACCGTGGAGGAGAAGCCGGAGCGTGAGCGGCCAGCAACGAAGAGGGTTAATCGGCCATCTTGGATTTCGGCGCAGGCCGCGCCTGAACCTGTCCACAGCGTGCGCACCATCGCATGTCCTGCGACTGGAGGAGAGCACCGCTGAGTCCCTGCTGCCTGCCGACATCGGGAAAGGACCTCTAAGTCCCCGAGATTCCCACTGGATGCCAAGGAGTAACAATGGAGTAACCCTACCGGCCTTAATTGATACCGGCTCAAGTGACCACCCTCCGAAGTGCTACCTTTGAGAGATGCCGAAAAGGAGCATCCTTAACACAGCCTCCCAAGGCTTACTTGAACATTAGAGAATGGGTAGAAGCATGTTCACACTATACAGAGCAAACACCCACAAAGGATTAAAGTGTATATGAAGGGGGGTTTTTGGGGAAGAGGGAAAAGTTGTGAGTGTATCGCTTTAAAATGTAACTTTTATTTGTTCTTATATTAAAATAACCAAGACTCGTGTGCGTCTACATACACCATGAGGTTCTAGTGTGGCAATACAAACCACACTTAATCAATGTCACCGTGGCAATATACTGTAAGCCTGGGACAGTAATACAGGAGGAGGTCCCCTTAGTTTGAACAGTCCTCCTGTAGTCCAATGTCACGTCCTCTTAATAATTTTTATAAGAGGACAAGAGGAGACAGTGGTATATTGTTTGCATCATTTAGCGGCAGGTGCTAATATTCTGCAGGCCGCCTGAGAGCACAATGCTTCTATGTGTGAATAGAGACAAAGTGCCGCGCTGTGTCAGATTCCTTGCTGGTAACGATGCGCTGCGCCGCATGTGTCTAGACTGCTTGCTGTAGCTAGTCTCCGCGCACTCACACAAGGTATGTATTGTATCAGCCACAGGAACCCAGCGCTGCACTGGCTCACTATTGGTATGTATGCTAGCACTGTCCCTCAGTTAATTGTCCCTATTCTGTGAGCATTGATTAGTGAAGAGTGTCCCGACACGTGTTTTGCCAGGTCACCCTGGCTTCTTCTAGCCCCCAGATGAAGGCTTGACAGCTGAAACGTGTGTCGGGGTCAGCGTGGGGCTCATTCTCATTATGGGTGAGGATATTTGGACTTCCCTGTTTACTTTATGATCACCAGCAGTTTATTTTGTTCTCATACACTTGTATATACTCTCTCCTGTGTCCATTTTGTGTACAAATCCCACACTTGGTTTTCTTATACATACCTCTCACCTGTGCCTGCATGATATTTAATGTCAGTAATCTCATCATGCAGCTTGGATGTTGCCATTGTGTAAAATGTTGTATATAGCTCTAGCCCACGCTGTATAGTGCCGGGGCATACTTTTTCTGTGCATAGTTGTCCATTAGTCAGTACATATTTGTAATCTTTTTATTAGATTTTTTCTACAATAAAATGTATTAATATTTGACCGATTTTTTGTGGAACTTCTTCTTCTTTTATTTTGAGTGCTCTCTATATGTTCCATGGTATTTATGTGTTTTTTGAACCCAGCTATTTTATAGCAAAAATTCTTTTCTGGTTTGGGTGAACATGAAGCCCGACATCGAGACCTGGTGCCAGGAATGCCCAGCCTGCGCCATCCCTCGAGGAGAGCGACACCATCAAAGGGCCCCTTTACATCCCATTGTGAGCCAACGACCGTTGGAGATCCTGGCTCTGGATCATGTAAAGTTGGAGCCCAGCAGATCCGGTCACACTTATGCCCTGACAATAATCGACCACTACACCAAGTTTGTGGTCGCAGTACCAGTCAGAGACTTGTCCGCCAGGACCACCGCAGCGGCCCTGTGGAAGAGCTTCATTCTCCCTTATGGCTGTCCGGATAAAATCCTTACGGACCAGGGAACTGCATTTGAGTTGCAAGTGTTCCAGGAGCTGTGTACCCTCTACGGCTGCAAAAAGCTAAGGACCACTGTCACGGTTACACCCACGATCCTCGGTACGGATTGAGGGTGTACCCGTGCCTGCTGCCGCGGTCCCCGCTCCCCCAGCACTCACTTACCTCTCCAGGCTCCGGCCAGCACTCTTGCTCCCAGCGTGTAGGCCGCATGCTTGTTCCATGCAGTCGCGTGCTCCTGCCACTAGAGGGAGCGCGCGCGGACTTCTCCCAGCCTTAAAGGGCCAGCGTCCTCCTTATTGGCTCTGGCATTCCAGGCTCGGCTATATAGCCTGGCGACTCCCAGCATCCCCTGCCGGATCTTCAGTTCACTCTTCTGAGGAGAAAGCCTTCTTGAGCGTTTCCAGACGCCTCTGAGTTCCCGTGTTCCCGGTTTCCTGTGTTCCGTGTTGTTCCCCTGTTCTGTGGCATCCTGTGGCGGACCTGCCTTCCCGTGGTCCTGCCTGCCTTCCCGTGGTCCTGCCTGCCTTCCCGTGGTCCTGCCTGCCTTCCCGTGGTCCTGCCTGCCTGCCTTCCCGTGGTCCTGCCTGCCTGCCTTCCCGTGGTCCTGCCTGCCTGCCTTCCCGTGGTCCTGCCTGCCTGCCTTCCCGTGGTCCTGCCTGCCTGCCTTCCCGTGGTCCTGCCTGCCATCCGTGGTCCCCTTGTCCCTACCTTGGCTGCCACCGTGGGCCTAGTCGCACCCGTGGAGCGACCTGGTGACTCCCCGCTGCAGCAAGTCCATCCCGCTTTGCGGCGGGCTCTGGCGAAGACCAGGAGTTCACTTAGACTCCGCTCCCGGGTGTGGCTAAGGTTGTTATTTCCAGCGGTGGTCCAGGGAGTCCACTTACTTAGTCCTAAGGGACTAATCCCCATAGACTGTGACAACCACAGCCTACCATCCGCAGGGCAATTGGCTCTGTGAGAAAATGAACCAGACTCTCATCAACATGCTGAGAACCCTGAACCCTTCGAAAAGGGCTGACTGCCCAAAGTTACTACCGGAGCTATTATACCTGTACAATAATACCACCCATTGCTCCACAGGATACACTCCCTACTACTTGATGTTTAGGAGACATGGCCATCTCCTGGCAGATATGGCCTTGGACATGGAAATCCCTGATTCCCAATCTCTACTCCCTCAGACTGATTGGGTTCTGGAGCATCAGAGGCGTCTGGCGGATGCCAGAGAAATTGTGGATGTTCGAGTGGAAGAAGCCCGAGATAAACAAAAGAGAGATTTTGACTGCAATGCCTGTGCTGAGCCCCTTGCCCCTGGAGAATGAGTGTGGCAGAAAAACAACCATCCCACCAGTAAGTTAGATGGGCGTTGGGAGTGTGAGCCATACCTAGTTAGGGACAGTTTCTCCCCTGAAGTCTACGAGATTTTAAGAGGAGACTGCCCATCCCTCCAGGTACACAGGAACCGGCTGAAGAGATGTCTGCGATCCTTCACCCTTGTGTCAAATCCTCTGACCCCAACTTCTAGTCCAAGAGCCCCATTGTGTTCATCTACTCCCAGTTTTCTTGAACTTGTGACTGTGCCTCAACTTTGTGTGATTGTCTCTACTCCAGTGAGAGTTACTCCAGAGAGGTCATCATCCCCGTCGCAGTCGCCAACGCTGCTGCCTGTGGAGGATGACCCTGTTCCCGAACCTGTTGCCCCTGTCATCTCTGAGGAGCCTGCGATCCCTACTCCAGTGCCTGATTCCGGAGACGACCACGAAGAAATGGTAATTTTCTCTGGAGATCTCAGCGAGAGACAAAGGGGAAACCTCCTGCGTATCTGCAGGAGTACCAGCTGTCCCAACACAAAGGTCGGAAGCCAGAGGCTGTCTGCTTTGCCGATCCTGAGGTACTCACTGCTACTGACTGCAACTCAGATACCGAGTAACCCCAGATGGGCTGTAGCCCTTAACAGGTACTGTGTATATTGTGTAAATATGTTTTATTTCTGCTATTTACTCCTAAGCCAATGCGAGTTACATGTTTGCACAACTGCCATGTTGACAGTCAGTTTGCACTTAACCTTTTATAAGGCTTTGCAGGTTTGTAGTTGAGGCTGTGTCGGACCGTCCTTTGTATGTACTTTAACGTATATTATATTTGTCGCCAAGGAAGAAGAGTTTTTGAACAAATAGTCAAGCCTTGGTGCAAGGAGTGGACAACAGGACATGACACCACACCTTTCCCTCACCAACAGTTGGTTTAAGGGCGTTAGCTACCAACTGTCACATATTCGTTGTATTTAGTGTACCCAGTCCGACACCAACACAAGTACCTGTCCCTAGGACCATGGGCGGTTTGTCCCCTACACTGCACATAGCCAGCACTTCTCAGCAAGTGCACATTTACCATCTACACCCTTACATGCTGTCCTTGTGTGTGGATTCATCTGGTCCATAGCCGACCCGTGGGCGGCTCTTACAATTGCGCCAGGGGAATGCAACACCCCTGCCACTGCGTAAGGCAGAGTGTTTGTGAATAAGCCCTGTGGGAGATTTGGCCCAGTAGAGACCGTGGTAGCGGGGTGCTGTGATGCAGTTCAAGACAGTGACACCAAAGTACAGTCCAAAACAGGTCTTGCCTGCGTTTATTGTAGCAGCAAAATAAAACAGCCTTTACATTCAGGCATTAAATAAACAAAAATCCTACCCGTCAGGGTGCTAACTAAACAGGTGTTCACTAACTCACCACTATACAAAATCACTTGGCTGCTCCAGGCACAGAGGTCAGGGCTGTGTGCTCTCCAGCCTCCTTCCAGAGAGAGACAACACTTCCAGCTCTGCTGAGCGGTTTAAAAAAAAGACTGATTGGGCTGCTCCCATCACCTGTGTCCAAGGTGCTGGACGCCCAACCTCAGCACTAAGGCCTTGCATAATAGCAAAACCTAGGGGAAACATACCGCCCATCCACAGTTAACCCCTTCAGTGTCTCACATACCCTCCCCCTCTGTTTGACCCTGTGGGGGCGAACACCTTTGGCCATCAGACAGTGGGTACGAGACAGGGCATCGGCATTCCCATGCAGCTTTCCTGCTCGATGTTCCACCGTAAATTTGAAATTCTGCAACATTAGGAACCACCTTGTGACCCTGGCGTTCCTCTCTTTGGCCTGACTCATCCAGGTGAGGGGAGAGTGATCGGTCACTAGTGTAAACTGTCGCCCTATCAAGTAGTATCTCAGGGATTCCAGAGCCCATTTTATCGCCAAGCACTCCCTTTCAACTATACTATATTTCTTCTCAGGAGGAGTGAGCTTGCGGCTCAGGAATGTCACAGGATGTTCCTCACCCTCCACTACTTGGGACAGGACAGCCCCTAAGCCCACGTCAGAAGCGTCAGTCTGCACAATAAAGGTCTTAGTGAAGTTAGGGGTGACCAGTACCGGTCCCTCGCACAAAACCGTCTTAAGTCGCTGAAACGCCCCCTCAGCCTCTTCACTCCACTTTACCATCACCGCCCTGCTACCCTTTGTCAGGTCAGTCAGGGGTGCCGCTATGGTAGCAAAATCGGGGATAAATCGGCGATAATAGCCCACTATGCCTAGGAAAGCCCTCACTTGCTTCTTGCTCATAGGTCGTGGCCACTGCTGGATCGCTTCAACTTTATTTACTTGGGGTTTGATGACACCTCGCCCAATACGGTACCCCAGGTAACGGGCCTCTTCCAGACCCAGTGCACATTTTTGGGGGTTCGCTGTCAACCCTGCTGCCCTCAGGGAGTCTACCACTGCTTGCACCTTGGCCAGGTGACTCTCCCAATCGTTACTATAGACTATGATGTCATCCAGGTAGGCCGAGGCATATCTTCGGTGAGGTTTTAGCACAAGATCCATTAACCTCTGGAATGTGGCGGGAGCCCCATGTAGCCCAAAGGGAAGTACCACGTACTGAAAAAGCCCATCAGGGGTAACAAAAGCGGTCTTCTCTTTGGCCCTGTCAGTAAGGGGTACCTGCCAATACCCTTTCGTCAGGTCAAGGGTGGAGAAGAACCTAGCCTGTCCAAGTCGTTCTATCAACTCGTCAACCCTGGGCATGGGATAAGAATCAAACTTGGACACCTCGTTCAACTTCCTAAAGTCATTGCAGAACCGTAGGGAACCATCAGGTTTGGGAATCAACACAATAGGACTCGACCAGTCACTTTTAGACTCCTCGATAACCCCCAGGTCTAACATCTGCCTGACTTCTTCGGATATGGCTTTCCGGCGCGCTTCAGGGACCCGGTAGGGTTTTTGGTGTACCCGGATGTGGGGTTCGGTTATGATGTCATGCTTGATGACTGAAGTACGTCCCGGTAACTTAGAGAACACATCCACGTTACGGAGCACAAACTCCTTCGCTTCCTGAATCTGGGCCCTGGAGAGGGACTCCGGGATCCGTACTTCAGGCACCTTGGCATCGGGTACACCTACCTCCGGTGTCACCTTCTTGGGGACAGACGCTTTTTCTACTCCCACGGCTATCAGGGACTCTCTTTCCCTCCATGGCTTTAGGAGGTTCACGTGGTATATCTGTTCGGGTTTCCTCCTCCCCGGCTGAGATACCTTGTAGGTTACCTCCCCCACTTTCTCCATGACCTCATATGGTCCTTGCCATTTTGCCAAGAACTTGCTCTCAACGGTGGGCACCAGAACTAGCACTCTGTTGCCAGGGTTAAAGGTCCTGAGTCTGGCTGACCTATTGTAGACCCTAGACTGGGCCTCTTGTGCCCTTGTCATGTGCTCCTTTACAAGGGGCATTACCGCCGCTATGCGGTCCTGCATAAGGGAGACGTGTTCTATCACACTACGGTGGGGGGTCCTCTCCTGTTCCCAGGTCTCCTTGGCTATATCCAAAAGCCCACGTGGGGAACGGCCATATAACAGCTCAAAGGGTGAGAAACCCGTGGAGGACTGGGGAACTTCACGTATGGCAAACATCAAATAGGGCAACAAACAATCCCAGTCCTTCCCATCTTTGCTGACCACCCTCTTTAGCATCCCCTTCAAGGTCTTGTTAAACCTCTCGACTAGGCCATCTGTCTGGGGGTGATACACAGAGGTGCGGAGCTGTTTAACCTGCAGTAACTTACACATCTCCTTCATTACCCTAGACATGAATGGGGTACCCTGGTCAGTCAAGATTTCCTTGGGGAGGCCTGTGCGTGAGAATACCTGGAACAGCTCCCTAGCAATATTTTTGGAGGAGGTGTTCCTTAATGGAATCGCCTCGGGATACCGCGTAGCGTAGTCCAGGATAACCAGGATGTATTGGTGTCCCCTTGAGGATTTGACTATGGGGCCAACCAGATCCATTGCAATCCGTTCAAATGGCACCTCTATGATTGGTAGCGGGACCAAAGGACTCCTGAAGTGGGAGACCGGGGCAGTAAGTTGACACTCAGGGCAGGAGCTACAATACCGGTTTACCTCCTCCCACACCCCGGGCCAGAAAAATCTCTGCAGGATCCTCTCCCGGGTCTTCTCAGCACCTAAGTGCCCTCCCAGCACATGTTTGTGTGCCAACTCTAGCACCAGCCTACGGTGAGATTGGGGTACTACAAGTTGCTCAACCTCCTCACCTCGTATCTGGTCGACCCTGTACAACAGCTCCCCAACAATCACCATTCGGGGGTATATTTTGTCAGCCCCTGGTATTTGGAGTACCCCATTTATCACCTTAACATTCTCCCGTGCTTTAAACAAGGTAGGGTCCTGTAGCTGTGCAGCCCCAAAATTCTCACGGGAAAACTCAAGGTCCGGCATGTCGGCCACCTCCTCGTGGCCCTCGACCTCACCAGCTAGGACCTCTAGGGGAGAGAATTCATCACGTGGGGTCACCCCTACTGCTGGTGTGGGTACATCGGCCTCAAAGGGTTCGGGGGCCAAGGCCGGACATACCTGCCGTCCATTATCTGCAACAGCACCTGAGGTGGGTCTTCGTCTCCAGAGGTCCCAAAACACCGGTAAGTCTCTGCCGATAATAGCCTCATGAAACAGGGTCCCCACCACCCCCACTTCATGGGTAATAGTACCACAAGGGGTATGTAGGTTGATGACAGCAGTGGGATATTCGCGAGTGTCCCCATGTATACATAACACTCCCACTTTACGCCCACTGTACAGTCCAGGATCAACCAAAGTTCCCCGCACCAGGGTAACCAGACTCCCTGAGTCTAGCAAGGCTTCCACTGTGTGACCACCGATTGTGACCATACACACTTGGGGTTCTGCATCCGTGACTGACTCGGCAGCCAGAACCGGCCGGGCAAACAATGACAATCGCCGGGTCTGGTTGCAGTCCATTGGCTCCACTGACAGGGGACAGTTGGCAGCAATATGGCCCACTTCATGGCATCGCCAGCACTGGATACGGCTATGACCTCTGTCACGAGCCTCACTGGGTTTCTGTGTATCCAAGCCCCCCAGTGTACCCCCTCCCAACCTGACCTGTTTCCCTTTTTCTGCAGTAGCAGTCTTACCAGATGGTTTAATGGCCTTGTCACTGGCACTGCTTCGTGTGGGAGGGATAAGTAGAAGATCCTCCGTAGCCCGATATCTCTCTACTAGGGACACAAGCTCCTCAGCATTTGTGGGACCGGCCTGTCCAACCCACCGCTGGAGCCGAGAGGGCAGAGAACGGGTGAACTTGTCAAGAACCACTCTCTCGACCATCTGTGCTGGGGTGCAGTCCTCGGGTCCTCCGGACAAGATGGATCAGGTCATGCATTTGGGAGCGTGGGGGTAGTTTTTCTGAGTATGCCCACTGGTGGACCCGGCTGGAACGAACTTGAACAGTGACCCCAAGACGAGCCAGAATCTCCGCCTTTAGCTGGGGGTACTCACGGGCCTCCGTTTCACTCAGGTCGTAGTAGGCCTTCTGCGATTCGCCTGTCAGGAATGGCGCCAGGACATCTGCCCACTGCTCAGCTGGTAACTCCTCTCGCTCAGCTACTCGCTCGAACACAGTGAGATAAGCCTCCACGTCGTCGGTCGCCGTCATCTTTTGTAAAGCCTTCTGCACTGCAGCCCGTGCGGAATGCTGGACAACCGGGTACCCTTGCAAACCAGTATGGGACCCCTCAGTAGTCGTCGCTTGCGGTGCTGCCATAACGCCAGAAAACTTTTCCATCATCAGCTGGAACATGGCTCGGGACTCTTCCTGCTGCTGGCGGAACCTCTCCTCCTGCTGCTGGAGCATGGCTTGCTGCAGCTGTCGATTAGCCTGGGACTCTTCCTGCTGCTGCAGCCGAGTAGCTCTGGCCTCCTCCTGCTGCTGCTGCCGATTAGCTCTGGCCTCCTCTTGCAGGTATTTAATAAAGTCCTCCATCTTGGCTTTATCCTGCAATTTGCCTGCTGCTTTCACCCAGGCCATGCAATGTTGCAGGATGTAGCGAGCCTTTCAGGTGTCTTTTGAACTGCCCGCAATCCGAAGCACCATATGTGGGAGATTTGGCCCAGTAGAGACCGTGGTAGCGGGGTGCTGTGATGCAGTTCAAGACAGTGACACCAAAGTACAGTCCAAAACAGGTCTCGCCTGCGTTTATTGTAGCAGCAAAATAAAACAGCCTTTACATTCAGGCATTAAATAAACAAAAATCCTACCCGTCAGGGTGCTAACTAAACAGGTGTTCACTAACTCACCACTATACAAAATCACTTGGCTGCTCCAGGCACAGAGGTCAGGGCTGTGTGCTCTCCAGCCTCCTTCCAGAGAGAGACAACACTTCCAGCTCTGCTGAGCGGTTTAAAAAAAAGACTGATTGGGCTGCTCCCATCACCTGTGTCCAAGGTGCTGGACGCCCAACCTCAGCACTAAGGCCTTGCATAATAGCAAAACCTAGGGGAAACATACCGCCCATCCACAGTTAACCCCTTCAGTGTCTCACAGCCCCATGTATCATTCGGTACATCCAGAGGTAATTAGCAGCAGTAGGTACTGCCTGGACAGTAAAGGGTTAACCTTATTGAATGTGATCATCCAATTACATGTTCTGATACATGACAATGTTAACTGGAGTGTGATTGGAGAGTGAGCCACCACCTGACCAGAGGGAGTAACCAGACCCCTGGACAGGAAGTGTCAAGCTGCTCTTGGATCCAGTTTCTGACAGAGAAGCATCTCGCAGAGCACATGCTCTCCTCACAGGCCTCCTAGGCCTCAGCTCCCTACACAGAGTGATACAGGACAAACAGGACAAGCTGAAGCTTCCAGCATTGGGAACAGCTACATCCCAGCCTGCACCTGCATCCAGGCTGGTGACCAAACTCCTGAGGTTCCTCTCCAAGATCACTCCAGTACAGCACTTGTACAGAATAGTTTGGCGTGTTGTTACCGTTGGTTCGAATAAAGAACTGTAAGTTACTTTTATGCACAACATTGCCTCCGTCTGGTCCCTGCTATGGCTGTAACACCAAGGGCGCCCCATCCATCTACCAGGGACACATACTACAGACTATAAGGGCTGTGCATCAGCCTCTCCCTCCATATTATTTCTTGCCAACACCACCTGCTGGAGACCTGCCAGGCTGTAGGACAGCCCTCTGGTCCCCATACCAAGCACATTAGACACTAGCGTGCCTAGGCCGCAACCCCCAGCCACTCCGGTATTCTGGGCCCCGGCTGCCTCCAGGCCCTAAGAAAAAGCTGGGCCCTGGAGGGGGATGTTGCATATGGCACAGCTGAACATCTCATCCCTGCAGCAGACAAAGTAAAATTACCTTACTGGAACCAGAAAGTTCACCCTCTGCCTAGTAGGAGGTTATTGAAGTCTGCAGGAGAGTGGAGACAATCTACAGAAAGCAAGAAACGGAAGGCAGTGGAAACCGCTTCTACAACTTAGTCTCGCCAAATAATTTGTTGGAAGTGTCAAAACCCTGGACACATTGCTGCTCGTTGTCCTGTGATGGCAGAGACCATGGAGTGTGATCTGGCTCAACAGTCCTCCTTGTTGGCACAACGTGTCTGCAGTACTGAGCCATACCAGCCTGGGGGGCCACAGATGTGCCAGGTGACTGTCAATGACACCATGATGACTGCTCTTTTGGACTCTGGGAGCCTGGTGACGCTTGTCCGCGGTAATCTGTCACAGGTGCTGTGTGCCCCAGGAAAATGCATGCAATCATTATCGGACATGACTTTCCTCTATTTTGGGAGCTGTGGGGTAAAACAGCCTTGTCCAATGATACCCAGGTTACCACTGTTAATAATGTATTCCCTATGTGTCAGCCTGAAGGTAGTGAAAAGCAGCTTGATGTTAATAGGAAAACCTCTGATGATTCAGAAAATTTTCCCCTAGAGGTGTTGGTCGGGGATGAAGGGAATATGTCAGAGTCTGACCTAACCTTGACAGAACTTGAGGTGAATCAGGTAAATTTTGGAACTGCACAGTGGCAAGACCCAACACTAAAGAATGCTTTAGAAAATGTGACAGTTCTTAATGGTGTTCCCCAAGAGACCTTTTTTTGAAATAAGCAGCAATTTGTTGTACCGTGTTACTAAGGCAAATAAGGAGAAGAGGCAGGTGAGCAGCACTCCGTGAAAGAAAGTGTCTTTATTTCACAAGTGGATACAGCGACGTTTCGGCTGACTCTATGCAGCCATTCTCAAGCATGGGAATGCTTGAGAATGGCTGCATAGAGTCAGCCGAAACGTCGCTGTATCCACTTGTGAAATAAAGACACTTTCTTTCACGGAGTGCTGCTCACCTGCCTCTTCTTCTGACAACCCCGGGGCCTGTGAATCAGACCCTTTGAGCCTGCACCCACCCTTGGATCTTAATCCGGAGTCTCACTGTGCCGCCCTTCTTTGACGTTTGCTAAGGCAAATAAGGATGTGGTAGAACAGTTAATTGTTCCGGGTCCATATAGGAAAGTAGTATTGGATCTGGCCCACACTCATGCCTTGGGGGTCATTTAGCAACCGATAAAACAAGGGAGCGTATCCTTCAGAGGTTCTATTGGCCCGGCTGCTATAGAGAAATTAAAAACTACTGTAAATCATGCCCCACTTGCCAGATTAACTCCCCTGTGTCTCATTTCAAAAGCCCTTTGGTACCCCTTCCTGTAATTGAGGTACCGTTTGAGCGCATAGCTATGGACCTAGTTGGTCCCTTAGTTAGGTCTGCTAGGGGGCACCAATACATTTTAGTGGTTTTGGATTATGCCACCAGATATCCTGAAGCAATTCCACTGAGAACAGAAAATTGCCTAAGGCAAATGTAATTTACCCATTTCCAAATGTACTAAAATGTAACTTTTATTATAGTCTTTAAAATTAACCAAACTAGAGCAAATAAAGTATAAGTTAAAAACCCAACAGTGTGTGGAGAGTCTTTAATTTTGATCAATATTCCTCTTTTGAGTACTTATACCAGTGGTGGCGAACCTATGGCACGGGTGCCAGAGGCGACACTCAGAGCCCTTTCTGTGGGCACCCGGGCCATCGCCCCAGCACACCAGACAGGTTCAAAGCAACTTAAAAGATGCTGCTTTCAGTCGTATATTAAAGTTATACTTACTTTGCTACTTGGGACTGTAAAAAGAGGGGAATGTATAGACAGGACCAAATTATCTCTGGAGGATCTTCTGCTGGCCCCACAATTCTCTGTATACAGAGGGACACTGGAAGGAAGCTAAAATGATGCAATTTTTCCATCTTGTCGTCAGGAGGCTAATATGATTAAAAGTTATTGAAGAGGTAGCAATACGTTACTGCTTTAACTTTTGGTTGGCACCTCACAATAAATTTTGGGGGTTTTGGGTTGCAGTTTGGGCACTTGGACGCTAAAAGGTTCGCCAACACTGACTTATACCCTGTGTAGTTTTAAACTCCTCTATATTTTTCCCGTGCATACACAGTCTGATTTTATTCTTGACACTAGGTGTTAGTATTGGTCCCTATAACTCACTATACGAGATCTAGTAAGGAGCCACTTTCCTAGAGACCCTATTAATCCATATTAAAGGGGTATTCCCATCTGGGCATTTACATTTAATTAAATTCATTTGCCATATGTAAACATTTCTTCAATTGGATGTTATTAAAAAAAATGTTCCTGTGTGAAGATAATTTCTCATAAATGTAGTTATTCTGTCCCTTAGAAACGAGATAGCTTCCTCGGATACGACCACGTCACACTCTGGCTGCAGTGGCCAGACTTGCGCTATAGAGTCCTGCCAAACCACCAGGATTCAGCGATCATTACCACAGGACGGCTGTGCGACATGTAGTAACTCCCAGACATTTTATATACAATAACCTTTTGTTTCTTTGTGCACTCAATCTATCAGACGTGGCCGTATCCGAGGAAGCTATCTCGTTTCTAAGGGACAACATGGTTACATTTATGAGAAATTATCTTCACACAGAAACATTTTTTTTAATAACATCCAATTGAAGAAATGTTTATATATGGCAGATTAATGAAACTGAATGTAAGTGCCCAGATGAGAATACCCCTTTAAGTCCTGGTTAAAATCCAATACAATAGGATCATATCCATGTGGCATTTGCAAATTTTGCAAGTTTATGCCTCGAATGAAGACCTTCAGAAACCCCATCGATGGTGAAGAATTCACCATAAGACAACATATCTGTCAGGGTCGCTAGGGAGAATGCTGGGACTTCTGGTTCTTCTGCTGGTGCCAGCAGCGTTCTCCAACCCCCGGCGCGTATCCGCGCAAACTCCACCTCTCGTCCCGGGCAGCGGCTGCTAAGATCTCGCGCTGTTTAGGAGTTGTTTTCGGAACTGCTGGGACTTGTTCTACCTCTGCATGATGCCTTGTTGTTCTGCACCATGAGGGGTTAATTCTCAGAAGCTGTCCAGCTCCTATCAGGTTCTGTAGGTGGAGTTCTGCCTGCATAAATTGCAGCTTCACTAGTCACCTGTGCCAGTGTTTGAAATCCCTTCTCCACTCGCTCTCAGCATTAGGTTTGACTTGCTCAGTATCTGTATCGTTGTGACCCCGGCTCGTTTTTTGACATTGACTCTTTGCCTTCTGATTTTGCTATTGACGTACCCTCTCGTTGTGAATACGGCTAGTTTACTATTCTTTGGTGTTTTATGTTGTCAGTCTGTTTGTGTTTCCCTTCCCACACTTATCCAGTGTATTCCGAGTCTTCAAGTAGTCGCCCCACGGTTTAGCGTGGGGGGGCTATAGGAAATATTTTACAAAACTGCCTTTGGGCAGTCAAGATTAACACAAAGGCCAATGTTTGGAAAATTTTAATCAGCAGTGTGGCAGAACCTTAGGCAGGCAGTGGCAATAATTATAATACCATCAGTTGCAATAGGGATAGATAGTATCAGACCTAGATCACACCTAGACCGTTCAGTCCACTATATCTCTAACGATAGGACTAGGATCTCCATACAGTATTTATAATAATACAGCCTGCTACCACAGCGGCCCCTGCTGGGGCAGTACAGGCAACACTGTTATTCATGGTCTAGGTGGTCATTTTAGGGCTCTAATCCATACAATAAGATACATTACTGTAGCAGACAATACTGCTTAGGACAGTCCTCTTTATCTGGCCAATAGTGGACTTAAAGCAATTATTATAGGTGGATATGGACCCCGTATTGTGCCCACTATCTCACATTTCATACCACTGACCACCTGCAAACTGCCTATGACCCAGTTCACACTGTGCTTTTAATCCACTGTTTGTCCTGTGCATCTAGTGGTTTGTGCCACAACAGCTTGTAATATAGTGTAATTTTTTATAAGAATCCCTAATAAAAGTGATGTTTTATTTTATTTTTTCATTTGTCCGGATATGGGTTAATCTTGACTGCCCAAAGGCAGTTTTGTAAAATATTTCCTCTGAGTCTAATCCCTGCCGTGACAATAAGGTCCATTGTTTGTTGTTTAGAATGGGGCTATAGGAAGGGACAGAGGTTGGGGCAAGCTCAGGGCACACTATCCCCTGTCTTTTGTTTTACCCAATCCTAACAATATCAACTGTAAAAGTGAAGGGGTGATATACGCAGCCCAATGCACATGCCCCCTACTATATGTAGGGAAAACGATTCAGGAGTTGCGTAGACGTATATCTGGACATCTGAGTTCGATCACCACAAAAAAAGATACACCTATCTCCAAACATATCAGAACAATACACAGAGGCGACACCACCTGCCTGAAGTTCTGGGGGATAGAGAAATTGAAAGTGGACCCAAGGAAGGGCGATCTTGATAAAAAATTGTTACAGACGGAGGCACGATGGATCCATAGACTCAAATGTCGGAGCCCACAGGGTTTAAACGAAGGTTTCACATTCGTGGCGTTTCTATAAATCTATACCCCTATCTCATTGTACTTAGTACACCTTTACTTACCTCACCTGTGGCGTTCCCATTTCATCATAAATTGTATGATTGAGTATTCCTCAGTTGAAAATGTGCGGCAAATAATAAAAAATCCACCAATATGATAATTACATACCTATATGGATTACCGAGCGAATAATGGTTCATAATTCATTGGCAGTAATTGTTTCGGTTCAAATATGGTATTGCAACCATAAAAAAATATATAAATAACCCACCACTCTATCAGCCATAATGTGTACATTATCCAGTGATATATAGCATACACATTAAATTATATATCGACTCATGTCCGTATCTTTAACTAAAAGTTTTTACTGACACTTTTCCAAGACACTAATATCCTATGTATACTTACCTGGTTTGACATACCCACAAAAACAAAAATCTGGGTATATGTGCAGACATCGCAATCATTCTTGATAACTGTTGTCCGGCGAGACCATAAAAACCTAAGTCTATTGACATGCGCGGACATCGCGATGACTCCTGAAAATAGACATGCGCAGTGAGTCTTAAACCCGACATAGAGTGAGAGACTCAGCGCGTGCACAACAAAACCAGAGGTGCAGGAGATGAAGTGTCGGAGCTTGCGCAATTACACCCCGCGATCCACAAAAAGATGAAGACGGACCGCATGCGCTGGAGCTACCGGTAGGTAAGCATTGGTGGATGGGTCCGTTACTAGGACCAACATTGGTCAGAAAATGACAGAATGCTAGGAGTAACAAGCGCTATTATTAGCTCACCATTAAGCCACTCAATTAACGGACCTACCCGGTCAACCCGGACATGTGTCGCTAAACCTGTATGGCTAATTGATAGAATGAGGTGGTCCCATAGAGGTAATAAAACCTCAAACAATCAACGCCGCCATCATCTATAGCCCAATACCCCTGATGAAGCCAGAATGTTGGGGGGCTGATAGGATTGAGAATTTTAATTACAATGTATGTGTGGCAGAATTGAGCTAGTGGCTAGCCTTAGGGTAATCTCTGAACTGCAGACAGAGAGGACCTATATTCTACTATATAGACAGAATCTAGTACCCTAGTGTAGCCTCCTAAAATACTATTAGAACAGGTGATTTATATTGTATCACCAGAGTACCATCTCGTATAGTGAGTTATAGGGACCAATACTGACACCTAGGGGGTCATTTACTAATTTTCCCGACATGTTACCCGAATATTTCCGATTTGCGTCGATTGTACCTGAATTGGCCCGGGATTTTGGCGCACGCGATCGGATTGGACGGAAATCGGGGGGCATGGCCGAACGAAAACCCGACGGATTTGGAAAAATCACTGCATTTAAAAAAAGAAATGTGTCACTTGCGACGTGCTTACCTTCACTCAGCCCGAGCCAGTGAACTCCAGCGCGTTCAGATGCTTTTCAGCACAGCAGCGCCACCTGGTGGACGGCGGAGGAACTACCTTGATGAATCCCAGCCGGACCCGAATCCAGCGCAGAGAACGCGCCGCTGGATCGCGAACGGACCGGGTAAGTAAATCTGCCCCCTAGTGTCAAAAATAAAATCAGGCTGTGTATGCACGGGAAAAATATAGAGGAGTTTAAAGCTACACAGGGTATAAGTACTCAAAAGAGGAATATCTCTTGATCTAAACTAAAGACTCTCCACACACTGTTGGGTTTTTAACTTATACTTTATTTGCTCTAGTTTGGTTAATTTTAAAGGCTATAATAAAAGTTACATTTTAGTACATTTGGAAATGGGTAAATTACCTTTGCCTTAGGCAATTTTCTGTTCTACGAAGTTACCCTGCCAAGTGATATCTTGTCCCTGAGATTTGTAGAATTCCACTGAGAAACACATCAGCTAAATGTATAACATGTGAGCTATTCCATATGTATATGTCCAGAGTGGGTCTTCCCAAAGAAACCCTGACTGACCAGGGTACACCTTTTATGTCGAAGGTGATGAAAGAATTATGTAAGATACTTAAGATTAAATAGCTGCGAACTTCGGTATACGATCCACAGAGGTAGAACATTTTAATAAAACCTTACAATTAATGTTAAAAAAAAGTAGTGGAGAAAGATGGTAAAGATTGGGACTGTTTGCTACCCTATTTGTTGTTCTCTATTAGGGAGGTCCCTCAAGCCTCTACAGGATTCTCCCCATTTGAATTGCTGTATGGTAGGCACCCCCGAGGTCTGCTTGACATAGCTAAGGAAATGTGGGAATCTGAAAACACCCCGTATATGAGTGTTATTGATCATGTGGCACAAATGCAGGAAAGGATTTCCAAGGTGATGCCAATAGTGAGAGAACACATACAGAGGGCCCAAGAAGCACAATGCAGGATATACAATCGGTCTGCTAGAATAAGAGAATTTGTCCCAGGTGACCGTGTCCTTATACTGGTACCCACTGTTGGGAGCAAGTTTTTGGCTAAGTGGCAGGGTCCTTTTGAGATTTAGAGTATAGTAAGGTGACAGTTGCCAATACTTGTTCCCAACAACACAAATATAATTTATATACAACACGAATTTTTAGAACACAACAAGGATATGTTCTCAAGCTTGCCGGGGTGTACGAATGTTGTTGAACATGAAATAATTACTGGGCCACAAGTTAAAGTAAGAGTAAAACCATACAGAATTCCCAAAGTCCGTAGACAGGCCGTCTCTGAGGAGGTCCACAGAATGTTGAGTTTGGGTGTAATTGAAAGATCTAAAAGTGAATGGTCCAGCCCCATTGTTTTAGTTCCGAAACCAAATGGTAGCTGACGCTTTTGTAATGATTTCCGTAAACTCAATGAGTTTTTCAAAATGGATGCCTACCCTATGCCCAGGGTAGATGAGCTGATAGAAAAACTAGGCCCAGCTAGATACATCACAACTCTAGATCTTACAAAAGGGTACTGTAAAATACATCTGGCAAAGGAGACATGAGAAAAAACTGCCTTTTCTACTCCTGAGGGATGCTTCCAATATGTCAGGATGCCCTTTGGCTTAAAAGGTGCTCCTTCCACATTCCAAAGGGCGATGGATGAAATATTAATTCCACACAAGGAATATGCAGCAGCCTACCTTGATGACATAGTCATTTTTAGTCTAGACTGGAAAAGCCATTTAGGTAAGGTCCAGGCCATTCTTGACTCTCTTAGACTAGCTGGTTTTACGGCCAACCCATATAAGTGCGCCATAGGCATCGAACTGGCAAAGTACTTGGGGTAGGTGGTAGGAAGAGGTCTGATTAAGACTCAAGTGAGGGCTTTCTTGGGTATTGTTGGTTATTACCGACGCTTTGTGCCCAACTTTGCCAGTATTGCAGCACCTTTGTCTGACCTGACAAAAGGAAGGAAATCAGTTATGGTTCAGTGGTCCCCTGAGGCTGAACAAGCATTTAAAGAGTTAAAATCTATGTTGTGTAGCCAGCCAATTCTGATGGCCCCGGATTTCTCTAAAGAGTTCATCATTCAGACAGATGCCTCAGAGGTGGGATTAGGGGCTGTTATGTCTCAGGAGGTTAATGGAGAAGAGCACCCTGTTATGTATTTGAGTAGAAAACTGAACTCATGTGAAAAAAATTATTCCATTGTAGAACGAGAATGCTTGGCAATAAAATGGGCATTGGACTCTCTGAGGTACTACCTGCTTGGCAGGAAGTTCAAGCTCATCTCAGATCAGGCTCCTTTAAAGATGATGGGCCAAAATAAGGGAAATAATGCAAGGGTGACAAAGGTGCCAAGCCCCACTGCTTTAGGCAGGGGGGGTATGTAAACCATCACTTGGTAGATTGATAGATGGGCAGTATGTCCCTTTAAGGTTCCTGGTCTCCATGATATAGGGCCCATGGTTTTGAAACTGGACTTTAGATCCAGGGTTTAGATGTTGCAGGGTTCCTGCCTTGATTGCTCCTCTCCATACTCCATGACCTGTTATATACCTGACCCTTAAGCTACAGGTGTGGGTGTTCAGATTGTTGAGGAGCAAATGGAGAGAGGCAAGAGTTGCTGTGTGCTGTTGTTCTGAAGAGAAGACCAACTGCAGGTCCTGAACTGCACAGCGAGAGCAAAAGCCTCAAAAGCTGAGCGAGAGACATTTGTACTGCTACCCTGAAACTAAGGACATTATATTTTTGTTTTATGCTGAAGAAAGCTTCTTGAGTTCTTGTTGGACTGTGTTAAATAAATCTTTGGACTTTTATTTGGACAAACCTGCCTGGATGTGAATTTGTGCCAGACAACAAGTCTGTCTGAAGGGTCCCATTTCCCACAGTAGCTGGATAAAATCCATCTGCAGTCTCTGGAAGGGATAAAGTGGCTTGGGTCTCTGCTGCTGAGGAACCCATGCAGGTGGATAAAGTTCGTCTGACACCACAAGAGCGCTCTCGACGAAGACAAGAGAAACTTTGCCTCTACTGTGCCAGCCCAGAACACTTTATTGAGTCTTGTACAGTCCATCCTCAAGTGTCCAGGAAACGCACGCACCTAGGGCTCTTGGGAGGAGAGTCCCTAGGTGAGAGCAAAGCTTCACCACGATTGAATTTGCCTGTTTTACACAGCTCCTGAACAGGTACTCAGTTTCAGGTCACAGCCTTCTTGGATTCTGGTTCTGCCTTGGTCTCCCAGTATCAACTTCCTGTGGTCCACCGAGAGAAGCTGCTGGCTATCTCCTCCGTGGACAGGTCCATAGCTATCCAGTACATTACTGCACCGAGCTTCTGTCTCTGCAAGTTGGGCTATGCACAAGGAACGACTTTCGTTTTTTGTGCAACATTGATCTGGGCTATGTCTGCCATTCTGTTGGGTCTCCCGTGGTTACAGCAATATGCTCCAATGCTCGACTGGCAGACTGGGGAGTTTCTGTGCTGGTGTCAGGCATGGTCTGCTTTTCCCCATCTAGTTTGCCTTGCCCTTAAGTTTGCCCTCAGTTAAGATGGTGGATGTTGTCTCAACCGGGTGCCATCTTACTTCCTGTTTGGTATATATTTCCTGTCCTGCTCAGTAGACATTGCTTGAGTATTGTGTATAGCTCCTGCTTGGACAGTCCTCTTGCTTGGAACTCCTTCTCCGGATTGTTCCTCCCTTCTGCTTGCTGAACTACTCCTTCCAGATTGTTCTCCTGGATTTTGCAAGTTCTGATTACCTGCTTGTTGTAGTACTACTGTTCCCAGCCTGCTCGCTGCACCTCCTGTGTCCACCCTTGGTGCTTCCAGTGTCCTGTCTAGTCCCTGCTATTGGATTCCAGCAATATATCACCAGTATCGTGACAACTGGGGTCCAGAGTACCAGTCTCGCTGTCTCTCTTTTTTTTGCCCGGTGTCCACCATGCCTGCTTCAGTATTCTCCAAGCCTCTGGTGGGTCTTTCCTCTGCTTATATGGACTTTGCTGACGTTTTCTCAGAGAAGCAAGTGGAGACTCTGCCACACACCGTCCTTATGACTGCCCTTTAGAGTTGCTGCCGGGCACGAGGTGGTTTTACCCATTGACCGTACCTGATACTATGGCTATGTCAGCCTATATCAAAGAGAATCTGCAGAAAGGGTTCATCCGTAAGTCTTCATCTCCTGCTGGTGCTGGATTCTTTTTTGTGGCCAAGAAAGATGGTTCTTTCCGCCCCCGCATAGACTATCGTGGGCTTAATAAAGTTAGCGTGAAGAACCGCTATTCACAAAAGTGGTTGTGGCCGCTCCTGTGGATCTGCAGCAGCTTCCTCCTGGCAAGACTTTTGTCCGACCTTCTCTTCGGCCAGATCTGGTCAATGACGTTCGAGATTTTGTGAGTTTCTGCGCTTCCTGTGCCCGTAACAAGTCAACACATCTCAAGCTAGCAAGTCTGCTTCTGCCGTTGTCAATACCCAGTTGCCTGTGGACTCACATAGCCATGGATTTTATTATGAATCTGGCATCTTCCTTTGGGAATTCCGTCACCTGAATGGTAACTGACAGGTTCTTAAAGATGTCTCATTTAATTCTGCTGCCAGTTCTACCATCAGCTCCTCATCTGGCCAGTCTGTTCTTCCTCCATATCTTCTGTCTACATGGACTCCCTCTGCCCATTGTCTCAGATCATGAGGTCCAGTTTGTTTCCATTGATTGATGGCGTTCCCTCTCCAATCAACTGCAGGTCAAGCTGGACTTCTCCACTTCATACCATCCTCAGACTAACGGGCAAGTGGAGAGAGTCAACCAGACTCTGGGTTGCTATCTATGGCACTTTTTCTCTGCTTGACAGGACGATCGGTCCTCCCTCTTACCTTGGGCGGAATTTTCTTATATTTCTCTAGACTCTGAATCCGCCGGTGCAACTCCTTCTTCATTGTCTACAGACGACTTGCACACCCACCTCTTCCTCTTGCTGTTCCTGCTATAGAGGAACTGTTACGGGATCTTAAGACCATCTGGGAGCAAACTCACCATTCTCTACTTCGAGCATCTGTATGCACCAAAACACAGGCCGACAGGAAATGTAGGCCTCCTCCAGACTTCTCTCGTGGAGATAAAGTTTGGCTTTCCTCCAGGTATGTCCGTCTGAAGATCCCTGGCTGAAGATCCCTGTACAAACTTCGTCTCCCTCCCACCATGTGCATCCCAAGCTACTTCCATGTCTCCCTCCTGAAACCGGTCATCTTGAATCGTTTCTCCCGGCAAATAGCTCCTTCTGCTCCTCTGGCTGATTCGACCAATGTCTATGAAGTCAAAGAGGTCCTGGACTTGAAATAGATTAGAGGGAGTCGGTACTTTCTTGTTGACTGGAAGGGGTTCGGGCTGGAGGAGAGATTGTGGGAGCCAGAGGAGAACATCCCTGACTGCGCCCTTCTGCAGAGATTTCTTCAGACCAAGAAGAGGGGGAGGCCGACGGTGGGGGTATTGACACAGGTGCCTCTGTCTGCCCCCTCTTACCTCCAGTCTCACTCACCTAGCTGCGCTGCAGCGACGGTCTCCTCGCCTCAGGGCGAGTGTCCTCCACCTCCTAGGGCGCGCATACACCGGCCAAATTTAAAGGGCCAGTGCACCGCTAATTGGCACTGCCAATCTGACTACCTACAGATATGCAGCCTCCCTCTTCCTGCAACCCCTGCCAGATCTTTGTGCTTCCAAAGCTGTATTCCAAGCCCTCTGCGATTATCCTGATTTCCCGTAACCTCATTCCTGACTCCAATCCTGTGCTGCCTGTCCTGACCTATTGCTACACCAATGACTCCGATCCTGTCCTGCCTGTCTTGAACTCCTGCCTGTTCCTGAGCATGAGTTTGATTCTGCACTGCGCCTTGGCCGCCACCACGGACAAAGTCACGCCTGTGGAATGACCTATGGTACCATGCTGCAACAAGTCCAACCTGCTTTGCGGCGGGCTCTGGGGAAAACCGGGTACCACTTAGACTTCGGTCCCAGGTGTCGGGTTACACCATCGTCCTTGATGGTACAGAGGATCCATTGCCTCCGATCCTGACAGGGGACTAATTTAATTAAACACCTGTAGGGGCAAATACACATATTACACCTTGCTTAATTCTCCAAGGAGTGTACTTTCCAAAATGGTGACACTTGTTGGGGTTCCTCTCTGTTTTGGTACCACTAAGGCTCTCCAAATGCATTTTGACATGTCTAAAGAATTTCTGTCAAATTTGGCTTCTAAAAGGTAAACATCCCATTTTCACTTGTGCGCCCTATTTTGTACCCATTTGGTACATGGGGTGCAACATTTTATATGCACATGTGGTGCAATTCTATGTTTATGAAAAATAGTTTTACATTTTTTTTAAACAATCTCACCTGGATATGTTAAAGAATTCCAATGTTATGACCATATATAGTGACACAAAAAGTACAAAATGGCCAAGTCGTTAAGGGGTCAAAAGCTCCTCCAGCTGACTAACCATCTTTTCCCCCAGCAAAGCTGCACTCTCCCCATTTATGTGCAGCCCATCCCTTGCCTGTAGCCGAGTTCTCCATGAACCCAAACCCTTCCTTCTTGCACTATTTTCTAAGTCAGTTATTTAACTCCCTAAGCTCTTGCTGTCTCACTAGTGATGCATGTATTATTGAAAACACTACAATGGAGGTCCTGGATTTGAGCTTTCTACTTAGTTCCCTAAAGTAGTTTTTGAGGACCTTCCATCTCCCACTGACTTTGTCATTGGTACCGATGTGGAGCATGACAGCTGGATCTTCTCCAACCCAGCAATCTGTCTATCCGTTCCGAAACATGCCGAACCTGAGCATCCAGTAGACAACATACTGTTTGGCATTCATGGTCCCGGTGACAGATAACCCTATCTGTCTGCTTAATTCTAGAATCCCCAACCAACAACATATATCTAATTCTTTCTGAATTCCTATTTCCAGTCTACCTACAACAGTCATTGCCTTGGTTGCTAGGAGCAACAGCGTGCTGTAGTGATGCTGCTCCTGGGCTTGCATCCCTAATATCCGCCAAACATGCATATTTATTAGGGTTGGTCAGCTCCAGACTAGCCTCCCTGGCACTTTTTCCACTGCTTCTTTTTCTAACTATTGTTCTGATACCAGCCAGTACCATCTATGTCTGATCTAGACCCTGCTCCAGGAGCAAAATGCCCCTCAATGTTGCCAGTTGACTATTTAGATCCAGGACCTGGGCTTCCAGATCCTGGACACTCACTTGGTGTCTTTGTCCATGGAGTATCTACTTAAATGGGGATGAACAGAGATAAACAAAAAACCCTTAGTATCAAAACTATCAGCAATCATGCACTTTACAGCAGTCTTGTGGTGTCAGGCTCCAGGGGTAGTGGACCCACTGGACCACCGCGGACGATGACGTAAGCCGACACCTGGGACCAGAATCTAAGTGGCACATGGTTATTACCAGAGCACGCTGCAAAGCAGGTTGGTCTTGTTGCGGTGTGGTACCACCAGGTCATTCCACAGGTGCGGCCAAGGCGAGGTACAAAAACTGCAGGAGTTCAGGGCAGGCGGCATAGGATCAATGTCAGAGGCAGAGAAGAAGGGCACAGGGCAACAAAATAAGCTTTCTCAGAGGCATATAGCACAAAGATCCAGCATGGTGTACAGGGAGAGGCTGGTTTATAAGGGATTCAGGGAAATGGCCAGCACTAATTAATGGCCCGCTAGCCCTTTGAATCTCATGAAGCCAGCTCATGCGTCCCCTAGGGGGCTTGGCCGACAGACCAGAGTCAGGAGCAGGGAAAAGTAAGTGAGAGCTGCGGGGTGCTCGGGCACATAGAGGGGCATGGGTGAACCCACGACCCGAGACATGGGCACCCGTGACCCCCATGACATGCAGTACTTGCTCTGCTCTGCATTCTTGCTTGCAGTCTCTGTGGATTGGATTTGGAATGTCTTCTTCCATGAGAAAGTATAGATATTTGTTTTTTAACATTTTTTGTAGACATGGCCCCAGACAACATAAGAATTAGGAGCAGCATCTAGCAACACAAGAGGTCCTTCTTCTTTGTCTATAACTGCATAATTGGTTCTCCTGGCCACAACGTATCACTGCTTTATTTTCTCCAGATGTCTTTACTTACTTGCATCTCCAAAATTACCACAGTAAATTACAGAATAATGTCTCCTGAATAACAACAATTTGCACTCCTTACAACTGTCAGGTAGTGCGAGCGAGCGACGACAAACAGCTCTTTTAGAGATGAGGTGCACTGATAGCATGTCATCTGCTCTCCAGGATTCAGAAGGATCAGTAGTCTTTAGCTCTGGCTTCATTTGGCACTAACGTAATAGATCACAAAAGAGGGGAAATCCACTGGGCCTTCTTTCCTTAGTTCTGTGATCAAGCCCCATGCATGGTATTTAATCAAACTCTTAAAGGAAACCTACCATCAAAATCATCGACTGTGGACTGGGGGGGACTGACGGTTGACTGGGGGGCTGTCTTTAAACTGGGGGGGACGCTTACTCATAGCTCCAGTCATGACTATTAAATCAACTTTGTTTGATGGTATATTTCCTTGAAGTACAAGCACAATGTGGGGAATTTATAAATGTTTCGCCGGTTTGACAACACTAGTCTTATGCTGCACCAGATTTATTATTGTGTTGATAATTCTAGCGCAGTTTAAGACTGTTGTGTCCCATTTTAGACCCCATTTTAGCCTTCTTGCCAAATGGGCTTCATAATTTCCCCCAATAAATAGTTTTCGACATCCAGCCTTCCAAATATCATTACTTTTACTGTGGACTGGGGGGCTGACTATGGACTGGGGGGCTGTTATGGACTGGGGGGCTGACTATGGGCTGGGGGCTGACTGCGGACTGGGGGCTCTATGAAATGGGGGGGCTGTCTATCGACTGAGGGGGGCTGTCTATGGACAGGGGGGGCTGACTGTGGACTGGGAGGACTGACTATGGACTAGGGGGCGACTATGGACTGAGGGATAACTGTTGACTGAGGGGTAACTGTGGACTGGGGGGCTGTCTATGAATGGGGCTGACTGTGGACATACAGGGCAACTATGGACTTGAGGTGGAGACTGTGGACTGGGTGGGACTCACTGTGGACTGGGGGAAACTGACTGTGGACTGGGGGCTATATTTGGACCGGGGGGCTGACTGTGGACTGTGGGGGCTGTATTTGGACCGGGGGGATGACTGTGGACTGGGGGGCTGAATATGGACTGGGGGGCTATTTATGGACTGGGGAGGCTATCTATGAACTTGGGCGGCTGACTATGGACTGTGGGGGGCATATGCTGGGGGGCTATTTTTTTACTGAGGGGACATGTGCTGGGGCTATCTATATACTGAGTGGGCACGTGGTTGGGCTATCTATATACTGAGTGGGCACATGCTGGGGCTATCTATATACTGAGTGGGCACATGCTGTGGCTGTCTAAGTACTAAGTGGGCACATGCTGGGCTATCTATTTACTGAGTGGGCATGTGCTATCTGTATACTAAGTGGGCATTTGCAGGGGCTATTTATATACTGAGTGGGCATGTGCAGGGACTATTTATATACTGGCACATGCAGAGGTTCCAGTCTACCGATCAGGCGGCATGGGCACAATCGCTGGGTTCACATTGCTCTATAGCCTACGCTAGAACTGGAAAAGATCTGGAAATTTCAACTACACAGTCATGTGTATTTTAGGAGAAGGGGGTGATTTGCAGTTTTCCTTTCTTATGTATATTTTCTTAAATGTTCTAAATGAAAAAAATGTTTTACTATTATTTCCAGCCCTTGGGGATGTTTGTACTGTAAATGGCTGCATACAGATGTTATCCCTGTGCCGACAGGTATATGAAAAGGGACACTTAGACAATAAAGAGTCCTATCCATGGAAATCATGAATAGCAAACTGAAAAAAATGGATGTATGAATGAGCCCTAAATCTGCAGACACCTGTCCTGTATTAGGTTGTGCCTGTGAGCCCTCTCCATATATCCCCATTTCCAAAAAATAAAATAGCTAGTGCTATTTTTTTGCAAAGCTTGAAATATTTTATTATAATTTAGTAGGAGATATACAAATGTTCCACCCTATTACCCCCCACCCACCATCATGATGTCCTGTGATTACTGATGTGAATAAAATCAGGTGTAAAAAGACGGAACCTAAAATGTAATAAAACTACATCATTAAAATGACGGTACTTTTGATTACTATGCAGGACTTTATAGAAACATATAACAGAGTCTTATACAGGCATAAAAATGGCTCACAATTTCTTGTGCTCCATGAGGTGAAGGGATTAAAGTGCCTGGTGTTATTGCAGACAAAAGTATTTAGGGCCAGTGACAAATGGGAATGTCCACAGTGTGTGGGTAGGATTTATAAAATGTAAATTTCCCATGTGCCCAGTATAAGTGGCCACCAAAGCCAGTATTGGAACAGCCTAAGGCTGCATTTGGATGAACGTATGCCAGCATGGCTACGGTGGGCATACTTCCCGTGCACCGTAGAGGAGGAGGGACGACCCATTCCCTCTCCATAGAAATGCACGACATACAGGCCATGCACATGGGGATAGATAGGACATGTCCTATCTTTTCCCCATGTACAGTGCCATTCAGTGCCGCTCTGTGCGGCCATTGCCCTCTATGGGAGACGTATGTACACCCGCAAGCTTGAGGCTGTACATATGCTCCCATATGTTCGTCTGAATGCAGCCTAATATTGGCTTTATTTTAACATATCCTACCAGTGTATATATTTTCCCATTGGAAAAGTGATCAGTAAAGACATACACATTACCGGATATATTTTTGATCATATTTCATTATTGTTTCTACATTCCAGCAGGGAGAGGTAATAAGATGGCAAATAATAGAAGATTTTGCTTTAACTTTTAACACATAACATTAAAATTTGTGTCAAGAAACGTTTGAGGAAAAGGATGGCACCAGTATATGTCATATTTTCCCTTCTAAGAATTTGCGTACATATTTTGATATTGTGATCTGTAGGTTGAGCGAGTCATGAAATCCATTGCTGCTAGATGTTTTTCATTTTTCATTGTCCGCTTCCAGCAAATGTTCCGGCTGCAAAAAAATAGAAGAGAAGAAATTCACCTAGACACCAGTGTATATGTTTGTGCATAGTGTAAATGAATGTGCAAGGATGTGTGTAAATGTTAATGCACATGTAGTGTAATGCTGCTGCTTTTTATACTGCATCAGACAGAAAATCTGCTGCATTTCCATGTGCATGGGATTTAATACAGAGCCAATGTGCCTTTGTTAATATTACAAACAAAACCACATTTTATATATTTCACCACCCTGGTAACCTCCTCTTCCTTCTCCCTTGAAGTTTTCCTCATTTTTAAATCTTACAGCCACAAATGGAACTCCAATTTTTTTTTAAAAAGCGGTGTGCATAAGTATTCAGCTTCCTGCACTTTGATGTCCCTAAATGAAATCCAGGGAATTCACATAATAAGTAAATACTACTGGAAAACTAAAGCTGTCGGAAACCCGACGAAAATGCAGTCTGCGGACCCTTAGTAAATGTGCCCCATTGTGTATAAGATGTGTATATATTGTTTGTGTAAGTGTATAAATGTATACATCAGTGCATAAATATGTGCACAAGAAGGCTGTGAGGGACATTTGTTACTGGGGTCAGTGGGCAAAAATATTCACTTGGGGCTGTGGGGTCAGGGGCCTATCTGCCATGAGGCGAGATGAAAATCTCGCCTCAGACGGCAGAATGCGGAGCCCTTTAAAGAGCGGCGAAATTTGCAGCTGTAATGTGGACAATTCGGGCGCCCGTTGACACCCGAATCACCCACCAGTTAAAAAAACCTGCCTGTCTTTTTAAGACACAGGCGCGATTTATATGTGGGGCAACGCAGCGTCTATCTGGTTGCTGCTGTCGCTCCATTCTATGCAGGGACACAGGCGGCGGGTGATGACGCCACACCGCCTGTGTCACTGTGCAGAGCCGCGGCTCACAGAAGAGCTGCGAGAAGAAGGGAGCCGCGCGCCGTGGGAGCAGCCTGCCTGCAGGTGAGTATACATTTTTTATTTTTCCTGTACTCTTATTGATTAAATGTGGGCAATAAGGGGCAAATACTAGTATAACTGGGTAGGGAGGCTTCGGTATATATATATATTATTTGTATGTTGCCAGAATCATTTTATACTGGGGTGGGGGTGGGGGGGTGCTGTGTAATTTATATGGGGCCAGAATAATTTTATACTGAGGGGGGCGTTGTGTATTTTATATGGGGCCAGAATCGTTTTATACTGGGGGGGGGCTCTCCTGTGTATTTTAAATGGGGAAAGAATCGTTTTATACTTGGGGGGGGGGGGAGGCTGTATATATTATATGGGGCTGGAAATGTTTCATACTCGGGGAGGGGGGCGCGATAGGTGTGCTGTATATATTATATGGGGCCAGAATCGTTTTATACTGGAAGGGGGGGGGGGTGCTGTATATATTATATGGGGCAAAATCGTCTTATACTTGGGGGGTTGCTGTATATATTATATTGGGCCAGAATTGTTTATACTGGAAGGGGGGTGCTGTATATATTATATGGGGCCAGAATAGTTTTATACTGGGGGGGGTGTATATATTATATGGGGCCAGAATCATTTTATACTGCGGAGGCTGTACATATTATATGGGGCCAGATTCTTTTTTTCCTGGGGGGGGGGGCTGTATATATTTATATGGGGCCAGATTTCAGCTGGGTGGTATACAATATATTACTAAGCTGGGGGGGTTGTATATGGGATAAAGTATATTAATAAGCCGGGGGGGGGGGGCTGTATATGGGATACAGTATATAACTAAGCTGGGGGGCTGTATATGGGATACAGTATATTACTAAGCTGGGAGGAGGCTCTATATGTGGGGCCAGATTTTATTTCATCTGGAGGGGATCTGTAAATGGGACCTGTATATAATTTAATAGGGGTGTGAATAACGAGGCCTTTAAATATATGAGAGCAGGGCTATATAAAAATAAATAATTATATATATATACAGTGTTTATCCATTAGGGGATGCTATATATTTACATTGGTGAGAGGAGCACTGTATATAAAATCATATGTAACACAGTGGGATATATGAGGTTTAGGATACAATTGATTACCTTGCATCATGTAAACAAAGTTGGGGGGTCTGTATTAATAAATTAGGGGTGTTGTAAATTGATTGGTGTGCTGTGCATGCTATAATTCCAGTAGAATATAAATATATATAGTAATGAAGGGATGTTTTATATGTGGGGTAGCGTGCGGTCACTTGTGTTGTGAGGGTATATATTAATTAGGAGCACAGTGTTGTTATCCAGGAGACTTCATACTGTAAGTGACTGTGGTATTTTTAGGGACGCCGGATGGAGATGCTGCACGGAGCTGAAGATATCTGGCCGTGAATTGAGCCGTGATACGTCTGAGAACCCGAATAAAGTCCTCCTGATGGAAGATATTGGGGCACATTTACTGCCGCGATTCACTAAGATTGTGCGTCCAATTTCCTGCATGTGTCGCTTCCCCGCTCTGGTCCGCCGGAGTTCACCTTCTTTTTTCTGGTGCATGTAAGTGCATGGCTTGCGAAACAATTTTGAATGTTAAATCCTGCGCTTAGTCTGAATCAGTGGGGTTGTCCGACGGCAAAACTCCCCCCCATTTGTGTCGCATGAAAGTTGGCGCGATTGTGTCAAAATCCAATCGCGTGTACCAAAAAACTGTTAAATGCGGCGCAAAACGGAAAAAGACGGAAAAGCCATACGAAAATGCGGTCCGCGGACCTTTAGTAAATGTGCCCCATGTGAGCCTGTCTGTGGGGATGTTAATTTTTAGTAAAGTTTTCAGCATTTACTAAACAGGGAGCAGGCAATGGAACAGGAATGGGGGGGGGGGGGGGCAGCATTTTAATATTCGCCTCAGGCAGCAAATATGATAGAATCGGCCCTGTGTGGGGTATATTACTTACTGGGGGCTGTGCAGTAGTGTAGTGCAGGAGTGTTGAGGGAGCATTAGAAGAGACACATGTAGATTGTATTATTATATGTTAGGCCCAGGGGCGTAACTAGGAGAGCTTGGGCCCCATAGCAGATTTCTGCATGGGGCCCCCCTCCCCCTTAAAAAAAAATATACATATTGGTACAGACACGCTTATACAACCGAACATATGTATGCACTCAAGAACACACGTTTGTATTATATACGCACAGGTAAAGTTCTAAATTCATTCACTCGCTTTTATATACTCGTATACTCTTATACGCACACATTTATGCACTTACATATACATTTATACACTAATACATACAGGTTAAACAAACTCATACAGTACAGTACATACACATACAATTTGCACACATACTGTATAGTGCATACACGTTATATATACTTACATATATATAATATATACATCATATATACATACAGTATATACACACGGTTATTTAGGTAGTTATTTATCACACGCAGCCGCTGCTCCTGCGCAGCCGCATGCATCAAGAGCCTTCGGCCTCTTGATGTATCCGGCGGGATGCTGGGGAGTGTCTATCTCTATGCCAGACACGGCCTGGCATACAAATAAACGCAGCCAGCGAATTTTCACATATGAAAGTTCACCAGCAGCAGAAAGTGCCGGCCCACCCCCACCACCCGGACGCGCCCCTCCACACCCCACAGGCGTGAAGGTGGTGGATTGGCGCATTAGGGTGAAAAAGTCCCTATACTGTGTATGCATACAGCATAAATACACATACAGTATATACAGAACCTACACATATACTTGGTATACACATACAGCATATATACACATACAGTATATACAGCATCTACACATATACTGGGTATACACATACAGCATATATACACATACAGTATATACAGCATCTACACATATACTGGGTATACACATACAGCATATATACACATACAGTATATACAGCATCTACACATATACTGGGTATACACATACAGCATAAATACACATACAGTATATACAGAACCTACACATATACTGGGTATACACATACAGCATATATACACATACAGTATATACAGCATCTACACATATACTGGGTATACACATACAGCATATATACACATACAGTATATACAGCATCAGTGTCGGACTGGGTTTTCTTAGGCCCACCAGAGAAAATAAATTTGGGGGCCCACTCTTCATTATCCCCCAGGAAATATACTCTAGCAACTTCCAAATTGTGTCTTTTTCTGATGGACCTCTAGGGTTCAGTATTGGGTTGAGCGAGGGCCCACCGGAGGATCCTCTGGTACTCTGGTGGGCCAGTCCGACACTGTACAGCATCTACACATATACTGGGTATACACATACAGCATATATACACATACAGTATATACAGCATCTACACATATACTGGGTATACATATACAGCATATATACACATACAGTATATACAGCATCTACACATATACTGGGTATACATATACAGCATATATACACATACAGTATACACGGAATCTACACATATATACATACAGCATATATACATATGCAGCATCTACACATATACTGGGTATACATATACAGCATATATACACATACAGTATATACAGCATCTACACATATACTGGGTATACACAAACAGCATATATACACATACAGTATATACAGCATCTACACATATATACATACAGCATATATACACATACAGTATATACAGCATCTACACATATACTGCATAGACATACAGCATATATACACATACAGTATATACACAGCATATATGTATATACTGCATAGACATACAGCATATATAATATACACATACAGTATATACACAACATATACGCATATACTGTATATACATACAGCATATATACACATTCATACAGAAAATATACACATATATACACACATACAGAATATACATAAATACTCAAACAGCAGATACACACATATACATAGATATATACACACACACATATACATAGATATACACGCACACACATATATACATAGATACACACACACATATACATAGATATATACACACATATACGTACATACACACAAACACATACATATATACACACACATATACATACATGCGCACACACACACACACATATATATATATATACATGCACACACACATATACATATATGCATACATATATACACACACATACATATATACACACATATACATACATATATATACACACACATATACATACATACATAAATACACACACATATACATACATACGTACATACATACATGCCCACACATATACATACATACCCACACATATACATATATATACACATATATACATATATACACAGATATATACACACATATATACATATATGTATATGCACAGATAAAATTTCCAACTTACTTTGTGGTCCTAGTGGGCAGTGCTTTCGGGAAGGGTGCAGTGTATCCGTGAATTCGGGCAGTAGTGATGTCTTGCCGGTGTGAGGAGGGGGGGAGGGGGGGTTGGGGGCCTGCGGGTAGGTTGACTGCTGATGGAGACAGGCAGAAGGACATGCCGACAGGCAGGTAGGGGGACATGCAGGCGGCCGGGGGACATGCCGGTGGGCGGGCAGGGGGACGTGGAGGGGGGGGGGCAGGAAGACTTACCGGCGGGCGGGCAGGGGATCGCGGAGGCGGAGAGGCGCGCAGGAAGACTTGCCGGTGGGTGGGCAGGGGATCGTGGAGGCGGAGAGGCGCGCAGGAAGACTTGCCGGTGGGCGGGCAGGGGATCGTGGAGGCGGAGAGGCGCGCAGGAAGACTTGCCGGTGGGCGGGCAGGGGATCGTGGAGGCGGAGAGGCACGCAGGAAGACTTGCCGGTGGGCGGGCAGGGGATCGTGGAGGCGGAGAGGCGCGCAGGAAGACTTGCCGGTGGGCGGGCAGGGGATCGTGGAGCCGGAGAGGCGCGCAGGAAGACTTGCTGGTGGGCGGGCAGGGGATGTGGAGGGGGGGGGGCAGGAAGACTTGCCGGTGGGCGGGCAGGGGATATTGGAGGCGGGCAGACGCACAGTAAGACTTGCTGGTGGGCAGGGCAGGGGATCATGGAGGCGGCCAGGCAAGATGTATTGCCGACTGAAGAGTGGGCGGCCGGCTCTATGTTTAGCACAGCAGGGGAGAACAGCACAAAATTTTGGGTTCACGTCCATCCCGGGCCCCCTAGCAGCACGGGCCCCGTAGCAACCGCTACGGCTGCTACGGCTGTTGTTACGCCACTGGTTAGGCCACATACAATGCATGTCCTAGAATGGATGGAGGCTTTTAAAACACATTTTTCTAAAAAGCATTTATTATTTTTGTTTTACTAGTATTACATAAGAACATAACAAATGTGTGGTAAACTTCAGGGAAGACACATGGCTGGAAGAGGATATATGGCAATAGTGGACCTAATGAAGAAGATAGAGAACAACTACAATCTAAGTCACCTGTAGTCACTGGATGTAAAAAGTAGGGATTTAGCTTGTGTTTTGCCTTGTGTTTCATTATGGTGCAAGCACATATGAGTGGGGTAGACACCACTGAAAATTGGGTACATATGCATTAGGGCCCTGGATCTTTTACAGCCCTGATACACATATTGGGACACATTTACTTACCCGGCCATAGGAGTTCCCGAAATACGTAGTGTCCAACGATCATGCAGTCTGGCGCTTTTCACAAAGATCGTATGCCCAATATCCTGCATGTGTTGCTTCCCCACTCAGGTCAGCCTGAGTTCACCTTCTTGTTCCTGGTGCATGTAAGTTCATGTCTTGTGACACAATTTGAAAGTTAAATCCCGTGCTCAGTCCGAATCCGTTGGATCATCCGACGGCTTCTCCCCCCATTTCTGTCGCATGAAAGTAGGCGCAAATTTCGCCAAAAACTGATCGCATGCAACACAATCCCCTTCTAAATAACTGTCACAGCGGCGCAAATCCCAAAAATTTCTAAAAGCTGCCGAAAGTGCGGCCGCTGACCCTTAGTAAATAAGCACCATTATGCTGTATAATGTTGAGCATAAAATGTGTACAATGGTGTACATCCTACATTATTTGTCAATTGCGATGCCAGGGCTCGCTGACACTGCAGGCCCCATAGCAGGTGCGAGGGCAGCGATGTCTGTAGTTATACCCCTTGGCTGAATAAATATGTCTGCTACGTTTCTAATTTAAAAACTCCACAAAAACTGTATATGCTCAAGTATAAGCTGAGTTTTTCAATAAAGTTTTTCAGGTCCTCTTCTTAATTCCTGGAGCGACAGATTTGTGTGTGCCAGCTATATACGGTGGCTGTCTGGCTATATACAGGGTCTGGCTGCATATATACGGGGGCAGGTACTGGCTATATACTGGGAGCTGGCTAGATGGCTATATATTAGGGGCTGGATTGCTATTTCCTGGGGGTCAGGCTATATATCCCGGGGGCATGGGTTGGCTAGTTTGATACCAGGGGGCATGAGCTGCCTGGCTATATACTAGGGGGCTGGATGATTATATACTAGGGGGCAAGGGCTGGCTAGCGATATACTAAGTGCATGGGCTGTCTGGCTATATACTAGTAGGCTGGATAGTTATATACTAGGGGTTGGATGACTATATACTAGGAGGCTGGCTATATAATAGGGGCTGGCTGGCTATATACTGGGGGCATGGGCTGGTTGTGTACTAGGGGGCATGGGCTGGATGGCTATATACTGTGAGACTGGCTAGCTATATACAGGGGGGCAGGAGGCTGGCACCAATGCATTTCCCACTCTAGGCTTATACTCAAGTCAATAGGTTTTCCTAGTTTTTTGTGGTAAAATTAGGTACCTCGGCTTAAATTCGGGTCGGCTTATACTCAAGTATATATGGTAGTTTGTGATGCTGTATCACATAAAATATCAATGCATTTCTTGTGGCATTAAAAATGAGGAAAAGTTAACCCACTGTATATATAAACAGTATATATCACTTGTCATTAATTATCTATGGCTATATAATACAGCAGATATATCTAAGAGATTAAGCATATTAAATTATGCATAATCAACTTGAATAAAAGGCTTACCTTCCAAAAACAAGTGCAGCAATTAAGGAAACTAGCAAAATAGCAAGCAGGACGCTGAGTATGGAAGTTAGGACAATCATTCCCCCACTTCGACCTGAAGGCCAAACACGGTTTTCTGGAAACTGTACATCTAATGCAGAAAAGTATAATATTTAAACTAGAATTTGTAGGGGCTCCCTAAAATAGTTATCTTTAAAATGGATAAATCACAACTGTGATATTTTTGTTTTTCACAAATTTATATCCAGCTGTTTCTTTGCTACCCTCCTCAGTTTAACCTGTCCCTTCAGTGACTATATCTCCAGACTGTGCTGATTCCTGTGATTATGTAGAGTTGTTTATAAATATGGGTTCACAGAAGGAAGGGGCTGCCACTCCTTGCTCATTCTGGAGGAAGGAGGGTGAGGTCAAGTGATGTGTTCTGTCTGTAGCTGGCAGGAGAACTGTGTCTGCGGTTTTTTGAATGCATAAGTCTCCTACACAGTCTCCTCTTCAGAACTTTCTCTGTCTCTCTCTCTCTGCACCTTAAAGGGATCCTACAATTAAGAACAGGCACAATAAACCTTACTCATCCCCACTGTGCCTTTGTTGAAAAGTGGAAGTCCCAGTGGAAGATAATTTTAGGTGATATGGGGAGAACTTTTAACCCTTTACCAGCAGTTGTTACTGGTGTGAGGGGTATAATTCTGGTGACAGGTCTTGTTTAAGCTGTCTTATAGTACTCTTTGAAGCAATCCTACCCCACCTTCTGCTCTCTGAACAGTATCTACACAGCAGGGAAGCTGTTAACTCTTAGTGCTCACCCAGTACACACTATACAATTCATATAACTATTTCACTGCTGCTTTCTACTATTACATGCTGTATGCTTCTCTATGTGTTGAAATCTGCCAGGCCGTTCACTATGAACAATATGCAAGGTTCTGTTTACTGATTTACTTGTAGGTATCTCATTGAATTTACTGTCAAATTAGTTAATAACAAAAAAACCACAGGACAAAGACCAAAAAGATTTTTTTTACACTGTGAATATACATTATGGGGCATGTCCTTAATATATTTTGCAAATTGCAAGAAGAAAAAATAGGCATCAAAAATAACAATACACATCTAGTAAGGGGTTTAGAAGTTGAATTTGTGTTGTTCTAAATGTTAGCCAATGTGAGTCAGGAAACTAGAAGTGCAGTAAAAGTGTCAGAAACAAAAAAAACATGAGTGTCAGAAAACTGAGGTTTTTGTGGCACCAACACTCTGTAAAACTGTTGGAAGAGGCACAAAATAAAAAACCCTGGAATTTCCTAGGGTTTTGTTTTTGCTATTGTCAGTACTACTCAAACCTCAGTTTCCCGACTTCCTTCCTGAATGTGGAGTGTTATTTCCAATGCCCCTTTTTTATTTTTGTACTGTGCCAAATATTTGTACATTAAGGCCATGCACCACGATGTTAAATAACAGTGCAAAAATCCACCAGTTGGGTGCTAGAAAACGTAAAATGAATAAATGAATAACTTACCCCTATTTGCTCATGGGATTGGGGCCCTATGTGTGCACTAAGATTCCCTGTATCATTGATATAAAAACAATGATAAAACTTACTAAAAATGGTAAATGTGGCATATGAGGTGTTAATGTTTGCATTGGATTTGAGACTTTTTTAATGAAAACTCTGATTCCAGCTGATTCCTAAGTATTTCCAACGCCAGATGGGGTGGAGTAAATTTACTCCTAAATTTGTGACTTTTTCAAAAGTTGCACCTTATAAATCTGGCTCCCATCTCTGGAATCATTTTTTGGCTTAAGTAGACATAAGTAGGCTAAAATGAAAAGCGGAGTGGGTTGTTAAATGTTGCAAACTAAAAAAGTTGCACACATTGGGGGTCATTTACTAAGGCCCCGATTCGCGTTTTCCCGACGTGTTACCCGAATATTTCCGTTTTGCGCCGCAAGCGATCGGATTGTGGCGCATCGGCGCCGGCATGCACGCAACGGAAATCGGGGGGCGTGGCCGAACGAAAACCCGACGTATTCGGAAAAACCGCCGCATTTAAAAAAAAAATGTTGCAAAAATTGCACTTACCTTCACTCAGCCCAGCTCAGTGTATTCCAGTGCGTTCCGCAGCAGCGACATCCGGTGGACGGCGGAGGAACTACCATAATAAATCCCGGCCGGACCCAAATCCAGCGCAGAGAACGCGCCGCTGGATCGCGAATTGACCGGGTAAGTAAATCTGCCCCATTATTGTTAATCCTTGTTCCCAATGCCACCCATATGTTACACTTACAAAATATACCTGGTCCGAATTACATACAAATTCAACTTAAGAACAAACCTATAGAACCTTGTACATAACCCCAGGACTGCCTGTACGTTGCTACTTCAATCATTGACTTACAGTATACAGTGAATTGAATGGCAGAAAACATGCTCCACCTGCCTCTCCATTCTTGATAATACAGCAGACCCCCCTTCTTTTGATCTGTGGTAGTCCCACCATCGGAACCCTCAGTGATTACCAAGTTTTCCCTTATCCTGTGTATAAGAGAAAACTTGTAATAACCACTCATGAATAGAGGACATAATCATTGAGAAAACAATTTATAATACATTTGTTGCAGAAAGCTTTTAATGTTGTGGCTAAAAATGGGATATAAAGCTATGTATGTACCCCACAAAAATTATATTTGTCAATTACTGGATGTTCTTTGGAAGTTACTTTTTTATTCATAGAGCATTTTCATGGCCTGGTGGGTATTCCCATTTGGGAATTCACATTTAATTTAATTCATTTGCTATGTGTAAACATTTTAGAAATAACTGTTGGTGGACTTGTGTTACAATTTACATTGCAACATTTGAAACAATTTTAATTCTATTTATTTTCAGTCCGGCATGGTACAGAAACCATCAAAAAAGTTGTACAACACCCTCAAAAATCTGCACGGGCCCCAAAATATAAAAACTTGTTCAAGTAACCATCCATAATTCTGGTGCACATCAATTGATCAATGTATACAAATATAATCAGCTCATATTTTTCAGTAACTATTTTATCGTACCAAGACCTTAACAAAATACTGTTTACTTCATGACACAACAACCTACCCATGCCTTTGACAACTTATTTACGCTTTTGCTGCATTTACAGGCTTGTAATTTTTAAGCATAGATTTTCTTATTGCCTGAGCACTTTTATAGACTGTACTGTCAGTACAGTAAGGCTACATTCACATTTTGGAAATATTTTGGACATGTTAAAGGACAGCTGTCATCAGGTCTGTGTCACTTGTCCTGTCACTACTACCTCACAAGCTCACAAGGATCCCATTCCAGCCTTTATCTAGTTATTTCATACATTATTCATTTTAAAATCATCTATTCTTTATTATGTAAATGAGGCTGGTCACATGGTCAGAGGCAGTGATGTCACCCCTGTTACCCTTCCCCTCTCCTCCCCCTGCTCATGTCTGTGTGTAATGTATAGTAAAGCATGGCTAGTGTGTGTGCTGCATCTGCTGACATGCTGCATCCTCCTAATATACAGGTGAGAGACACAGACATCAGCTACACAAGTATCTGACATGTTCTGCTGTAACATGGCTGTCTGGAGCTGTTGTATCTCTCCTAAACACACACACACATGCACACACAGGCTGCAGGGGGCACTAGCACCAGGAAGCACATCATTATACAGCCTCACATCATTATACAGGCTGTCAGTCAAGCACTGGGGGTGTGGCTGTGCCTCCCACTCATGAATAAGGTGGACAGCTTGAATATGCTAATGCTTCATTGGACATTTCACAGGTCATTTGCATACAGCTTTAGGACCTCATTGCTTAGGTTTACAGGCATGTAGAAGGGATAGGGGCAATGCTCTCTAATGGCAGTTTATGAAAATATATTTAGTTTAGGGGGGTTATTTTGCATGACGGGTTCTCTTTAAGCATGTACATCAGGAAATCTCCCAACATCAAAATATCTGATTACAGTGATAACGCTGGTAGCTCCCTGCATTATCCCTGTGCCTTTGCTTCTACTGTGTGAAAGAAAACCACCAGGCACATCTTGCTGTCGGCTTCAGAGCTGCATACAGCAGGAGCAGAGAAAAGGTGCTGCTGCAGAGGAATGGGGAAAGTTGAGTATATGTGTGGAATAATAAATGAGGGATCTGCTAGCAGGGGCAAAATAAGAGGGGAAGCTACTGGGGAGAAATGAGATTGGGAGTTGCTGGAGGACAAAATAAAAGGGGAAACTGCTGGTTGCAAAAAAAAATTGGGAGTGCCTGGGGGTGGGGACAAAATAAGAGGGGGTGCTGTTGGGAGGGAAAATTAGAGGGGGGTTTAATTCTGAGGAGAAGCTGGGGGAACAATATCAGAGAGGCTACAATGTGACAGGCAGTTGGGGGGACACAATGGGAGAGGGAGCTTCTGGGGGCACTAAGGGGGTAGAAAATATTGTGTGGGAGTGGAGTAAGGGGTGGAGAAAAAGGCATGGCTTCGGGCAAAATAAAACACCTTATATCCCTCTTTCTCTGCAAAGAAAGTTGGGAGCCATTCCCAATGTACATGCTAAATTGTGTTCATATACTTATACTGGCAGAAGAAGGCAATGTAAGCAGGTGCCCTTAGAGGCTCTGGAGGACTGATACAACTGTATGGCATTCATTCCTGGCCTACACTGAGCTTGTACTATGTGTGTTTCCCTGGTGAAGTAACTGTCCAAATATGGACAGTAATGTCACTTGTGAGACACACAGAACATCGACCATAGCAAATCACTACCTGCTGCCGATGTTCACTGTTCTTCCTGCTGAACTAGAGAGTTAAAATGTGCATAGTGTACATACAGGATCTTTATAGTGACAAGTCTGACAGCTTTCATCAAATGTAGGCAAATGGAGCAGGTAATAATTAGTAGAGACCAGCAGTGAAACAGTTACATGAAGTCTGGAGAACTGCTGCAGAGGAGTGTATGACACAGCTTGAAGTGGAGAATTCAGCAGAATGACAGACTGGTATGGAGGGACTTGTACCTCACTATTCTTTGGAGGAGACTTATGCATCCACATACCTGCACACACTCAGCTCTCCTGCTAGCTACAAACAGAGAGAATCCGTTATGCTTGTTTTAAGTACTGACTATTCTTTACGGTGAAACTGCAAATGGCTCATTAAATCAGTTATGGTTCCTCGCTCCCTGCTCCCTGCTCCAGTGTGAGCAGGGAGAAGCAGACCCTCACCTAAAGCAGTTACAACCAGTAGAATTTATTGTAAACACAGGACAATCTTGCAGAGAAAGACGGCTGAGTTTGCACATCCCGGAAAGATGGCTGCTAATAGGCTAAACTGAGGAGGCTAGCAAATAAACTGCTAGACATAAAGATAATAGGCAAAGCTCTTCGATATGACAAGTGCTATTGATTTGTGAAAAAAAATATTGGAGTTGTGCTTTAAATGGTTTTCTCAGCTCTCCATCTTAACCATCACATCAGTTTGCTCTAATGCAGCATCCAGATTGTTGGAGAATCAGCTCTATATTGTAAAAAAAAAAGCCACAGTCGGTATTGAATAACGATGGCTGGAATGGGTTGCAAACACAAACAAGCATATCATACCAGCCACCTGCCATACGTACAGGGTTCAAGGGCATAAATGCAAAAGTCAAATGGCTGCTACTACATTACATTGGTGGCTAGTAACCAGGGCAATGGGTAGACAACCACCAGCACACATATGGAGGCTTTTCTACAGAAGGAACATTGATAAACCAAAGTACTTACAAAGCTGCTCATCTGGAGATAACATTCAGCATAACAGGCATTAACTTTGAAATACACAATTAAGCATTTTACCTACTAAAGCATATTACTGCATTTCATGCAGGATCTTAAAATACAAAATAAAATTTAGTTTTTTTACATTTTGTAACCATTTAACAATAGGTAGAGGGTGGTAAAGTTAAGTCAGTAACTGGCTGTACCTTGCCTTAGGGAAATTTCCTCTGACCACATTGTTTTGTCAAATACTCCAGTGCTCTTTAGTAGAACAAATCTTGCTCTGAAATGTGGAAAGACATGTTAGATATTTTAATAAAGTGTTTGGTAACTTTTAGCAAAATTGAACATACGAGAAATGTATCATCTAATTGCTATCTCTGCTGACCCACATATACATGCACACTCGGCTTTGTTGAACGATCCATGTATGCTGGAGAGTGAGGGGAGAAACTTCTGACAAGAAGAACAAAATCCTGCCCTATCCACATTTCACTAGACATCTGCCATTAGGTGACAGTTTGTAGAACCCCATTTTCATTAAAGGGGTATTCCTGGAATAAGAATAAAAAATATTGAAATGGGTCATGAAATTATAAGCTAATATGTAATTAGTTTTTATTTAAAATTGTGCTCCCATTGGCACAAAAATGCTGTGGACATACACTGTAATGAAAAATTAAAAAATGCTACTGGCCATTTAATTAATCCTGTGACTTTTCCCAGTGTAGAGGGCACAGGACAGAAGATGGCTGCTGGTCATATGTCTACATGATATGCCTAGCAACTACCTGGGCAGGTTATGTCATCATCACCATGTTTTTCTGTAGTCGGTTTTTTGCAATGGCTTTGATGTCATGAGAAAGAGCAGGGCCTAAAAGGGTTAAAGGGATATTCCGGGAATATGAACGTATGATACAAAAACCCATGATGCTATAAATAATTGCATGTAACAAAACTTTATGTCATTCGTCACAAAATGGAGCTTAAATAGTTTGATTTTATGATTCACAAAATTTTATGGCCTCTCTAAAGTCATCACCAAGATGGCTGCCACTGCGAACTACAAGTCCCAAGATCCTTTAGTTCTCAGTAACTCCTACTACCACTTATGCTCTGCTCCCAGTGATGATCTAACAGGTTTTCTTGCTCTGTTACTGTATTAATGATGTGTAACTGCCATCACCACAACACTGGCCATATTGGATCCACTGCAACCAACTGACTACAGCCAAACATAGTGGTGATCACATGACCTGTCTAGACAGGTGCAGGACATGTGATGTGGACATGTGACCAGCGGCCATCTTCTGTCCTGTGTATGCTCTGCAACGGACCGTGGGGAGGAAATTAACGGACTGATTAAAGGGCCAGTAGCATTTTAATTCTCCATTACAGTCTGTGTCACCAGCATTTTTCTGCTAACGAGAGCAAAATTTTAAATAACAACTAATTACACATTAGCTTATATTTTGAAGACCCATTTGTATATTGATTAAGCTGATTCCTGGAATACCCCTTTAAGCAGTGGAGCCATCCTCAAGGGACAGAGAAGCCTCAGGTATTTGTGCTGAGTGGTTAGTTTATGGAAGGAGAAGTAAAGGTGTGTGATGCAGGACAGGACTAGATGTGCAGGAGGAACTATTGTTATGTAATTTATTGGGGCTGGAAGGACAAGAAGGGTGGAGGCTGGTGATTTGTGGCATTCAGGCGGCGTGTATGAATGCATGCATTTTTTTAATGTTTTCAAAACACAATGCATGATGTTCTTTAACCCCTTATCACCGACACTAGTTTTTAGATTAATGACCAGACTTGATTTTTCAAATCTGACATGTCTCACAATAATTGGCTATAACTTCGGAACGCTTTAACATATCCAGGTGATTTTGAGACTGTTTTCTCGTGACACATTGTACTTCATGTTAGTTACAAAATTTAAGTGATAAGTTTTGCGTTTAGTTCTGAAAAAAAGTGAACATTTGGCAAAAGTTTGTAAAAATTCTTCATTTTCTAAGTTTGAAATGTTCTGCTTTCCAGACAGGAAGTAAAACTACCCAAAAAGCTTGATAATTAACATTTACGGAATGTCTGCTTTATGTTGGGATGATATTTTATGCGTCCTCTCATTTTTCTAGGATGTTATGAGGCGCAGAACTTTAGGTGCCATTTTTCTCATTTTCATGAAAATTGGCAAAACTCACATTTTAAGGGACAACTCAGCTTTCAAGTGACTTTGTAAGGCCTAAATAATAGTAAAACCCCATAAATTACCCCACTATAGAAACGTGACCCCTCAACGTATGTAAAACAACTTCTATTAAGTCTATTAACCCTTTAAGTGTTTCACATGGGTTAAAACAATGTGGACCTGCGATTTAAAAACTTTCGATTTTTTTGGGAAAATACATTAATTTAGGCCAAAACTGACAGTTTCAGAATAAATTAAATGATGAAACACACTGCAACATTTGATGCCCAATTCCTTCCAAGTGTAGCGATACCCCATATGTGGTGGTGTCCTGCTGTATGGGCGCACGGCCGGGCATAGAATGAATGCAGGCGCCCTTCACAGCAGATTTGTATTGTCACATTGTAGAACGTATAAATTTTCATTTTTTTTGGTAATGCGAACATATGAGGGCTTATTATTTACGGGATGATATACAATGTATATATAATTCATTTTGGGAGTCTAAAGCTTATTCATGAGATTTTATTAACTATTTCAAGGGGGACACAAACAAAATCATCAATTTTTATTTTGGATTTTTAGCATTCCCTTCCCCCCCCCCCGCTCACTGTAATGTAAAATAACATTTTATCTTTAGTCTCTGGTTGACTACAATTGCAGTAGTACCTCATTTATATAGTTTTTCTCATCTTTGCTCAATTTTCCTGAGCAAAACCAATATTGGAGAAAATCGCATTGTTTTTACCATTGACAACTTTTTAGGGCCATAACTTCTATATTTTTCTGTTGTCAGATCTGGTTGAGGGCTTATTTTTTGCAAAAAGAGTTGTTCTTTTCAGTCATATCATATTAGGGAAGGAAACTTTTTTTGATAACTTTTTAGAACAATTTTAGTGTTTAGTGTTTGATGAAAAATTGTATATTACGGGAAGTTTTTCGAGTTTTTTTTACGTCGTTCACCGAGCAGGTTCAATATTGATTTAGATTTATTGTACAGATTAATACGGACGCGGTGATACCAAATATGTACGTGTTTTTGTTTTTTATATACTTTATTTGCATTTTATGTGTAACTGGGGAGATTATGGGACTCTTATTTTATTTATTTATTTAATTATATTCTAAAATGACTAAATCTTATTTTTTTTTTACTTTTTTACATTTTCTACTTCTTGGCTGCGCATGCTCAGTTACAAACAGCCGGGTCCTGCCAGGAGGCAGTGGTGTTAGTGCCGGGTCTGGTCTGTGAAATCACAGCCCGACACCGGCACTTGCAGGACCCGATGTCCCGAAATCTTCTTCTGACGCGTCGCCGTAGAAAGGCGTACGCTTAAGTACCCTTAAAGACCGCCGTAAAAAGCCGATACGACGGTCATTAAGGGGTTAATTGAATACATATGTGACTCTTGGAATTCTTGTTCTTCCTGCATTTGATTGTGCATATGATTGCATGCGTTTAAAAAAATGCAAACCTCAAATGCAACGCAACCATTCTCAAAAAACACAACCCCTTTGCAAAATTAAAACTTACAAACGCAGACATTATAAATTGCATTGGACAAAATGCAAAGTTAAGACACTAAATCAAGAATCCCTTTTGATATAAAATGAAGCTAAAACCCTACATCTAAGATTTCAGTAGAAACACACAATGAAAAAAATGCCACCGGAAAGCCACGTGTGTCACAGGCCGGAGGGATATATTTACATAGCACTGCAGTCAGAAAGCTGGAGAAACATGATGGATTTATTTATATGGGACTTCATTTTCGGAAGCTGTAGGGACAGGATGGATGCATTTACAAGGGACTGCACAATAGGAGGCGGGGGAAACATGAGGGATGCATTTACACGTTACTGACTGTTAGGAGGCTAGGGGACAGCAGAGATGTGTTTACAGGAGACTTCATGTTAGGGGGCTAAGGGAACAGAAGGGATGTATTTACATGGAACTACATACTAGGAGGCAAGGGGGACAGGAGGAATGCATTTACATGGGATTATGTTGGAAGGACTCAGGGAGTCTCCTTTTATGTAGCACTGTATGTTGGGCTGGTGATTTTTTTTTACTTTGCTTGTTGGTGGATTTAAATGGGTTGTCTAAGATTTGAAAAACAGTGAGAGAAACATGTACTTCATTAAGTATGAAAATAAACAATACATAGATTATAACTGTTACCTGTAGGTTTGATTGTTTCTTAATTTTCCATTGCAGTATTGAATTTTACTGCATGACTCGGATGAATCGGAACCAATTTGAATCAAATATTCAGAGACCGATCCATTAGTTGGGCAAGGATATTTTTCAGCAGAGACAACCAGAGTATGATAATATTCATAACGGCCATTTTTGAACGAAGAATATGAAACTGGATTACTCAGATTGTCATCATTCAGAGTGAGATATGCTGGAAAGAAGGAAAGTTGTACTTTTCATTTACTTCTGAATAACTATAATTACAATTGGGACATTCATCAAAAGCAAAGAATTGTTCATAGGAACGAGTCAGATTGATGTTCATGTAGCATAAATAACAGAAATTGAATAGGCCACAAATAAATATATAAAACAAACTTGCAACAAGACAACCCAAATACAGGCAGTCCCCTACTTAAGAACCCTGGACTTACATACGACCCCTAGTTACAAACGGTCCGTGGTCCACTGGATATTGGTAATTTATTGTACTTTAGTCCTAGGCTACAATAAACCGCTGTAACAGTTATCAAAGGTGTCTGTAATGAAGATTTATTGTTAATCCTGATTCTTATGACAACCCAACATTTTTAAAATCCAATTGTCACAGAGACCAAAAAAGTTCTGGCTGGGATTACAATGATAAAATATACAGTTCCGACTTACAAACAAATTCAACTTAAGAACAAACCTACAGACCCTATCTTGTATGTAACCCGGGGACTGCCTGTATTCTATTGAGTATACAGTAACAATTTAGACTTCTTAGAGCTTTAATAGCCAATGAGACAGACCAGACAGATCACCTGACTCATGGATAACTAATTCAGAAAGTATTACAGATTACACCACCCAGCTTTCCCAAATAACATACATTCAACTAATCCCAGATAACTGACTCGGAAAGTCAGTTGTCAATGAAATCTTAAACAGAACAGCCCTGGGTGTGATTCAGAACCACAGAAGTCTGAACCCAGATATCAATCAGAGGGTTTTAACAGGCAGTTTTCCTTTAAAGAGAATCTGTCATGGCGATTTGGGACACTAAATCACCCACAAGTCTTTTGATGGCTTAGTGTCCCAAATCGCCATGTAGTATTGTAAAGCTATCATATTAAAAAAACTTTTATACTCACCTCATCCCTCACTCCCTTTGCCGGCTGCGCACTGCAGCAAGTGAAGTCGCACATGTGCAATCAAGCCGGGGGATGATCCCAGCTTCACTCGCTGCAGTAGGTGCCAGCGCGGGATCTTTAAGGGTATACCATCAAATACTGTAGTCAAAAATTCAGATTTTCCAATATTAAACAGGAAATCAGATTCAAAGAATTTTAAAATGTATAATGTACGATTCATCAAAAGGAATACAATGTAAAATACATTCAGTACATTAGTTTAAATATTTATATATAAATATATATGTAAAAATATTGTACATACAGTTGTTCAATGCAATTACCAGCCAAACATTAGTTGTAGTGAAGTTATTAAAGAGGCATTGTGGCTGAACCAGCACAAAAGATTTATCAGTTATGTTGGCGCTTATACTTGGTGTGATCACTGGCATGTACTTTGATATATCTGGAAAATAAACATAAAATCATTTTTAATCATTTATCATCATCACTATAAAAGAATTACGGTAAATTACTAACTTACTAGAAGTGGCATTGCTAAAGAAGACAAAGAGTGCACCAGCAGCCACAGTCACAGAATCCCTGGAACTGCTTTTGGACCTGACCAGTAAGGTCTATATTCAAGTGACGTCACTCAAATCAGCCGAATCGCAGCAACGGCCGGGACACCCTCCTGGTAGCTACAGCGACAAACTTCTACCTTTTTTTTATCTCCTTCCCACTTAACTTTATTTTTTTGCGAGAGCTTGTTGTGTTGCTCAATAATTTTTTTTCTTCCTTCCCACCTAACTTTGTTTTTTTGTGAGAGCTTGTTGTGTTGCTGAAAAAAAGTTTTTTTTCTTGGCTTAGTTCATTTCCCTGAGGAAGAAAGCCGACGCTTTTCGAAATGCGTAGGAATCCCTGGAACAGCTTTTGGACCTTACTGGTCCTGTTATTCAAGTGACATCACTCAAATCAGCCGAGTTGCGGTACCGGCGGCCGGTACTCCCTCCTGTTAGCTACAGCGACAAACTTCTACCCAAAAGAGCATCACTATTTAACCCGGGGGATATGGAAATCCAGCAAAGAAATTGTTAAAGAAAGACAAAAGGGATCGTTTGTCCACTATAGGAAGAGCAACTGGGATCGTCTTATCTTCTGAAACAGGTATCCGAACATTCACTTTGTTCATATTCTGTTTTTGAACTGCAAACACTATCTACACCTTTACATCATAGGGGCTCAGGTGTTCTAGGTAATACCATCATATAGACATATATACTCCCAGTGGCACACTACATACAAAGTACGGGTTACCTTACAGCTATATCCAATACCCACTTTGCAATCCTTTAACACGAACTTGTATCTTTCTATACTTATGGTTGGTAGAATGCCAATTATTGGATAATTATACATCCCTCCAGTCAGCGCAGGTGTCTACAAAATTTTTTGCACCCACTATTGTTATTTTAATAAACCATGTGACTGATACCTTGAAAGTTGTAGCATATCCTGATCAAAACAGTTTTTCATTGTTTTAGAAGGATCTCTGAGCAACAGATGCAATTCTGAAGCTGAAGTGAATAGGCTATTAAAAACAGACATTGGGGGTCATATACTAAGGTCCCGATTCGCGTTTTCCCGACGTGTTACCCGAATATTTCCGATTTGCATGCACGCAACGGAAATCGGGGGCGTGGCTGAATGAAAACCTGACGGATTCGGAAAAACTGCCACATTTAAAAAAAAAAAGGGGTCGCGAAAATTGCACTTACCTTCACTCAACCCGGCTTGGTGTATTCCAGTGCGTTCCGATGCTCTTCAGCGCAGCAGCGCCACCTGGTGGACGTCAGAGGACCTACCTTAATAAATCCCGGCCGGACCCAAATCCACCGAAGAGAACGCGCCGCTGGATCGCGAATGGGCCGGGTAAGTAAATCTGCCCCATTATCTTCCATTTTTCATGACCCATTTGTGCAATGTTCATGTGCAGGTAGCCTTAATATGTCAATGAAGAATTGTGCATAATAATCCTGTTGTGATAGTTACATGACATTAGGAAAGATAAACAAGCTAATAGAAGGTTAGAGATTATGTTAATGTAAAGTTCCCCAGTAGATTTGTGTATGATCACATGTTTATTAGCTGTGAAAAATATGTATCTCTATTTGTAATTATTTTTAACATTCACTGGGGGATCTTATTTGAGTTCCAAAACCAACAGTCTCTTTCATTAGGATAGGCAGGGCACTGTATCTCACCCTACATCTAATAACACATAACATGGGTGAATTCCCCACCTAAACAATATAAAAAAACAATTACTCTACTGTTGGGCTAGTTACTATACAGTATATGTACAACACTTCTATATGAGTGAAAGTCCCCCAAATTAAAGACTTACCTGTTTGTGCATGTACATTAACAGACACAAGGAGTAGCAGACCCAGTTGAAGATATAGATCCATCACTTTACTTCTGATGTTCCGGTGTTAGAGAAGATTTTCTTTGAATGTGTTTGTATGGAGAAAGTCTCACTTGCCAAAAATAAAGCAGGTAAGCCGAGAACTGTGACATTTCCCACCAGCCCTGGTTCTGCCCTAAGGCAAACAACACTGATTTATGAAATGACATGCTTTAGATTTTGTGTTGAGCTGCTTATCACCTAAGAACCAAACAAGTTAAACTGGTTTGCATCTAAATGTAAGTAGAGTGTTTTCATAAATTCTTTTTTTACGACATACTGATATTAGTGACCAATTCTTTAAATGTTTGCCCTTGGAAGGAATTAGTTTGATCAGAGCCATAGAAAGTACTGGAGAGGTCTTGGTATCATATATTTTTTGGTTCAATGTGTTAAACCAAGCTCAATTGTGTCCATGCACTATTTTTCAAAACTTGCAGAAAATAGAAAGCTTTACCAAGATAATTTTGAGACAGTTTTTTCATGGCCAAGAAATCCTGTGTGAGCATTTTGACCCCATGGGTGCTGTCCAGAAAGAAAGATGTTGAGTAAAAATGGCAAATGTTCTACAACAAAAAATTTAAACCCCAGTATGTTATACCATGCATCAAAGAGATGGAAATGAGTGCAGGATTTGAACTCACCCACAACCCCAATTCCATACCTAAAAGCCTCACAAAACCTAGCGGTAAGAACTTCTGGTCAACAATCCCTACTCTGAGTATGTGCTCAGAATAGAAGAAAGATGAACAAAGAGACAGAAAAATGTATGAATCTGGCAGGACACAGGCTTAGGGACAGCTTCAGGGTTTCAAGGTTCTTGATCAGTCAGGATCCAGGCTCAGGTCCAGGTTTGGGATTCCAGATCAGGCTGGGGTCCAAGGTTCTTGATCAATCAGGATCCAGGCTCAGGTACAGGTTCTGAGTTCTTGATCAGGCTGGGGTTGAAAATTCTGGATCAGGCAGGATCCAGGCTCAGGTATAGTTTGCAGGTTGGAAAAAAAGTTACAGATAGTATAACTATTAGGTGGGGGTAATTCTGAGATATTATATATTCTGCTGGTCACATAAAAACACTTTGGGAGGATAGAAACCAAGGATCTCCGACTGGATTCCCCAAAGGGACATACCTCTTACTTGGTAAAAAAAAAAATGGAGGTCAAAACTGCTAGGTAGAGGAGCAGGGTTGCCTGTAATTGGTCTGAAATTGCAATATCCTATGATGAGTGCTGAAAGAAAATGTAAGGGGAATAAGATGTGTGTTCTGCATAAAACATGGTCCATTAAATTTAGCGCACATATGAATATATTCATTTCATATTTATTTCTATTAAATACCTAACAAATACACCTTCCTCCATCTTTAGGAGGTGAAACTAAATTTAGGTTGAATGCAATTCTGTGTAAATCTATGTGTTGAGAACTTCCAGTTTGAAAGGTTTTTCCTTTATTGTTGCCCAATGTTGTTCAGTGTTATTATCTTTTTAGGTGGTATTGCTTGAACTGTTGGGAAACAACTCATATTCATTGCTTCCATTTCAATTGTAGACATAGCAAATTTCTATGCTTACATTTAACCCCTTACCGACATATGACATAGTATAAGGTCACATGCCGGGTGCGGGTGCATGGAGAGGGCTCACGGGCTGAGCCCTCTCCATAGCTGGTAAGTCTTTGCTGCATATTGCAGCAAAGGCTTACTGGTAACACCCACGATTGGTGCCAGCATGCCACCGGCATGGGCGCCGCCATCTTTCTGGGGATCGTCGCTCCTCGTGACGTCATCAGGGAGTGGCGATCCATCGTCATGGTAGCCTCGGGTCTTCCGAAGACCCGAGGCTACTTCGGCTTAACCCATGCATTACAATGTGCTATCAGCACATTGTAATGTATGAGGAGTAAAATCCACATATACTGCCATACTGTAGTATGGCAGTATATGATAGAATCATACAGACAACCTAGGGTTAAAGTATCCCAGGGAGTCTGAAAAATAGTAAAAATTAAAAAAAGTTTTAAAAAAATATAATAAAATAAACCTAACAATTCAAATCACCCCCCTTTCCCTAGAACTGGTATAAGTATAAATAAACAGTAAAAATCATAAACACATTAGGTATCGCTGTGTCCGAAAATGCCCGATCCATCAAAATATGATAACGGTTTTTCACTGCATTTAACCCCTTAACGGAAAATAGCGAAAATTGCACTTTTTTACCATTTTGAAATTTTTTTAAAATTCTATAAAAAGTGATCAAAAGGTTGCACAGTCCTAAAAATGATAACATTGTAAACATCATCAAAATTCACAAAAAACAACCTCACCCACAGCTCTGTACACCAAAGTATAAAAAAGTTGTCAAAATCCCCCCAAAAATTTTTGTACAGAAGGTTTTAATTTTTTTAAATGTATGAAAACATTATAAAACCTATACAAATTTGGTATCCCCGTAATCATACAGGCCCAAAGAATGAAGTAGACATGTCATTTGGAGCGTACAGTGAAATCCGTAAAATCCAAGCCCACAAGAATACAGCGCAAATGCGTTGTTTTTACCAATTTCACTGCATTTGGAATTTTTTTCTGCTTTCCAGTACATGGCATGGAATATTAAATACCACCATTTCGAAGTGTAATGTGTTACACAGAAAATAAGCCATCACACAGCTCTGTACATGGAAAAATAAAAAAGTTATAGATTTTTGAAGGTGGGGAGTGAAAAATGAAAACACAAAAACGAAAAAGGGCTGCGGCAGGAAGGGGTTAAAGGAAACCTGTCATTTAAATTAACAGACCCAAAATGAATACTTCTGTCCCAGGGGTAGTGGACCCACTGGACCAGTGCGGATGATGACATAAGCCGACACCTGGGAGCGGAGTCTAAGTGGTACCCGGTTTTCACCAGAACCCACTGCAAAGCGGGTTGGACTTGCTGCGTCGTGGTACCACCAGGTCACTCCACAGGCACGACTGAGTCCGCGGTGGCAGCCAAGGCAAAGTACAAAGTTGTATAGCAGAATCGTATTCAGGGACAGGCAGGAGGTCAAGACAGGCAGCATTGGATCAGAGTCGGGGACATAGCGGAAGGTCAGGACAGGCAGCACGGGATTGAAGTCAATAACAAAACCGGGGTCACAACGGGAATTAGCAACACAAACACAGAACATCAGAAACAAGCTTTCTCTAAGGCTGTGAGGCACAAAGATCTGGCAGGGGACACAGGAAGGCTAGATATTTAACAGAATTGGCAGCCAGCCAGCGGCAATTATTGGCGCTCTGGACCTTTAAATATCTGGAAGCCGGCACACCTGTGCCCTAGGAGGCAGGGACGTGCTGGATTGAGGGAAGGTGAGACCAGAAGCAGGGGGTCCGAGTCAGCGGAGAGGGGCATGTGTGCACCTGTGACAACTTCACTAAAAATTATGATTAAAAAGTATTGCCCTTATGTCTAAATGGTTCCTTTGGATGGCTGCAATGTTAAAAAAGCACTGTGCTTATGGTATGCAACTAGTACTTTGGAACTGTCTCACAATATTCAACTACAGACTACAGGCTTCCTTTACTTTCCCATGCTCACCTATATATTCAACTACATGCTTTCTTTACTTTCCCCTGCTCTCCTCTGTGAGGTTGAAGAGAATTCCTGAGGATGTGGTGAAGAGCAGATGAGAGAGAGAGAGAGAGAGAGAGAGAGAGAGATAGAGGCTATGTGTGACACGGCTCTGCTACATCATTAACCACTCCCTCTGGAAGGAGGGGGTTGAGAAGACACTGGCTATGTGAAGAGAAATCAACATTGCTCCTCTCTTCAGCCAACTTTGCAGTGTCAGCCTCAGTGAGGAAGGCTGGGTAGCTTGACTGTATACTGCAGCTTCTCGCCTCTATGGATGGAACAGAGGACATCAATAAAAGTCATGTTTAGAAAAATGGTGCCTCTAATCCCATGGATAGAGGCATCAGTGCAACATGTTTAAAGATATCTAATAGGTACTGTGTGAGGTTTGTGTGTGTGGTGGTGGTGACAGGTTCATGTGACTTAGACTATCTATATCATGTACATATTAGTTGGTAGCATAATGAGGGGATTTTTTCTATAAAGTGGTATATTTAAAGGATTGGTTCTTTAATTAGGCAGATAGGAACATCATTACAAAGATATAGGCTCTCTATAAAGAAGCAGCTGCCACTCAGTGTTTCCTTTTGTTGCTGTACCATCTCTATGAGACATTAGTCAGGTCAGGTGGGAACATGACAGAATAACTCTTGTTTGGCCCTTTTACTTCTTATTGGTCATTTAAATACAGCATTTTTCCTGCATGTTCAATGAGAGGTTGGTGGTGTTTGGTGGACCTAAGTCCTTATGCTGACTTCCCTTTAACATGAGGTCATTTACAATTATATCAAAGATACACTACAAAGAAGGGAAAAAAACACAGTAAACACATGTAATAATTTTAATCTTTCCACAATGATGTCCACTTAAACTGCAAAGGATAAAAAGCTAATTTATTAAGAAGATTTTAGAGGCATAAAATACAGCAATAACCAACTTCATATTTCTAGTGACTATAGGAGAAAATATTGTTTCAGTTTTTCCATTGCTGCTTAGAAACATTTTTATACATTCTGAATAAGGTCACAGAGTACTTTCTAAATTACCTGTTATAGTTTATTAAAAAGAATCCAGAGTCCAACTGAACTTTCCAGTTATATTTCATATGGTATTAATTACACAGCAGCAGAGAAAATGAAGTAAACAGAAGCAAGTATTTCTTTTATTTTGGTTTCTAAGTTTAAGAATAGCTTAAACATGTTGCAATGAATATAAATTAAGGAAAAAAGGAGCAATTTATTTGAACACTGTGTATACTGAGGTATTGTTTTGTTGAGGTGTGAACCACTTTGAATGAGTTGTATAAAACTTGTGTGTTTGATACCGTGGGATGTAGTTGAGTTCCACCCCCAGGAACTCATTTTCAAGAACGCGGCACCAACAAATGTCTTTGCTGTAAACAAAGGAGAAAAATGTCACATATCAAATTTTTAAACAATTTGGAAAAGTATGAATACGGTAATAGTCTATGTAACTTTATTATTGTCAAATTTTGGTTGGTCAGATAGAACTTCAGTACTTGACTAAAATCTGTGTGAGGTGTGTGTGCTTCTCTTTATTAGTGATTTGTAGGTAGGTGACCTGTGGGTGAGTGTCATAACCTAAAAGGAAACGAAGGATGTGTTCACCATAGCATCATGGCTTTCATTTTTAACAAAGGTGTGTGAGACGTGTTTCTTTTATGTCCGTTCACACATGGTGTTTTTTGGATGGATGTTTAGACTCATCCGAGAAATGCATCTGAAACGCAAGCATTTTTACACATGTTACCATGTGTTTGACTGCTTTGAAAGCGTTTTTTTTTTCATGGATGAAAACACAGCAGCTGTGTCCCAATGTTATCACAACGGCTTACACTTCCATCAACATTGTAAACACTTTCAAAGCAGTCAAACATATGGTAACATGTAACAATGCATGCTTTTCAGACGCACGCTTTTCTTGGCTGTGTTTAAAAATGCATTAAAAAACACCACGCAAGTGAGATTCTTGTTAACAAATTTTATTTTTATGTTTGTAAATATATTCGGGGGCATGTTATCTGTGCACAATGTGTACTTCTGGTGACTCCATTTTAATGTACTGGAAAGCTGGATCAAATTCCAAATTTGGTAGAATTGGTTAAAAATGCAGTTGTATCATTTTTCAATGGCCTTTGTTTTTCCAACTTTTATTGTGTGGTTCAAAACTCAAATACTTTGGGTGAATATGATCACAGAGATATCATATTTATGTAGTTTGGTTTTGTCACAATACCATCTTGGTTAAAAGCACAAGAGCAACATGTTACTAAGGAGCATGGGATGTTACATACAACAATCGTTTTGCACTTTCATGGACTTTCTCTTGGAACTACTTGGAAGTACAAATCGATTGTCATCTGTAACATCTTTTTTCTTTTCTCTAATGCCTGCATCTATTCCTTTAAGGATAGTGGAATAAAGAAACAAAGGGGCACATTTACTTACTCGTCCTGTTCCCGAGGTGCTGTGTCCGACGAGGATTCGGAGCTGCCGCGATTCACTAAGATCGTGCATCCAATTTCCTGCATGTGTCGCTTCCCTGCTCAGGTCCGCCGGAGTTCACCATCATCTTCCTGGTGCATGTAAGTTCATGGCTTGCGACACAGTTTTGAATGTTAAATCCCGCGCTTAGTTCGAATCAGTTGGGTTGTCCGACGGCCATACCCCCCGATTTGTGTCGCATGAAAGCGATTGCGCCAAAATCCAATTGTGTGCGCCAAAAACCCCAGTTAAATGCGACACAAAATGGAAAAAGTCGGGAAACCCGTCGAAAATGCACTCCGCGGACCCTTAGTAAATGTGCCCCAATGTTTTACTACTTGATCTTTCTGTATAAATAGATGTGACTGTTATCTTGCCAGACTGATAATCTGTGACATCATAAGTTTGTTCCAGTCAAAAAAACTTATTTGGACATCACAGCATTAGTCAACGTTTAAGTCAGGTAGGGTAATGTTACATTAAATGAAATCAGTCAGATTCTTGCTTCTTATTAGTTTTTCCTTTCCCATGTCCTTAAACCTGCATAATATATGACATTTTTTAAAAACTTTTTTATATATGTCATTTTAACCATTCTATGTAACCATATACTCTTTTTGACAATGGGATCCTGTAACATGACATGTTTGTTTTAGTCAGATAAGATGCTTAGACATCTCAAGTGTTCTTCCATTATGAAAGCTAATGAGACATCCTAATGACCTTTACTAAAATTTTATATATTAATGATAATAATAATTTCCTTACCTGCCGATGGCAAGTGCAGCTATAAGGAATGCGAGCAGTAAAGTTAAGAGAACTGATAGAATAACAACAATTACGATCATTCCTGCACTACGCCCTCCAGGTCCTATGTCAATAGTAGTTGTGTTCTTTCCTGTTAAAAGAGAATACAAGTTCTCATACATTGTATAAATGGTCTATAGATAGATTTAAGACTAAAGAAACAAGGAGCAAGTAATGGTTGAACATTAATAACTATAGTGGATATTGGTCAAATTGTATTATAGTCTTTTTTATCACTGCGCTACAAGAATTATACAGCAGTAAAGTAGAAATAAAATACCTGTTAGTAGGTTAAATTTTTCAGACCAGCGTGTCTCTTGGACGAGAGCAGTGCTGTTCAGCAAAACAAACTTAACCCTGTGAAAAGAACAGTTTTGTTTTTTAAACTGGTGAGACATAAGTTTGATAATAATATGAAGTTATAAATAAAGTTACCGTAATTTTAAATGATCAACAATAGAGATGAGCGAACATACTCGTCCGAGCTTGATGCTCGTTCGAGCATTAGCGTACTCGAAACTGCTCGTTGCTCGGACGAATACTTTGCCCGCTCGAGAAAATGGCATCTCCTGCCGTTTTTGCTTTTTGGCGGCCAGAAACAGAGCCAATCACAAGCCAAGAGACTCTGCACTCCCCCCAGCATGACGTGGTACCCTTACACGTCGATAGCAGTGGTTGGCTGGCCAGATCAGGTGACCCTGGAATAGACTAGCCCCTGCCTGCGCTGCTCGGATCATTCTCTGTCTGGATGCCGCTAGGGAGAGAGCTGCTGCTGGTCAGGGAAAGCGTTAGGGTGTTCTATTAGAATAGTGTTAGGCAGGAGTGATTCTACAAGAACCCAACAGCCCTTCTTAGGGCTACAATAACGTTATACTTTTTTTTTTAAATTTGCTTGTGGCTGGGCTTGCTGGCACTAGTAGTGCAGAATAGTACCATATTGTGAGGAATTTGCAGGGGGACTTGCTACCGTTGTGTTTAGCTCTTAGTGACACACATATCCACCTCAAACACCAAAGTGGGACAATTTATTAGGGGTTTGAGTAGAATTAGGCAGTCTGCTGATTTTTTTTTTTTTTTAGCTGTATTTCATTTTATAGCTCAAACTCATCTTGCAAAGCAGTGTGCTCTCATTGTAGGCTACAAAATAGCCATAGGAGAACCCCAACGGCTTACTTAGGCCTACAATAGCGTTATATTTTCCTTTTTTTTGTTTGCTTGTGGCTGGGCTTGCTGGCATTAGTAGTGCAGCTAGTACCATACTGTGAGGAATTTGCTGGGAGACCTGTGACCGTTGTGTTTAGCTCTTAGTGACACGCATATCCACCTCAAACACCGAAGTGGGACAATTTATTAGGGGTTTGAGTAGAATTAGGCAGAGTCTGCTGATTTATTTTTTTTTTAGCTGTATTTCATTTTATAGCTCAAACTCCTCTTGCAAAGCAGTGTGCTCTCATTGTAGGCTACAAAATAGCCATAGGAGAACCCCAACGGCTTACTTAGGCCTACAATAGCGTTATATTTTCCTTTTTTTGTTTGCTTGTGGCTGGGCTTGCTGGCATTAGTAGTGCAGCTAGTACCATACTGTGAGGAATTTGCTGGGAGACCTGCGACCATTGTGTTTAGCTCTTAGTGACACGCATATCCACCTCAAACACCGAAGTGGGACAATTTATTAGGGGTTTGAGTAGAATTAGGCAGAGTCTGCTGATTTATTTTTTTTTTTAGCTGTATTTCATTTTATAGCTCAAACTCCTCTTGCAAAGCAGTGTGCTCTCATTGTAGGCTACAAAATAGCCATAGGAGAACCCCAACGGCTTACTTAGGCCTACAATAGCGTTATATTTTCCTTTTTTTGTTTGCTTGTGGCTGGGCTTGCTGGTATTAGTAGTGCAGCTAGTACCATACTGTGAGGAATTTGCTGGGAGACCTGCGACCGTTGTGTTTAGCTCTTAGTGACACGCATATCCACCTCAAACACCGAAGTGGGACAATTTATTAGGGGTTTGAGTAGAATTAGGCAGAGTCTGCTGATTTTTTTTTTTTTTTACCTTTATTTCATTTTATAGCTCAAACTCATCTTGCAAAGCACAAAATCCAGTTGTGTGCTGTCAGTGTAGGTTAGAAACTAGCCATAGCAATAGGATAGCATCGTTTTGTTAAAAAAAATAAAAAACTAAAAAAAAATAAACACAAATTTTTTTTTTTTCAAGTTTACACTTTAATTTGGAAAATGTTTTTAACCCGAGGGCTAGGGGTAGAGGACGAGGGCGTGGACGTGGGCGTCCAACTACTGCAGGGGTCAGAGGCCGTGGTCCTGGGCGGGGTGAGACACCACCTGCTGATGGGGGTGCAGGGGAACGCCGCAGAGGTACACTCCCTAGGTTCATCATGTCTCAAGTTACTGGGACTCGTGGTAGAGCACTGTTGAGGCCAGAACAGTGCGAAGAGGTGATGTCGTGGATTGCGGACAATGCTTCTAGCCATTTGTCCACCAGTCAGTCTTCCACGCAGTCCACCCATGTAACCGAAATCGGCACTCCTCCAGCTCCTCCTTCCCCCCCAGTCTGCCCCCTCCCACCAAAATTTGGCATTTGAACCGGCATACTCTGAGGAACTGTTTTCTGGACCCTTCCCACAGTCACAAACCACTTGTCCTGTTGCTGCGGAGCTATTTTCCCATGCCCAGGTTTTCCACCAGTCGCAGTCTGTGGGTGATGATGACATTATTCACGTAGTGGAAGAAGTGTGTAAAGAGGTGTCGGACGATGAGGAGACACGGTTGTCAGACAGTGGTGAAGTTGTTGTCAGGGCAGGAAGTCCGAGGGGGGAGCAGACTGAGGGATCGGAGGATGATGAGGTGACAGACCCAAGCTGGGTTGATAGGCTGGGTGAACACAGTGCTTCTGAGACGGAGGCGAGTCCTATAGCAGAACAGGTTGGAAGAGGCAGTGGTGGGGCCAGAAGGAGAGGCAGGGCCAAAGCTGGTGCATCAGCGCCAAATGTTGCCCGTAGTCAAGCTCCCGTGGCGAGGGCTAGATTTTCAGAAGTCTGGAGGTTCTTTAAAGAAACACTGGATGACCGACGGACTGTGGTGTGCAACCTTTGCCAAACCAGGATCAGCAGGGGTTCCACCACTACTAGCTTAACTACCACGCAACCCACCCACACGCCCAAGCCCTCAACGTCCACATCTCCAAGTTGCTTAGCCTGGAGATGCTGCCCTATAGGCTGGTAGAGACCGAGGCCTTTCGAAACCTCATGGCGGCGGCCGCCCCTCGGTATTCGGTCCCCAGCCGCCACTACTTTTCCCGATGTGCCGTCCCAGCCCTGCACAAGCACGTGTCAGAGAACATCCTCCGTGCCCTGACCAACGCCGTTTCTGACAAGGTCCACCTGACCACGGACACGTGGACAAGTGCTGCCGGGCAGGGCCACTATATATTGCTGACGGCACATTGGGTTAACTTGGTGGAGGCTGGGACCGAGTCTGACCCTAGGGCTGGTCATATACTGCCGACGCCGAGGATTGCGGGGCCTACCTCGGTCCAGGTCTCAAAGGCCTACTATGCCTCCTCCCACCCCTCCTCCACCTCCTCCTCTGAATTACCATCCGTGGGCATGGCGCCATCAGTCGGTAGCTCTAGGCACAGCAGCAGTGCCATCGCTAAGCGACAGCAGGCGGTGCTCAAACTGCTGAGCCTAGGCGATAAAAGGCACACCGCCCAAGAGTTATTACAGGGCATCACGGCGCAGACTGATCTGTGGCTGGCACCGCTGAGCCTGAAGCCAGGCATGGTTGTGTGTGACAACGGCCTTAACCTGGTGGCAACTCGGCAGACTGACACATGTGCCATGCCTGGCCCATGTGTTAAATCTCATAGTTCAGCGTTTCCTCAAAACATACCCCAATCTGTCTGATTTGCTCACGAAGGTGCGCCGCATCTGTGCGCATTTCAGGAAGTCCAGCACAGATGCTGCCACTCTCAGGGCAGCGCAGCGCCGCCTCCAACTGCCCGCTCACCGACTGTTGTGCGACGTGCCTACGAGGTGGATTCAACACTAACCATGTAATCCAGAGTTTACCAGCAGCGCAGAGCGATTGTAGACTGCCAGATGTCAACTTCCACCAGAACTGGTAGTCAGGTCAGTCAGCTTCCTCAAGTCTACAATGAGGAGTGGATGTGGATGTCAACACAGATGGTCAGTGGTGATTCCGCCATCATCAGCCTCACCATCCCGCTGCTTGGCCTGTTGAAAAAATCTCTGGTCAGCATGAAGTCGGAAGCTTTGCGCTTGTCACAAGAGACGGGGGAAGAAGATTCCCTTGTTGATAGCCAAAGCACCCTTAGGTCTGTTTCTCAGCGCATATCGGAGGAGGTGGAGGTGGAGGAGGATGAGGAGGAAGAGGAGGAGAATGTTGGCGAGACAGAAGAGGGGACCATTGTTCAGTCCTTCACTGTTCAGCGTGTATGGGCAGGAGAAGAGGAGTTGGAGGAGGAGGAAATGGACAGTCAGGCCAGTGAGGGGAGTGAATTCTTGCGCGTTGGGACTCTGGCGCATATGGCAGATTTCATGCTAAGCTGCCTATCCCGTGACCCTCGCGTTTAAAGAATTTATTCCAGCACCGATTACTGGGTATTCACTCTCCTGGACCCACGGTACAAGCAAAATCTTTCCACTCTCATCCCTGGAGAGGAAAGGAGTGTGAGAATGCATGAATACCAGCAGGCCCTGGTGCACAAGCTGAAACAGTATTTCCCTTCTGACAGCGCTAGCGGCAGAGGGCGTACTTCTGCGGGACAAGTAGCGAGGGAGAGTAGGCGACCAGGCAGCTTGTCCAGCACTGGCAGGGGTACGCTTTACAAGGCCTGTCTCTCTGCTGTCTCTAACATCATGTCCTCTCTCTTCTTGAAACTTAATCTTTCTAAGACTGAACTTCTTGTCTTTCCACCATCTACTAACCAAACCACCCCTGACCTCTCCATCTCTGTCTGTGGGATCACTATAGCACCGAGGCAGCAGGCCCGCTGTCTTGGGGTTGTGCTGGACTCTGACCTCTCTTTTTCACCATATATTCAATCTATTGCTCGCTCTTGCCGGATGCATCTCAGAAACATCTCAAGAATACGGCCGTTTCTGACATTTGAAACTTCTAAAATGCTAATTGTTGCACTTATTCACTCTCGACTAGACTACTGTAACTCCCTACTAATTGGTCTTCCACTCTCTAAACTCTCTCCTCTACAATCTATTCTTAATGCAGCAGCCAGGCTCGTCTTTCAGGCCAAACGCTACACAGATGCCTCCAGTTTGTGCCAATCACTGCACTGGCTACCTGTCTCCTTCCGTATTCACTTTAAAATAATAACCCTCATCCACAAAGCTCTGAATAATGCTGCACCTCCCTATCTCTCTTCTCTCATCTCAGTCTATCGCCCTTCCCGTGCTCTTCGATCTGCCAGTGACATTAGATTAATCTCTACCTTAATTCGAACCTCCCATGCACGTATCCAGGACTTCTCCCGAGTTGCACCAATTCTCTGGAATGCTCTTCCCCAGACTCTCAGACTAATACCCACTCTCCAAAGCTTCAAACGTGCTCTTAAAACCCATCTCTTTAGGCAAGCTTATCACACTCGCTAACCGCATGAAATGTCAACTCTCCCTTTACTAATCCATCCTATCTGTTATCTGGCAAACAGCTGATATATACCAAGCTCCAGGCTTGGCTGCAGTCTTTTTCACCTAGGACCCTGTAAATAAGATGGCGGCTGATGGCTGGTTCAAGCAGCAACATCGTTGTTTAGTAAATTATTTATTAAATTATTTTTATATTGTTCCCTTATAAAGAATGGCTGGACCATTATACAACCTCTTGTGTCACCCCCTCATCCTCATAGTCTGTAAGCTCTTGTGAGCAGGGCCATCACTCCTATTGTTCTATATGACTGTTTGTTCTTTGTAATGTAATATAGTTGTATATGTCCCCTATGATTTGTAAAGCGCTACGTAATTTGATGGCGCTATATAAATAAAGATTATTATTATTATTATTATTATTATTATTATTATTATTATTATAAGGCCTTTGCCAGTTTTATGTCACCCCAGCAAGACACTGTCACCTGTCCCCAGTCTCGGCAGAGTAGGGCTGATCTTTACAGAAAGATGGTGAGGGAGTACGTAGCTGATCATACCATCGTCCTAAATGATCACACAGCTCCCTACAACTACTGGGTTTCAAAGCTGGACATGTGGCACGAACTGGCGCTGTACGCCTTGGAGGTTCTTGCCTGCCCTGCCGCTAGCGTGTTGTCCGAACAGGTTTTCAGTGCAGCTGGTGGCATCATCACCGATAAGCGTACACGCCTGTCGACTGACAGCGCTGACAGGCTGACGCTTATCAAGATGAATAAAGCCTGGATTTCTCCGCATTTCCATTCTCCACCAGGTGAAAGAAGCTGAACCTGAATAATGTATGCACTCCTCCTCCTCATTGTCCTCCTTTTCCTCCTCTTTGTACACTAAAGCAGAGAAACTGGCTATTTTTTTGCCAGGGCAAACTGGCTCTGGCTATAGTACTCTATGTATTTAATTTTTCTAGAGGGCCAACTACCCTGTCCTCTGTTTTAAACAATTTTTGGGAGTGCCACATACAGGCACTCAATCTATGTAATTTTTCTGGAGGACCAGCTACCTGCTCCTCTGGTTTGAAAACTTTTTTGGACTGCCACATACAGGCACTCAATTTATTTAATCTTTTTGGACGACCAGCTACCTGCTCCTCTGCTTTGAAAACTTTTTTGGACTGCCACATACAGGCACTCAATCTATGTAATTTTTCTGGAGGACCAGCTACCTGCTCCTCTGGTTTGAAAACTTTTTTGGACTGCCACATACAGGCACTCAATTTATTTAATCTTTTTGGAGGACCAGCTACCTGCTCCTCTGGTTTGAAAACTTTTTTGGACTGCCACATACAGGCACTCAATCTATGTAATTTTTCTGGAGGACCAGCTACCTGCTCCTCTGGTTTGAAAACTTTTTTGGACTGCCACATACAGGCACTCAATCTATGTAATTTTTCTGGAGGACCAGCTACCTGCTCCTCTGGTTCGAAAACTTTTTTGGACTGCCACATACAGGCACTATCCAAATTAAATTGTCTCCATAGCAGCCTCCACACGTCGTCTTTTTAGCTGCCTTCACATGTTGTCTCCATTGCTACCTCCACACGTCATCGCCATAGCTATCTCCAAAAGTAGTCCATATAGCTGCCTCCATACATGGTCCCCTTATCAAACGAGCTGTGTCAGGCAGAATTTTGGATTGTTTTCATGGCTTCCATGTTAACTTTGTCGCCACCCTGCTGTGTAATCCACAAAATATACTGGCAAACTTTTATCATTTACCCATATTATTTCAGCGCTTCTTGCGCATCTGTTTACATTCCCCTCACCCGCCAGAACCCAAACTTATAAGAACGCTACTACACTTGATCTTATACAAAAGGTTCTTAGAAGTGCTGTTTGGGGAGTAGCCTAGAGACAGGGGCTTGGATTGGCGAAAGCTCGCCTGGCAGCGGAGCGCCAGCTCCATCCCAAGATCCAACTAACATAGTTTTAACTGCAGCACCTTTAATCTACTACTAGTTCACTGCCTCCATACATGGTCCCCTTATCAAACGAGCTGTGTCAGGCAGAATTTTGGGTTGTTTTCATGGCTTCCTCATCAAACTTGTTAACTTTGTCGCCACCCTGCTGTGTAATCCACAAAATATACTGGCAAACTTTTATCATTTACCGATATTATTTGAGCGCTTCTTGCTCACCTCCTTTGGTTCCTCTCTGCCACCCATTGGTTTTAAGCCTGAGTCCATTTGGGGTATGTTGCCAAGACACTCTCTAGCCTGCTGCTGCTGCCGCTGCCTCTGCATAGTCCCCTATAGTGTCAGGGTCAATTATTGGATGTTTTAGATGCTATCTAGCCTCATTCGGTCACTCTGTCATTGCCATGCTGTTGCCCATACTTTTGGCATAATGGTGTGATTAAGCAGCCTCAGAGGCATCCATGCATGCTGCCCCTGCTGTTTCCTGTCCATTTCCGTGGTGTTTCCATCCTTTTCTGAGGTTCCCAGGTGCTTGGCCAAGCTTCCCTGTGCAGATCCTTGGTCCCCTTGAAAAATGCTCGAGTCTCCCATTGACTTCAATGGGGCTCGTTATTCGAGACGAGCACTCGAGCATCGGGAAAAGTTCGTCTCGAATAACGGGTACCCGAGCATTTTAGTGCTCGCTCATCTCTAATCAACAACCTTTTGAAGGAATTTTGAACAAATACCTATAACAGCATGTGTACTTGAGGAGTATTGTATTCTGCATTTTTTTAGCATTTTTCATTTCTTCAGCCACACCAGAATTCCTCTATATGCACACAGCAACAAGATACTGTGCACCTAAAGGGACGACCTGACACCCCCTGCGGGTGCCAAAAGTGCTTGAACTGAGTGCACCAGTTTTTCTCTGGTGAACTCAGTTTAACAGGCCCGTGGCACATTTCTGTTGGACTTCTGACAAAAATGTGGCAGCAGGTGTGAATACACGCTCCTTTAGGTGCATAATATTGTGTTGCAGCGGGCATAGTGCAATCGCAACACAATGCTCCAAGAAACATTTCATAAATACATGTGCAACCAGTTTGCACATGTATTTATGTGCAATCTACGCCAGAAAATGTGGGCCATTATCTTTAATTCTCGGAGGCAGATGCCTGATGGAGAAAACAAAAGAATCTCCTTTCTTATTAACACAAAGAATTACAGTAAGCCGGCTTTACAACACAGTTTTTAAAGGGATCTTACAGGAAACAAAATTGGTCTGAGTTGACTGTCTACAGTCATGGGAGACGGAAGCAATGTATTGTATGTATTAAAGCACCCATACTCAGGGGCGTAACTACAGTGGTAGCAGCCCACATGGGCCCCACAGTGTCAAGGGGCACTGTCATCTGACCTGACACTAAACAATGGAGGATGTGCACCAATATATACATATTATGCTGCACATTGTACATATATAACATATATGTGATTTTATATATGCTGTGTATGTATCTGCAATGTGTAAATGCTGTATGTGTATATGATGTGTATATACTGTATTTGTGTATGTATTCTGTAAATCTGTATATGGCACTGTATGTGTGTGTAAGTGTGATCTGTATTACGTATATTTTTGCTATGGGACCCGGCCTCTCCTAGTTACGTCCCTGGCCATACTACTTTTCTTTCATTCAGCATCTCCTCCTTTTCTTCCTGACTATATAAGCTTTTATGTAAACAATTCTAGAAGCACCTTGTGGATCTTGGTTCCCTGAGACATATTTCAAGAAAGTGATCTTCTCAGGTGGAAGAGTTGGAATGAGACAGATAACGACAGCAATCTAAGCAGTAATCATACTATATAAAAACAGTCACCAAAGATAGTGAAATATTTTAAAAAATATCTTACCGGTACGGTCCATTGTTTGTTAATATGCCATTACAAAATGAAACATTGTTGCAATTGAATTGTGTTCCAACTGGAATCAGAGCTTTATCTTTTGGCTGTGCATCAGAACATGTGTAGTTGTTAGCTGGCATCTGGTAGAGATGATAATATTTTTTAGTCTGGAATAAATTGTAGCCGGATGGTTTGCCGACATTTTGCACAGTCAAACTTGGCACAACTGTAGGGCAGAGGGAACTAGAAATCAGTGAAAATAACAACCTTGTATTTATGGACCAAGTTATCTTGTAGATATGACACATCTATGTAATTTTAATTTAAAGATATACTAAAGATTTATTTCTGTAAGCTGATTTAGAGTGATGTCGTCAAACTAAATTAGGCCATATATATATATAATAACTACACATAATTTTTAATTTTTCATTTATTGTCACATAAACTCATGCTGGTGGGATATTGATGTTTGAGGTAGTACATTTCTCCAGCAATCTGCTATCATGACCTTGGCTGGCTAGGTATACAACACTATACCTTTTTTCCTGCTAATGTAATGATAGCCTATTAGAAACTTTATATGTCTTTAAAGTAGGATATAGACAGCCCCCAGGTCTAAGTATAAGAATAGATTAAGCATGTTGCAATAATTAGAAATTAAGGTAAAAAGGAGCAATTGATTTAAACACAGTGTATACTGAGGTATTATTTTGTTGAATGACCTTGAATGAGTTTTATAAAATTATAATTTATCCTATGTCAATATACAATTGCATGCCTTGTATTCTATATACACATGGTATAGCAAAACCATGGAAATCTTAAAATTCCCTTATAAATTCTAAAGAAGAAGATGCATGGGTTAGGGAATGGAACTGGTATCAACCCATAGGATGAGAGAAAAAATAACCTTGTTACCAGCACCCTTTAGGTAGAGTAGGAAAAGTTATCTCTAGCATTTCTTCTTTAATGTTAAAACTCACCATAAAAAAACATCTCCAGAGTACATGAGCTGAAATATTATGTAGAACTTTGGTTTTGGCATCATATAAAAGAAAAGAATCCCACCTTTCTGTTCACATAACCAGAACCAGAAATACATGGAGCTAAAGAAATATTCAGTTCTGCTGCAAGTGCCGCTCTGTAGTACTTTTCATGACTAGTTCACACCCAGATTTTTACTCTACAGAGGACTTTGTTACACCTTGGAGATGGGTGTGTTTCATGTGTTGTATGAGCGATGGAAGGTCAAACCTATCTGTGGCCGGCATCTAGGAACTCCATATATAATCACTCCTGACTCCAGTTAGAGCTACTATGTTAGTCCCTTGATACTTGCAGTACTATGTTCTATATTGTGCTTGTCGTTTTGTGCTCTGACCCTTGCTGTATTATTTGACTATTTATTGTCTCTGGAATCTGTTCCTTGCCGCCATCTTGGTTTTTAAACAGTTTGCCTGACTATGCTTCTGTCTTTTTGTCTCTCAGTTTGTCATCTGTTCATAGTAATGTAGAGTAGGGACTGTCTTTCAGTTGCCGCCTGTGGTTTATTGCGTAGCCTACCAAGTAGGCATGGACAGAGGTTTTGGGAAGCTCAGGGCTCACAGCTTTCCACTGTCATGATGCATGATTTTATCTGCAGCTTGCATTTCCAACTATTAATTTAACTGCCTGTGTCTTTACGTACTGAAGATCAATGGTGGATTTTATTGTCAAAAAATATTTGCCCATAAAAGTTGTACATCATAACAAGACAAAACTAGGCACATTCATATCTCACTAATAACTTTAACTGTAAGAATTTTAATTGTACTAAAACTTAATATGATTGTGCAGTTTAGTGAATTTTTTTGTATTACTGTGTGTAGCTAAGTGCAATTTTTTCAGTTTTTATGGAAGACCCTGAGCATAACAGTATCAGCTAAGTGATATGGCAAATAAAATAATGTATATATTACTAGAGAAAACTACAATAAAACAATATATTTACATACCATTATCCAGAGCAATAACTATCCACACATCACTTGTGTTATACTGTTGAAAGATGCATTGTGGATCATCAAGTGCAAAACTGTTATTTGTCAGTCTACCTAAAACTTGCTTGACTGTAACCTGAGGAACATAATATCGCACTTCTGAAAGAGAGCACATAAATTGATTAATAGAACTTCATTAATTGTATGTACAATAAGTGCAGGGTCCAAAAGTATAAGAAATTCCGCCAGTGGGCAAGGAAAAAGGAAGACACAATACAACTCATAAAACTGAGGAGAACAATCCTATCTGATTCATGATTCAATTATAAGCTGATACACAAATAAGGCTAAGTTCACTTCTGAATTGTACCTTTAATTGTGCTCTATCAATGCATGAGAAAATGAGGAGAAAATGCTATAAGACCCATTGATTTCAGTAGGTGTGTATATGGATCAGGAATGAATATAATGACACTTCTGCAAATAAGCATTAGGGAGGAGCAACTGGACAATGGTTTCACTCCCCAGAACCTATGAGCATACATGTAAAAAATAAATGGCAGTGCTCACTCCTACCAGTCTAGGGTTTCTATTCAAGGCAACCAGTCCCAGCACTGTTGTCCAATTGGAAAAAAGGAGATTCCACCTTGAAGGAAATTTTACCAATTCCTTAGTTGTCAATTGTCCGGCACCACTTCCGAGGCGAGCACACTCTTGTGTGCAATCTTTCTTAGTGAAACCTAATCAGAGATCGGGCAGAAAGATAGGACAAAACCTTTGGGTGTAAGGTATAAAAAACACTTTTTATTCTACTCATGCCATGCCCCAGATGAACAGGTGAAACCTAGGTCGGGCGAGATGCTTTGGTGTCCAATGGACTTTTGATTTTATAGGCATGCTTTTAACCCTGTTTGTGAGTAGAATAAAAAGTTTTTTTTATACCTTACACCAAAGATTTTGCATATTTTTGCCTGACCTATTAGGTTTAACTAAGGGTGCCGGACAATTGGAATTGAACTAACAACTAAGAAATTAGTGGAATTTCCTTTGAGGTGGAATCCTCTTTTCTCCCAGTTGGACAAGAGTGCTGAAACTGGTTGCTTTGAATAGAAACCTTAGACTGGTGGGAATGAGCACTGACATTTTTTTAACATATGTGTATGGATCTTTTGTTATAATTTTGTTATCCATTTTTTAAATTTTTATTTCATTGAGTTCAATATGTAAAATAACTATTCCCTTCCCCATCCCACAGGTTTAAGTTAAATGGAGGAAAAAGCAGTGTCTGCAGTTCTTCAATTTTTGTATGGATATAGGATAGACCCTTATATTTTTTCCACACACTTGCCACAAGCAGTCAAATTTTAACTCTAATTATCATTATTTGATCTATAGGTATATTTCTGTCCCAGGTCCTGCAATTATTGTTGGTTTTAGGAACTTTTTTGCTTCTTCTGTGAAGAAATCACTCAAAAAAGTCACCCGAAAAATCTGTGAAATCACACTAAAGGGTGTGGTTTTATATGCGACCTCTTCCCTACTATTTCTAAATTAAGTATTAAATAGTTTATTTCAATTAGCATTGCTCTTGCTTTGTTTTTAGTTAACTGCATTTACATTTTATAAACAAATTTTAAATGCTTACAAAAGTTACAATCTTACAATGTCTGTTCTTGGACTGAACAATTGAAATGTATTGAAGTAAGCATATGTGCTCAGACTTTATAATATGTGAGATAAATCACACATGCATCAATTGTATCCCTTATAGATGTTTCAGTAGAAAAACATGCTTTAACCGGGAACCAAATTGAACTCAAATTTAAAAATGCCTTGTTAAATCTTTTACTATTCACTATTACTAGTATTTGTATTTATTTCTTAAGATCTTAAGATTTCTTAAGAACATTGAGAACAGAGGAAAATGAAAGCAAAATACCTAATTGAGAACACAAGTTACAGTAATCCAATTATAAGATTGCAACCAAAATAAGGATGGAATATGCATCAATTCAAACATTTAACAATTTTCTGAACTGAATTGTTTGCCTCCTTACATGAAGGTGAATATAATCAGCTCAGAAAATCAGCTCAATGAACACTAAAATAGAACTAATACCATACTGAGAAAAGATCAATTACTTTACCTGCACATACGGCTGTGACCCCCATAAACAGGAACCCCAGTTTTATGATCAGATCCATGATGAGATAGCGTATTTAATACAGTAGTGTGTGACATGAGTACATGTCGTGCTCGTTCATCTCATCTCACACCAGACTAGACCTGAACTTTTAAAAATGTGTCTGTGAAGGATTGGTGTGTCCCCTGGGGACATAATGGTCCCATTTCAATTCACGCATTCCGGACATAATGAAGAGAAGAATAGCAGAAAAACATGTCAAGCCTGTTTAAAAATACAAGTAATAGTATTATATGAGTTATTTAAAGGAAATCTACTATCAAAATCAAGCATGATAAACCATGGAAAGCTACTCATAAATCCAGGCTCTGTGAATGTGGTAATCTTCTTATGTTTGTTATGCTTCCTTGTAAACTATTCTTTTAAAATTATGGCAATGAACCAGAAGGGTTTTGGGGGGCGTTGCTAGAGCCCCTGCATGCTGCAGATTTACAGGCTGTTACACTGTGACTGGCTGTTACAGGCTGTTTCAGCATCACAGTGGGAGGGGGTAGTGATCAATGCGCACTGTGACAGCCTGTAAAGCTGCAGCATAGAGGGGCCTTGGGAAGCACCCCAGTAGCCTTTCAGGCTCATACGGATATTTTCAAAACTTGATTTTAGAATGAAGGAGGCCATGGTTGACAATTATAACAAGATTACCACAGTGCCTAGACCTATGAGTAAATGTCCTTGGTTTATTCGTGCTTGATTTTAATGGTAGATTTCCTTAATAAAAATGTTTTTAGTGACTTCTTCATGTTTAAAGGGAATTAATAAGACATGAGTACATCTATTAATTCCTGCTCATAACCTTAACTTGTTGGACTTATGTGCAATGACACAGATTAACAAAAATGTGTCTCAGTAAATGTCATACTAGGTGTGGTAAAAATGTTGCTTTTTTGCTTTGTTCGTCAATGCAGAGGTATTTTTAGGTAGACAAACCCTAACTGTAAAAGGTAAAGTAGCTGGTATATGGAATATACGTCAAAGTATATAATATATACTATACTATACAAATATCAGAAAATGTCTGTATGTATAATGTTGGGGAGGTGATATGTAACAGGGAATTTATTTTGTATATACTGCATACATGTATATATACAGTGAGACCTCTCCAAAAGACAACCTTCTTGATAAGACCCCTCCTTCAGTGACTTTTTTTCCCATCATACTCTTTGGACGTTGCCCCTGTTTCGAAATTAGCAGATAAAGTTGAGTCAATTGTGAGTCAAGATGTATATAGGAGGAGCCTATATAGTACATACCTTCATAGGAAGCAGCCAATTATGTTCTTCGTGACCTTGTAAACAAATAGCATAAATGAAAACAGGAATCAAATGAGTACGGATATAAACATATGTGTATATGAGTATGTTCATGTGAAGTGTAAACATATGTGTATACACTTGTATACTAAGTGTATGCATGTGTGTGTGTATAAGTAAGATTGTATACATGTGTGTATATACAATTATATATTTGTGTGTTTATATAGCTGTGTATATAGATGTGAATACATGTATATGAGTGTATTAATATATGTTTATAAGTGTATAAATGTGCAGATAAATTAAAGGGAAAAAAACTAAAATATAAAATAACATCTGAAAATACTTGAAATACTTTTTAGGTAATGTTTTAATGTATTTTCCAGCTACAGAATATTATCAGCATTTCTGTAATATAGGTAATCACTATGAGATGGGTTGGGATGTGACGGAAGGCAGGGGTGGAAGCAGACAGCGCTGTTCATTGTGTAGAGGTAGTGCCAGGGCTGCATCTGTCATTAGGCGAGATGGCAGAGCCTAATATATATATTATATTTTGATATAGCAGGGGATCATAAGTTGGCTGCTAGAGGGGGGGGGGCATTTTAATTTTTCACCTCAGGCAGCAGAAAAGCTACTATATGCTCAGCTACTATTTCAATGAAAGCCTCCCCTGCAGTAACCCTGTGCCATCACTACACAATGGCCAGCACAGTATACTTCATGTCTGCTGCTCACCTCTGATCATTAGTGGTGCCAGGCACATCACCAGCCATATCATAGTAACTACGTATCCTTTAATCCTACTACTTTACTTTGCAGCATCATGTCCGGTATAAGGGGCTATAAAACTAGCAACTCAGCAGGTACTCTTAATAAATTTAGTTACAGTGGCATATATCATGTTTAAGGTGGAAGGGTGCCCCATTCAGAAGTATTCTATGGGACCCAGCCTCTCCTAGTTACACCCCTGTACGCAATAATTTGTTTGGTTCAGTAACCTGTCAATCATTAGGCAAGGACACACCATGCCAGGAAATGCCTGGTCTTACCCCTAGAAGAAGTAGAGTTCTCCTCTGCTATATGAGTGCCAGGACAACATAATTGATATGGCTAGTGCAAGCACAATACTTGGGCATGTTAGATTATTCAACTAGATCTCACAAGCTGTCAATACAACTACCTCCTAGCGCCACCTGATACAAAGCAATTGCTCAGTCCCAGCAGGGTTATGTTAATAAAGCAAGAACATCTACACTCACCGGCCACTTTATTAGGTACACCATGCTAGTAACAGATTGGACCCTTTTTTGCCTTCAGAACTGCCTCAATTCTTCGTGGCATAGATTCAACAAGGTGCTGGAAGCATTCCTCAGAGATTTTGGTTCATATTGACATGATGGCATCACACAGTTGCCACAGATTTGTCGGCTGCACATCCATGATGCAATCTCCCGTTCCACCACATCCCAAAGATGCTCTATTGGATTGAGATCTGGTGACTGTGGAGGCCATTTGAGTACAGTGAACTCTTTGTCATGTTCAAGAAACCAGTCTGAGATGATTCCAGCTTTATGACATGGCGCATTATCCTGCTGAAAGTAGCCATCAGATGTTGGGTACATTGTAATCATAAAGGGATGGACATGGTCAGCAACAATACTCAGGTAGGCTGTGGCGTTGCAACGATGCTCAATTGGTACCAAGGGGGCCAAAGAGTGCCAAGAAAATATTCCCCACACCATGCAATACCACCACCAGCCTGAACCGTTGATACAAGGCAGAATGGATCCATGCTTTCATGTTGTTGACGCCAAATTCTGACCCTACCATCCAAATGTCGCAACAGAAATCGAGACTCATCAGACCAGGCAACGTTTTTCCAATCTTCTACTGTCCAATTTCGATGAGCTTGGGCAAATTGTAGCCTCAGTTACCTGTTCTTAGCTGAAAGGTGTGGTCTTCTGCTGCTGTAGCTCATCTGCCTCAAAGTTCGACGTACTGTTCATTCAGAGATGCTCTTCTGCCTGCCTTGATTGTAACGGGTGGCGATTTGAGTCACTGTTGCCTTTCTATCAGCTCGAACCAGTCTTCCCATTCTTCTCTGACCTCTGGCATCAACAAGGCATTTCCGCCCACAGAACTGCCGCTCACTGGTTTTTTTTTCTTTTTCGGACCATTCTCTGTAAACCCTAGAGACGGAAAATCCCAGTAGATCAGCAGTTTCTGAAATACTCAGACCAGCCCTTCTGGCACCAACAACCATGCCACGTTCAAAGGCACTCAAATCACCTTTCTTCCCCATACTGATGCTCGGTTTGAACTGCAGGAGATTGTCTTGACCATGTCTACATGCCTAAATGCACTGAGTTGCTGCCATGTGATTGGCTGATTAGAAATTAAGTGTTAATGTGCAGTTGGACAGGTGTACCTAATAAAGTGGCCGGTGAGTGTATATAGTCCATGATTCTTGGAAAATTCATAAGAAATAAAGAACAGAGCTGTCAAGTGCAATTGAGAACTGTATTGCAGTATATAGCAATTTTGATGATGATATCTTATAGCCTGCCATTTGCAGGCTATTGGATATCATAACACATGACAAGCCATCGAGTCTCTCTATGACACTGTAGGCTGCCATGGTAACCGATCACCACCCTCATGGGGTGGAGATTATCCATTCAAGATAGCGGCGTTAATCGGAAGGTAAGTTAACTGTCATTATCGGTGGCAGTAACAGGCGTGTTCCAGCTGACACACACCAAGTGTGGAGAGAGCTCAGCCTGTGAGCTCTCTCCACACACCCCCTGCAGCACCAGGACATAATAGTACATACTGTTTCATTTCTATGGTAAGCATCACACAGTCACAGAGGCGAAAGCTGAACGCCAAAGTCAAGCTCAGCACGACCCCTCCATTGTATTTGAAGCTTTTAATTTCAGCCTGCGCTGCATTTCTGAAGTGTTTATGTTCATGCTGAATGCAGTCAGGCACCAGGGGTAGTGGAACCAATGTACCACCTCAGATAATGACACAAGTTGACACCTGGGAGTGGCACCTGGTTTTCACCAGAGCTCGCCGCAAAGCGGTTTGGACTTGCTGCAGCGTGGTATCAAAGTGGGATGCAGAATCGTGAGGAAGAGACGGAGTCGTCGACAGGAAGAGGTCAGGACAGGCAGTACAGGAGCAAAGTCAGGAACGGAATCGAGGTCACAACGGGAAATCACAATAAATGCAGAGGACATAGGGCACAGCACACTGATATTAATCTCTACCTTATTTCAAACCTCTCATGCACGTCTCCAGGATTTCTTCCAAGCCGCACAAATTCTCTGGAATGCCCTTCCCTGGACTATCAGACTAATACCCACCCTCCAAAGCTTCAAACATGCTCTTGTAACCTATCACACTCACTAACTGCATGAAATGTCAACTCTCTCTTTACTTATCCATCCTATGTCTCACACCGTTGCTTATATGGCAAACACCAGATATACACCAGGCTCAAAGCTTCTGTGCAGTCACTTTCACCTTGGACCTTGTATATAAGATGGCAGCTGATGGCTGGTTAAAGCAGCAGAATCTTTCTTTATTTATTAAAATATTTTATTGTTTCCTCAAAAATAATGGCAAGACCATTAAACAGGCTCTTTTACCTCTTGAGTCACCCCCTTTATCCTAATAGAATGTTAGCTCTTGTGAGCAGAGCCCTCACTCCTATTGTTCCATATGACTGTTTGTACTTTGTAATGTTATATATTTGTATATGTCCCCCAAAATTTGTAAAGTGCTACAGAATTTGTTGGCGCTATATAAATAAAGATTATTTTTATTATACTGGCCTTCCCCCGATAATTTTAAATACTTGCCCCCAATGAATTATCTAATATACTGCGCCTTCCCCAATTAATTATTTAATATACTGATCTCCCCCTGTATTATATTTATATATTTTATATACTGGCCCTCCCCAATTAAATTTTTATATATTGCCCCCCAATTTTATAATATACTGGGCCAATTCATGTATTGTATATATTTCCCTCCCAATTAATTATTTTACATACTTGGCCACCTCATGTATATATTGACCCCCAATGAATTATTTAATATACTAGGTCCCCCAACAAATTACCCACTCAGCCGCTTTGTACCAGTTGATGGAAATGTTTCCCGCTGGTCCGACCTTTATGCTGTGTGGTCACCTGTACGTAGAAGGCCGGGAGCCCCAGGATAGGTCCAAAGCACATCAGAGGGATTTCTGGCAGAAATGCTTTTTTGGAAATAATAACAACAGGACAACCTATAGTGACAAGATGTCCCTTGGGTGTAATACAGTGGGTATACCCAAGTGTACAGGTGACCACACATCATAATGGTCGGACCAGCGGGAAATATTTCCATCAACTGGTACAAAGCGGCTGAGTGGGTAAGACCATAGCACGTTTCATATTGCCAGTGTATAGACCACATGACCTTTCCTGCTGGGGGATCTTAGTCTACCTGTTTTGTGTGTTTTTTCTTTTCCCATGTGCATTTATCACGGATACAGGACACCATTATATATAGGTGTCTGAATATGTATTTTTTCCAGGTTGATTCGTCACTCACGGATAGGTGACATTTTTAACCAAATTAATTAAAGTTTATGAGTTTTATATGTTACTGCCATGCTGGTAGAGATTTAGAATTTTCAGTGAACCTTGGATACACATCCTTGAGTTGGTTAAAAAATTTTCTTGCTTTTCTTTTTTTTTTTTCCAAAGCAGGAGTAGAGTAAAAGTAGGAGGAAGAGCAGCACCTTTCAATTATTTGTCTTATCCCTTACGATCCAAACACATGCGATTATGCCGAGTCCTGCCTCAGGGTGCTAGCATTGGGTTTGTAAACGCAGCGCCAGAAGAATGTGTGCACCTGAAATCGTCTTTCTTCATTGCTGGAAGTGTAAGCGGCACATTCAGTTTATCAAATGCAGTTTTTGGAGACACAAATAATTGAAAAGTGCTGCTCCTCCTGCTTTCACTCCATTCCAGGTTTGGGCATCAAAAACTTCATCTGAAAAACAAAGTGTGAAATGAAAAAAAAAGCTCTCAAAAAAGTTGATATAATATGTTATATAATATAATATAATATAATATAATATGGTAATATGTAAAACACATTGCAAACAAAAAGTGGGTGCATTCACATGTTCAGTTTTTCAGATGCATTGTGGTTCATCATGGTCGAGTACATATCATTAAGTGATGCTGCGCCTATTTTTCACTCCACTGCTGGTTTGGACATCGGAAACTGTATTTGAAAAACCAAACTTGTGAACACACCCCATGTACACTGTCAAAACAGAAAAATAATAATAAAAAAAAGGGGGCATTATCACACATCCACAGCCGGAATACATGAACTAATTCAGTCACCAAACAGAAATGGTCCATGTAAAAAAAGAGATTAGCCAAAATCAGGACACAATCATCCACATCTGTATTCATGTGCACATATAACACAATGTATGACTGTACATGTACAGACATCCCATTGTAACTCCTCCCTCCCTGAGCCCCAAGCCCCACAACTCACATCCCCTGCTCACAAGATGAACAATCCCCCTCCCCTGCTCAAAATATGCACAAGCCCCCTCCCATGCTCAAAATACACACAAGCCCCCTCCCCTGCTCAAAATACACATAAGCCCCCTCCCCTGCTCAAAATACACACAAGCCCCCTCCCTGCTCAAATAAGCACAAGCACCCTCCCATGCTCAAAATACACACAAGCCCCCTCCCCGGCTCAAAATACACACAAGCCCCCTCCCCTGCTCAAAATACACACAAGCCCCCTCCCCTGCTCAAAATACACACAAGCCCCCTCCCCTGCTCAAAATACGCACATGCCCCCTCTCCTGCTCACCAAACCATCAGACCCTATCCCCTACAGACAGGTCTCCATCCCCCATTAACAATTCGCACCAGCCCTTGTCCCCTGTTCACAACATGCACCAGCTCTCCCCTACACACACAACTTGCACTAGCCCCCTCCCCCGCTGACAGCATGCACCAGCTCTCCCCCACACACACAACACGCACCAGCCCCCCTCTCCAGCTGACAGCATGCACCAGCTCGCCCACACACACACAACTTCCCCCCTTTCAACACACACCAGACCCCCTCGCCTGCTCACAGCATGCAACAGCTCTCTCCCTGCACACAACATGCACCAGCCACCATCCTCCTGCACACAACATGCACCAACCCCCCTTCCCCCACGCACAACATGCACAAGCATACACTGCAAACACCTTCCAGCACTCACCTCCATGCTGCCAGGCCCGGGCTGTGCGCTGGGGGTGTGGCCTCCTGTGTGTAGGTGGAGCAGCTCTGTAATGTGCAGGGCAGAGTCAGTGAGGAACCCAGTGCTAGGGCTGACTTCTGCAGAAAGAACAGGCTCCTGCACTGTCACCCCTGCTGTGCATCCATATAATAAGGTTAGTTATGATATGGATGCATCAGGGAGGGAGGGCAGTACAGGAGCTGGTGCATAGGAAGTGATCTGCCTGACAGCCCGACATGTGTAGTGAGGGAGAGGAGGAGGGGTCGTGGCCCTGCATGTTTGGGCAGTTCTCCCCTGTCGGTGGGCCATTCCAACCCACTTTATTGGCTTTATTGGAGCTCCAGGCCGGGGGGGCCCCTCTGAAATAGTTTGGATCTGTCACTGGCTACATGCACTCATCCACAGCAGCAAACTGAGTGGAGAGGGAAGAAGTGAACACTCCTCACCACTCCCCTCTCCATAGGTTGATGGCAGGGGTTAGATCTGCTCTTTTTTTTTTTTTTTTTTTTTTGCAGTGTGGCTGCACGGCTCAGACACAGTGTAGTGAGACACAATGGGGGAGATATATTAATGTATCAGTCTTTAGACCAGTGCCGAATAGAACTAGACAGTTCTCTGTGCGCCAGATTAATCATTGTGTCTGATGCTGCATGATTAATCTGGTGCAGTGTATGTCTGGAGAGTTGTACTTTTCACCTCCTATTAGTTGGTCTAGTTTGCTGTACCACAATATTGAATTTTCTGGTGCACAGGCTATTTTCTGTCCGGTCAAGCCCCTTAGTTTCGGAGGAGTCGGAAATTAACCTTAAAATGGTCGGAAATCTTCAATTAATGCGGCGCATAGAATTTAAGGTGCAAATTACTTACGTTTCCTGGCGTAGACAGAATGATACATCTCTGTCTGTGAATAATAATGTACAGCTCACAGCTACCACCTATGGGTGTGTGCATGTACTTTTAGGTGGAAAAGGGAAATGCCCTTTTTCCTAATTTTGCTGTTTCTGTCAAATCTATGTCACTCTCTGTCAGTGAAGAAGAATGGACTGCTGTTGGAGAAGAGGGAAGAGAAAGTAAAACTATTTTGAAAACAATAACACGGAAACAAGGGAGAGATAATGTGTGGGGTACCGAATATTTGGCATTATAAGTGGGTGCAGGGGGATAAAATAAAATGGCTAGCTATTTGTAATGTCAAAAAAGGGGCTTTGTCTGCTTGCCAACAGAGGAAAAGGGTATTATAAGTGCAGGGGTGTATTATACTATGTAGGTGCAACATCCACCCTGGGGCCTGACAATTTTTGGTGGCTTGAGGAAGTCGAGGTGCTGAATACCAGAGTGGCTGGCAAGTGTGGCCTAGCGATGATCACGGGGCTTGGTATCATAAGTGGAGGCTCTTATAGATTTATATCTGGGGCTCAAACCCCTAATCATTGTAAGGTGACTTTCAAATTAAATGAGTCTGTGTCCAGCGCTGGAATTTGACTAACTTGAAGAAAAGACAAGACCTGTCCTTGCAGGAAGTTAGCAACAAGACTGATAAATTTATTGAGGGACGGACATTTATAGAAAACCATAAGGCACTTTACATAAGGCGTGTAATTAGGAAAGCAGCAACTATAATTGGGTGTTCTCACCCAGGAAATGTAACACTATTGGATGTAAGCACACAAAGGAGTCTAATACTATTGGCTACATGCAAATACTGAAACTTCCCAGGTGCTCGCCTGGATACCTTCCACTAGGTGCTGCTAGTGAGCACTAAGTCTTTGTTCAGAGAGGGAAACACCCAAACTTAGTTATCACTACACAAAGTTATATGAAATGAATGCTGAGTCTTTAAAATGTCCGACAATACGTAAGATGGCGTCTGAGTCCAGTGTAATATCTTTAACAATTCCCCCCTTTTGAGCTTTGCATGGCCTGTAACTTTTGTCCAGAGTGACCTCCTCAAACTCCAGGTACCCACAGGTAGGCTAAGCCCTTACCTGCTGGACTTGTTAACTCTTCACCAGATCCCCTGGAGGCCAGTCACTCGGGGGTTACAGGCCTGCATACTCAAATTACATAATTGTGTTTCCATAGTTTATGGGTTTATTAACAGGCTGGTTCTTCAACAAGACGGTATCCTCCACACCGGGACTTCTCCTGTCATGGTTCTTACCACCTGGATGGCCATCTGGGACATGGTGGACTTGATGAGGGGGACCACACAACACGCAATAAGTGACGAGACCAAAATCACAATCCCCAATATCACCCCCACTTACAGGAAACCCTTCCAATCCCCCAACCACAAAGTGAAGGACAAAGTGTCCACCCCAGAGTTTCTCTTGAGTTCCCTGGACAGTCCTTCAATCTCTTCAAGTGCATGGGTAATGGATCCATAGGGGGCGATGTCATCTGGGATATATATGCGACAAGCCACTCCCACCATCTTACAGACTCCTCCCTTCTAAGCAAGGATCATGTCCAAAGCCGTGCGGTTCTGGGAAGCATCTCGGATACAATCACAAATCTCTGTTGATTACAATACAACCAGTTAACCCAACCAACATCTTTACTCATAGCTCTCTGGGGAATAATGGACTCTAGACCTGCCCATATCTGATTGTGGGCCTTGTACTCATCTGGAACCCCCCCTTGGTGCTCCCACTGTATCTATATAAACGTTGTCATATAGGTGCCTCTCTCTTAGACCTCCAGAATCCTTTGGGATTCTCTGCCTTTTCTTTATGTGTCTGATCAACCTTATCCCTGGGGATCACGAGGAAGGAATGCACAAATCTTATCACTGTACACACCTTCCCAGCCTCTAGGCCTGACCTGACTCTCCTATCCCCACAAATCCAGTACACATCAGACACTGCTAATACAGGGTTACCTGTGCTGTCAATGTTAAAGAAGGTCATTGTCGTGTTGCACTAACCGTAGGTAAAGTCTCCTACCCTAGGTGCATCCTGGTCACCCCTATAGATACAGTAATAGTCATGGTTGGGGTGCCCCTGAGCATACAGTCAGTCAGAAGAGACCAGCTAGCAAGAAAAATAGGTTTGTAATAGAAAGCGTGGAAGCATGCTGACTTCCCTCTAGCTGCACAGACGTGGCACTGGTCAGCAGGACTTGGAAAGGACCGTTGTAGAGAGGCTCCAGACTCTCTCTCTGGTGTGTCTCTTTACCACCACGTAGTCCCCAGGCTTCAGGTTATGCGTCCTGAAGTCTCTGTCTGGATCTGAAAAAGTAATCAGAAACACTTTGCGGACCTTTTCCAAGGCCTGGCTCAACTGTGTGGCATGTTCCACCTGGTTTCCTGCCATCAGCTATAGGATCTATGGGAAGTAGGGGCCTAGTCTGGGTGCATAGCCAAAAAATACTTCAAAGGGGAACAATCCCATCTTTCTGTTGGGGGTGTTCCCAACTGTATGGTGGGCAGCAGGAAAGCACTCACGCCATGGTTTCCCTGTTACTTCCATGGCCTCCCGGATCTCTAACTTAAGAGTGCAGCTTAATTTTCCGATCCCACCACTAACATGGGAAGGGCAAGGGGTGTGCAGGGCCTGTTCTTCACCCAGAAGGGACAAGGCTTTAGGTCTTTACCTGTCCAGTGAAGTGGGTTCTGTGACCGGACTCTATGGTCTCTGAAAGTCTAAACCTGCAGAAAAATCTCACTCACCACCTTCTTGGCTGCAGCTCTGGCAGTAGCCTTGGTCATGGGAGAAGCTTCTGGCCACCCTGCAAAGAGATCAATGCACACAGGCACGTACTCCTACGTACCACTTTTTGGTAGCTGGATAAAATCCGTCTGCAGTCTCTGGAAGGGATACAGCGGCTTGGGTGTCACCTTCCGTGGGGTCTTTACCACCTTACCCGGGTTGTGGCGGGCACAGACTATACAGGCTTTCACTAGTCTAGTGACAGGGGTAGTAATGCCCGGGGCAACCACTTATGGTTTATGAGCACTAGCATGGCCATTTTGGATGTGTATGTGTCCGTAGGCTACTTGACTTACTGTCGGGTGCAGGGCTCTGGGCAGGCACACTCTCTCTCCCAGCATCCAGGTCCCATCAGCATCTGGGCTCCAGCTTTCCTCCACACTTCCTTCACTTCTGATGACCCTCGGGCCACCAGGGACTGGAACACCTGTGGATCAAACTTTTAGCTCATAACTCACCGCTGAGACTTCAGGACAGTCTCTGGGTTCCATCTGTGCAGCTGCCTTCGCCATCCCGTCAGCCACATACTTGCCCTTGGCTTGTAGAGTTACCAAATTGTGTGTGCTTTTACTTTTATTATCCTCACCTCTTGTGGAAGTAAGAGAGCATCCATGAGCTCTTTACCCAGCTTGCCATGCTTAAAGGGGTTCCCTGCAGAGGTGAGGAAATCTCTAGCCTTCCATATGGGTTCATAGTCGTGTTTAGACCCCAGAACTATACCTTGAGTATAGATGTTTGCCCTTTTACCTTCAACCAGCTGTAGCGCTTCCCTGAGTGCCATCACTTCACCTCCTGCGCTGACCTGTGTGGAGGGAGTGGTTCTGCTTGTACTACCTCATGTGCGCCACTGACCACTGTATATCCAGTGTAGAACAGTCTGTCTTCTCCTGCAGACCTGGAGCCATCTATGAGAAAAAACTCAACATCTGCGTTACTCACCCTTCTCTCCCCCCCTCTGAATCCTGGAAGACTGGTGACAGAATGAAGGATTCAGAGCTGTGCACCTTATCAGTGTATCCTGGGGCATCAGGAGTGCACACTGGAGTCTGAGCTGTCTGGCCTTTGCTCAGATGCTTGGGCTGTACTTGGGTGAGGACACCGTGCAAGGTATATGGCGTTTGCACTGTAATCTAGGGTCTAGGATCAGCTCACTGGCCTTGCTGAGCAGATTGCTGGCTGCAGCTACTGACACATGCGGGGCTCCCCTCACAACTGAGTCTAACCGGGCCTAATAGTGGGCCAATGAGGAGGCCACCATGTTCCTGGACTAGACACCTGTGGCCTAGATACTCAGTGCAAAATGAAATAAAAGTTTTATCCAGTGGGATGTGCCTAGGGCTGGGGCAGACAGGATTTCTCAGCTTAAGGCTATGAAATGCATCAATTGCCTCTTGACTAAGGGCAAATGGGGAAGAGGCAATTCAGTCAGAAAGGGGCAACATCAGGCTGGAGGCAGCAGACCTTATCCCAGGCTGCAGGAGCTGGCCAGTCCTAGAATCATGTGCAGAGGCTTAGGGCCTCAGGACAGGGGCACATTCTGGACTGCCAGCTTTCTTTCCTCTGTCAGGTGTCTGCCTGTGGCTGAGAAGCAGTGGCCTAGGAAGACCACCTTCTCCTGGCAGTACTGGAGTTTGTCTCAGGAAACTTTGCAACCCTTCTGGAACAGAAAACACATAAGGTCAATAAATGCATCCTGGCAAACAACAGTAGGTCCTCCGCATACTGAAAACTCCGCAAACATCCAGTAAGGGGCTAGTCTGCCAGTCTACTCCCTGTAGGGCCGTGTAGTATGGAGTACTGGCTGGGGGAGTTTTACCCCCCTTGTGGGAATCTGCATCAGATATACTGGAATACTACACTGGTAAAGGCAAATAGGTACTGGCAATCCTCATGTAGGGGCACAGAGAGGAAAACATTTGCCAACAGGGAAAAGTTCTACAATGAAAGGCACTAACTCTATTTGGGGGGGGGGCTTTCAGAAGAGGGGGATTGTTCTTGCTGACATCCTTGTCCATTACCACCCCCCTCGTCCCGCCCTGTTGGGGCCGTCTACGTTTCCTAGAGTGTGTCTCTTTGTATTCTTATCACAAGCAAATTCCTTTAAGTCTTTTAGATTGTCAGCTCTGTCTCCCCCACTCAACACAGATGCTTTCTGTGTGCTTCAAGGCCACTTCTCACAGACACAGATAAGACAAAGCCCAGCTGCACAGCTGCACAGAGATCTCCCCCTGATTAACTCTTTCAACTCCAGAAAGCAGGTACCAGAGACATTGCAACACTTTTTCTACTAATTTTTCTGCAATTGTCAAGATCAAATAAGTTTAAAAATAAAATAAACAAAATAAACAAACAGCGTTGCACACTCAAGACTCTTAGCAAATGTTTGAAATTGATGAAAATATTCACCTGCCGGCATTTATTTCAAACATCCGCCAGGACACCTCAAGGGTGACTCAGCTGCTATCCTAGAACCAGCCATTATGGCTGCCTACATTGTAGAGTTATAGGCGATTAACTTTCAGGGACTTGAAAAGAATATAAGATGGCCACCACTAAAAGATGGTAGGGCGTGTCATCTTCTCTAACCCCCCAGATACGGGGTGGAGTCTAAGAGGGTGCTGGTCTGCATTCCAAACGATTTTTTTTATTTTTTTAAATGAGCACTCTCTAGGATTCCTGTCCCTCTGTCCTGGTCCGTCCGTAGTCACTGGTCTAAGTCTCCAGTAATCAACCCCATCCACTTTCCTTTGTCATTAACTCTCTACTTACATCAAAACAACCTTCTGCCTGGGTTTGCCACTTTTTGTCTTTGAGCCAGCCACCATTTACATCAAGTGCTGTCTCCCACCTCTGCACACTCAGGGGATCATCTAACATACCCAAAGACTTCAATACCTCATAACTTCCTTTTACCCACTCTTTACCTTTCCTGTGTGACTCTATGTTAGTTGCCTTTTTAGGTCTGCAGTGTCCAGCTACAGTCTTACTTTGCTCACTACCCATTTTGTGGAATCTGTGGAATACCTGATTTTGTTCAAGGGCTATAGATATCCTCCGTACATACAGCTCCAGACTACCCCGCTAACTATCAGTAAGTACAAATTAGAGACCTTCACACAATATTTCAGAAATCAAGGAGTTAACGCTCAACTGTAAAATTCCCGTCAGTGTCCCTCTTGCCTCTACTGTCCTTTCCGCATCACAGGGCCGCATCAATCCCGAAGGAACGATACGTAAATTTGGCCAGAATTTGTCTCTGCAAACTTCCAGATTCTATCCGCGATTACATGAACAAAATCTCAACACCATCACAAACTTTCTGAACTATCACAACAATCCACAAGAGGGCACTGCAGACCTTTTTCTACAACATACATTGTCACATCCAGTCTCTGTCGGTCACCGTACAAGTGATCCTTTGCCGAAATCATCGTGAACATACTATTATATATGGACATGTAAGGCAAAGTACATAATATCACACAAGGAGATGACCTTACCCAGTCCCTTTCAGCCAGTGAAACAGAACTGCAGTCAAGGTAGACAAAAATAGACTTGACTTACCCCGACGAGCGCTCATTGTCAGTTCTGGTCACTGGCCGCCTGGACTCTTGCGGAGGTCACCTCGATGGTTAGATGCCCATAAAAGTATGCCCAACCAGGAGACGCCACTTCTTATAGATTTATATCTGGGGCTCAAACCCCTAATCATTGTAAGGTGACTTTCAAATTAAATGAGTCTGTGTCCAGCGCTGGAATTTGACTAACTTGAAGAAAAGACAAGACCTGTCCTTGCAGGAAGTTAGCAACAAGACTGATAAATTTATTGAGGGACGGACATTTATAGAAAACCATAAGGCACTTTACATAAGGCGTGTAATTAGGAAAGCAGCAACTATAATTGGGTGTTCTCACCCAGGAAATGTAACACTATTGGATGTAAGCACACAAAGGAGTCTAATACTATTGGCTACATGCAAATACTGAAACTTCCCAGGTGCTCGTCTGGATACCTTCCACTAGGTGCTGCTAGTGAGCACTAAGTCTTTGTTCAGAGAGGGAAACACCCAAACTTAGTTATCACTACACAAAGTTATATGAAATGAATGCTGAGTCTTTAAAATGTCCGACAATACGTAAGATGGCGTCTGAGTCCAGTGTAATATCTTTAACAAGGCCTTATCCACACCAGGTTGGTGTGTGCAAGAAAATGGAGGGAGAGGTTGACAAAGTAGATAGGGATCCCTGGGGATGAAGGATGGGGTGCCCGTGATGTTATACACCCGGATCCAGGGATCACTCAGAGGCACGTTGGTGAAGTATAACTTACAGTTCTTTATTGGAACAGGCAAAGAAATTAACAGCAGCAAAACTTCAGCTGGATGGAGGCAGCTGCTTTACGTTCAGGTCCTCAGGAAGGTGTGCATACAGCCTAGTAAATAGGTTCAGCCTGGGCTAGTTGTGTTGGAGCAGAGTCCTTGTGGTGGAGCTCTGTTCTGGTCTGGTGTCGGGGCAGCTTGCCTCAGACGCTGCTTCTTTACGGACTGGCTTACTTCCTCAGACTATCCGACTGAGACTCAGACCCACTCCTCTCTTGACTGACCATGTGCTGCCACCCACAAGGGGTTTTATAACCCCTTCTTGTGAGGTAGCAAGCACTTTGTCCAACCAGCTTACTGCTTCCTTTACAATATCACAAAGCATTTAATTGGATAATGCATTTCATTCATGACCTCCAGGGCAGAAACTTACAGCTTCAATTACCAAGTTTCTCATGCTAGAGACCACCTAGTGAGGTGCGCAGGCTCACCATACAGCTCCTAACATGGAGATGGACACTTTCGCAAGAACCTACCTATCCTATGCATTGGCAGGGGTGTTGCATAGGGGCCAATAGGGGCACATTGCAGTGAGGGGGCCATTACGGTTGGAATTCCTGCAAACTGGGGTAAAGGACTGACCAAAGGGTATGGTTTAAATTTTTTTTGCCGGATCCTCCACATGCTGCATTATATGTCCCTCTTTCTCCATCACAAAGGAGGAGAGTTATGGCTAATGGAACGCTGGATTTTTTTCTGGCATACCAAGTAGTGAGCCAATGAAAAGATTTGTTACCATCGAGACCTGTTCCCTCTGATGAAAGACTTTCTTTAACTGTCAACTAGCGTGTACAGTAAGCATAGTTTAAAAAAATCATGAAACCAGAAGACCATGGAACAAATCATGTAAATACTTCATAGCCTGAATTAGCAAATGCAGTTTTTAATGTAGTCCAGGAATGGATGAGACACAGAGCACCTTTCTTACTTTTACACTTTTCCTTCCATTGTATGTATTCAGCACAGACTTTGGCTCAAACTGTTGCAACAAATATAGACCTTTTTAGAGTCCTTGCTTATTTTATTACATGCATATCCCACTGTAGCCAAAATTCACCATCTTAAGACCATTATTGAGTTTAACTGGCCTCATTGTTTTAAAACAAAATAAAAGTATTACTAATTGTTAATTTAGACAAGCAAAACGCTTTAGGACCATTCAGAATAAATACAAACAAATATAATATTCACTTCAATGTCAGAATTCTCTTAAACCTCTTTATCGTGTACAACAATGTTGATAATGAGCACAAGGTTAGATATAAGGTTTACTAATATAAAAAAAAAACATTTGTTTAGGCCCACATATGGTGTAGTGATGAATGCAGTGGACTACACTTGTGGCTATATATCTTTACATATATAAATTGAAAATAGAAAACAATAATAAATACGGTAATAATAAAATATAACTAAAAATAATAAATATTAATATTGAAAAGTAATCAGTGAGATATAACTGGGTGTTAGCCTACTAATAAATAGCATAAATGGAAAGGTCAACTCTAGATGGTTACTGTATTGCTAAAAAGCTTTGTAAAGTCTAGGAGATGTTGTTTATGAGAACTTATTTATGTGATACTATATATACTATTATACATTACCGATTGGGTGGGGTGGTGCAGGAGGAGTCAGGTAAGTGCTGGGTATAGCCTCATGTTACCCAAATCCTCGCATACCAACCCACATGTAAAATGAAACCCAAATCTTTAAGATCAGAATTTAGGCAGCCAAGATCTTGGTCACTGTCTCACCATTTTTTTTAAAGAATGTAGTGTTTGAATATTTCAAAGAAGAAAATCGGATTTGGCGCTTGATTGTGTGGGAGTGGTTGTCGCTGGTATCAATAGATCGTGACCTGCACTCGATCTATAACACTGGTCACTTAAAATAAGGGACCGCTAACAATATTAAAACAAAATATAGTACCTGCGCCAACAATCTTTAAAATAATATACAATGTGCATAAGATATCGCGACCAAGGTGCCTAACCATTACACATTATTGTCGTACAAAGAAAACACCCCCTATTCACCTTTAACAATAGCGATGACAATATCACAATGGTCGGTGCGGTGTATTGGTGTACGTAGGTAATGAATGATGGTACCTTACATATAGTTGCGGTTGCTCCTATCGGGTTGGAAAGTCCGAGAAGAGACTATCTGTAAGCACTTGTAGTATCGCAAGTCCAGTAGTTGTGTCACACCCCTAATCCACTTGAGGCAGTTAGCAAAAAACTGGACAATGATGACTGCGTCAGGAGTGGAGCCCCGGCCGGCGGCTACACACTCCGAGCACAGTTCCGGTGAGTTCCGTACGGTGACGTCACCTAGATTACGGTAAGTCCGGAAGGACAAAAATCCGCCAACGCGTTTCTGAGACCACTGCTGTCTCCTTCGTCAGGGCTGTCCATCACTGTGTGAGCAGTCTCTTTTATACTACTGGCAATTCAGATTAGTGGACCAGGTAGTGTGTGTATAGTAGCAGTTATTTGGCCTTATTTTAATATATCAGCTAAAAACTTAAACTTTATTAAACTTGATTAAATATTCTATTAAAAATAAATTGTATAAAAATAAGTAATTTTTTTAAATTTTTTTTAAAAAGTATAAAATATGTACAAAAAATATATGTACTTATATAATAGATAACTGCTTGCTTAAGGACGGGGACTGTGGTAAGGGTATGTTTAGGTGTATTCTTCTGTATTTGAGGCACATTACTATTACTCAGATGTACACAATTTTATCTCCTTGTTACTCGAATGCAAATAATTCTATCTCCTTATTGAGTCCTGCTGGAGCCAGTGTATTAAGCAGAAAGATCCATTTACTCTCTGAGCGTGACATTTGGGAAATGTAGTCTCCACCCCTCCAGTTTCGCTGGACTTTTTCTATAGCGAAAAATTGTGTTTTATCAAATTGTCCCTGATGGAACTTTTTGTAATGGCCTGATAACGGATGCAACCGCAACTATATGTAAGGTACCATCATTCATTACCTACGTACACCAATACACCGCACCGACCATTGTGATATTGTCATCGCTATTGTTATAGGTGCATAGGGGGTGTTTTCTTTGTACGACAATAATGTGTAATGGTTAGGCACCTTGGTCGCGATATCTTATGCACATTGTATATTATTTTAAAGATTGTTGGCACAGGTACTATATTTTGTTTTAATAGTGTTTGAATATTTGTTCAGATTATGCAGCGCTGCACAGAGCTTGCCAAATAAGTCCCTGTCCCCATGGGGATCACAATCTAATCAACCTACAAGTATGTTTTTGGAGTGTGGTAGGAAACCAGAGGACCTGGAGGAAACCCACAAAAACATGGAGAGAACATACAAACTCTTTGCAGATGTGGACTTGAACCCAGGATCCCAGTGCTGCAAGGATTTAGTGCTAACCACTGAACCACCATGCTGCCCCCTAATCTTAAAACAGAGATACAGCTTCTACATACATGTGTTACCAGAACCAAGATTACTACAAAGATACAATGCCAAAAACAAAGACGATTGAGACAGACAGACTTATACTGTACCAGATTTATTACAGTGTCTGATGCTGGATGATAAATCTGATGTGGTCTAAAATTGTGACCATGTAGGTTGCCCTTACAGGAGAAAGTCACAGCATACAAGAGATGTGCAGAACTGTTAAAACTGTTTTATTATAATAGATCACTATAATGCCACCACAGTAGCCAATATATTAACAGTGCCCTCTCAGAAGCCAATAAAGTCACAGGGTCCCCAAACAGTATCCAATATAGTAACAGACATCCACACAGTACCCAAATAGTAACTGTGTCCCTACTTTAGCCAAAATAGTCACAAGGGCCCCACAGAAGCTAATATAGTAATACTTTTCTCACTGTAATCAATATAGCAACGGTGCCTTCAGGCCCCTAGTAGCTGATAGGCACATTCCCGTTACCGTATCCATAAGTCATATGGCACCCAGTAGCCAAAAAAAATAAAAAGGAAACAATAATCAATAGCCAAATTGGTCCCTGTCCCCATGAGAGTCACAGTCTAAACAACCTACCAGTATGTTTTGGAGTGTGGGAAGAAACCGGAAACATGGAGTGAACATACAAACTCTTTGCAGATGTTGACCTGGGTGGGACATGAATCTAGGACTCCAGCGCTGCAAGGCAGAAGTGCTACCCACTCAGCCACCATGCTCATAGGCCTGCCTTATATTATGGGATGGATCTGGATTCCATCTCAGGTGCATGGGACATGATTACACAGGGTTGGACTGGGTAAATGAGGGGAGATCAGAGGGGCCAGACTATGAAGGGGAGATGACAGGAGCCACAATTTGAGTGGGAGATCAAGGAGTCCCCACGA